>NW_026555333.1:9781125-10981125 GCF_029017545.1 Prosopis cineraria
AAAATTAATAACAATAATAATACAAGCTTAAAACCTATAATTGAAATTCACCCAAAGAAGTCGAAATTTTGCACCTGGCTTGCCTGGTTTATGCCAATATGCCCCTTAATTTTTATTCCTATGAAAGCCGTGGGATCAGATTTTATATTTTGATTCAAACCCATAGAGCAGTTTAATCATTAGTCGAAGCTCCAGTATATGATTCATTTGGGATGTAAAATTTGTTGGGAAAAAAAACTTGAAATGTAAAATTTTATAAAAGCCACTTGTGTGATGCTTTAAAATTGAGCAATACGAACAAAATTGTCTAATTGATTTACTTTTAGTTAGGTGTCCTTTTTGTCTCTTGAATTTTTTAAAAAGTCATTGGTCATTATAAACTTAAGGACTATTTAAAAAAACTACATTTTACATCCCAAAAGAATACACCCCAAAAGAACTTTTTAACTTTTGAGATGTAAAATGTTGTTTGGGAGAATTTTTTTTAAACAAAAGCATATTGAATAAGCACATTTGGAGATGGGCTGAATGTGAATTTTCAAAAGCTCCAGGAGGTTACTTTTCAAACGTGAATGTAGATTTGAGCATTATATTTGACGATGATACCCTCCATTGTTTTTTTCATTCTTGCCGTGAGCGAGCTCGTGTTTTGTCACTCCATCTCCACCATTCCAGAAAAGCTCATCGCAGTGGACTATTGCTGCCTCGCTAAACCAGGTGGCTATGACAGATCCTCCTCGACGAACTCGTGCGACCAAGCCTTGATCGAGAGAAAGTGGTGAAGAGCGATCTTCGTGCACGATGCTGATCTCCCCTCGTTTGCATTCTTTCTTTTCTTTTCCTTTTCCTTCGTTGCGTGCCAGATGATCTGCCTTTGAAAAGTCAAAAATATAATTTAAAATAAAAATGAATAAATAACCTTGGCCCTCCAATTTCTTAAAAACACAAAGTAATTAAAGTTAAATAAATCTAATGCAAGTGAACCAACTAAAGTTTTAAAAATAAGGATAAAAATTGTCCAAGTAATAAAATGGGTCAAGAAAATACAATTCTTAATGAAAAACATTTAATTTCAATAAAATATGTCAAAATTATAAATTATCATAAATCAATGTCCTTTTTGATAATTGAATATTTAAAAGTACATTTCACAAGCACAAATTTTTATTAATCCAAATAATTTTCAATTTGCTAAACTGACTTTTAAAAATACATATTCAAATATAAATTTCATTACAATAAAATAACTTTCATTAAACTGACTTTTGTTAAATGAACTTTTATTAAACTGACTTTTGACAAATTGAAAACCAAACACATACTTAATTGGATTCATCTTCAATGCTCATAATACTAATGATCACCTTTTTTTTTAATCACCATGATCACCTTTGTGCTCATCATTTTGATGAGATATGAACTATTTATATTTTTATATAAATAGTCTAGATTTAACATATTATTTTATATTTATTAAATAAAAAATTATAAATCGGCAAAAAATTAATGAATTTTTTATTCTTAACGTGGTCTAAATTTAATTTAAAGGATCAATTTGATATTATAATTTTTATATATTGGCAACCAAATGTACTTTATACAGTTTAGATTTAAAATTTTAACTTGTAATATTTAAAAAAATTACTTTTATATATTTAATTTTTAATATTATATTTATCAAAATAAAAATTATAAAAATATTTAATATTAAATTTGGATCGTACAGAATTCATTTAAATAGTCAATATATAAGAATTATGACAATTTTAATATTAAATTAACTCTCTAAATTAAATTTAGATCAGATTGATGATAAATATAAAATAACACTTTATATCTAAACCATTTAGATCAAAATCTTTATGATCCAAAATCTCATAAGTGTGATAAGCATTGAAGACGAGTCTAACTCAACTATAGGTTAATTCTACTTTTCAATGTTAAAGATTCATTCACTTATCATCCTATTATTTTCTCATGTCTCTTCATCATTAATAGGCTAATTCTAATCCTCTTGCAATACTTCTAGATGTTGCTGTCGGCCATAAAGATGCAAAACAATGTCACCATCATCTCCATGTCCACCTTTGAAGCATGAATACATGCAAATTCCTGACATGTTCGTGTTGAATACGTATCAGACACGGATGCGCGTTCAGGACGTAGAAGCGACACATCCTTTTTTCTAGTTTCAGGCAAACACGAGCAAAGACGGGATGAACATGGGCAGATACGAAACTTAGAGTTTTTTGCCTTCTTTTTTCTCATTTTCACTTCTAAAAATTAGAGTCGAAAATAAAGGCCAAGCTTGTGGATCATATTTAAATAAGAGTTCGAGCTTTAAAAATTATTTTTTTCAAAAGAACTAGGCTTCAGATCCTGACCTTGATAAGTCTTGTGAAAAAAGGCTCGGGTCCGGGTGACCCTCCAAGTCCTGATAAGCCTGATTATTATATATGTATATATACACATACATACATATATTTGATTAATAATGACATAATTCGATTAATATTTATTGTAGGTGATGAAGAAAAGTTGTAAAGGTAATTGACATTAAATTTTCATCTCCATTTTCAACAAGTACACTTACATCCGAGGGATCTAACATTTTATTTGTAGATAATAGGAATTGATGATGAGGATGATTTGGGGTTTAATTGATGAATGTATATTGTTTAGATTTCTAAATATGTTGTTCAATTTTTAAAATATTATGTGAATTTTTAAAATATTATGTGGATTTTAATTTTTTTTAAAGAATAGGACTTTCGGGCCCGGCCTTGAGCTTTTTACATAAGGGCTGGACCTCAAAAAAGGGCTAAAAATGAATAATTGGGCTCAAGGGCCTAAGTCCTTAAGAGTTGGGCTCGCCTGTATTTCCAGCTATACCAAAAACCAAATGCCTTAACCTTTCCACTTTCCAGTGAGCTTCGTTCTATCGCTCCCTCGTTGTCCTACTCCTTCAATCTTTAGTCACGAGTCGATGCTTCTTTAGTCTCATGGGTTCAAGTGGCTAGCTCTGCCTCTTTAGTCTTCAGTCACTTTGAGGTCTAAATCCAAGCTACTCGCGTTGCATCAATCATGGACTCACAATGGTAAGTTCTTCTTCTTCTTCTTCGAGTTTGTTTGGAATTTTGGGTTGATGAGTGCTGTATTATTGCTGAGCCGTGCTTCTTCATCTTCCTTTTTTTTTTTTGCTTCATTCCTTAGCTATGTTTCCTTATTTTCTAAGAATGGCTGCTTGTTGATCGTGAATCCATGATTGATTTAATTTTTTTTATTTGGATGGATTATTTAAATATTTAACATTAAATATTAAATACTAAATACTAAATACTAAATATTTAATATTACTAATTTAAATACTTTTGAACATTTAAATATTTAATATTTAATTATTTATATAGCTGTAGCAGTATCCTAAAATTTTTAAAAATTGCGATATCTACATATTATTGTTCTTGGAGTCCACCATTAAAAAATGAAAGGAAAAAAATATTGAAGGATTGAGAAAACTATGCCAACCCAATCATGCCCGTTGAGTCCAATCATACCCACCTGGTCTTAAAAATCTCGAGTAATCTTCAAGTATGGCTAGCCTTCGGGCTAACAAAGCTAATCCATTTATTTTCAGGGTTAGTGAATCATACTGTTTATAATTTAGAATAGAAATTTGAGAGAAAATTATTGGACAAGTTTTTCCCAGTGAGTCATTTATTGTTTATAATTTATATGTTTTTCAAGTAAATAGTTACAAATAGATAAAATCATGATACATTTGATGACAGAAAATAAATCTATCCCAAAGAAAACTAGAGACGAATATCTGCCTTGATTTTAAGACACGACATAGTAAATGTTTTCTTTTTCGGCCAAAAAAATATAGAATACTTTTTCAGTTGGTCACGAGATAACAGCAAGATACATGGTTTCTTCCCTGCTCACAAGTGCGTCAAGCAGAAATGAGAATATGGTAGTTTGACCTGTAACATCTGGTAATAATTGTCTGAGAGGAGGATTTTCAAGGCCTCCAGGGCAAAGAGAAAAAGAGATCGGAATTTGATATTCTTTTGTAGTTTTTTTTTGCCAAAAATATTTTTTGTAGTGTTTACTACGCGAAAAATTATTTAAAAAAAAAACAACCGTAATGTTATCTTATATTGTAACCGACTAGGCAATGCATTTTTTTTTAAAATATTTTTTTGCATGCTAAATATTATCGTGATATGTTGGTTATCAATTGTTATTCGTTAATGTGATTTCAAAACATTCACAATAAAGTTACACTTACACTGTTTTAATGTTTTAATAGCCAAAATCATCATATATCTATGTGTATGTATAAAATAATGAATTTTTATTCGATAATTGGTCTAAGTCTATTTACTTAATAAATATCTCAAGTCTACTTACTTAATAAGTATTTTAATTATAACTATTAAATTTCATCAATACTTAAAAATTATTAAAATACATTTCCTTTCAAAATTCAAAACAAGTTTATTGTCATTTCAATTTCTTAACAACAGTTTACTATAGTTATTAATTGTAAATAGGGACAAAATTGAGAAGTTACATTTTTTTTTATAATTTTAAAGTTATAACTAATATTTTTTAATAAATACAAAATTAATTAATTTCATCTCATATAACAAATTGGAGAAAGTAACAAATTAAATTTAGTGAAAGGAATTAATCTTTCACAACTTGATGAATTAGAGTTTGAATTTTTATTGAGAGATACATTTAATGCTTGACATGTATCGAATATAACTGCCTTAAGAAGATGTCAGGTAGGGAAAAAAATCAAGGAGAAAATATTCATTTAGAAAAGGCTCATTTATTTCCAAAGTTTTGCACACTATTTTTACAAGGTACACCTATTCAGTTTTATTTAGTGTCTTTTTGGTTTAGCCATAAAAACCTATATAATCTTGTTTAAGCCCAAATAAATTATGCTCATTTGCATTATTTGAATAATTTTTTGAAAATTTCAATCAATCGTGACTCAGATTCTTTGCCGCACGTTGAGTATTATGCATTTAAAAAATCACGATTGGATTTTTATTAAATTATATTTGATAATAATAATTACAGTAAATTAAACAACTTTATAAAAAACACACCATTTAATTAATTATATATCTAAATGTGATTATTATGAATACAATCTAAAATGAATTAACTTTTTCATAATCCCTTTTAAAAAAATATCCAAATAAAATGATTTATCAACCTCATTTTTAAATTAATATTTTAAAAATCATGATTATCTCGTGTATTCAACTCCAATCTAAACAGGCAGTTTAATCTCCCTAAATGCAGCGAACCTTCGAGCAAATGTCTATGAAAGGCAGGCGCAATGGATAAATGATAAACAGGAAAGCACGCGTTTTTTTATACACGATCCTGATTATTATATTAGAATATTAGGGAAAAGAACCCGAGAATATCCACAATACGAGAGAAGTCAAACGAAGAAAGGACGGATGAACAGAGGAATCAAGAAATAGATTGAAGGGGGTCAAGGGTTTCATAGAAACAGAGGCAGAGACGGTCTGATAGACGGCGAGATGGGGCTGTGCTTTGGTTGCTTCGGCGGAGGCGACAAGCGAATGACCAAGGAAGAGGAGAGATTGGCCTCTGAAGAAGCACGCGCTAAAGCTGCCGAAGCAGCCCAGAAAAGGCAATCCCTCCCCTTTTTCTTGTCAATTCATTTTATTTTTACGATTTAAATGTTAACAGTTATGATCATTTTGTAACAAGTAATGGATTCGTACACATATTTTGGGAATTCCGTTTTTGACGGAATAGCCACATGGAATGTTGGAATCTTTGATCATCTTGCATTTGAAGGTCAATCTATCCCAGTAAAAACTATGCATGAGATTTGTGAATCTTGACGGACTCATTTTTGCTTCTGCTTCTACTGGTCTTTCTTCCCTCGAGAAGAATAAGAGACTTCAATTCAAAAGTTCGAACGTTGGTATTTTGTGTCTAAAGTTTTATTTGAATCTGTCAATTGTTGAGCTATTGGACTGTTGTTTATATTCTGTTTGACAGTTCAAAGGGAATTTTTTGCCTTGGAAGGCTTACTGTGGCTTCTTATTGTTGAACATCATATATAAACACTGTTCTGTTCTGGATTCTATCTACTAGAGGCTTCATGCAGCATCAGTAACTCAGTGTCACTAGGAAAAATTCAATTTCGAGGTCAATGTGGATAGCTAAGCTATTGTAACCTAAATTTATGGATAGGATAACATGAAAGAACATGTATGGGACATCATTTGAACGTGTTTGTAAATGAGCATTCAATAAAGTTCACTTTGATTAGCATGTGAAGCATAATAGCAGAAACTTGCTATGAAAAGGGGAAGCCCCAGATGAAAACACAACACATGCATGGACCCCCTGCATGTAGCAGTAGTGACAATACAGGACTACAGGTAAATGTTTTCCCAACTTATTTGCTTCGAGTGTAACTGCAGGCAAGAACAATTTGATAATTCAGCAGCTGGACGAGCTGCTCGTGCACAGCAACAGGCAATGGCAAAGAAATCTGCAAACACCAACAAAGGTGAACCAGTTCTAAAGGTATAATGATTCAGGATAACTTTGTTGGTTTTTGGCAAGCATTAATTTATGCTGTTGTTAAATCTGCTAGTGTCCTTGTATAAATCAAGATGGTCATATTAATTACGAATGTCTTTACATGTGTCTTGTTTTTCAAGATATTGGTCTTTAATGTGCTGCTTTGTTCTTTGTGAATTTTGACTAACAATCTTAAATGGTTTAGATCATATTGAGTTTATTGAAACTCGCTTATATTATGGTTTGACTATGTCAATTGTGGATGCAGTGGCAGATGGGTTGAGGTTCAGCAATTGTCTATCTCGATGTCAAATTCCTTGTAAGGTGAGATGAATAATCGATCTGATCAAGTGCATGTGACCTGTTATTTGGTTGTGCATGTCTGTTCAGTTCAGTCTAGTTGTGAAAGTAGGAACTCAGGTTTTTCTTATGGCAGGTTCACTGAGAGAATAGGCATTAATATTTAATGACTCCATTCTTATTTGATGATTCAAGCTACATTCATCATCATTAATTTTTCTCATTTTACTGTTTTTACATGTAAGTATGGACTGGATATTTTCAATCCAACTTTATAAACTTGCACTTCATATTTTTGTACCAAATCAATTTGTCAAGGTGAACAAATCCAAACCAATTTGTTGAATACTGAGGTTGGTTTGGTGGTTCTCCCACCTTAAATTGGGCTAAATTATATGGAGCCTGGATTTAAGGCCTTTGTGGAAGACAAACTTTCTTCTTGCCAATAGTAGTAAGTCAAACGTTTTTGCTGGGTCCAGGATATGCATAGAGAAAGCTTTGCTTACAACGATGCAGCTGATCACACTGTTTTATTTGGCCAATAACTGTTTCACGAGTTCAACCAGGCTGTAATAGCTGCTATAATAAGGGCCAAATCAATTTTGCTTCAGGCATACATGATTAAAAGAGACATGAATGATTACCCAGTTCATAATACTACATGAATATATGATTAAAAGACAGGTAGCAGGTCAGAGAAATATGTAGCTTTGATCCAGATTTGGCTAATTAATTTTTGTCTTCATTTTATTTCTTTTTTGGAGTAAAAACCTGTCTTGTTGAGGAACTACTGTACTTTAACTAAAGCCAAACTGCCTGATCTACTGAATCAAAGACAACCTAGTTGGGTTGGATGAGCTTACTGCTTTTCTCTGGTTATTTAGGCGAGTGTCACTCTTAAGGGAATATTGTGTGTAACATATTGAACCTTTATATGATTAGGGCCATTCCCTCATTGTCATCGGTTTCTTTTTCTGTTTTGCAGTACTACTTATAAGTCCAGTCATATTCTTCATGCAGCCAGGTTCCCTTATTCCAAAGCTGAACAAATGGTCTTTAATGTAATTGCATCATCCGTCAAATCTTAGTTGTCTGAGACCAAGAAATACTCTGTTTGATTGTGACGAAGTCATGGTGTAAACTGTAAAGGAAACTAGGGTTAGCTTTCAGAATGAAGTATGATATTCTCTTTCTTTGTTGATATTCCATCAACTTAATCTTTTTATAAGAAAAAAAATAAACTTGAACATGACTACCCTGTTTACTGATTGTAAATTCGGTTGTTATATTTAAATTAAATCGTTGTCGCGTACTGGATTCTTTTTGAAGTATATTGATGTTAACCCGTCTGGAAAACGAGAGGAGGTGCCTATCGGGGTAACAGTTGGAGGATTGAATGCACTATTCAAATTCATCTTCTGATCTTTTATTAAATACTAACCTATCAGGCAAGCAATAGTTAGAATAACTGGTGGTGCCTGAAATTGGAATTCCATCCATATTGCAAGGGAATCCACAATGGGAAACTTGGTGCCTTGGTGGACTGTGTGGAACTTTGTTGAAATTAAGCTGTCTGGTTCTTACCGTGCCTTTGTAGTGATTAAAAAAAAAAATTAATCATTTGATTCATGTAATTTTAATATAGTTATAATTTAATTTTAAATTTTGACTCGTTATAATTTAATTTTTAAAGTTTTAATTTAATTGTAAATCAGTTTTTGAATTTTGTCTCTTACAAATTAGCCCTTGAAATTTTAACATATTAAATATTAGTTTTTATATTTTAAAAAATAAAATTATAAAAATTAAAAATTTTAAAATTTATTACTAACATTTTAAATTATTAAACTTTTTAATCTTTATAAATATTATAAAGATTAAAATTTTAAAATATTTTTAATCTTTATAATTTTATTTTTAAAAATATAAAGATCAACATTTATGAGGTTGAAACTTCAAGAAATAAATTGTAAGAAGTAAAGTTTAAAAATTTTTTAAAATCAAATTAAAATTTTAAAAATTAAATTATAATAAATCAATTTAAAAATTGAATTAAAATTAGAAGAATTTTTTTTAAAAAGAAAAAAGGCCGTCTAAGTTGGATTCACTCAATGCCATGAATGAGCATTTGGAAATGGTATAGAAAGTTCAAGTTCTTCAAAGCATTGTTTGGTTGGAGGAGAGGAGAGAGGAGGGAAGAGAAAATTTTTGGAGGGGGGGAGGAGGGGAGGGAAAGAGTCAGAGAGAGGAGGGGGAGGGGGCTTTCCCTCCCCCCACCCTCCCTCCCTCACCTCCCTTTCCCTCCATCCCTTCCTCTCCCCTCCCCTCTCCTTGAACTAAGGAGAAGTTAAGTGGTGCAGACAAAGAGGGAAAAAAACATCAGTAATAAGTACCAGATATTATAACGAAAAGTTAAATTCATTGTTTGACAAGATGCTGATTAAAGCAAAATTTACTCAGTCTATAAATGTATTACGTCTTCCTGTTTTAATTCAACTGTGAAATGTGTGAGACATTTGATTGAAGCAGCATGAAGTAGATCTACAGATGAGCAGCTAGAATTGCTATACATATTGAACAAGTATCTATTATGCTATTGATGAAACTCACTTTCTCTCGACCAAATCAGTTACAGGTGTTCTCTCATCTCGAAGTGTCAATTACTCCCACAAATCTTTCAACTGGCGCTGAAAGCTTCAGCTCATATGCAGCTTGGAAGAAATCTGCTGCTTGCTGCAATGAACCCTCCATTTTTGAAATCAATCCAAGGTTGAACCACGCATCATGGTTTGTGGGTTCCAAACGCAGAGCGTTCATTAAAAAGCTTCTTGCGATTGGAAGCGATTGCATACCAGCTTTCAAAAACAATTCTGCAGTTGAAATGATGCTGGGAACATAATCTGGTTCTATCGATAATGCAATTGTGAAAGAGACAATGGCCTCCTTGTACAATGATTTAGCTTCAAACAATGTCCCTGCCATTTTGCCGCATCCATGGAATTTTAGTGACTTGTTAATGCATGAACTTATCATGTTCATAAACACAAAAATGATTAAACAATACTTGAACAGGCAGGTTTCAAACCTGTGATATGCCAACTTCTGGGAGAAAAGAATTCTATCAACTGGGCTTTGTCTACACAAGTTTTTGCATCAAGCAAGGCACCTAGATCGGCATAAATGGTTGCCAAATCCTGCCAGGCTTCCATTTCCAATTTTTTTTCTGTTGATTCCTGCACAGAGAAAAGGGTAAAAATAAGCAAGCAAATTTTTTGCAGGGTTCAGAAAGCTAAAGGTGACAGAGGTTCTTATTTTGTTAGCACCTTCCCTCAGACAAGTGTTACTTCTTTACAATCACCTTACATATCATTTAAAACACACACCTCATGTCTCAACGTGTTTGCTGGATCGATGTTTTTGTATTCAAGCCAAAAATCCTTTCTTGCTTGAATTAGTGCAAGCAAGATTCTGTAGGTCTCTATTGCTTGTTTAGGTTGCTGCTGAGCAATTTGAAGCACGGCTTTCAATCTTAAAAGTTGTAACTGATCCATCCTTCCAGATTCATCTAAAGCAAAATCAACCAGAGTCTCAGCATCCTTAAACCGTTGCTGTGCAGATACTATGAGTGCTAACAGTTGCCAACCTCTTCCTGAGCTGCCAACGATCAAATCTGAGTACATCACTGCATTCTCATAAGCTGCCATCAGATTTCTTTGAACTGCATTTTCCAATCCAAGGCTGAATAACACTTCTGGGTCGCTATTTCCAATTGAAGCAGCTTGGTTTAAAGAATTCAAAGACTCTCTTTGGCATATAACTCTTTCAGAATCCAGGACAGAAATTCTAGCTGCAGCCCCGTAACAAACACCAAGAAATCTGTGACCTTGACCCTGAAAATGCTCACATTGATGCTTGGCTAGATGAATCACTGTCCGTGATAATTTAATGCCTTCATACGCATGGTTGGGATCTTGGGAACACAGTTTTGCTCCAAATAAAAAGGAAGGAAAATGGGGTCTATGTTTTGCTTCAGAACTACCACAAACTTTCATTAGAAGGTTCAATGCTGTTTCATTCTGTCCTGCAGCACTATAACAAAGGGCAAGAAAGTACCACCTCTCAGCACGGCTATAGACACCTCGAAGGATCTGCTCCATGTGATCTGCCAATGATTCAAACATCCCAGTAACTGAAAGTGCAAATGCAAGATGATCTAATAGTTCGGAATCCCATTCGATTTCCTGAAGTGCTATCTTTCTCATAAGTACTAGCAACAACAGGGAAGCTTCTTCAATGTTAGTCTTCGGCGTTGTTACACCCCACACATGCAAATGAGAGGGAAGGCTTATTTCAACACCACCATAAAGGAGTGTGACAGCTAAATCTTTTTGCATGGTGGCCAGCCTTTGCGGCCCCAAATTCCAAGGCTTGATCAGAGCCCGCCGATAAGCAGTGATAGCTTCATCTAGCAAGCCTGCATTGGTCCAAAGTTTTGGAAGTAACTCCAATGCTCTGTGAAACATGTCTTGCAGTTTACAATCTTCGCCAAAACCTTGAGGCATTCCAGCTGGTAGCGCAGAATCAACCGTGTCCAGAATTATTTTGCACTCCTTTGCGGCTTCTGGTAAAGAAAATGTCATAATCATTAGAAATTGCATTTGTTTACATTCTTGATGCTGCGTATGCAGTATCATATAAACCACTTCGTCTCGGGATGAAACCTTCAACTTCCCAGTTCCACAAACAAAACATTTTGGATCATTTTGCAAACACATCGTAATCAAACAACTCACAAGATGGTTCCAAATTGTATCAAAGAGTTAACGAGGCAATAAGATAGTAATATATATACCGGTGTAACGTCCGAGTGCCTCCAATGATTTAGCTTTAAGAAGAATAGCCTCAAGAAGAAGGCTCACTGAATGCATTGACATTATAGAGGGAAGCAAGTGATCGGCCTTAGAACGTTGTTTTCTTTGCCTGGTTCTCTCAGAAATGGCCCTAATCATCCTTGGGGTCAAACCTTTAGTGTCAATCCCCTGAAATACCTGAAGAGCAGCATCGAAATTCCCTCTTTGGAACTCAAGCCTCCCCAACAAAGCCCTAGCTTCCTGCAATTCATCCAAAAAGAAGAATCGAATATTAGTCTACAGTAAGCAGAATGATCCCTTGCACCATTTTCACTGTGGCCAATTAAATTCACAAAGAAAGAAATACATTTCCACCTCGTAGTTCAAGGAGAGAGCTTCTTTAAGAGTAGATTCAGCTTCGTCTACTTGGGTGTCATCAAATTTAGATTCCCAATCCCCAGTCCTCGAAGAGAGTCCACTGGCCGAGAAATCTCTTGTTGCGAGGGACTCCGGTGACTGTGGCGGGTCTTCGAATTTGAATTGCTCCCCGGAACAAGCACACAACATCTTCGGAATAATCGGAAAATTTTGGATCTTTCCTTCACAAACGATGCAACAAAACCACTTATCAATGCACGCCTTCACGAGGAGTTGTCACCTTCAATGAACAGCGACTGCAAAATGATAGTCACATTTGAACTGACCAGACAATTGTAGCTTTCCATGTTATTCAAAAGAAATGCCAAAATGTCACAAAGTTCCCTTTTACCTCTCAGTTAAAATCTTCAACAGTCAGTAGAACACCGAAAAGCGGAGATCCGGAAGTAGCTCAGGCCATTCCATACAAAATCCCTATCCAACAGAAAACCACACTTTCAGAAATCATCCATACATTTAGGAAAAAAACAATGAACTTAAATAAATAAAAAAACGCACCTAACTTCAATGAGGAGAAGAAAGAAGAGAGAGAGCCAAGGTTTTATCATTTCTTTTCAAAGAGACAACGAGGGAGACCAGAAAAAGGGAAGAAGACAAAGGTCGTCCAGAAGAACACGGGTAGAGGGGGGTAAGAACTAGGAAGGGGCGAGACAATCAATGCGAGCTAGCTTTGAAATTACCAAGCACTCGTCGACGCCATGAAAGCTACACTTCTATGGGAAACGCTATTTATCAGAAACGGGGTTCCACAAAGTGCTGAGCGCAACGCCCAAGGGAAGAAGAAAATGACTGCAAATGCTTCACGGTGAAAGAGGGAACAAATGTTGTGAACTGGATTCACAGATCTGAGTTTGAAATGGGTCCCCTTGTTACTTTTGGCCTTATGATCTTATTATGAATAATCAATAATCTGTGACATTCTGAGTACAGAAAGCTTGAGCATGGGAGAGGGCCAATAGGAGATGACAGGGCCGCAGGTGTTGACAAATTCTGCTTTTGGACTTTGAAGTTTCAACGATGTCACAGTGCGTGTTCATACTCAGAGAGCAGACTTGGTGAGTTTGAGAAGATAAGCAGCAATAAATGAAATGAAAAGACTGGGAGTGAGAAGTGAAGAAGCAGTTAGAGGAAGGAACAAGGTATTTAAAGATGGGAAAATGAAAGGTTACAAAACTACTCAAACTGAAGCCATGAGCTTGCGCTGCTTCCAAGAGGCATGACGCGCTTGATTGTCAACTTGTCCTCCATCATTTGTGTCGCCTTGAATGGTTCCCAACAATCCCACCCATTTCTGTTCAAAGCCTTCACTATTTTCGTCAGATGAATAACATATTTTTTGACAATTAATAAATTATATTATAAATAATATTATAAAATTTAATAATATTTAAACATATATTATCTACACCTTAAATTATAAAACACTTTAAGAGTAGTTCAACATCTCAACAAATAACATACTTGAATAAAAATAAAATTTTATTAATGATTTTTTTATATTATTTTTTTATTATATTATCTCTCTTTAATATTTTTTCTATATAAACTATTAAATGAATAATATTTTTATAATTTTATATTTTTAAAAAATAAAATCATAGAATATATTTAATGAATTTTTATATGTGTAATTTTATTTAAAAATATTTTAAAAACTGGTATAAAAGAGGACATATTTCAACATTTAAATTTTATTGGAAAATATATAAAAGCGAAAAAGGCTGGAGCCCGCTAAACTCTGTTGTGTTGTGGGTACCCCTCATTGGCTATTAGTTGGGTATGTTTAATGTCATTGATGAGATTGAAAGTGGAACACGGGGTTGATATTTTAACCCCCCCCCCCTTTTTTCATGCCCTATTTGAACTATTTGGATGGAGGGAAGATATGAAAAGAAAATATGGGAGAAAATAAATCCCATTTAAAATGAGGAGAGAAAAATGAAATTAAAAAAAAATGGGAAAGAAAATGAGACACAGGACTCGTAATATTTTCTTCCTAACTTTAACCTTTATTATAAGAGGAGAGATTTTAAAAAGAAAACTTTTTTTCCCCATCATCTGCCATCATCACTTCTTCTTCCCCCTTACATGTTTTCTATATTTTCTATTTTTTTTTGGACAGAGAAATGTTTTCTATATTTTCATTTCTGCACTTTGACACAGGAAACACGTTCTTCTCTGGCATGTTCTTCGTTGCACTATTCTTCCAGCAGTTTCGATTTTGCTTCTACATTTTTTATTTTCATGGATTTCATTTAAATGATTAACTGTTGTCCTCTTGGGTTGATTGGATTAGGTGCTAAAAAGAACTGAAGAAAATAAAAAAAAGGGGATAGAAGACAGACCTGAGAGCAAAATAAGAAATGTGATGAAATAATTATAACATCTTGGAAGAACGGTGTGTTTAGGGAAAAAAGGCTCTAACCAGAGAAAACATGCGGTCTGGAAAATTGCGCTATTAACAACAAAACAAGTGTCAAAATATAAAAAAAAATAAGCTGTTTAGAGTAATGTATAGTGTGTGTGTGTGTTATGTTAAACAAAGTGCCCACTTTTGAATTTTTAAAGGTAAAAATAACCTATTTTTATTAAATTATTTAATTTTAAAATATAATAATATTAAGATACTTTTTAACAACTAATTTGATTTCAATTTATTATGTTTATTTTGATATAATTTCTGCTCTCAATTTATCTTTACAAAGTAATTACACAAAATATGATATATTTTGATATGAAAAAATTATAATCATAATAATATCTATTCATTTTCTTTTTTTTTTGTTTTATCATGTTCATCCAAATACAAGGAGTAATAATATTTTTTTAATTTTCTCTTTTTTTATTTTTTCTTATTTCATTCTCTTTCTTTTTAATTTTTCTTCCTATCTAAATAGAAGATTAGTGATGCTTGGGCTCTTGGGAAGATAAATATACAGTAAAAAAAATCAAACAGCAACTAAATAATTATATTCAGTCAGTACAACAACCCATGCTCAAACCAGACCGTTCTGCCAAGGTTTATTATTTTATATTAAAAAAAACAGTTTTCCAATCTAGTCGTCTATGATCTATAAGTATATCGAAGTCAAAGAATTTATAAATTTAGCTTTATAATTAATGCTTTTAAAAATAGACGTGGAATTGACCAATATATGGCATGAAACAATGTTGCTTGCTTTGATAAGTTTCTGTATTTTAATACGATGGAGGATGATCGCATTATTCCCCAACTTCAACTCTTATCCCGAAGTCTAGTCAATGGATAATAACACATGGATTGGCATCACCCATATATTACTCCCTGTCTCAGATTATGTGACAATTTTGGAAGGAATTTAGTTATTTCAAAATACAAGATAAATTAAAAAAATAAAGTTTCACGAGTGATATTTTTTAATTGTCACCTTTTATGTGGAGAGAATATTAAAATAATATTATCGCATAATGGTCAATTGCTATGTCATATTTAAAAGCTTGTAGCTTTTTTTTTTTTTTTGTAAAAATAAATTTGCAAGGTGCCATTATTGTGTTTTATAAGCATACATAATTTTATTTTAAATTATCTCGTAATTTAAAAAGACTGATTTTAGGAAGGACAATGATATTTGGGGTATAGTTTGGGGACAATGGAAGATGGCGTGGCAGGTTATGATTGAAGTTTCACATGGTAAAAACGCCAATGGCAGAGGAACATTCATTCTTGAAGCATAATCACTTGTAACTACCAAAAGAGAATGCTGAGAAAGCACTGTAATTAATTTTGTGTGTGTGGGCCGCCGTGGTAGAAGGTGAGGGGACCAAGATTGTGGTGCCTTGGTGGAGAGCTGGCAATTGTACCATCACCCCACATCACTTCCCCGCGATTCAAATTAGATTATCCCTCTCACTTGATTGCCCGCCGCGTAAATCTGTATGTGATATAAGTATTAAGCATTTGTATCATTTAAATTATTAAAATTTAAATCAATAATTATAAATTTATATTTTATTTAAAATTAATAAAATGAGTGATTTATTTAAATTATCAATATAGATTTCAGTATCTTGAATAATATAAATACTCAATACTTATATCAAAACAGTTACTCAAGGCCATTGAGGTTGTTGCCTTGGCTTTTCAAGAATATTCACCTATATTCAATATATTTTTTCAATTGACTTCACATTGTTTATAAGCTATGTTTGTTTTTCTTTTATTTTTATTTGAAATTGTGATTGTTTTATTTTTTTTATACGATTTAAAGTGTCAAAAATATTAAATAGGAAATTTGAGTCTAGTTTTAATAGATTTGAAAATTTGATTCAATAACAAGGTAGTGCTATTGATAAATTTATTATTGGTCATAATAAAAAAGATATAATAAAAAATTCAATTGATGAAAAAGTGATCGAAGAATCCCTTATAGATAATGACAAATATATTAGTGGTTTCAATTCCAGTCAAGAATGGGAAGATGAAAAAAGTTTAAATAAAGATAACTTAATTGAAGAAATTATTGAGCATAATGATAGTGCATGAAATGAAACATCCCAAAATATTTATGATCCAAGACAATGAAAAAAGATTGCTGAGATTTGAGAGATAAGGTCCCATTAAAAAGCTAGAGAAAATAATATGAAAGTAGATCATAAATGATATTTCTTTCATTTAAAAATGTAATGTATTTTTTGAGAAGTTATATATTTAAAAATATAAAGTATTTTTAATTTTTTGAGATGTAATTATTACTTGAAAAAAATCTTTATTGATGAATGACTTTATATTTACCGTATAGTGTTTAATAAAGATAAATATAAAAATAAAATTAATTTAAAAATAAGTAACTATTTTATTAGATAGTAAATTTAATTAAAAATATCTTATCTTTTTAAAGGAGGAAGTATAATGTATTAGATTTCTTAAATAATTTTGTTTAAAACCTCAAGGCTCCTTCACACGGCCTTTTCTTGAAGGCCTTGCAACATCCACTCTCTCTCACCATTTCCTATCTCCCTTCATTCTCTTTTATCGGGTCACATGATTCTGTTAAATCAGAGCATTCAATATGTTGAGTATGCTCGACGTTTAGTTGAAGGAATTTAATAGAAACTCAGACTAATTCGTATCAAATTAAAAGGAGATTTTCTATTAGAAGTTTTCTTATCAATGGTGCTGCATTCTTACGAGACTCAAGTTCAATATCTCTAATTAACTTGACACTACCTTAACCGAGAATCCGGTCAAACAATTCCATTGTTATTGTTATCGTTATTGTCTTTGTCATTCATTTTCTCAAATATTTTTTTTTTTAACATATATTCCTTCACATCGCATGACTTCAACGAAAGGTATGCGAGGTGAATTATTTACTTTATATTCAAACAAACTCAATATGCACATCTATGACTTTTATTCAATTGATGGACATTCTTATAAGCAATTTATTAGTTAGGGGTGAGTTATAGTATTAATAAATTATTTACGCCTCAATTTTTATTTTTTAATTTATTAAATTCTTCCGCCCAACCGTCGATATCATGCTCGTTTCTTTGACCGAGCTTGTTGAATGCTTCCTCTCCCTCTTTCCAATTATTTCAAGAGTCCTTAGCGCCAGTTCACGCATGCTCAAACTGCTCGATAGATCGATGAGTCAATTAGGCACTGGACCAAAAATGGTACCTTCTAATGACAAATATCATGCACAAACCATTAATACTTTGTTTTTACCTCTACGGAATAATACAACAAGTGCTTAGATAAAACAAGTAACTAAAATATTCTTTTAGCCTTTATTTTTATATAATGTTTCATTTTGATTTTTTAAATCTTATAGAATGCATTTTCAGTTTTTTTAATTTTAATATCATTAGTTTTATCACAAAAAAAAATTTATATTAAATTTTTAAATGTTGACACATTAAATTTATTTATTTAAAATAATAATGATCAACATAAAAAATAATCATTGAAACTAACAGTATCATTGTTAAAAAATTAAAAAGATAATTTATAAAATTAAAAAATTAAATTAAAATTTTATGTAAAATTATAATATTAAAAATATATTTTAGCTTAAAACAAGTACTCATTCCATTTAAAAATATAAGATATTTTTAATCGAATCTCACCATCCAATAAAATAGTTACATATTTTTTAACTAATTTTATCTTTCTATATTTATCTTTATTAAACACTCTATAATAAATATAAAATTATTATCAATAAAGATATTCAAAAAAAAACAATGATTATATTTTAATTTTTTAACATCTAATTTTTTAAAAAATATTTTATATTTACGGAATACTATACGTGACTATTCAGCGTGCTAATCTGATCGCACTGGAAACTAGACGGCCCGCCAATTTCAATTTTTCAATTACTCCTTCTTTTATGGTGCTTGAGGCAAGCTCTCTCGTCAAAAAGTGAAAAAAGTTCACTTCGCAGTGGGTTCCATGATTAACTCAAGTTTTAAGATTCCTCAATTCATGGGCTCATCACACAGTTTTTCTGTCTATAAAGTCATGGATTAGGATAATAACAATAGCATGGCTCTTGTTAATCTTTGAAATTGGACCGATTAAGCCAGATTCTTCTGGTCCCGTGCGCGAGATTATCGGATAAATCATCGCCCTTGAGCTTTAACATCATATCCCATCTTTTCTGGGTCATAGTGTTTTCGGGCAAGGATCAAAGAGCAATTCTTTCAAAGCACAGATAAAAAGTACTCCAACACGGCACAAATGTTAATAATCTAAATTTAAATTCTCAACGACAAATTTAATATATGAACTTCAATAATTTTTAAAAATTGAAATAAACATGTGGGCGAGGTTGGGAGTTGACGTGGCACTCGAGCTCCAGGAACAGGAAACGAGAAAGAAACAGATTCCAGTGGATCTTGAGAGACCAAAAAAGGCTAAATTTTTCAAGATGATGTGATGTGATGCGAGGCATAAACCTATTAAAATCCGATACTGTTTAATGGACAAAGGAATTCCTGTTTGCACGTGCCTGTCAGGCTCCACTTTACATTTAGGGCTTCAGCCTTCAAGCCTTTTTGTAGGTGCCAATCATGTCCCCCAGCCCCGCTGCTACGTGATTTTCTGCGTTTCCCACTCCCACATGATTAATTATACTCCTACGTTTAAAAACTTAAAACATTTTTTAAAAAATTAAATATTAAAAAATATAAAACATTTTAAATCTTTTAAAATATAATCATTATTTTTTAAAAAAATATTTTTATTAATAATAAATATATATTTATTACAGAATGTTTAATAAAGATGAATAAATAAAGATGGAATTAATTTAAAAATAAATAATTATTTTATTGAAGAGTGAGATTTGATTAAAAATATTTTATAATTTTTAATAAATGAAGCATTCTTTTTTTTTAAATAACTATAAAATTCTTTACAAGCATTTTAATTATCATAAAGCCCTACTAAATTTATAAATAATTTTATAGTCCTTAGGGACTTAGTTAAAAATAATATTTGTTGTGAATTAATAAAAATACCTTCAGTAAAAAAAAAAAAAAAAGAAAGGAAAAGAAAGCACATGCAAGTACTCCCACAATCCTTTCACGCTTCCTTTCTCCCTACCTCCCTCCTCCTCCTTCCTTTTTCTTCTTAGTCACCCTCAAATCCTATCTTCATTGATGTCGAAATCCCCACTATCGACCTTTGCAGTCTTGACTCTCTGAATCATCATCTCACGATAGTAGAGCAAGTCAGGCATGCAGCCTCCACTATGGCCCATAGGGCTTCTTCCAGGCAATCAACCATGGTATCTTAATAGAAATCCTGGATCGAGCCATTATTGCTACAAAAGCCATCCATGAGTTGCCAATAGTGACCAACATGTCATTGAGAGCAATATAAAGGAAGTGGGATTATGCTTGGGACTGGATAATGCCAAATTTTAATGTTTGGTAAGTAAGGGTGACAAAATTATTTATAAACTCAATCCCATTTAAGTCTAAATATCTAGTACTACCTCCCTCGATATTAAGAAATCAATCCTGGAAATGAAAAATTATAAGATAAGTTGCTCTTTCACTCCATGTCCCTCTCTCTTCCAAGTTGCCTCTAGTCTCCACCTTTGTCATCATTGGCGATGCTGTGTCTTGTGCTAGCCATGACGTCTTCCATCGATGGCGACGTTCAATTGACGTCTTCCACATATAGAAGAGCACATCTTGAAGTGTAGAGACTACTTCTCAAAATCAAAGCCACCTCGACTTCCTTCTTTTAAATTGTAGAGCGTGCACACACGAGTCCCTCATAGAAAAGAATGCCATGTCTTGCTCGTGGGCATAGCGGATCTCTGATCATTCTGGCCATTATTCAGGTTCTTGAAATGGGCAACGACACTATGGATTTAGTAAAGACGATAAGATGGTCGAGGTTGTTGGACATGGACATTGTAAACACAAATTGGAAAAGGTTGAGTTGCTTTGGAAGCCAGATCTAGTTTGATTTCCTCCATGGCTTTTGTTGACCTTGGCAACAATGAGGAAGAAGATGAGGATAATTTAGCTTTGGCCTTTTAGCTTCGTTTTTTTTTGGTTTATTTGAGTGTTTTTTTTAAAATTCCCACATTATCCAAGTATTATATCAAATATGTTTTTAAATCTCAATCTCACTCCACTTTCAGTCTCATTCTCAATTCTTTAAAATTTATTCTCACGTACCAAACAAGACCTATCAAGGCTTTAAAACTTGTTAGCATTCGTTGAAGGCACTGCTTAGCCTTGTCGTTTTTTTGTTTCTTATATTGAAATCTCCTTCCATTCAAAGGAAAAGGACACAGGGAAGGGAGGGGAGATGGACCGTTTTATTTATTAACGTGCTTATGAGTGTGTGGCCGTTTTTCCCCCCTTTCCCCCAAGCAAACTCATGCAGATAACCTGTACTAGACAAAGCAACTGCAATTTTTTAGGAATAAGAATAAGAGCGACACATAGTGCTACAGCTGAGTTCCAATCACATACTGACACATTGCCTTGGTGGGATAGGGACCATGGGAGCGTTTTGATTGTTTCCTTTTTTCTCCCAAAAATAAGGGTTTTTTTTTTTTGTCAATTCACAACAAACATTATTTACAGTCAAGTCCCCAAGGACCTCACAACTATTCATACATTTGGTGAAACTTTGCGATGGTTACAATGTTTGTAAGGGACTTTATAGTTATTTTTCCCTCTTTTTTTATTATAATATGATGATAATAATAATAATAACAATAACAATAATAATAATAATATAAATAAAACCAACACTATCTCATATATAATTGTATGGCACAATCATCGATTCATAGCGGAAGTCACAAATAAAACAATTACGTAATGTATAACCGTGTAATGATAATATGTAATAAAATACATGTCAATTTATATATACATATATATAGTGTATAATTCACACAATACATGGATTTAAACTATTTACACAAAAATTTGAGAAATAAATAATAATAGAGGCCTGTGAAACTCGTACAACATGAAGTAAATTAGGAAGTCATTACTTTTTTTTAATAATTTATTGATGATTTATTGATCATAAAACATTTTTTCATACAATATCATGCAACATTTTGATTAAAATTGTATTTATCCTGGAGTTCAGGTTTAACAAGCTCAAGGTCCATATGGAATTGATTCCTAGTCTACAAAAGTTGAGTGGGCCCAGCATTAGTCCAAAATATTGGGCCATGGACCTGTTGTGAGCAGCAAGAAATACTGTCAGCCCAATTACGATGGAGCCAACTTGCGTTCTACAAAAACATATCGTTCGCGTACTCGAGGGGGAACGAACGAACTGGAAGCAGGAGTGGCAATACTATAGAGAGGGCTCTGAGTTGAATTTGCCTCAGCAATTCAATTAGGAGCGTGCATGTGTTGGAGCGAGGGAGAAGCTGTGAAGGAGGGACAATTCGCGTCTATTCGAAGATGCTTCGAATATGTGGAAGCAGATCAGAGACAGAGAAGAGGGGAAAATCCGCCCGGAATCATTCGTTCATCGCTTTAAGTCCAATCGCATTGCGCAGCTCCAACTTTCCAATTACAAAGATATTGTTTCTCCTCATAAAGGCGCCGTAAACTCGCTCCAGGTGCTCCGCTCTTGTTTTTATTCATTCTTTTCAAATATCACCTTCTTTCTGCTCCTTTTCAACCCTGCGATTAGTTCATTGTTTGCATCTCTTATTTATTTTCGGATAATCATTTGTTTCTTTGATTGGTCTTTTTGCAAATTGTGTTTTGGGTTATGGCAAGGTGGGCCTGAAACAGAAGTCCGTTTGCTCAATGAAGAATGTGATCTTTTTCATCTTACTTAGAGTTTGACTGTGGTCGTCTTGTATGGTTAAAAGAGTTTTTTTTTTTTTAACATATGCCTATGTATTCGAATTTTCTAGATGATTAAATCATTCTCATATTTTGTTGTGGTCCCTTCTTTCTTGTAAAAGGCGTTTTTTACATATGCCTATTGAGCGTCATGTTGTTTTAACATGTACCTATAATTATGGAATTCTATTCCAATGGAAATAAAAAATCCAATCTTTTTGACCATGAAATCAGATTGATTTGACAGAGGGAAGATACTTGTTATCTGCTGCATCTGATGCTTCTATAGCCATATACGATGTTCAACGGGCCACGGATTATGAAGCAGGTGGTCTAATATCTAAACACAAGTGCATATTTGCTGTTGACAAGCAACACAATCTTGGGCACAAATATGCCATATCCTCGGCTATATGGTATCCAGTTGACACCGGTCTATTCATTACAGGTTCATATGATCATCATATTAATGTTTGGGATACAAATACCACCCAGGTCATTATCCTTCTTGAATCTTGTTCTTCCTTTATTATCTGTTTTCTGAACTTTCAATTTTAAGATTAATAATATGAATTTCTTCTGCTTTTTTATGAAATTTACAAAATTCTATAGGTGGTAATGAATTTCAAAATGCCTGGAAAGGTTTATAGGACTGCAATGTCTTCATTGGCAACATCTCACATGCTTATTGCCGCTGGAACTGAGGATGTCCAAGTTCGTCTTTGTGATATTGCTTCAGGGGCATTTGCTCACACATTATCTGGTCACCGTGGTATGTGGGTTGTTATATCTCTTGGATTTATGCTGTATCACTTTCTGTGCTGGTCCTAAATAGATTTTTTGGGGTTAGCTTACTAGATCCTTCAAGAATGCTAGTTGTTTATTAGGAAGAGCGTGATACTTAAAGCCCATGCATGAAGCATATTCTGGAAGGATGTAGTATGCTGAATCCTTTAATGTCTTCTGATTATCAGAACATGTTGAATGCTTTTGCATGATTTATATTTCTGTAATATATGCACTCCTAAGGGTTGGCGCAGGCAAATATTTGTGGCTAAGCATGTTCATAATATGACCCAATATGGTTGTGTCCCCGGGGGGGCTTTTTTTTTGGACAATATGTTTGTGTTTTCTTATTGGACAAACTTTCCCAACTGTGCTTTTGGAGGAACTATTGTAAAATATTGTCTCCCAAATAATTCTGCATCTAAATTCATGAGCCTCTGTAATTGAGCGTTTATGAGAGATGCTGGAAAATAAAATGCCTATTTGTGTGAGTGTTCATAATTTCAAGAGATGTTATCTGTGATGGCAGACGGAGTAATGACTGCAGAATGGTCTACTTCAAATGAATGGGTCTTAGTTACTGGGGGATGTGATGGTGCTATACGATTTTGGGACATCAGACGAGCTGGCTGTTTCTTAGTGTTGAATCAGTCTTCAACGCAACTCGGAAGGCGCCCACCAGTGGTTAAATGCTCCAAGATAACTAAGGTTTTTTTATTGACACATTAATGATCATGTCTTTTTTTTTTAATTGAAAATCATACATAATTTTAATATATGGCTGAAGTTGCAGCAAATATTTAGCATGTTTGATTCATGCAGAAATTGATCCCACCCAAATGCTTCTTATACTGAAGCCTGCCTAATAGACAATTTCCATATCATCACCGACAGGATTCAACATGCAAGTCCTTGGCGGGACACAATCTGAGTATAAAATCACATGCTGGACAAAGGAAACTTTCTAATGGGAGTGGTAGCAGGCAGTTGTCAATAGGTAAAGTTTCTGCCAAGGGACCAATGAAACAGAGATTACATCCAGGGATGCTGTCTACTCAAGACCGTGCAACTGCTCATTATGGTGCCGTGACTGGGTTAAAAGTTACTGAGGATGGCATGTATCTCTTAAGTGCAGGTTGTTTTGTATTTGCTATTGGAGAATCATAAGAATTATCCATGCAAAAGATAATCTTTAAATGTAACTCCATATAAAATTTGTAGGCTACTTTTCTTTTTATCAAACTAACTAAGTGCTATGCAAATTTAAGCTCTCTGTGCGCACTGTTTTGGAACCAGGATCTGATTCAAGATTGAGGTTATGGGATGTTGAATCGGGATGCAACACACTGGTGAACTTTGAAACAGTGCGCCTACAAACAAACAAACCAATTCAATTAGCCACCACTCGGGATTCAACCCTTGTTTTTGTTCCCTGCATGAGATCTGTGAAAGTACATCCCTTCCCACTCTTTGTCATAATTCAGATTAAATTATAAAAATACCCTAATGAATGCTGATAAAACTATTTTACATTTCAGTCTTTCAACGTGTGGTCAGGGTACACACATGCAACATTTCGTGGCCACTATGAATGTGTGAATTCTTGCTGGTTTAGCGAACAAGATCAGGTATGTTCTTGGCTCACTGTTCATTTTCTTGTAGAAGGTAAATGGGAGGAGCCGAGGACACTGTATCTCTAATTGGATCTTCATAAAATGGCATCGTTCTTTAATTTTTATTATCGGAGTGGAAGAAACAAAATTTAAATTATGAGGACTTACTATAATATGGCAACTTAATTATCATTTAATAAATAAGAAAATAGAGAAAAAAAGTAAAAAATCCCGAGACATTAGTTATATGTCATACCCTGAATCATTTAGAACTAAACTGATGAATGGTAATGTAATTTATCCTGGTGGCTCTGGTTTTATTGCGGTTAATTTTGTCAATTATCATTCTAATTGAGAATTTCTAATTTATTTCTTTACTTTTACTTTGTCACAGGAGCTATACACTGGTGGAAATGATAAACAAATTCTTGTCTGGTCACCACCTAGAGTAATTGCTGATGAAGCGGTACATTCTTGAAACCCAGCCTTTTTTAGTTTATCAAGTTTGACTTGCCAATTAACTGCCCTTCCCAAGATTCCATTTTTTGACAACCTTGACATGAACTGCAGAATGAATTACCAATGGAGGACCGGGATAACTGGAGCGACTAAATGTTTTTAGCATCATTCTCCTTTATTTCCGTAGCAAAATGGGATCATTTCTTTCTTGTGATTTTCCTCTACAGCTGCCAAATATTTTTGGATGTTTCAAACTAAACTTAGTTTCGGTTGGGGAACATGTGTATTTATCTTTAACACCACCTTAAAACTATACGGGAGGAGCTCTTTGCATACGTAGATAGATTTACTTGTATCGTATTTTCTGTCTCTGTAGGCCCCCCCCCCAAGAAAAAAAATTCTTGTAAAAGTCACAGCATAGACGTTTTCTTGTGTTACTTTGCGGTAAATAAAATAGTGTGTTTGTAAAGTTTATACTTTATATATATATATATACACACACAGACGTAAAGTTTGTGCTTCGTGTACAAGGAGTTGGTTGCTCTTACTGCGCCAGATTCGTCCAAGTCTTTTTTTACTGTTGTCGGTTGTGGTTTTTCTTTTTGACTATGATGCACCTTATTAGCTGTACTGTCAAATGAAACTCTTTTAGATTCATCTCCATCACTAGTTTAAAAATGTGTTGAAAATGTGTTGAACAGAATATATGATCCCATGAAAGGTAACCTTTTTGCCGAAAAAAGGCTTATTCGGTGATAAATGGCTAATAGATGGTGGAGTAATCGGAAATTGAATCTATAAAATTAGAGGTTTTGAAATACCATAGTAACTTTTAATTATGGAGGGATTACATATATATATATATATATATAATTCGAAATTGAACGAATTGTCTTTATAATCAAAACCAAGTATGAGTATTAGCATATTTTACTCTTTGAAAAATTGTACAATATGATGTAAATGGGAAAAATAATGTTATATTGATGATCAATAACACTTGTTTTTTTTATATATAAATTAGGTCTTGCTGGAAATCAAAGGGCGAATAAGACTTATTTGATTAACGGATTTTTATATTAATTATAGAAATGAAGCTCAACTATAGTCAGTATGGAATTATACAAAATAATATTTTTCTTCTTTACACAAGAGGATGCACTTACAAACTTGGCTGTAGAAAATGATTCAAGTACACTCCTGGAAGGGTTGTCGAGAATGAATAATTCAATACCATAGTTACATCACACTACTATACAATACTGTGTCCACTTGACCACAGACATGAAGGCCACTCTCTTATGAAGAGTATGAAACTGAAGGTTTTGTGTGATGCGACACGCACTGTTCATAATTTATAAATATTATAATTTTTTATAGTCTTATAGTAAAGGTAGATAGATTTGTTTGGATAAGATTGAATAACGATTTTTAGTTTTTATGGCTATCTGCATTTGGCTTTAACAACATGATTTTATGACTTATAAGGGTGGAATTTGCAAACATTAGGAACCGTTCCAGTGAGTCAACGGGGACAGAAAAAGCTATAACGAATGATTGAACCCCGGCGGTCATCATAATTCCAGTTTCCAGTCAATAGCACATGACTTCGTCAACCATGCTCACCGCATAGTGACCCAAGTTTCTGCCCTGTTAGGGGAAAATTAAGAATGAATGAACAACGTTCCCTATGATAATAAACCTGCAATATCTAAGATGATTACATATAAAATATTAAAATCAGCTAAAAGGATTTAGTGTGCAAATTTATTTTGGGATTAAAAATCACGAGGGATGTTAAATGAGTTTATCAAACGGCGCCAAACTACGAATCTTAAATGGGGCCGTGCTTGAGCAGAGTTGAAAACTCAGTTACAAAATAAGTTTTTTCTTCAGTTGCTTGATTATTAACTGAGCCCAAGGCCCAAGCCACCAAGTGTTGGACTTTGGTTGCACTTCAATAATATTGAAGTACTTTGCCAAAACAAAGACATTTAAGAGCAACCATGTGCATGGCAAGTTTGCAAACAGGAGTGGATATTCTTTACAAGCGGAGACAATGCGAACCTCAGATAACATCCGTTGCTTCTTAAGTGATTGTGTCCTTGCCTTGTTTAGAACCGAGTTTGAAGACTTGAACATTCTCTGCAAGAAAATATGATGAAGATCAGAGAATGACGAAAAGTAGAAAGAATAATTAATGTTACTTGAAAGTATCCAATTGGATAAGAGGAGAAGAAAAACACCAATATAATGCAACACTTGGTGTGTAACAGACTAAGTACAACCGAAATAAGAACTCACCTTTTCACAATTGGTCATTTTAAGTTCACTGTGACTCAAGTTCCTTCTCCTGGGTATGAAGTTGAAGACATTGTGAAGGAGATTATTTTCCTGCTTTCCCAAGGGAGGATGAAGAAAAGGGGGAACAAAAGGAGGGCGGTGGGTCCATCTAGTTAGAAAATACAATCTTTTCAAAATGATATAAGATCTAGACTGCCAAGAGAACACCAACCTGCATGTGCTTAACAAACCCTCCACCCAAGAAACGCTTGAGAAAATTCAACTGCAAGAAGGAAAGTATAAAAACGCCAGTACAGAAAAGGAGAGATCCGTAGGAGATAATATAGGGAAGCAAGAAATACCTGTATCACCTCGGACCATGATGATGCCTGTAGCAATTCACCATCAATCTTCATTGAAATTTCAGGGGAGTAACCATGCTATTATCAAAAGCAACAAATCTCAATTCACGAGCCAAGATGAACCAGAGACAGTTTAGAGTTTGGAATAATCAGCAATACAAATATAAATTACCTCAAAAAACTCCAAGATATCTCGAAACAAGATCTTCTGACTGTTGAGATTTTTTTTGGAAGCACCTTTTCCGCCAGCCTCCACAGAAAGATCTCTAACTTGATCTATGACCTTCCCTTTCAATCCGTGGATGTGCACATAACTTTCCTGTGGTTCACTATCTTCTCCAATCATGTCATTTGCACTCTTAGGCTCAGCAGACAAATTCTCCATGCCTCCAATCTCAAAAATTAGAGCCAGTGCTTCACCAGCAACTTTACGAATAGATCGGTCTTCCTTGTCAAGAAGACAAGACAAATAAGATATGTAACTGCATGAAAATAGCAGATCAACTAATCAGATCCATTGGTTATCTTTTGTCTTGGGTCACCCTTATATGGCAGCAAAAAGCAGGATGATTTGACCAATGGCAATCCATAGCCAAGCCACCGGCAAAATGCAAGAATTGCACATAATATAGGGCAGAAATGGAATGAAACAGGTTGGACAGCGAGAAGATTGCTTACTTTCGCCAATTTTTAGAGTTTAGCTTCACTTCGCCCATGGTGGAAAGGAGAAAAGACCAGGCAGACACCACAATGGTTATCAACAGAGCAGAGGGTTTGACTATTACTACCTAGAGATGAAATGCTCGATCAGTAAATTTAAGGAAGGAAAACGAAGAACATCAATATAGGAAGAATTTACGTTCTTATTTATAATTTGATTGTAAGCCTGAAAATGTACATTTGTTTTTTTCAAAAGAAAAAAGGTGGGGGGAAGGGGCTCTTCTAAGATTTAAAAATGGGATTAAGGAAAACGGAATGAAAGAAGCTATTCAGGAACAAATGAAACTCTTTTTACTTCAGGAACAAGTAGAAAAAAATTGATTAAAAATTTCATTTTTCATTAATTAATTAATAAGAAATGAAAATTATATTCATTTTTAATTGATTTTCCTATTTAATATATTTTATTTAAAGAAATCCACGGTTTTCTGAATGCATCTCTAAATTATTTACCAGAAGCGTGTCACGCTTATGAGTCTATCCTACTAGTAAGGGTGTTGACCAGCAAAATGAATTAATTAATAAGAGTAAAATCCACGGGACAATCATAAATATTTTTGAAACAGGAACGTAACCCACATTAGGACCATATTTAGGGTTAATCACCCGCCACATCGTGTCCATTGACCTCTGAGTCTCCTCCTGATCATTCCCTCCAACAAAAGTGATGATGGCCAAGCATTCCACCAACTATAAAAACATGGAATTGAGTTGAGAAATGAATACCATCATGGCCTATCAAGAATCGGTAGGGAGGAGTTGAGCACAAACCCCAGCATAATTTTTAACAAAATACTTACTGAAATCTTTGAGATATCTGATCCAGATGCAAGAGATTCGTCAAGAGAACGGAGGTATTCTTCAAATATTCCCCGTGCTTTATCACCGTATCCAACAGTCAATATCAGCAGGCCTGATTTAAAATAAATATTCAAGTAACTGAAGACAACGGGGAACACGAGCACGTTGGTCAAAATCTTACCAATGACATGAGATGCCAGGGCTATCTCCTTTGCAGATGCCTTTTTGGATCCTTTTCTTATTGAACCAACACACTGATGCAATAGAGTGGCATATCTAGAAAGAACAGGTAGTGACAGGTGCATAAACTTAACACTTAACACAATGTATCGCTCGTGATTTAACACAAATTATCTCTGTAGTCTCACTTGAATGAGAAGTTTAGAACCCTAGAGGACAGATAGAAGCGTGCCCCAGAGACAGGGTTATTATTCATTGTGAATTACTGAATATATGGTTGCATTTCACAAAACCCAGTAATAGCAATCTATCTTCTCGTTGCTTTTGTAGCAATAAAGCAAAAGCAAATAACATATCAAAACAAAATATATCACAGAAAATTTTCAAATTATATGAGAAATGCTTACTTCTTCTCCACAAACTTATACTGCATATTGCTACTGAATGCTTCAACGATAAATGACAAAGCATTCTCCCTTGTGGAACCCCTTCATCCAAGAAAGCAAATGTCCTTAATTTAGACCCAGAAGGGGGCAGAGATAAGAAATGGACATGAGGAATACACCATTTCAATTTGCAAAATATGAAAAATATGCATGATTCCATTGATCCTATCATTGCAAGACTAAAGCTCTTCTATAAGTAGCCGCCATTGATGTTAGTAACTACCTCTTCTCGTCTAAAGCATCCAGAGCTCGGTCGAGCAAAGTATCTTATCTAAGTGCACTTCTTCAGCCCCTGACACCTCCAAGAGAGAAGAACGGGCCGATGAGAACAAGCTCACACATCCATCATCATCACTATCCAGCATCGCAGCATTTCTACGCTGAGAACCTGCCGTAAACCAGAAATATGTACTTCAACATTCGCCGCATATAATTGTCTCAGAAACACGAAACGGCCCAGAAACTAAAACATTTTAAATGCATAGATGTCAAAAGCATGGGAACGTTGGGGCAGTACTTAAACAAGCAATTCCGATGAATTTAATCATGCTACATACTTCTGATATTGACACATACCACCGATGCCTATACCCAAAACGAAGTTGTGCCCAAGAAAAAGGATTTGCACAACTAATAGGGAAATTGAACCCTTATCGATCAGACCGGCTAAAAAAAGGGGGGGAGGGGGTGGGATGGGGCTTACGCTTTCCCATGGCGAAGGCTTCTTTTCTTGCTTCTTTGTTTCGTGTTAGAAATTGTGATGAGATTGAATGTCAACATGGAGGAGCTCACGACATGTGATATCGGTGGAACTGATTTTTGAATAAAAACGGGACAGAACAGGGAAACGAAAACGGTTAAGTTGGACGATGAATGAGCCATTAAAATGGAAAAGATGTGCGTCGATCGGAAAGGAAAAAGAAGTTACAGAATAGAATATAATAAAATAAGAGGTTTTCATGAAACGAAGATTCAGCGGCACCCACGTGTGAGCGGGAGGCTGCAAAGGATTCTGATACGCTTACGTGGCCAATTACGCACCGTTGACTCGGCGAGGTTTATTCTATGGCGCCAAGAAATTAATTCGGGTTTTGATAACTTGCATGCATGGCTTAGCTTCTTTTAATGGATAAATCAGCTAATCTTCTATATATCTCCCTCCACCTACCATTCTTATCATAAACTATATTGTCTAAAAATTTTCTTTTTATGATATCCAAAATCAAATTAAATTTATATCGTTAAATCGAACCCGCGATCTATCGATGGTATTGATTTTAATTCATATTCTAATAATTGACTCATTCTATCGAAATGGACTGGTCAATGGAGCTAGCTAGCTAGGACGGGACCAAAATTGCCGACCCGATCGAAAAATCACTAAAAGCAAGAAAGCGGGACGATTTGATTTAGTGCCAAAAAAAGGGGGAAGATCTAATATAGATGCTAATTAAGGAGTTAGGACACAACTAAACTGAAATGTTCGACCACTATCCGATTATTGCGGGAAACAACTGAATGATTTCAATGACATGCACACTTCTACACAACACCAACACGACTTTGTCTCACGCTTTATTTGATGATTATGCCGTTGAAGGTGCACAGCCAATTTCAAAATTTGTCTTTCCAGTTCATCGCATCAGTATCTTGCTCGCAATACTGCTAAAAATAGGCAACACTATTGAATCCATCAATCCTCATCTATAGCATCACCCGGCGAAGTCGATGAGCAAGCTGATATTCTGGACTGTTCATGATGGAACAACATTAAGTACCGTCTTCGCATTCTTGTTATTTCGTAGACTGTGTTAGTGGGCTTTGTCGGCTACTCGGAACCAGAGAAAGTGGGCTTCACATGTCCCATAACATATGAGCTGGACAACGATTAAGGCAATCTACACATGTGGGCTTCTAGAAGAATCCACATAACCTCTCAGAACGAAATTGATTGCTAGCGTTTGTGCCCGCCTGCACTGAACATATAATTAGCAGGTAGGTGAATCTCATTTAATTTCCATCCTCATAAACTCGTGGAGGTAAGAGAGGTCTGAGAAGGTGGGTCTGATGGTGCTGCTAGCTAGAATAAATAAACAGAGACACTGGGGAAAAAGGTGGGCAAATTCTTGACAAAGAAGGTAATTAACAGCTAGCAGGTGATATGGTTTGGTACTTTCGTGAATTATTGTCTATAACAATGCACAAACTGATGATATGGTATTGGTATGGAAGAGGGGAAGTTTCTAGTTCTATTATCTGTGCTCATTAAGCCCCAAGTGTTTGGAAATGATGCTATTGTCACAAAGTGGTTGTTTCATGGTGTTTCAGGACACGGAAACAAGTCCAAAAATGCCAAGGGCCATCTGTTGGAATTGGACGTTTAAAAAGGCAAAATGTGTTATAATAGCATAAAGGTGGCCTTGAACACGCAAGGCATGGAGAATGATGGTGGAGACTCACTGGATCTAAAACAGGCATGTGAGCACACTGCCCGGTGGGCTTTTGGGAGTGCCAAGTTTTGGGGGGAGGGGAGAGAGAGAGGAACAGTCAAAGCGTTGGGAATTTCAAAACTCCCAACACACACTCTGAGCCTTGTGAAATACAATGTAAGATCTCTCAGCACGCACTTTTGTTGAATGAGAGATGCCGTGGGAGTTAGTGTTTGTGGGGTATAACAGCTTCGCCTTTGTGTGTGTCAGATTATTTATACAAGGCACCTACTTACTACAATCATGCTCTGCTTATCTGCTATCTGCTATATCTATCTTTCTCTAGCTGCCTAGCTAAGCTAACTATATATATATATATATATTCACCAACCTCTTATACTGCTTTAATTTCTTGCTTTCCTTGGCTTGTTTGTTGGCTCAAGCATTTCCACTGATATATATATATATATATATATAAATGATCCATGCTTCTGGATTTCACAGGAATATATACAATTCTAATGAACATTATTCAGAAAGTGAATTGAAGTGATCAAACTAGCTACCCCATCCTTTTCTATGATTTGTCTGCTTTCATAATTGAATTGATTAATGATAAGAGAATGGGAGCGATCACTTACACAGTGCAGCTTTTGCTGATGATGATATAGTCATTCCAAAAGTTGTTAATCTGTTTGAACTTTCAAATGACCTCCCCCCCTCCCTCCCTAGCTAGTTACTATAGCTGAGCATGCATGCTTGGAATCCAAGCACTCCTTGCAGATGCTTTTGAAATTCAATCCCCACCGAAGCCATTGAGAAAAGGATAGATTCTATGTGCTTTATTTACTCTCTCTTTCTCTCTCTCTCCATCCTTTCTTGAGCTTCTAAAAAAGAGACGATATTTTTGTGCGTCATTATTTAATTTGCGCTGTGTATAGTATACAGTCGCTTTAATTAGTACACTGGAAACTGTGTACCACATTAACAATTTTACCATAGTTCAGATTAATTTGAGCCGATAGTGATACTTTCAGATTTTTTAATACTCGACGATAAAATAAAAAAACAATTTTACAACTGTCTCTCTATAAAGCTAATATAAAATCCCACGCTCTTGCACTTACGCATGCATAATGATATAAAATTCCACCCTGTTCAGGAAAATAAATGCATGGAAAGGGGAAAAGTGAGTGGGTAATTTATATTGACAAGATACATGGTAGAAGGGAAAAGTTCAGAATAGATGAAGTGTCCTTAATATATGCAGCCCCATATGGATACCTAACCCATCGACTTTTTTTTTTCATAAGGACGACTTGTTGCCAATTTACGCATTGATCCTATTTCCAAGTCGCACTCATACTTATTATTGTCTGTGTGTGTGTCTCTTGTTTTTAAACGTAGATTAGTTTTCTCTCACTCTTTTCATTTTAAGCTTCAAAAAAATTGTAATAAAAATTGTCACAAGATTGAAACTCATACCCACCCATTCAAATATTCACCAGTCATTCTTTGACACCCATTAATAAGATGTTTCCATATCGTACAAAAACAGAGTTCAGTGTTTATCAAGAATTAATAAGAGAACATCAGGACGAATACATATAATGTAACAAAATATGGTAATACATAGCTGTCTTATTTCTCTACTCATTCAAGTTATTTTTCTGCTCAGTTTTTTCATCATTCCATCGAACTGCTTGTCCTCATTCTATCCCAGCTTAAATAATTAGCTCAACATTAGTCAATGTTACTGCCTTTGAGGGGTCGTCTTGCGAGAGAGATTTGTGAAGAACTTGAGGTTTTGTATATATAGATTATCTACTATATATGGTGGGGGAAAAAAGAGAAAATCAATAAAAAAAAAAAGAGGGGAAAAAACTAAACCGAATTGATTGCTTATCTCGAGACTTGAGCGACTACCATGAATTAATTATTATCTTCAATCGATTAATTAATTCTTTAATAACCAAATCCTAAATTACATTTAATTGGAATCTCGGTTAAGTATATCGACACCCACATTTTTTATAAATAAAAAAGAGTGATCCTATTGAAGGGAAATTCCAGTAAATTTATATTTGATTAGCGTTGGGCTAGGTATATTTCCCTTTCCCTTTCCATAAATATGTGAGATACATCTAAAAAGTTAATTACAGTCACGATATATACATCACGTGACTCAAAACGTGCTTGCAAAAATATTTATAATCAAGTAACATATTTGAACTCTCACCATGCACCCTCGAGCATGGATTATAGGCGAAGTCGGGGTCCAAGCGCAGGCAAATGCTTTTATAAAACTAACCCTGGCCAGACCATCAACAAATGGATCGATTATCTGGCCTAAACAAAAAACAAAAAAGAAGAAGAAAGGGATAGATTCTAACATAAAACCGAGGAGGGGAAGGGAAAACAAAGAAAGAAAAAAGGGGGGGCGGTTATGCAAACAACGTTTCAAAAATATTTAAGAGTATTATCATCACCCGCTTAAATTAATACAAATAACCTCTGCTGCATGTGTGAACTGTTATTATCAACGATAATTCACAAGTACTTCAACGATGCCTTTGCTCTCATAACTTGTAAGGCAGATAGTAGGTTTATATATACATATAGGTGGCCCGCACGTAGGAAAAGAAAATGGAAGTGGAGAGAGGGAGGGAGGGAGAGTTTAATTTGAATTTGGACGTTTCCTTTTGCAATGCTTCCGGGGAAGGGAACAAAATGCATGTGGAAATATCCTTCCAACATAAAACTGGGAAATTGAGAACCAAGGATAGCAACGTTACATGCAGAACGTCGTCGTACGGAGGCTCCAGGACAGGAGGGTCGACAGTGTTACCTAATTAATTAAGTCTTTGTTGACGACTTGTGGAACCTTCATTGGTCACGACAAAACCCATCTATCACATTTCTCCCACTTCTCTCTGCACTCATCATTATTCATTAGGGTCGATGCCCAATATATAAAACACACACACACACACACACACACACAGGGGGATATGTATCAGTGTCTCTTTTCACCACCATCTATAGTTCCATACCCTAACCCTGCCATCAGCTGAAAGCAACAACACATGGAACTAGTACGTACAGTACACTACACCTTCACGAGGGTAAAGGCCATAGGACGTGATGAAATTATTGACACGCACAAAACATGGAAATTAAGTAAAATACATGGAGTAATTATTTTATTGTTATTTTGGGGTGCCGGTGGAGGGATTAATAAATGGATCTCTTTTCTGTGAAATTAATTTCAGAGATCTGTGAAGAATATGATAGTTGTTTAGTAATCAGGAAGATCGATGTTTGCAGAGAGGAAATATCCAGTTGTGTCGCAAGCCGGATTCGGGGCTGACCTCAGATCATATTTCAGTGACTTGGAATCTCGAGTCGTCCTTCTTAATTTGTTTCTTTCTCCTCCTCGATCACACATGTGTCAGTGTTTGAGCTTCTGGAGTGTACTGAAAACAAATTTTGTGCCCCAAACACTGCTTAATTTATTATACCAGTACAGATCACAGTACACAACACAACAAATCGGTTCATATATATTATAGACTTCAAACATACACTTGGATATATGTAGTGGTGGAGCTAAGGGCACAAGGTAATTTAATTTAAAAATTAATATTTTTAAAAATAATAATGTAACAATTAAAAATAATTATTATTTTAGGACTATGATTATAATAACATAAATGGATTAATTATCATTTTATAAAATTTTTTATATAAATATGCTCTTCATTTATTATCTTGATCATCAAAATATTATATATCTAATAAGATTTTGAGCTCAAGTATTTTTTTTATTTAAGGAAAGATTAATCATTTAGTCTTTAAAATTTTAACTCAGTTATAACTTAATTTATAAACTTTGACTAGTTATAACTTAATTATAACTCAATTTTAAACTTTGACTTTTGTGATTTAGCTTTTATAGTTTTACTCATTCAGATATTCCCTTTATTTTAAAAAATAAAATTGTAAAATTAAAATTATGCCAATATTTAGGACTAGTATTTTAATTACTAAATATTTATAAATATTATAAAATATAATTTTATTATTTTAAATTAAAATTTTAAAATAGTTTTAATCTTTATAATTTTATTTTTTAGAATTATAGAGATCAATATTTAAATGGTTTATACCAATTGAGTTGTAGGAGTCAACGCTGAGAAATTATGTTATAATCAAATTAAAACTATAAGAATCGAATTACAACAAGTTAGAGTTTAGGAATTGAATTATAACTGAATCAAAATTTTAAAAATTAAATAATTAATTTTTTTCTTTATTTAATCTAAAAGGTAAAGATTATCAAAAATAAAAGATGTAAAGTAATAGATATATTTACACCCTCACCGTAGAGGGTGTAAACTCGTAAATGCTGGTAAGTATGTTCTTGTATTTCTGAATGTTGGTATATATATAAATATTATTCCTATAATCAAATTTAATCAAGATTCGGAATCGCATTATATGCTCGACCCGTTACTATACCAGAGGACCGAAATTAATTAATTAAATTGACTGCAGAATAGTAGCTGGTTTTGAAAATAATGTTGGAAGTGATCAGCATTCAAACCTTCTTCCATTCAATCAATTCTGTGGGAAGACAAAATCTCAGTATCAACCCCGGAAAAAAAAAAAAACAAAAAAGTGGGACTCAACGACTCAGGTTCTCAGTACAGTCACGATATTATTATATTTAATAATTACTTGCTGCGCATGTTGGGTAAACATGCATGCTTATAATAAGTTATAATTCTCACATCTCTTTAAACCCTGTATTAATTAATACAGCTAATTAAACCAAAATTACTCGCAAAGCTAAAATTTAATTCAGTGCATTTGCAGGGCAGTTAAACTTCAAACCTCAAAGCCCAGCCGCGATCCCCACTATTGTACCGCAAGGTCCACGACACATGTACTATGACTTAATTTAAATTATTATTTCATTTTGTATTATCTAAAATAATTCTTTACTTCTCTCTTAGGTATAAAATAAAAATATTTAATTTTTCTTAAATGAATAAATCATTGTATATTAAAAATACATTACTCTCTTATTCTTTCGTGTAGTTCTCTCTAATTTCTCGTTAAAATTTAAATTATTAATGATTTTTCTATAAGAATAAAAACTGCTGAATAACTAGTGGAACTCTATCCCCGGAAAAAAAAAAAAAAAAAGGGACCAGCGGAAGTCCCGAAAGTCTTTGTCTTTGTCCTTTTCTCGGTTTAATTTATTATTAAGGAAATGACAATAAAGTTTAAAATAATGAATGAATGGTAGTTAAATTTACTAAAAAAAATTTATAAATAAATTATAAATATAAATTTAAAAAATTATAAATAAAAATTTAAATTGTAAACTAACTTTGATATTTAAAATTTAAAATTAAAACTTTTAAATTTACAATTATTTAAATTAACATTTATAACTTCAAAAAAATTATCGGGATCTAATTGTGATTAATTTTTTTTAGATATGACTATCATTCTCCCATTATTATTGTTATTATTAAGGATAAAGTCTAGATTTATGCAGACGTGCCAATTGACAGTTCTCAATTTTTCTTTCTTTCTTTCTTTCTTTTTTTTTTTTTTCTGACTTGCTGGATTTACGGTCTTCGTTTTTATTTTTGAAAATAGAGGACATCTGCCCTTTCGGATTTTTCAATACACATTGACCTGAAACTGTAAATTATTTTGGGCATTGGTGCATTTTTATTTTTAAAATATTTTTATAAAAATATTCATTATCTTAAACTATTGATTAAAATAATTTTATCCTTAAAGCAAGTAAAACAATACTTTTGCCTTTTTTATTAAATTTTTTAATAATCAATATTAGAGTTTCAATTAATATTTTTTAATGGTGAACATTGACGATTTGATAATAAAAGCAAAGATGCCCTAGAGTAAATATTTTAAAGATAAAATAGAGCATCTTTTCTCTTACCATTCAACCAATAGTGAGAGCAAATATGCTGCATTTTGTAATGTTGGGCATTCTTCAAAAAATATTTCATGAAAAAAAGGAACTTTTAGCCAATTATTTTAGCTACAACGAGAACAGCTGGCTTTAGCTTCGGGCAATGAAATATATAGATTAAAAATTGACAGTTCATGCTAACATTGAGAGTATATTTCGAGTTGACCCATCATCAAATGATGGGTGGGTAAATAATTTGGATCTTGAATACTTGAAAGTGGCAAAATTTACTCAGATATGCAAAATATTATTCATATATATATATATATATATAATACTATTTAGCATTTTTAAATAAACAAATATAATTTTTTTTGCATGTATACGGAGATATCAGTTACTCAATAAAAGGGGTCTAAACCGAATTTACACGTAATGCAGCGTTCAAATTCAATTTTGTATAATGGAGATCAGATCTTTCATGATTAGCTATAAGAGCGTCTATGGATATCATTAAATTATTGTTATCATCTTTTCGATGCTATATATATTCTTCAAAAGGAAATTACTAATAATACTACTATACTGTGTATTATGCTGTGCCCAGACATTAAAATACCCTATAAAAGACACCGACAACCAAAAATTAATCATTGAGTTGACAGATGCGATTCATTCGTATTCATTAATTTACTTTTTTTTTTTGTAAGAGTAGTAATAGTAATTTGTTAGAATTACAAAAATCTCCAGTTGCATACATAACCCTAATCTACCAATAAACACTAAATTTATAAACGGCACACTTAAAAAAAGTGAGCCGAAAAGTCTTTTAAACACAAAACATAAATTTCGTGTTTCTGTTTGAAAGTAAGTAATAAAAAAAAAAGGTTGAATAACGAATAACTTTAATTCTGCCTTGTGAGTCTCATTGTTATTATGTTAACTCGATGCTAGATTCGTGAATGGTATTCTCCCGCGGTGCCGCCGATCACACAATCATGTCTTTATTGATATTATCAGGTCGTGGGTTCGATTTGGTCCATGGCTCCAGGCTACTTCAAAGCATAAAGCATTATTTTAAGAGAGACCAACCTTTTCCTCACAAGTCGTGATTACGTGGTTCTTTAACTAAAACAACATAATAATTATTTATTATAACTTTTTTCCATTTATTCCTGTTCAACTGTGAACGAGAAAGTAGACAATTTTTCAAAGATGCATTTAATGTATGGGTAAGTTAGGAAACTTATTTAATTTATAAGCAAATTTAATTACTTTTAAAATTTGGAGCTTTTGCACAGACACTCCATGTTATAAGATAGTCCATCCTTTCTTAAATTTTAAAAATGACATTTTGAATATTTAGATCATAATGAATTTACAAAATTATCTTTTTAAATATATGCTCTTTTTTTCAAATACTATGAGATTTAAAATGCAAGAAATCTTTAGAACGGGAGAGACAAATTTAAAAGAGAAAACGAAACTCAACGCGAGAGAGATGAACGTGAGATATCAGAGCAATGTGAGTAAGTCACAGTCACAACGGCAGGAGACAAATGTGAGGTGAGATATATCAATGGTACTTGATGAAATGAAGCATGCCGAAGAAAAAATGGAGTTACAAATTCATAATTTTTTATTTTATTAGTTTAAGTATTTGATTCTTTATGATAAGCTAATAGTCTAAAATTTGTTGTGGACTATCTTTGATCTGTTTTAGACAAATGATTGTATTTTTTGTGTTATTGATATGCGATAATACCTCATTAATATACAATTATATATCAATTATAAACAAGTTTATGTTTGATTGTCCAATTATGTTGATCTATGAAAGTATATTAATATTATCATATATCACTAATATATAAGTCATATTAAAAAAAACTTACCAATTTGTCTATTATTCATATACTGTTTTATATTAATGACGTAATATTGCAAATCAATAATGGAGTTTCCTTTTCAATATTTAATGTTCTCTTTATAATATTTGGGAAAAACAAAGAGGGAGACACAAGTTTTGCAATGAAGATAGTAATTCAGAAAAATCAGATCAAAAATTATGATAAAAAAAAACATCGTATAGAAGATAAATATGATGATCTAGGAAAATTAGATTAAAAAATATGATAAAAAAATATTTAAAGATAATAAATTAGAGAGAGATCATACGCAATATGATTTTTGATGATAAAAATAAAAAATTTAATCAGTTAAATAATAGTTAAATTAAATATATTTTATTTTAATAATAAAGGTATTTCAAGGATAAAAAAAAGAAAAACACATCTAATTAATTTTATGAATGGGTCATATTTTAAAATATTCAAAAACCTCATTCATAATTTATAAAAATTATATTTTTTAAGACCATTGAGTTAATCTTCTCTTAGAATTTTAATCAAAGAAATTTATTAAAAATTAATAGTCATTTAATTATTTAATTATAAAATAAAATTTAAAAAAAGAGGGAGGGAGGTCGGAAGAAGACCTAAATCATCTAGTCACGTGAGATTTAGGCGAATCTTATTTTGTTTTCCGCATTAGCGCACACTTCAACCGATAAATAAAATTACAGAGAACCTAAATTCCACTTACTCAATAAATATTGTTATTATACTGTAATGATAATCCATAAAAATAATGTTAATGATATGAATACTTGATTGGACGGACTGGAGAGGGCACAAGGACTCTTTATGGTACCTCCATCACGCCTGTCTGGAACCCGACCCACATAGGCTAGGAGTCAGGTCAGGGTGATCTAGGTGTTGATGTGGGACCGGAACCACGTACGGTTCTCTGGACAGGTGAGCAAAAGCCGCGACCCGAACCGGGGGCCATTAGAAACTGGCGGTGTTCTTCACGCGCTTCGAGGGATCGAGCGCGGGGCGACAGGCCTCGCCTGCGTGTTAACCTGTTCCCAGAAACGAAGGCTTTCGATGGTCAAAACCTGATCAGCCTCGATACTTACCCAACCCAAAGAACTCACTCATTACTTCGCAGTTCGCTCACGATAACACACGCACTGGGCCCTCGCCCCCACTTAAACCAAACGACTGAAATATCGCCTCAGTCGCTGCCAATGATTCTCATTACCCATTTCTCTCTGATTCTCTCACTCTCTTCCGTTCTTAACTGCCAAACACATCCTCTCTCAGGTTTCTCCTCTGCGTCGCACCTTCGTCCTTCAATCTTCCTCTTCTTCGCGCTACCTAGCTGATACACTCTACACATGTTATCTTCGTCTCTAACATAGTAATAAATATGGATCATTCACTGTCCGGCCTTCTCTGCCAAGAAAACCGAGCAGAGGCGGTGGTAGTGGATGAAGATTTATACGTTCAGTTTGAGGATTCTAATGCTTCAGAGGATGAGTATGTGGACGTTTTAACTGAGAAAGAGATCGGCCTTGGGTTCGGAAGGGACGAGTCTTCGGTGTTGAGTGATTGGATCAAAACTGCTCGCTTGTATGCCATCAATTGGATTCTCAAAGTTAGTCCACCAACCCGTTCTCTCTTGTTTTGGTTGAGATTCGTTCATTCCTTAATCACACTTCAATTGCATAATTTGACCTTTTTTTGGCCTTTCTCTTTGGTGAATTTGAGTACTCCAGACAAGAGCCACTTTCGGCTTTCGCTTTCAGACGGCTTACTTATCTGTCACATACTTCGACCGATTCCTTTCTAGACGGTTCATCGATGTGAGTTCAACTCTTTTACGAGCGCCAACATTCCCTGTGTTATTCATAATTCTTGATTAACATGATAAAAATATAAACCATATATGTTATTATGCAGAGTGAGAGGTGTTGGGCATTTAGGTTACTATCAGTTGCATGCCTTTCTCTGGCTGCCAAGATGGAGGAGTGCGACGTTCCGGCGCTATCAGAATTTCCTTCACAAGATTATAACTTCGAAAGCAAAGTGATTCAGAGAATGGAGCTTTTGGTGCTTTGCACACTGGACTGGAACATGAACTTCACCACTCCTTTTGCATTTTTACCTTATTTCATCCCAAAGTTCAGCAACCAATCCCCTCCGGCTCACATTTGGTCCAACATTATGCAGCTCATCTTCACATTAATGACAGGCAAGTTACGAGCATCGCATTAGATGATGAACTTCTCAATCAAAGATGGTTTTACGTGACCAGTAATGTATTAATTTAATATATGATTTAATTTGCAGAGGTCAATTTGATGGATCATAGGCCCTCCGTGATAGCAGCGGCGGCTACTCTGGTGGCTATTGATCCGCATTTGACGAGAAAAGCCGTAGAATTGAAGATGAGTTCGGTTTCTCAATATTGGATTCACGAAATTGTGAGTTATGCATTTATTTTCTCATCGTCCGCATTGAAATTTAAGATGATTAGAACTGTTTAATTAGTCGAGGGACAGAATGTAACAGTTCAGTCTGCACAGGAAAACATATATGCGAGTTATGATCTAATCCAGAGATTACACATGGAGAAAACTGAAAGAGACAAGATGATGCAATCCTCGAGTCCTCCTTCGCCTGTGGGATCGATGGCAATCAACAAGCTAGAGGCTTCTGTAGTTAGTTCTGCTGTTACGTCCAAGAGAAGAAGACTCACGTTCACTGATCACGAAGAAAGTCGAGGCACACACGACGGAAGTTAAAGGATTCCACAAGGGAAGATCAGATTTTGAATTTGCTTAACAAGTTCCAGAGATTATGCGTTCATTTAATTTTTTTCTTTTATAAAGATACATATATTCTCCTCCAAGGTAAAACGATGAAAGGAAAGGTGTTTGATTACTAGTTGACAAAAAAAAAATGTATGGGGTTGATTGAGAGTGTCCCTGAGGAAGAAGCAAAGAGAGGAGGAGGAGGAAACGTGAATAAAAATCCTGGCTCTGGGCAAATATTGGAGTGCTCAATGGACCAGGAAGGACAATTGCCAGATATGGCATGGAAAGCTACATGATGAACATGGCCAAATAGGCGATAGCGATATGATACTTTGTTTTGTTTTTTTTTTTTTACCTTACTTTTTTGCCATTTTTATTCAATCCCTTTTCTCTTATTTCTTCTGCTTGGTCTTTTTAACCTTGGGTTCCCCACTTGAAAGTGGGCTTTGTAATGACTTTAGCAGCCCTACGGTGCTTGGGATGCTCTGTTGCTACTACTGTTAGTGTCCCTGAAAAGGGGGTATGAGAAGTGTGCTGGTGAATTGGTGTGATTGGATGCATGGTTGTGTTGCATATTGGGCATCACAAAGTTGTGTGAAGCTGAAAGTAATTATATTTGCTTCAATGTCTGGCCACTGCTCGTGCCTTTAAGGCCGACCCTACCCTTTTTGCCTCCATGCTTCATTTGCTTCGCTGTGTTCAGGTCATTGAATTTGAAACCTCAAGCCATTTTTGCCGAGTTACAAGTGATTTGGACATTTGTTATGCTTTAATGCAATGGATTTTTGCGCGCTACGCCCACTCTATGGGCAATCTGAAGAAATATTTAGCGTTTCCGTTGGTTTTCTCCTCATGTATAGAATTAACACAGGGCGCCCTGTTTTTTTACACTTGACAGCCCATGTGTACCCAAATATTCCACCTTAGTCCATGTGTACACTTGCCAACTCATTTCCCCCCTTCATCGTCAGCTCCTCTCTCACCCTTCTATGTTTCTCTCTCTCGTTTCTGTCTCAATTCCCATCAAATCCACTCGAGGCATCCTCAATACAAATCTCGTCTGGATCTAGATGATGTTGAATCGGAGAAGGAGAAGAATAGTGGGAGAGGGAGATGAGGGGAGAAACAGTGTGGAGTCCTCTATCATTGATAAGAACTCAAAAAAAACAAGAGAAAATAGGAGGAATAAATCTATTAAAATAATATAAAATAAGTATCTAATTTTATATTTTTCTCAATAACCACACTTAAAAGAATCTTTCAAGAATTTAAGAACTAGTTTATTGATAATGATATGCTAGCTTTTAGGTTTCTAATCATATTTATAAAGCCAAATACAAATAAAATCTAGATAATTAGATAATAAAAACCAAATAAAAATCTGAATCTAAATAAGATTTAGATAACTAAATATCTAAATAAAATTTCTTAAACTTCAATCTAAATAATATTCTAATATTAAATAACAATGAAATAAAATCAAATTTAAATCAAATGATATTTAATTTATCTTCTGTCTCTTCTTCCTCGAATAGGTCTGTCATGGAATCTTATCTAGAATCTGATCAATCATCGTGACCGACATCAGCTTCATCAACTTCCATCTTCGATCTTTAGATCTAGAATCTTCCCAATATGCTTCCATCTTTGTCCTTTACATTTGTTTGTCATGTTTGAGGAATGAAGCTAAGAAAGAAAGAGTGGCAATGATAGTGGCTTCGTCATCGGCAATGGACGGAGGAAGGTGGGTCTTACCTAAGCTCGACGTTCAAGCTTCCAAGCATTCTTCATCCACTGGTATCTTATTTTAAGGGCTTTAATTTATTGGGTTTGATTCCTGGGTTCGATTCTTTTGTCCTAGATCCTCCCCGGCTCTACCCATCGATGGCAATGATGACAATACCAAGTCCTCAGCTCCAACAAATTCCCCTTCATCGTTTTCCATTTCGACTTAGCATAGGATCTGGGGTAAGCTTTGATTTTTTTGGGGCTTTTGGATTTTGATAAGGCTTTGATTTGATTCAAGTTTTTTTGTTTTGGCTCAATTTCTTGCTTTTTGTGAGTTAAAGTTGACTGATTGCTTTTTTGGATTTATGGGTTCAATTCTTTCTTTTTTCCCCCTGACTGTTGGGTTTGATTCTCTCTTTCCCCCCTAACTATGTTCGTTTGAAATGAAATATGATTCTTTTGATGTTCGATGCTTCAATTTCCAAACTCGATCTTTTACTGGTTTTCTTTTTCTTTTTTATTTTTGGAACAATTTTGTTTGATGCGAGGGAGAGCTAAGGTGGTAAGTGAGGGCGTGCCAGATCGCAAATCCTCCAGATGAACACTACAAACTTTTTGTTCTGGTTTTGGTCATGAAAGGATGGAGGGATTTGCAATGTGGATGCTGAAGGAGAAGTTGAAGATTGAAGATTTTGGGGTGATGTTACGAAGATGGAAGAGAGAGAGGAGTTGGCAAGAGGTGGAATATCTGGTGCTCACATGGGCTGCCAAGTGTCAATTTTTAGTCAACCAAAATGATGTAACGGTCAAACTTAACTGACTTTAATGGCAGGACACTGGGTGATCCAGTTTGTAAAGTTTAAGGGGTGGAATGACCATAAAAGAGTATAAAAAACTGGGTGCTTCTTGGGGATATAGTTCAGAGACAAACACAGACTTAAACCCATTTAACTTATCATAAACTTAGTCAACCGTCCAAATGTGCATATTCTTCAAAAAGATTGAGCACACGATTCCGGTACAATGGGTTTTAAGTTCTATAAAGGACAATGATGAGGCTGTCCTACAGTGCCCACAATTATCTCCGAATTTACCTTTCCCTGCGACCAAGCTTGCTGAAAAAGACACAGACATCGTGGTCTTTGCCCATAATTATTATCTCTGGTCATTTCTTCTCGTAACAGAGTCGACAATATTAATTTGGATCCATCACTTGTGGGGAGCCAGCCAACCTGCCAGACGTAATTTCTAATCACAGTGAGACACAATAATGATTTAACTTCAAAGCATTTTACCTGTTACACTTCGCTCCTAACCCACTGGATCCATGTTGCCTAGTTATAAATCCAGACAACAGAAAAGGAGGCCTTGCTTGAGCTTAAGGCATGCTACATGGGCGTTGTAAGTTAGAAACTGTAATAAACTCTTGATGCAAAACTATCCACGACTCAAAATGTTGGACCTCCGCAACTAACCCCAGCTATATAAATGACTCGTCAGTAATTCTAGCACTCAACTTTATTTGATACAAGGAAGTGAAAACCTAAGATAGGACCCCCAACACCACTATCCAATAAGGTATGCAGACACATGACAGTCTATATAGTTCTCATCTAGTGCATAATAAGGGGCAAAAGAATGTAGAAGGGAATAACATTAATAATAATAAACAATATTTGAAATTAACAAAAATGCAACCCATCTCTATCAAAACTAACCTCACAAGATGGAAGTTTTTTGGTTGATACAGTTTAAATCAGATTGAAATTGGATGGCAGTCAGGCAAATGGATATGTGATGTCTCTCAGCACTGGAAACACAGAAAATTTGGCCCTTAATTTGCTGGCGTACTGAACTTCACACAATGACATTCTTGGATGGTGTCGTGGTAAGAGGCAAAACAAGAATCTTGATTTACATGTAAAGAGCATCACAACAAAAAGGAAAGTTCCTATTTTATCTAGCTTCACTTCAGACAGATCACACAGGGATCATCTTTAAAGCTGCGGCAATTGGCATTCCCAGAAATCCAAAGAAAACACTACCAAGCCACTGCTTCCAGCTAAGGGGAGACGTGTTTGCGAAGGTGCCCAAGAACTCAACAACTATAATTTGAAAGAGGACAGTGCAAGTGATGACAGCCGCAAATACATAATTCTTCAGTATACCCTCAAAGACATTTATCTTCTCCATGTCCCTCGAACTGATCTCATTAAAAACCTACAGAAAGAATTTGCATGACAAAGAAATATCAGAATCAGAGAGCAAGTATATAGTTATGCTGCCAGAGGCCAAGTAGGGGCAGTGTTAGAATGTCTTGTCATATATTGGCATCTTCAAAGAAAATGACTAAGACCAAAACAGACTTCTACCAAGTGGTCAAGGAGTAAAAAATGGGAAATCAACTCGCCTCATAATGCATTCAACAAGGAAAATGGAAAGACAAACAACAGCTATGGGCATCTTCAAAGAAAATATTTTCCAAAATATTTTCCAACAACATGGATGTATATTCTATGCAAGCACATTTGAGTCACAACCATATTGGTGCAATAAAAATTAGACACTATTGATGCCAATGTCATGAAGGTTGAATTTTACCTGACAAAATACAAACGAGTTGAAAATAAGCGTGTTCAATGTCAGATCAGTATCTGGGCCTTCAAGATGGAAAGCTACTTTTCCTTTGGTCTGGAGGAACCAGATTATAGCAAACTGATATATAGACTGCCCCAAGATATTCCTCCACATCACATTAGTGATAAAGTTTCCCTTCCTACCAACAGGTGGCCTTTTCATCAGGTCATCATTAGGAGGTTCAGTTGCCAGCGCAAGTGCTCCTAAAGTGTCCATGATCATGTTGACCCATAGAAGTTGGACAGCAGTGAAGGGAGCATTTCCTAGGAGTTCACGTATAGCATGAGAAAAAATTAAAATGGGATTTAAAAATGGAGGAAATAAGAGACCATTGCAAAAGAACTTGACTTTGTATAGGGAAAAGATAAGAAAAGGACTTCATGCTTGCTTACCGGTCAAACAGGCAGAAGAGAAGTTGACAATCAAAGCAACAACATTTACAGTTAGCTGGAACTGCACAAATTTCTGTATGTTTATGTAGACTGACCGACCCCATTTGGCCACAGTCACAATTGTGGAAAATTTATCATCTAGTATTATTACATCTGCACTTTCTTTTGCTACCTGGAATTCACAATGCAACATTATAAGATTTATCAGAAGGAATTCAGAATAACATTCATTTCAAAAATCAAGAACTTGCCAGTTTCCACTAGTGGGCAATAAAAAGAAGTTTGGAAATTGTCCCATTGAGAAAGGGCAAACAAATGTAGGGTTAACATCTACTCAAGTTCAGCCAAGTAATTTGCTACTTGTTATATAGACCATAAAAGGTGCTGTTTATGTCCCGAGTACTTTCAGATTCAGTGACACACCATGGGGATTCTGAGAAGACTGATTCTCAAAATATATTTGAGTAGTATCATTTTCAAGATAAACATGATGAAGTGAAACATAACATGCAAATCCAATTTACATAATTCTGATGACAAGTAGGGCTGAAGATTACACGCACGCACATGAGGAAAAAATTATTGTCTTGTATTTCAGAAGAATTATTGGCACACCTCAGTTCCAGCAATGCCCATTGCAAGTCCAATATCTGCTTCATGAAGTGCAGGAGCATCATTTGTACCATCACCAGTAACTGCAACTACTTCTTCAAATGTTGTCCTCAAGTGTTTCACTAGGGTATGCTTATCCATAGGTGAAGATCGAGCCATTACCTGCAAATGCAGATATGGACATATTACATGCAGTTAATGGACACAAATTTCTTCCCAGTAAATGATTATAAATTGGACAAACAATCTCATCATCCTCTCCCCGGTTATATTTTATGAGATATTGACATGTTCACAATAACTGAGTGGACCTTTCAAGTTTAGGATAGCATGCATGCATCTGTAAGTGTTTCTTTAACTTCTCCTCTGGCTCCTTCTCTCACTGTGGGTCAAAAATACCGAAAATGTGGATTTAAAATGACATGATCATCAGTATGCACCTGAATTTTGGGAATTAAATCATGCAATTCCTGATCATTCTTCTCCCGGAACTCAGGACCTTCAATTGCTATGCCATCAGTTAGAATTCCACATTCTCTAGCAATTGCCTTGGCAGTATTTATATTATCTCCAGTAACCATTCTAACAGTAACCCCAGCAGCCCTGCAAATGGCAACGGACTCTCGAACACCAGGGCGAACTGGATCTTTGATACCCACAATTCCTATACATGTATACCCACTAGTAGGAATAGCACTTTTAACAGAGTATTCTCTACCAATCTCCATGTAAGCAAGGCAAATAGTTCGCAGAGCTTCACTGGCAAATTTTTCAATTGTGTTGTTCAACTCATTGATGGATTCTTCATCAAGTAGAACGACCGTGCCATTAGAGTCTATAACCTTGTCACATGCAGCAAGAATTATCTCAGAAGCACCTTTGCAGTGTGCTCTGAAGCTACCATCAGGAAGCTCTAGAACCACTCCCATGCGCTTCTTTAGAGAGTTAAAGGGTTCCACTTTCACAATTTTTGACATTTGTCGTTCCTGAAGGAAATCTCCACCAAGGGAAAGCCCAAAGTCTAATAGTGCACTCTCAGTTGGTGTTCCCAGAATCTCAATCTTGTCATTTTTGTCTCTGACAACATCTCCTCCAGTGTTATTAAATATTGATTGAAGGAGAATTCTCAGAGCAGAATCAGGAACATCAGTCAAGAAATCAGAAGAGATTTTAGAGCTACCTACATCCTTTATCTTCCTACATATGCAAGCTTTCACAACAGTCATATGGTTGGTGGTGAGAGTGCCAGTCTTGTCACTGCAAATAGTAGTAGCAGATCCCATTGTCTCACAAGCAGCCAGATGACGGACAAGAGCCTTATCATTCATCATCTTTTTCATAGCAAAAGCAAGGCTTAAAGTTACAGCTAAGGGTAAACCTTCAGGAACCGCAACAACAACGATAGTAACAGCAATAGCAAAGAATTCCAAAATTTCCCTAGCGTCACCACTAGACCACCTCCAGTGGGACCCTTCTTGTAGTTTGTGGCTAAATAGTCCTTGGACCAAAACACTGAACGTCACAACAGCAAAGAAAAGGCCTATTTTCCCTATAATGGTAGCTACACCATTGAGCTTGACCTGCAAGGGAGTTTCATCATCTCCCCCTTCACTTAGAGTGGCCATTAGTTTTCCCCACTGTGTTCTCATTCCAACAGTAGTCACAAGCATCCGGCAAGATCCATCCTGGACTTTAGTTCCGGAAAGAAGAAAAGGTTGACAGTCATTGACATCAACTGGTTCACTCTCTCCTGTCAAACTTGATTCGTTTATCAACACAGAGAAACCTGACACAAAGAGTCCATCAGCAGGGACCTGATCTCCAACATTTAGGTGGACAATATCACCAGGAAGTAAATCATAAATTGAAATCTTCTGTCTGCATCCATTTCGTGTGACCTGTACTGTAATCTTTTTCTTCTCCCTATCTAGATCTTTAAACTGTAATGATTGTCTATAATCACTTGTGGCAGTGACAAACACAACAAGCAATATGCTTGCAACAATACCAATTCCGTCATGCGCACCCCTAGGCCATCCTTCCACTACTATGCCAACCAACAAAGAGACTAAGGCGCAGACAGCAAGTATCATAAGGGTTGTGTCTTGAAGGGCTTCCCATACAAAAATCCAAAACCCCCGGGCTGGGCTTTCAGTGAATCTATTAATTCCATAAATCTCTTTTCTCTGATTAAGTAATTGCTCAGATGTCGACAACCCCTCATCTAAAGAGGTAGCAAGCTTGTTTGAAATACTCTCAATCCCTCCATGAATTTTCAGCTTCTTCACATCACGACCTTCAACAATTGATCCCAACTCATCAGCACAAATTTCAAAACCTGCAGCTCTAACTTCTTCTGGTACAGTGTATTCACTCGACAATTTTAGACCTGGAGAGGGTGCATATTTTCTTATTATGTAAATGAGAAACCTTAATATCAATTATCAAAATACAAGAAGGCTCACCCTCTTACCATGGATAAACTGAAGTGCAGCTTGTGAAACCAAGACTGCAACTCGGAACTTCTCCTGCAGTGTATAGAAGTTGGGAAAAAGGTCAGAGAATGAGATGCTGTTGCAACATTTATTGTGTTTAATTCCACATCACCCAACAAGTTTAAGCCCTTCAGGAAGCTGTTATTATCTCACGGTACTGGACTAAGAAAACCACAATTCCCAATCCTGCCATAACCATTAAATCTAAATTTGAAATCCATGAAATAGACTTCAGGAAGTGTTCATCTCAAACGTAAGGGTTGCGAGAATATAAAAACGAAGAAATTGCAATGCTTTGCTAAAACAGTGACTTCAAGAGAATTTGGTTAATTTAACAGTACCAGCCAATCTTGAAAGTCTCTTCAAATGAAAGATAATACTCTATTTGTTCTTTCTGTTTGATCAATTCTCCACAAGTATAACAGTTATTAGGACTTTTCCCTCAATCTTACTTAGCATAACCTCAAATCTGATACAATATGCTAAGTGGGCTGACTTTAAGAAAAGAACAATCAAAAGGAAATTCTTGACATTACCTTCATTTTACTAATATTCTGGCAAGAGGTCCTCCGTTCCAAAATCAAGTGACTTAACAACATATCATTGGATATTCAAGTGAAGTTAACAGGTCAAAACATTTATGTTCCTTCTATATTTTTATTTTACTTGTGATGAAGTTATCCCCCACATTACATTGCGCTAGAGCAATTTATAAGTATAGGCACTGCAAGGAATCCAAATCACGTAGTATCACCGTGCGTAAAATATCTATATAGATCACACACCTTCTTGATTAAGTGGGGCACTGCAATTTCTTGAATATGATTAAGTGCAACATCAAACCACAATTAACATAAACACCTGATTTTTCTGCTCACTTTAAGCAACTTCTGGAGTAGAGTAACTGCTCTTCCCATAATTGTTAAAATATTACCATGATAATACAGTTCACTCATTACTCAAGACCAACCCAGCTTTCCATTTGAATTGAATTGTGAATCAAATAAAGCAGTATTTTGAAGTCATGATAGCAAGCCAAAAAGGAAGAAAATTCTGTCAACTGAACCTTAATAAATGGAATCAATACTTCATAGATAAGTAGAGCTATGAAGCGAAATAGCTATTTAGATTTATGGACATTGTGCACAATTTGTTGGGATAGGGAGGAGGGTTATGAAAGCCAAGATAGGAAACCCTGCAGTCCGATACTATTTTTCCCCACTCGTCTTCTTCGAGAGAATAAGACAAGGCATGTGATTCCTGCTAAGCTTCTCACAGAGCTCCTGACCAATCATATCAATGAAAAGGGAAAGAGTATAAAAGAAGAAACCTGATTAGAGCGTCTTATAGCTTCGGCTTCAAATCGTTTGGTGAGATTGGCAGTGAAGCGAAATCTCCTCTTACGGTTTTTCACAAGCCAACAGAGTTTTCTCCATCGCTGAAGCGCCTCCTCCGAGGAGTTCTTAGGTTTCACGTCACCAAAGTTCTCATTCAGATAAGTCTCCATCTATGCCTTGACGGCCTCAAAAGCAACTGAAGGAAAATCTACTGTAGTCCACTCCGCGCATTCAAGCTCAGGAAGAGAAGCTAAATCAAATCGTGAAAATCTCCTCTTAAGGACCAAGATCAGCTTCTCTTGAGTTGATGCGTGTTGAAAATTTACTTTATTCCCAACTTAGTGGTGCTTTAGAAGAGAAAAGTTGGAGTGTAGCCGCAATCGATTTCAAAACACTGAGATGCTAAGATTCCAAGGTTCAAATTTAGAAATCCTTAACCGTAACCGGATCACTGTGGCTTCGCAACTAGAGGAAGCGGTTTACCCTTGAAAATGACCTGCAAGTCAACACTGAGCTAAAGGTTTGCTGGCCTAGCGCAGATCTAGCAAGCATATTTGCTTTTTTTTTTTTTGGGAGGGGGCGTGGTGGGGTTTGAAAAACAAGTATATTTACTTTATATGTGTGTAAACGCATGTAGTACAATCCATATTTGGTATTTTAAGTTATAAGAGATGATAAATTTTATAAAAAAAATAATAAAATTTTTTTAAATTATATAAATAATAATTTAATCTCTTAAAATTTAAAAAAATTAAAATAAAAATTATTTTATTTTTATTAATAAATTATGATTTTTTGTTTAATTTTTATAATTTTTAAAAAAATAGTGATTTTTTAAATAAAAATTGTGAATGAAATTTACAATTTTAAAAATTTACTTTTTAATAATAGAAACTATACTTGGTAAATTATAATTTTTTATTTAATTTTTATAATTTATGTAACAAAAGTTATTATTTGAGCTTGTTTTTAAATAATAAAAATTATATTTAATAAGTTATGATTTCTTGTTCAATTCTTGCTATTTACAAAACAAAAGTTGTAACTTTTTAAATAAAAGTTGTGATAGATTCTTGCTATTTTCAATAAGGGTAAAATAATTTTTTTAAGAAAAATTATTGACAAGGAGGTTTCTAAAAATTTCATTAGTATTATGATATTTTAAGAGATCAAATTATCATTCATATAATTTAAAAAAAATTTATTATTATTTTTCTTAAATTTTAAGTTAAAAAGGAATGAATTGAAATATAGATTTTTAAAATATTTATTACTTCCTTTGGAAAATTATGAAAATATGTAAACATATTTTTCATTGGAATTAAAAAAAATGGTTCAATACTCTCCTATTTAAAATTATAAGGTATTTTTAACTTACTTTTGCCCTTAGTATCATTAAAAATTACATACTCTCTCTCTCTCTCCCCCTCTCTCCCTCCCCCCTCTCCCTCTCATGAATTACATATTCTCTCTCTATTTCATCATTTCACATATATAAATATAAAAATAATTTTAATTTTAATTATTCATTAATGGTGTCTTTGAAATAATTTTGTTGTGAATTTTTTGAAATAAAATTTTTTAATTGGAAATATCAAAAAAAATTATTTTTAAATTTGATATTTCTAAAACAAATCTTATAATTTTAAACAAACAGAAGTAATAAAATACACTACATGCTTAAGCATTTGGTTGGAAGGTGATTGAAGAGTACCCTACAAAATTTAACCTTTTGGATGGGATAATTGTAGTTAGTTAGATATAAATTACAACAAAAAAAGCTTATATTAAAATAAGACACTAATTAATTCTTAATTGTCCGTTGGGATGCTCTTGATACACAAAACAAAGGATTATCAAAATTTTTCAGATTTTTTTTTCCGTTGAAATGAAATCCTTCCTTCCATCCTTTGAGGCTTGGGCCAGATATGGAGATAAATTTTTAATTTTAATACTATAGTCGAGCAAAATATGAATGTCTAAAATAAACTTGTAATGCTCATAAAAAAAATAACGGTAATTTACTCTCTTTTTTTTCAAAAAGTGAAACTATCGGGCCTCGTGCGTAACAGCGGGAAGTGAGCAGGGAAAAACAGTCTTTGACGATGTGATTGGTTCTGAAACGGGAATCTTGTGGTCCTACACGCCCCACACGTTGACAGAGGCAATGGCATTTTGACAGCTTGTGGCATTTAAGGCATGGGTCTCATTTTAGTAAAACAAGTAATTGAAACGAGTTGAGTTTATTTAAATTAAATTTAAAATATTTATTTTTTAAAAAAGTTTATATAATTAAATTTGGTTTTAATATTTTTAGACTTATTCGAGTCAACTCAAATACATGAAAGTTTACAAAAATATTTTTTAAATTAATTTTAATTTTTAAATAATTTTATTAAGTATAAAATATTATTTTTAATTTAAAAAATAAAATAAAATAATAACTTATTAAATTTGTAATTAAGTAGCTCTATTACTATTTTGTTGTATTTTATATAATTTATTCATGTCCTTTACTCATAAACTGATGTGTTAATCTTTTAAATATTATCCTTATTATAGTCATATATAAATATTTTAGATACTTTAATTGAATTATATTATTTTAATTATGATCAAGTTAATTTTAATTCAATCACGATTAAACTATTAACTTAAAATTAATGTCTTCATTAATTCAAAGTTTTTGATAATTTTTAGGTAAACTATACTTTTCATTTTTCTAAGAATATAAGAAAAATAGTCATTATTCTATTATATAAAACAAAATCATTTAATTATAAGTAAAATAGTATTTTTTTTTTCAAATTGTTTCTTCCTTTAATTTTTTTATATTGTTTAACCTTTACATACAAAAATATTATTTTATTTATTATATTTTTCTAGTAGTAGATCCAAGAATTCGTACACGTCCAAAATTATTTTTACTTTAAAATTAATTATCTTGTTTTAAAAAATATAAAATATATTTTTTAGATATGCAAATAATGTATAAAAACTCAAAAAAATTTTAAAAATTGGGTCTTCAAATTAAAAATAAATATTAAAATATATTTTAAATATTATTTTAAGATATTTTATTGATTAAAAATAATAAAAATATGAAATATAAATATTTTTATATTTTTAATTTTTTTAAAAAATTATAATAATGTACTCAAATATATATTATTTTAGTATAAAATGACATAAAATTTAAAAAATTAATTAATATTTATTATATTTTTTATTTGGGTATTTAAGCTAAGTCTGAATTTTCTTGAGCCTATTCTCGAATAGCGTCAAAGATTAAAATTTTAAGTAAATTTGATCTAAATTATTAGCTCCAGATTTTATATCCCTCGAGTGTTGTGCTACTCGTGTCCTTGTAATAAACAACTTCAATTATCTCAGTGAAATTTAAAGGAAATGGGTGAATAATTAATGTTATTTAAACATAAAATAAATTTAATAAGAATAATTTGTAAATATTTATAATTCATTCCTTTCATTAAAAAATATAAAGTATTTTTTTAAGAGTTAGATATTTAAAAATATAAAGTATTTTTAATCTTTTGAGATGTATTCATTGCCTTTTTTAAAAGTATCCCTATTAATAATAAATTTATATTTATTATAGAGTATTTAATAGAGGTAAATATGAAAAGATAAAATTAGTTTAAAAGTAAATAACTACTTTATTAAAAAGTAAAATTCAGTTAAAAAACACCTTATATTTTTTAACAGGGAAGTATTTAATTTTTAATTGAGTTTTTATAGTTTATTTTATTTTAGTTAAATTTTTTTAATTTAATCAATTAAATATATTAACTTTTGGATTAAAATATTTTAATTTTTTTGAAAAATAAGGAAAAAAATTTTATATTTTTATTAAAATATAATATAATTTTAGAACTAATTACATAATTTCTATAACTCAGAATTTATATAATTAATTTATGTTTTAAAATAATTTTTATATATACATATTTTAATTAAAAAATTAATAAACATGTAAATATTGTATGAAATTACATTTTCATTTTATTATTTTGGCTAAATATATTAAATCAATTTTTCTATAAATTTTAAAAGTATTTTTATTTTGGGAAAGTTAATTGTTCATTAATAATTTTAATCAATATATTTAATCTATCCAATTATAAGGACATGATTAAAACAAAATAAACAATAAAGGCCTAATTCAAAATTGATTAAGAATAGAAGGACTTGCAAATTAATTTTTTCAATAAATTTTTAAATATACTTGTCACACCCGAAAAATACGATGTAGACAGTGCGCAACCAAAGGTTCCAACCTTCAGGGTGAGAATCAGATCGAACGAGAGTCGCCTCCAAAATTTTAAAAAAAATCTTAAAAAAACATTTAAAGAAGTATAAGGATGATTTGTGAAAATATAAAATAAGTTCAAGAATTGATTGAGTGTGAAAAAAATATTAGGCACCCTACAACACTTGTTCATTAGAACAATTACCTGAAGTTTGTTGTGCTATATTAATATGATTTTATAATTATTTTAATTATTCCTTTTATATTCATGTGTTTGAAAAAATGATAAGAATTAAGTGAAAAATATTTATTTATTTATTTATGAGGGAGGACTTGTCTCAGAATCTGACTTTAAGGCCTACATACCCTGTAATGAGGATCAAAGTTCACGTAGTTTGGGCTTGAAAGTTGTTGGTAAAAATATTTTGTGTATGAAAAATTAATTAAAAATAATTTATCATTTTACAAATAAAGCAATTTCTGAAATTTTGATATGTGTGTTTTAAATTACAAAAAGTAATTTAATTTTAATTATTTTCTCATTTTTAAATTTTTAAATAAAGAAAAGAAAATTTATTTTTTATATGATTGGGAATTTAATCATTATACCTGCAAAACTTTATTGGTTCATACGGTAATACAGTTATTTTAAATATCTACGGAGATTTTAAAATCTCACACGATAAAAAAATTTAGCAATTTAATTTATTTATATTTTTAAGTGTTAGTAATAATTTATTTAAGTATGTATATATGTGTGTGTGTGTGTTTTTAAAGAATTTCAATCGTCATACCTGCAAAATCTTATTGACTTATATGATAATACAATTATTTTATATATCTACGGAGATTCCAAAATCTTACATGATAAAGGAATTACATTTATTTAAATATATTTTTAGTTTAATTGATTTAATGTATAATTTGTACATATATATATATATATATATATACATTTTTAATAAAACTTAATCGTTATATCTGCAGAGTCTTATTGACTCATACGATAATACAATTATCTTAGAAGTCTATAAAAATTTAAAAATCTCACATGACTACAAAATATAATCGGTAAATGTGATTACAACTTAAATATAGTAATTTAATTAATTAATTTTTTAAATTATGTATTATATGATTATTTACAAAAATCATTTATTTATTATGAAAATTGAAAATCACTACATCTGTGAGGACTTATTATCTCACACGATGATGTGATTAATTTAAGTCTTTACAAAATTTTTAAAATCTCACATGGGACTTAAATAAATTATTAATTTGGATTATAAAAAGAAAGTTAATTTTAATAATGGGCCTTTGAAACCCATATAAATACGTACAAGATTTATCCTCATGCCTGCATAATCTTATTGATTTTCACGGTATGAAATCATTTTAATCAATTATGGAGATTCACGATTTTCACACTATCAATTTTATTTGAGACAATTGAAGCCATGTCTACTCAACACACATGGTCATATTCATGCAGATTTAAATTTTAATTATTAAATAGCCTAGCAATTTTTATAATTATGGCTTAAGAAACAACTAAGTGTAATTTAAAAAAATGCATTCCCTATAAGTTACCAACAACATAAGCAACATTAATTGAAGCTAACATTGTCAAACAGTATAAAGTGAAATTTTTAGGATTAATCACAAAGACTAATTCCTAAATAGTTGTAAAACAAATACAAACTTTGACCTTTAGGGAGAATGAGTTCAAACCACACCTTATTATTTAAAACCATAAGCTTTAAACTTTTATTATCTAAATATTTTCATATAACTTTTTGATTGTTAAAAAAAAAAAACAAAGCAACACGATTTATAACTTCTTAAAAATCTCTTAGGTAGCCAAATCATGAAACAAGCATACTAGCAATTTCAAATATTCAAACTCATAATATAAGACTAGATTTCAGCAACATACATCAACTAATTCTAGACGTGCTAGTGTGCTCGTTTCATGATTTGGCTACCTTGGAGATTTTTAAGAAGCTAGGAATCGTGCTACTTTTTTTTTAACAATCAAAATGTTATATGGAAATATTTAGATAATAAAAGTTTGAAGCTTATGGTTTTAACTTGGATAGGCTCGGCTTTAAATACTAGCGATTTCAGTGACATACATCAACTTTCTTGTATCACATTTTTTTTTGTTGGCATTTTAAACACACCACACAACATACATAATTCATGTAAACCCAGAGTAATTGTCTAACAGAATAGGATCATCGGGCTTACAACAAGCAAACTTAGCAAATAATCGAGAAAATGGTTTCAGCCTTCAATCCATATAACTCTGAATAAAACAACACCCAGCAAATTAAATTTTATGGAGTAGAACATGAAGTGGAATCAGGAGGCAGAATGAGAATTTAAATCACAAAAATGAATTCTCAAATCTATTGTAGTAGGGAGATATCAGTTCTAGGTCCTTCAGAAATCTTCTTCTTCCTCAATCTTTCTCGTGTTTTCTTCCCAGGTAGAAGCTAAATCTCAGATCTTTGCTTCCTTCTTCAACAATTTCCTGATTGCTTTCTTCTCCTTTTTTAGAAAAATCTTTCTATCTCTCAGCCTCTTCTTGCTCTCAGTCTTTTTTCTCAAAAAAAATTCTAGATCACTCTTTCTCTTGAACTCTCGATCGTCTCCTCCTTTCCATTTCTCTTTTTTTTTCAAAAAGAAAAGCTCGTCTCTCAGTCCCCTCTTTCTCTCTCAGTTGCAGGCATTATATAGAGTAGGAAGGAAGGATGATTTACCAATTTCTCCTTTGGTCTCGGATTGCCATCCCTGTTCTCCCCTCTTGATCGCATGCATCTCTTTCCTTTGTCCTTTTCCTTTCTTCTGTTGTGTCACTGTGGGTTGCTTCTTCTTCCTTCATGCCTTTTCCCTTTCTTCCGCTGCATTTTCTGCTTGTGTGTCGAAAGCTCTCTCATCTCTGGCTTTTTCCGTGTCTCATTTGCCTCGGTGACTCTAGTTTCGTGTGTACTCATTCTGCTTTCTTTCTCTGCATTTACTTCTCCTTGGTCTGTTGCTCTAGTTTTCCTTTTCTTTCTGTGTCTGACCTCTCATCCCTGTATATGTGTCGTTTTGACCGAGCAGAAGGATTTTGAGACCGATAGGTTAGGGTTTAACCCACGGTTTATATTATTATTTTATATTACCTTTTTATTTATTTTTTAAAAAAACTATAATTCTTTTTTCTTTTTAATCATGTTTACTAATTTTAAAAATTAGAAAATAAATCTAATTTGAAGCAAGTACACACACACATATATATATTTAGGAAGATAACAAAATTTAAAGAAAGAAATTCAAAATGAGTTGACTTTTAAAAGTTAGTTCCTAATATCTTTGGATGATTGGGATAATTTCAAAGAGATTTTTTTAAAGATTTAAGTAATTTTTTTTATTTTGTTCAATCATTATCATTATTATTATTTTTGAAAATATAATCCTAAAAAGGATTAAATTTTATTTTTTGTATTTTTATGTATTTTTTCATTATTTTAATGAATTGAGAGAAATAAAATTCTAACTAACAAAAGATTATCTAAAATAAAACTAAACCCTATCAATTAAATTAAATTTTTTTGTTTTGAAATATAATCCTAAAAAAGGATTAAATTTTTTTTGGTATTTTTATATATATTTTTAGTTATTTATTATTATTGTTATTAAACTTAGAAAATGCCTGAACAAAATACAACGTTGACAATACTTTTATTTAAAATTATAAATTCCATTTAACTCTACCAATATTTATAGCTAGACCTAACCTAGATAAAGGAAAAAGGTTGTGCTAGGCTATCAACAAATAACGTAAAACTTTGTTAACTATTACATGGATATGGACAATAGATGCTTTTGTGCTAATGCTAAGTCGTTACCCACAAGTAACGCACTGCATGACTTGAATGCAATGACAAGTGAGTTAGAATCGTTGCATCAACCTCTGGATGTAGTGTTAGATAAGTAAGGGCTATAGCATTATTTTGGACAAGCGTGGCTAAAGAAGTTAGTCCATGTCAAATAAGATCAAATTTATTACTTGAAATGTTGGACCTTGAATTATAAATTTATAGAGGTGGTAGGAATTATGATTCATAGAACAAATAATATGTTATGCCAGCAGGAAACTAAATGGCCCAACAAACAAGCTAAATATATTTAAGATTTCAAAATTTGATATACAAAGAAAGTAAGCACACAAAATAGGACGGATATCATTATTGACAAAGAGTAGAAGAAGAACATGATAGAAATTAATAAAATTAGAGATATAATTATTTTCTTAAAAATGATTGTTAGACGTGGGACTATCGAAACTATTAGTGCTAATGTACCTCAAGCTAGGGCAAAAGTTGATCTTAAGGGATTGTTTCAGGAAGACTAAGAGGGATTAATTCAAAGTACACCACAAAGTAAAAATATTTTTATCGAATGAGACTTTAATTGTCATGTCGAGAGGGAGGCATGTCATTATGCAAAGGCGCATAGTGGTTTTGATTTTGGGGAGCTAAACAATGAAGGATAATTTATTTTTGATTTCTCTTTAGTGTGTGATTTCAAGATTGCCAACCCTTGTTTTAATAAGAAGGATGAGCATCTTATCACTTATAAAAATAGAGTCTCAAGATCACACATTAATTTTCTTTTAGTAAGGAGCACGAATAAGAATTGTAAAGTGATTCACAGGAATGCTATAGAGACACAACATAGGGTCTTAGTCATTAATGTGTGTATTATGAGTAAACATCAAAAGCGTCAACACATGGTAACTCTAAGGAACGATTTCATTTCAATGGAAGGATATAGGTAAGAAGGTAAAAAAGTTGCTAAATAAGTTTTGAAAAAAATTAAAAGGTTTTATTTTGATAGATAATAGTAGTGGAATGATAATATGTAGAAAAAATTCAAATATAAGAAGGAGTTATTTAAAGTTATTCAGTTGTGTAAAAATGATGAAAGTTGGGAGAGGTGTCGTATCACTAAGAAAGAAGCTAAGAAAACTATAAATAAAGCTTGTTCTAGATCATTTGAAAAGTTTTACAATGATCTTGGGATAAATGATAGAGAATAAAAATTTATAAGGTTGCTAGGAATGGGCAAAGAAAATTAAGAGATGTAGAACAGGTAAGGTGCATAAAAGATGGATAGAGAAGAGTTTTGATAATAGATGGCAACATTAAAGACACACGAGAAACCTACTTTTCTAAATTGTTCAATGATGGAGTGGGTTCATTTAGTAACTTGGAGGATTTAGTAATTCATGAAGGAGAATGAATTTGGTCATTCTATCGAAGAATACATGATAATGAGGTAAAGGAAACTCTCAAGAAAATGATGAGTGGTAGAGCCAATGGATCTTATGGTATTCATATTAAAGTGTGAAAATGTTTGGGTGAAGAAAGGGTATAATGGTTAACTAAGTTATTTAATGAGATGTTAAAATTTAAAAAAATGCTTGATGATTGAATGAGAAGCACCTTAGTTTTTACTTACAAAAAATAAATGGAACATTTAAAATTGTGTTAACTATAGAGAGATTTAATTTATGAGTCGCATAATGAAATTGTGAGAAATAATGATTCTAGCATATGTTGAGATTGGAGACTAATATTTTTAAGAATCGGTTTAGCTTTATGCTAGATAGGGCAACTTCAACTATATAAGTGATTTATTTAATAAGGGATTAATAAAAAAGTATCGATGCAAATGTAAAAATTGGCATATAGTTTTTATTGATTTGGAAAAAACTTATAACCATATATTGAGAGAAATAGTTTGAAAAGTCTTAGAAAAGAATGAAGTTCGGATTGCCTATATTAAAGTCATACAAGATGTGTATGAGAGGGTAATAATTATCATAAAAATATCTAGTAGTGGAACAAATGACTTTTTTATAAAGATTAGACTACATCATTGATCATATTTGAGTCATTGTTTGTTTGACCTGGTCTTATATATTTTGATTAAGCATATTCAAGAGAAAATCCTCAAATGCATGCTTTTCACAGATGGCAGAGTTCTCATTATGAAGACAAAAAAGAGTTTAACTATAAATTTGAGTCACAGAGGATGACACTGGAGTCAAAAGGTTTTCGTTTGAGTAATAGTAAGATGAAATATTTGCATTATAATTTTGATAAGAAGCTAGTAATTTGAAAGTGAAACTAAGATATCAAATTATATTTTAAGTAAAAAAATTAAATATTTGTGAGCTATTATTCAACATGATACGAAAATTGATATGGATATTGCACATATGATAGAAGTTAGGTGGTTTAATTAAAGAAAGGCTAAAAGAGTTATTTGTGATAGTAAGGTATCTAATAAATTTAATGGAAAATTTTATCAAATTGCTATAAAACTAGCTATATTATACAATAGTAAATATTAGGTTTTAACAAAACAAAAGCATAAAATTGGAGTAACAAAGATAAAAACGTTGAGATGAGTGTGGAGACATATATGTAAAGATAAAATCCAATATAAACACATAATAGAAAAGGTGGGTATAGCACATATTAAAGGAAGAATGATGGAAAATCATTTAAGATAGTTTGAATATATACAAAGAAAATCATAGGAAGCACCAGTGGGAGGTCACATGAATAACTTTGAGTTTTATTAAAAGAGGTAGATAAAGATTAAAGAGAATACTTTTAAAATTTTTTGATTGAGACCTTTTAGTTACTATATTTCTAAAAGTTTGATAAATAATATAGCAAAATGACGTCGTACAATGCCAACCCCTCTTAATGAAATAAGGCTCATTGTTGTATAAATTGCATTTTCCAAAGTCATAAATGACAAAATTATATCATAATTTAATTTTATTATAATTAGAGGTAGTCTGAAAATATAATTAATTACTCAGTCGATCATATGTAATAAAAAAATGTCAATTCTTTCTAGTATGTAATTTAAATATAAAAAAATATTGTAAATTGTGCTACAAGTAAACCTTAAATTACGCGATTTTTTTTTTTGCCGTCATTAAATAAACCGGTTGATTTCAGCATTTGTGTCACGCGAAAATTTTTGTTTAAAAAAAAGCCTAATAATCAACAACAATTAGTTTTTGTTTTATATTTTGAAAATTAGACTTGACTCTGACGGCAAAATGATTGGAGGCAATTTGGGTCAATTCATGTGAAGGAAGCTCCGGCAGCACTAGTGACCATGAAACAAAGGATCGGTGGAGGGTGAGATCCAGTGTCCTCAAGAGGAGTAGCAAAGCCCAAAGAAAGTCCTTTTTGGGCTGAAAGCCCAACCACACGGTTGACCTCTGAGGATGCAAAAATGGGCCTAAACATTAAGCGAACATAGAGTCAGAGGAATCTAGGCCCTCATGCTGAAAATCATGATAATAGATGGAGTAATTTTAGAGGAAGAAAACAACCGGGAACTGGATTTGATAGAGGGAGCTGATCCCTTATAATATGGTAAACCAAAATTTAAATCCCTACTATGAAAAGTGTCTCAACAATCCCTCAAAAGATGATTGCTTTTGACAGGAAAATACATGTGTATAACCAAGAAAAAATAGTAAGGGAAGAAAAAGAAAGAGTGGGACTACAAGCACAAATTTGATCTAGCAGAATGAAGGAGCTAGTTTTTATAACATTACAAATCCACATTTGAGCCCTCATCTAATGAAATGCTAACATTTAGGGCTTATTTGGTTTTGTTTTTTAAAAACGATTTTGTAGACCAATTTTTAAAAAGTTATTTTTTTCAAAATAAAACAAGATAAAAATAAACTTAATTATGTTAATTTAAAACTGTCTTAATTAGAGAAACGGTTGATAATGGTGGTCATCCGCGATGGATCATAATAATTTATGATAATGGTTCACCATAATTAAAAATAGTTTACAATAGTTAAATCCAAAGTATTTTAAAAGCAAAAAAAACCAAAACCAATCAAGCTCTCGGTTTCCAATTAAAAAAAAAATCATATTATAAAAATTCAAGTCCGCCTATCTTGACTGGACTTGAAGACCGTTTAATTAATATTTTAATTACTATAATAAAATGATTTATTTATGATCATCAGTGTGATTATAGTAGAACGTCAATGCTTGAATCAATGCCTGCAGTGGTGCATGGATCTATTGGAATTGGGGTATAGATTGGAAATAGAGGGAGGGAACCGGAAAATGAAAGAGTGGGACTAATAATAAATGAGAGGTCAGGCGCGCGTGCAAGGGCAATCTAATCAGCCCTCAATTCACTGTCATGATTCCTCCCATTTCCATTCCATCCGCCAAACAATTCCAACGCATCATATCACAAACTCATCACCTTGGATACGTCACCGCCTCTCCCCGACTCCCATATTCCTTCATCTTTTCCTCAATCTCAATATCTCATCCCACTATTTTAACTTCCACTGCCCTTGCCACGTACCAGCACTGTTTAAAGCAAGGAGCATTGCTATACCCCATATATAATGCACACCCATTGAACTCTTTTGTATTTTCACTGTTATCCATCCATCCTTTTGTTACTGTCTGTATTGTGTGAATATAACCTTTATGAATTAGAAGCCAACAAAAACACACACCATATAAAACCATATATATATATTCCTTACACCACTCTTCTGAATCGGATTCCACTCTTACTCTTTGTCATGCCAGCATGTGCTTTCCATACTAACGTGACATCAGGGATAAAGGAGCAATCTGGCCTAGAAATTTAAATACATTGACAAAATTTGAACAATACAATTTAATTGCAATAAGACTTTAAAAGCTAAAGGGGGTTATAAGTTAATTCTTAAAAAAAAAAAACTTGATATCCTCTCTCCCGAAATTTTTATAAAATAAAATAATAAAATTTCCATACTTCTCATGAAATGTTTTCTTGGAGATAAAAGAATTTTTTTAAAAAAAAAGATCATAATTTTGTAAGAATTATGGGCACCTTCTTCGTTCCCACCCATTGCCCTGTGATTTTGTCACAGTATTTGGAATATGAAATTTTTGCAAATAGTTCTAACAAAAAAGTGACAACAAAAATTAAACTCCAATTGAATTTCATCATGCTAAGCTTTAATTTCATTGGCGATTCAACCCCCACCTAAATTTTAAATACTATATAAATGAACTTTGATTCCCCATCACGAGAAAAAATGACTTGTTCATTAATTTATGGCAAAGAAAGAAAGTCAAAATACGCAACCTCACATCACCATTATCCTATTCCCACGATGAAGTGGGGGCACCATGCGTGTGAAGCAAAAGCAAATATAGCTCCCAGCTAACTTTTTATCTTGAATCGTTGATGGTTGATCCACGTCGTGCACATAGGCGAAGAATGAAGTTAAGACCAGATACCTGGCTTCTGCATGATGAATCTCACGAAAAAGCCCTTGGACTTGTGTTTTTCAGTGGAATTTAATCATTATGCCTAAAATCTCCTCATTTTATTCCATTCTTTAATAATACTCTCATTTGAATCGCTTTTTTATCTCCTTCCATCACGAAATACTCCATTATTTAAATTTATGTCATTGTCGTATATATGAAAACGAATATATATAACACTCGCGAGGATATATGTACATATGTACACGCTGGTTCGGCAAAACCGCGAGTGCTCTTATCAGTATAGTATGTCATGTTTGTAATGATTAATTCTTCTGACCATTTAATGCTTTTCAATTTCAGTAAGAATATTCCTCATACATATAGCATCGAAACACGCACGCACGCACCAGATATCTCAAGGTGAAATTTTCAAAATGTATGTCTTAACCAGCATACATACTGGAAAGAAGTATACTTTTTTAAGATTGACAGTTAACCAAAATAATATTGTAATCTTATATATTCTTTTCACAAATAAAAAATATCGAAGTATATTCTGATTCACTTAACGGGGCATAATATTATGAGCTTAAACTTGTTGAAGAAATGATGTTTTTAACTTTGAAAGTAATTAGTTGTTAATTACATATTGTTGCCACCAACGTGTCTTTTGGCATCATGATGGGACTTCGATTAGCTTCTTCCTGTATCGCTCGGTCTCATCGAATCCAGAATCCTTCATATTTCAACGCAACTTCCACTCGAGGAAGAACCACGAAGGAAAGAATCATGATTACGTGCACATCAAAGTGAATGAGTGATCAAACAAATCATAGAGAAGATAGAATTAGAATCCTATGTCCTGATTAAGAAAGTAAATATTGGTCTAGTTTCAGAAGAATGTGTCTGACTGGGCGCGTTTAATTAAAATAAGAAACAATGTTATTAGCGTTTGATTCTAATTGGTTTCCCGACTGGTTAAAGATGAACTCGGAACATATTCAAAAGCATATATACATGTGATAACTTTCTTCATTTGACCATTAAAGTATACACATCAACTTGCCGTTATGAAAACTGTTATTCAGCACTGATGTGATGATAATAATGGCCCATTATTAGATGAATGAGTAAAATATATTATGAAATACTAATTACGCGTGATATTAATTTGTCTTTCACCCTCTAGGTTTGGTGGTTGGGTCTGGTCTGTGCTACACACGCACGCACGCACACTTTGACTAATCATGTGATTTATCTTCAAGGGGGAAGCAAAGAAGTCGGAAATAGTCAATAAATCAATTACCGTGTTTTGTTTGCAGCTTACAGACACTCGGAACTGTTGGGCTGTATTATTTTCATGCATCTGATTTTTTTTTTTCCTTTTCTGGAACACTGCAAAATACTACTCAAGTTTGATTATATACAAATCTTGATGGACGATAAAAGAGAAATTATGTTCATGGATATCATTAGGTTATATTTTTCCCTTTATCTCGAGCAAGAAAACCCAAACCACGCAGATGTTACGTTTTTTCTAGACTTATCTGCATCAGAAATCCGAAACCCAATCTAGCTCGATAAAAGTCCTGGATTTGATGTATAGAAAATATGAAAGCGACACACGCAAGCAAACACATGCCCCATTACCCTCAAATTAAATCATATATTTAATTTACGGGTCTAATCCACTATCACGTCGATCCTCCGCCAATTATAATCTTATATATAGAAAAATAATAGCAGGGATCGATTTTTCCACAAATTCGTACGGCAATAAAGAATTAATTGAGATCTGGTTGGCCGCAAATTAAACGTGGATTAGTTATCCATCTCTCTCTCTGGATACCATTATTTGGAGCCTGGACGAAGTGAAGACTACAGGCGGATGTTTAATCCCGCATAAAGAACGAACTTTTTGGAGGGGAAAAATTAAAAAATACTACTTTTTTTTATTTAAAAATATAAAATATTTTTAATTTTTTAAAGTGTAATTATTATTTTTTAAAAATATTTTTATTAATAATAATTTATATTTATTATAATATGTTTAATAAAAATAAATATAAAAAAATAAAATTAATTTAAAAATAAATAATAATTTTATTAAAAATATTTTATATTTTTAAATGAAGAGTTTATATATCTACACACACAAGATATTGATAAAGGTGGCGGAGGAGAAAAAGGCGTGGGGAAATGACTCAGCACAGGGCAAATGAAAAGGCGCGAGAAAATTTGCCGCCACACACTGATCGACAGGACATATACCGCCTTTGAAATTGGAAGGCCATCTTTTGTGTCTCTTATATTGTGCCTGTCGTTGTTTCAAAATGAACATGCCAGTTCCACGGCCATGGGCCCTCCACAAAACTTATCGGCACATAATTTGCTTTTCCGAATGTAAGTTAATTCTGCTAAGCAGTCTTATCCGTCAAGAGTCTAATATCGAGAGAATTTATTAATTTGGACGAAACTCGAGCCTTCTAATTACTCGAGGTATATGTGTGGGAGGATTTAACGAGGTAATTGATATTTTAAATTGCGATCGGAGAAATTGACCATGGGTGTTTATTGTTTAATCTGGTTTTGTTTTAAATTGCCACAACTGGATCAGATTCCACTCTCTCTCTCTCTCAGACTCTGACCATCTTCACAAGTGTGATTTTCAGAGGGGTGGTACACGTGTCAGCTTTAATGCATGCACGAACATGTTCGTGTGTCTTCGGCTTCTTATCTTCTTTATTTCTTTTGTCTGGGTGCCGTACGGTCATGTCTTCTTGTCCGTTTGGATAATGCTCCTTGGATCTCATTTATAAATTATATTTTAAAATGTTTATTTAATTTTACTTCTAAATCATAGTGCAATCTTTTAAGTAATATTTAAAAAATATTTTTAAAATTATTTTTTATAAAAAATAATATAACATGATTTTTTAAATTCATTATGTAAGAATATATTTAAAATTTTATATACTTTTATTCATTATTTGTATTGATATTAATAAAATTAATAAAAATAATTTATAACCTACGACTACAAGAGTGAAGTGTTTTTTGAGAGTAAATTTTACTTTGACAGCTTTAATGGTGAAAAACATGAACTCCAAAGAGGCCGTCGCTATCAGGGTGTCACCCCTCAGACTCAGTCCATCTTAAACATGTACTATACTTCCGAGTGTTCAACAAAATCTAATTACTAGTACATGTTTTATGCTAGCTTTTCACTAATCATATGGATTTGATTAGTCGTTAATTGAAACCGAGCGTAGCAAATGACAGTTGATGCATGTTGTGGACAGCTAGTCAAGGAAATTTTCGGCGCCAGAATTCCCCCGACAAGTGTCGCAATTGCACTGAGTTTTTTTTTTTTTTTTTTAAATTTGAAGCTGCAAATCCCAGATTCTACCTGCTTCTTTTTGAGATTACTCAGGATCTCAACCTACAGTCCTTGGTCTTGCTGGTTGGTACTCGTGCCACCACCACGCACCCTCCACCATATCTGTACCCAACATCACAGTTCTATCACCTCGTCCTCTTATTGCTATGTCCACCCTCTTTTCTCATGAAATTAACAACTTTATTAATCAACGATCAACACCTGTAAAAAAAAAAAAAAAAACTGCTAGGTGCCTCTATCTAGTCCACACAAAATATATATGCCCATGTAAATCCTCTTGTGTGCGCGAGGTTCCAGAGTTCCATTGCTAAAGGCAAATACTCTTTAGATTTGAAATAGATACTTTATTACAAATTAAACGCAGCATACTCATGTTTTAATTAAGCTGATTATATTAATTTATGTGTTGAAATTCCATTTAACAAGAACAAGAAGTAGTGGTGATTTCAACCGAACCTGTTACCTGCACAACTTTATTTGCCTCCTTCGGGTAAAGTAAAGTAAATATCGATTATATAAATTACTCCTTTTATTTTAAATTATAAAATATTTTTAAATAAATTTTTACATATCAATAAAATTTATTAAATATATTTTATAATTTTATCTTTTCAAGATAAAAATATAAAATTTTAAAAACATCTTTAATTTAATACTTTATTAATAAAAGCATATAAAAAAATATATAGGAAAGGTAATTTTAAAAAAATTTATTAATAAAATTTTATTTTTATCAAAGTATTTTATATTTTAAAATGTTAAATTTTTTTAAAAATATTTTATAATTTAAAACAAAAGGGACATTTAGTATATAGACTGTAGAGTAAATCAAATACACAATAACGTTTTTCTGACCAAAAAAAAAACACACACGCGCGCGCGCGCAATTACGTTTTGGAGTCCGGGATGGTTCCCCTCAAGCCCTCTCACGATGCACAGGTTACGCAAATGCACCCGCTGACCCACAAATAATAAAATTCTCGATCGCCCTTTCTATTTTTATGCGTGCCTTTCAATTTTTACTTTTTTCTCCACCTGAAGAGTTTGAGTTGGAAAAAAAAAACTCGTGACAGTATGGGTTTTAGTCACATAAAATCAAAGTCTCAACTGAATTTTAACTTTACTTTCTATCATGAACACAAGCTTTTCAAATATAACTCATTTTTAAAAGGCATTTTATAATAGAGGATGTCCAATTAACTTACAAATCACGTTCTATTAATGTAACCTCTTGATATAAAATTCATAATATAGCTCACTCTTCAAAAACCGACATCCTTGACAACTCACATTTTATGTTACTTTGCTCGGCCTTTAGCAGATTGGTCCTTCGTGGCCAACTTTTTTTGAGAATGGCAATTTTTAAAGAAAACATTAATGTCATGATCACAAATTCTTCAAATGGAACTCACCTTTCAAAAAGATGCCTCATAAAAGATGTTTAGATGATTTATAAAACACACTCTATCAATACAACTTCTTAATATATGACTCATAATACTTACACCTGAATAATTAGTGGGTTAAAACTTATAAATGTTTTAGTAAGTGACAGATTTAGGACCCAGGTTAGCGGGGGTAGAATTTAATTTGGTGAGGCTAGAGTGACATATAACAACAACAAAAATTAATTTGGCCCACACATACATAACATATGCAAAAGTTGAGCTTCAAACTTCAACCACATGTTTTAATAATAATGAATCCTCTACTATCTATACTAGCTTGATTTGCTAAAAAAAATTTTAAAAAATAAATATATAAAGATCAAAATTATTTAAAACTATATAAATAATTTCAGTAAAAATCTACAAAGATTTAAAAGTAAAATAAATGATATACTAAAAACATAAGAACTAGGTACGAGAATTATTCTAAAATCTTAATTCTCTTTTTAATTCATATTACAAACATAATGATCTTATCGCCAACCTCGCTTATTTCAATATCTTAAATCTAAGTCCCAAGTCTAATTATACTTTATATTACCCTGACAAATTCTACACCCGAACCTCTCAAATAAATCAACATGGTTCATTGTCATTTTTCGCTTCCTATTTCTTTCCCTTTCCTTGAATCTCGGTTGATCATAGGATTCGAAATTAACATATTAGCGCCACAAATTAAAACTCAGTTCTGATGTAGATCAGGTATCAAAATACATGTAGCACCGCCCCTAATTTTAGTCTATCTAATACGTTTATAAATATTTTTCCAAGAGAAATAATTGAAAAAACATTACTTTTAATCTCCGCATTTTATTTGAATTTATGTATAAGTTCTTGTATTTTATTATTGATATTTTAAGTTTCTACACTTTTTTTATTTACAATATTAATCATTTTATTTTTAAAAGGATGTTAACGTGACATAAACAGTGTTACTAATGTTGACATGTCAATTAATATCATTAATTTTATGTTTATGTGTCAAACTGATATCGACATAAAATTTTTTATTAAACAAAAATTAACAAAAAAAAAGCCTATATCAGATGAATCAGGAAGATTGACCTTGAATTTTTTAAACAATAAGCAAAACACATAAATTTTATGTAGATTTTTTTTAACAAAATTTTTAAAAATTTTTGCTCATTGAGAATTCCATATCAGCATTGATTTTACATGCAAATATGAAATTAATTGTGTTAATTGACATGTCAATATGTGACATATCAATGTTTCTTTAAAAATGCAAGAACTAATATTATGAACGAAAAAAAAAACTGTAAAAGCTTGAAATATTAAAAATAGTATAGAAATTTATATTATAACTTGAATAAAGTATTGGGATCTGAAATAATTTTGTTCTAAAATAATTTTATAAGTATATGCGAAAATAGCGCCCAAGCAAACAGGCGGAGGTTGAAGAAAATTGAAAAATCGAAAGAGATAAAACAGAAAACCCAAACCCCCACACACCCATTCTGCCAGAGCCTAATTCGTAGCCTCCGCTTCTCGGCTCCCATTTGATTCCCAACAAACAGACTAACCCCCCTCTCCCCAAAAGCTCTCTCTCCCTCCCCGCTCTGAGTTTCAACCTTCAGTCCCTCTCCCCCAACACCATGGGCACCTCCATCCTCGACGCTCTGAATGTCCGCGTCGAAGGCTCTGGCGACAAAGTCCTCGTCCTCGCCCATGGCTTCGGCACCGACCAGTCCGCCTGGCAGCGAATCCTCCCTTACTTCACTCGCCGCTTCACCGTCATTCTCTACGACCTCGTCTGCGCCGGCAGTGTTAATCCTGACCACTTCGATTTCCGCCGCTACACCACTCTGGACGCCTACGTCGACGACCTCCTTGACATTCTTGACGCTCTTCGCGTCACTCACTGCGCTTACGTCGGTCACTCCATCTCCGCCATGATCGGAATGCTCGCATCCATTCGCCGACCCGACCTCTTCACCAAACTCATCCTCATCGGTGCTTCTCCCAGGTGACGATCCCCGATCATCATCCTCTCGTTTCCCTGCCTTTAATTACTCTTTCCACCTTTAATTTGCGCCCTCCTTTTCAGATTCCTAAACGACAGCGATTACCACGGAGGATTCGAGGAAGCAGAAATCCAACAAGTGTTCTCTGCAATGAGGGATAACTACGAAGCGTGGGCGAGCGGCTTCGCGCCTCTGGCAGTCGGAGCGGACGTGCCGGCGGCGGTCCGAGAATTCACGAGGACCTTGTTCAACATGAGGCCCGACATATCGCTATTTGTGTCTCAGACGGTCTTTAACAGCGATCTGAGAGGGATTTTAGGTTTAGTGAAGGTGCCGTGCTGTATTATGCAGACGGCAAGGGATGTCTCAGTGCCGGCATCGGTGGCGACGTACATGAAGGAACACTTGGGCGGTCGGACCACGGTGCAGTGGTTAGACACGGAGGGTCACCTTCCTCATTTGAGTGCTCCTGCCTACTTGGCTCGCCAGCTCGAAATAGCCCTCTCACAGTAGCGCGTGCCCCCCGCAGGCGCGTGTCTTTATTAGTAAGTTCGTGGATAGATAGATCCTGCAACTATAGGCTCTAGAAGCTAGAGGTGCAAGCAGAAGAACCATTTCTTTTCTTAATTGCGGTGGTGTTTATTTTTGTAATTGAAGAACAGAGGTTTGACTTCAACTTCACTCGAAGCAGAAGGGTCTTGTGGAGAATTGTAGTTTGTATTGAATTCACCGGGGCTGGACACGTGGCGAATGAGCTGTGGACTACGTTGGGCTGGGGTGGTTGCTTAGGACGTGTGAAGGGATAAGAGCCGGCACGTGTTCATCGCCTGATGCGTGTGGCGCCATTTGTTTTTATAGTAAGTAATTCGTAATTAATATTTCAATATATGCTTTCCTTTTTATTTTTTACAGTCATTCCGTGATAGGAGTGTCTTCCGGCTTTAGATATTTTCCAGTGTATAATAAATAAGTTAAACAACATTGGCGACCCAAAAATTGAACAAAATTTAAGAATAAGATGGTTGGGGAATAACATCAAATGAACATTAAAAAGGCGGAAACCTTATAAATTTTATATTAAATAGCTGGAGAATGTGTCATGTGATCCTTTTGGAGCCATAATCCTAAAAATGAGAGACCCACCTTTGGATGGGGGTCGGCCTGCAACGTGACTCAATATCTCACTTTTAACTCGTGTAGTATATGATGGTAAAAAAAAAAACTCTTCTGTAGCATACCGCAATTTAATTGGTATTATCTTTTTGCTTTTTGTATTTTTGGGAGAAAAAAAATCTTTGTTGTAACCAGAATCTACTCTTTATACTATGAAAACACGTTGATCCAAATTTTTTTTTATAAAACGCACATCAACAAATAACATGTACTTCATTCCTTACAAAATATAAAATATTAAGTATTTTTTGAGAAGTTGGATATTAAAAAATGTAAAGTATTTTTAATTTTTAGAGATGTAATTATTGTCTTTGTTTTTCTTCAAAAGTGTTTCTATTGATGATGATGTTATATTTATTGTAGAGTGTTTAATAGGGGATAAATATAAAAAGATAAAGTTAATTTAAAAATAAAAAATTATTTTATTGTGATGAAATTTTATTAAAATATTTTATATTTTTTAATGGAAGAAGTATATATGATAGATAAATTGTACAGTATGGTTCATAAAGATAAAAATTCAAACTTTTTTAACATCTCTTACTTCTGCCAGCAAATCTGATTGATGCTGGCAGAAGAAAGAGATTCATTTTTGACTCTATTAAAAAAAATTGAAGGAAAATTGGAAGATCAAGGATCTCTCCTACTCCTACGCTCACTGTCCTTAAATTTGTCTCTCTCTTGCATCTATCATCTATCTTGCACTGGTTGGCCGCTCCTTGTCCGGAAAACAATTGATAGCCTTTGCAGCAATTTCTTCGGAAAAAAATCCGTACACCTTTCTAAATGGGAAAATCTTTGCAATGATGTGAAGGATGGAGGTTTAGGCATTCGTCAATTGGTAAGGTTAATGATTCTTTCCTGGCCTAACAAATTTGGAGAGTTCTCTTCTCAAAACTCCCTTCTTTTCAACACTCTTAGACCTAGTTTGGAATGCAGGAATCCTAAACATGGAGTCAGAATTGGAAATGGATTCCAAGTTGGAGCATGTTTGTTAGACTAGAATTGTGATTCTTAGGAGTTCTGATTCCAGCAAAAAGGCTTGAATTGGATTCCATCCCTATAGCCATGGAATTGGTCTGATTTCATGGAATTCCCCTCATAACCCTCCATCTCTCAGTTGCTTCCTCCCCTCCCTACTTCTGATGATGGTGATAGGTGACACGGGCAACAAGAAGCTTTCCTTCTTTCCTTTTCGGCAACGAACAACAATAGAGCACTCTACTTCTCTACTGTTATTCCGTTTTGAGTTGACAATCCAGTTGGTTTTGAAGTCTTAAACGGAGAAGACTCAATAGACTTTTTCAATTACCTCCCACTCGCCGCTTCCTCTTTGGTGTTCATCAAGCAAATTAAATATCGTTGCCCTCTAGTTCGTTACTATTATTCCGTTTTGTTTGAGGTTCATCGTTGCCTTCTGCTGGTTCTTGTGCCATCACCATTGTCGTCGTGTCTCTATCTGTTCGCTAATGGAGAAGAAAAAAAGAGAGGGTTTAAATAATTCATGGAAGAAGCAAAAGAAGACTCACGAGCATATAGAACGACCTTATATCAAGTCCATCAATCCGAACCTTGGTCTGTCGATGACAGCGGAAGGGCAGTGCTCATGACCATTGAAGGCATTTTATTTTCGGTTAAAAGGGGCACTTTTGTCTTTTCCAACTTTAAATAGGCATATTATTACAATTAAAATTATATCAATATTCTATCTTCATATCAGACATATTTTTATAATCTAATTCAATCCCAATTCTAATTTCAGTTTTATTAAAAAAATTTTATCATACTAAATGAGGCCTTAAAGTTAAATATCTTTCGGGTTTTATTTATAAGTCACATTTTAAAAAGTTCATTTGAATTATTTGAAAAGTATTTTTAAAATTATTCTTCATGAGAGAAAAAAATAACATAAAATCACTTTTTAGATTTATTATATAAGAACATATTTGAAATTATGTATACTTTTATTCCTTATATTTTTTTGTATTAGTATTAATAGGATTGATAAAAACAACTTATAAAGCTAAACAGAAGAATACTTCAACTGACAAATTTGCTCATTCTCATTACAATGCTTCTTGGATGTGGAAGGGTGTTCTCAAAGCCAAAGATATTGTCCTTAATCATCAGGAGTGGTCATTGTTATTCCATTCCTCTTAATCACCCCCTCAAGGTGGCTCATGCAAGTAGACAATTGTAACCTTGTCAATACCAATGACAAAGTTGACAGTCTTATTTTGCATAATTTCTCCTTTCCGAATCGCCAAAAAATCTTCACTCTTTATGATAAAGACAATGTGGTTGCCATCCTTAACGCTCCTTTCTCCTTCTTACAGACTCAAAATCATCTTTTCATGGAATCTAAACTCAACTGGTGAATATTCTATCAAAAAGGCTCTTAAAGATTTTCCTACTGATCCACGTTCTTTCAACCTTAATTGGAAACGCCTTTGGGAACTCCACTTACCCTCCAAATGCATTCTATTTTCTCGTAATCTCATCCATAAATGCATTCCTGCTGGATATATTATGAACCTTCATCACCTTGCAAATAATAACAGTTGTGCTTTTTTGATGCAACTCCTTATAATCCATAAATCACCTATTCATTCATTGCATCTTTACAGGGACTATTTGGTTTGGTGTCATCTCATAATGGATGGCATTCAGCCCCTTGATTCCTCCCCATGGTTAATGTATTTGTTGTCAACCCTTTTTGATGATTCTCAATTTCTATGTCTTCTCATTATCATTGCTCACACACTATGGACAAAAAGAAATGAAATCATCCACTCCAAAACCCTTTTTAATCCCCCTCTCCATTAGCCGCCATCAAGATCATTCTCTCCATTCATAACTACTTCCCTTTCAGCTTTTCGCAAAATAACATTCAAACCAACCACTCCATTCCTAATCCATTCGCTACTCCATCAAGATCATCAATATTAGCTGCCCCTCACAATTCTAACTGGAACTTGCAAGTCTGTGAAGGGGAAAAAAAGGAAAATAAACTTGGCTTCTTATTGCTTCCTTCGGGAACTATTCCCCTAGAGTTTTTAAGTGGAATTATCATCCCATTAAATACACAACCCAAGTCTTTCGGCTCCAAGAATGGTTCTTCATTGGATCATCTCTGCTCAGGAGTCCTCAAATAACAGAAGCACAAGATTGTTTGGTCAGTGTCGCAAGAAAAAATTAGTTGTCCCAAGCCTTCTTTTGAAGGACAATCTGCATTCTATGACTGAATGGGACATTTATCTTTGTAGTTGTCACTTTTGAAGTTTTTTTTTTTCGATTTTTTCTTTTGGTAATTTTCCTTATGATATTTTCCTTGCTTCACCTACCTTCTATTCTTACTCTTCGATTAATGCAAATTGTCTCAATAGTAAAGGTACAAATTTGGCCACATATTATTTTTTGAGGAGCATCTGGTAATTTAAATTATTAGATGATGCAACATAAATCATGAATTTTAAAAAATGGAGCAATTGACGGACGTTATATGAGGCTCATAATGACAAGTGGCATGACACGAGCATGACACGTTAGCATGGTAAAGGTGTAAATTTAATTATGAACTATTTTTTGAGGAGCGTTGGATAGCCTACACTATAAAAAAAGAACAATCCAACATATTTTTCTCAATTTTGACTGAACACCGTTTATCTTCACACTTACGAGACGCATAAAATATTAATATCTTCAATCTTCTTGCTTTTGTTCTCAATCTTAGCTTGAGAAGAAGAAGTTCAAAGAGTTATTATCTGAAAACATTTGCAAAAATAATGTTAACAAAGTAGAAGAAATAATTCGTGACTAAATTAAGCTAGAATCAAGCTTTTCTCATTTGTAATAAAATCAAGCTTCTACTTTATTGTCATCGTCCTTGTAAATGTTTTTAGATAAAAACTCATTAATCCTTTTCTTTTGGAGCTGATATTGAGAACGAACGTGAGAAGATTGGAGAGTTTAATACTTTATGGGCCTCATGAGTGTGAAAATAAACGATGTTTAGTCAAAATTAAGAAAAATGTGTTGAATGGTCTTTTTTTTTTTATAATAAAGGCTACTTAGTGCTCTTCAAAAAATAGTTTGTGACTAAATTTATATATTTACCATGTTGACATGTCGTGCCACATGTTATTGTGGGCCCTACATAACGCCTGTCAGTTGAAGTTAACAGTGGGCTATTGGATGCTCCATTTATTAAAGTTCTTAATTTATTTTGCATCATCTAATAGTTTAGACTGCTAGATGATCCTCAAAAAATAACATATGGCTAAATTTGCTACTTTATCCTAATATAAAAAAAATTAGATTATATATTACAGGTGCTGATCTTAAATGAGTTAGTTAAAGATAATTAATGAACTAAATTTTTTTCAAAAATTGTACTCTCTCTCCAAATATTTTATTTCATTTAATTGAAAAAAAATAGATAATGTGTAGGCTATATTTACTCACTCACTTTTACATTAACTAGAGTTGTCCCGTGTTGCATGGATGAGGAGTTTATCAAATTATCAAACTAATGAATATTTCATATTTTTTAGTTATTGACATAAAGCAATATGATAAATGGACATGGTAAAGTAACTTGATAAAGGATGAGAAATACAATGATAGTCTAAGAATAAGACTTTGATAAGATATACATTATTTACAAATTGATTGAGAAAATTACAATGTGACTCATATTTAATAATGGCTTATATTTAAGATTGGAGGGGGCATCCTATGTATTGCAATTAAAATAAAAAATGAATTATCTAAGTAGACACAGAGAGGCAGGTATTTTCAAAACATTTAGGGGCCTACTTTCAATCCATTGCCTTCTTGGAACCAGCAAGTGGTTGCAAATTAAATTAGTTCACCTAATGGCTAATGCAGTGGCATTTGAAAATTATTATCTTTACACTTCAATTTTAAATTACACTCAAATTTTAAGAGAATTGATTGTAGTTTTTGAATTTTATAAGATTTATTTGTAAATAAGTTTACTTTGTAAAACCTATACATAATGTTCTGGAAATAAAAAAACGTATATCTTCTGCTTAAAATTTATTTTTATATTAGAATGAATTGAAACCCTTGTGATAAAATGCCAGATTCCCAATCTTTCATCTTCTCTTTCAAACATAAACGTCCATTTAGTATGACATGACCCCTGAATTTGTTTGCAGGTTTTTTTTTTTTAAAAAAAAATTGTATCTCCTTTTGTTATTTGTATAGACAAACTGGTGAAGTTGACAACATTGTGCATCTTGCGTCAGCTTCTCTCAACTGGTGGGGGAAAATATATATTTTTCATACTTAGTAGTTAGTAGCTAGTTGTTAGAATATTCCTCTTTATTATAATTTTTAAAAAAATAAACTATAGTCGGAGCATTGGATGTGTTACTTTCTTGATTGGTGAAACCAGTCATTAGCTGTGAGAGACTAAGTTAAATCCTTTTTTGAGGTGGGTATCGGATACCCCCTTATAGTCATTGTCAGGAATCTCACAATATATAAATGCCTTCATTTTCTCCATTATTATCCCCTCATCCAAAATAGTACTCCCTTTGTTTTTTTCCCTAAAAAAAAATCTTTTTAAGGTTTGGTACAAAAATTAAGAAAATTATTATTATTTCAAAATTTCTTTTAACATTCCAAGCGTTTCTTTAAAATAAAATTAGTGAAGAGAGGGGGCAAAATTGGAATGAAGGAATATCCTTTGGTTTTGGGGCCCGTGAAATCCTGTGCCCAAATTCAGAACTTTGCGGCGTCCGCAACAACCTACTAGGCCCGCGTCATAACTTTTAACAAATGGTTCATCCGAGAGCCCACGGTCAAAATTGGGCCTCCATGGTGTCCACCATTATGACCAGTGATTTCCAATGCTTATTAATCTTTTTCAATCTCATTCACATGTATTAACCATTTTTGTATTTGCGCAAGCAATGATTTATTTTTTGATTAAAATACTCTAACTTGCCCTCTATTTTATCTTGATTACATATCTTCTTTCTATGTTTAAAACTTATATGAAATTTCTCAAGTATAAATAGTTATAGAACACAAACATTTCCTCCATTTTTAACATATTATTTCTATTCACTCAACCATTAGTTGATTGTTAAATTACATATATTAGACTAAAATATCTCTTCTTTAAATATAAATAGTGTTTAAAAATCACTCAAAATATAAAAAAAAATGATAGAGGTGTATTTTTTTATTTATATTATAATTGTTTAGCTATATAAACACATTTATTTTGTAATATTTTCTAAAATATTAATATATAAATTGGACAAAATAATATTTCAAATACGCAGTTAAAAAATTTAGTGAATTAAGGGTTTAATATAATGAATTACTCAATATAATTTTTTCGGTTGGTTATAAGTTTGATGGAATGAGTATAATGAGTTAATGACTAATGAGTAATCATTTTAAAATATTTTTTGCTTGTGCAGTAAATGGGCCAATATTTGCAAGGTTTTGCACGTGGTTAACCTGGAAGAATGTGAAAGCAGTGAATTTGGGTGGTTGATTACTGGTTGCCCATAATTTAGGCATGTCCTTTTTTTTTCTTTTTTTAATGTCGCCAGTTGAGTAATCATCATTCATCAATCAGTGTGTGTGTGGAAACAAAACAACGCGGTGGCGTGTAAAAATACATATGTGGGCGTAGGTTTTACCTGAGCGTGGCTTTCAAAAGTGACGATTAGTTCGTGTTGAATTTTTGCGTTCACTTTGTCTTGCTTCCGTTTAGGTTTCATACTGAAACGGTAAAGTCGTGCTTCGTCTGCCTCATTGTTTGGATTCTCCAAGTGTGATGCAACCAACCCAACTAATTCACTTACTCTTGTTTTCGATTTGGCAATCAAGATGGGCACGGGAATTAAATCATTCCAAATCTTAATTTATTTGATTTGGTTGATTAGGTATGTGGCTCTCCTACGACATGTTTCATTAATATGCCCTGGGCGCCAAAAAAGGAACACACTTTGCTCTGTCTTTTGTGTTTCATTAATATGTGTGAAGAAGCTTCTTGGTACACGTCGGATGAGACTTGGGTGTGTTGCTTCTCCTTTGATGCAAGTCAACTAAAAAAATATTATAAAATTCAAGGTGTTTCGTCTTCTTTTCTTTTAGACGCCCATTGGTGGAAACAAATATTGATTGTACAAATCAAACTCTACTTTGGTCATCTTCAATCATCCTTATTACATCCTGGTTCTGCATGCATAGTGACGTCGCCTGAAAGAACAAACTTAATCAAAAAGTTTATTGAGATAAAAAAATATTTTATTTGTTTTAAATTATAAGATATTTTTAAATAAAATTTTACATATTAATAAATATCATTAAATACACTTAATAATTTTATTTTTTAAAAATAAAATATAAATTTTTAAAAATATATTTTATTTAATAATCTTAAATTTATATTTAATTTGTATTAAATAAAAAAAGAGAAAAGATAATATTAAAATAAATTTATTTAATAATGTCATAATTTTTTAAAATATTTTATAATTTAAAATGGAAGGAGTGATGAGTTGCGTTTGACTTAATTGAGTTGTTATCATCTTGTAAATTCTATCATAGTCAGTGCGTCCTTGTCTGACCTAACTCAGCTTGATGTACGATTGGACCACGTTAATATAAACAAGAATCATTTGGTAATTTTTACAAGGTTTTAAATTTACATAAACCTTGAGAGGATCGAAACATTTGGCAAGTGCCTGTTGCGTATACGTGTTAGGCAGCCAAAATAGAATGAAAAATGTTTCCTTTTAGAAAAAGTGAAATAGCATTTTTAGCCAAAGTATTACTTTTTTAACGGAGTGTATAAACTTATTTTTGGGTGATTTCTATTAGGAGCTCTGCGTAATTAGCTAGTAATCCCTCTGTTTTCATTTAAAAGAGAAATATTAATTTTATTTAATTTTTTAAACAAACAAAATCATATTTTTTTAATAAGCATTTTAATACATATTTTCTAAATTATCCCTTATAATTTTATCATTCATAATCATAAGAAATAATTAATAAAAGCTTGATTAATATGATTAATAAAAGGATATTATAATTTAATTCTTTTATTTTCAGACACAATTAATATACTTAATTAATTTTTTTAAATTATGTAATACAGTTTTTTTTTTTAAAAATAGAAATGGAAAGAGTACGTTCCTAGTACAATTTTTTTTTTTTTCAGCATTTGTGTTCCAAAAAAATAGGAACACTGCTTTTCTTGAAGGGACATGGACATGCAAACCAAAGCTAAAAAAAACACAAAATGATGCTAATCATGAACTCTGGAATTAGAGATCAAGCAAAACACGGGCGGTTAGAAAGAAATACAAATAAGATATGTTTTGAATAAGAGAACCTTCAACAAGAAAATAATTGTGCATAATAAAAATAAATACAAGTGAAAGACATGCAAGCACACGTCGACACAACTGACAATACAAGAAAAATAACAAAGAAAGAATCTTACATGAGATACTTGTGGATTTGATTCTCAGAATCATCATTTAGAGCCATTAGACTAGGAGAATGTGCAAAGTGAAAATGGACCAAAGTTCTGACCCAATTCAATCCATAAATGCTGGATAAGCAAAATCAGAATGGGTCTCCTTACAATGAAAATGCAGTACAAGTTTTAGTGAATGCATATATTTTCTTCTTCTTCTTTTAATCTTTTAATCATCTTTTCCATGTCATTAGAGTCTGGGCCAATAAAAAGAAGTGGAATGGTCAAATATGTATTTCTTAAAAAAAAAAAAGGTTTTGAGCGATCTTTTGAACTGTTGTTCTCTTGGATTGCCATGTTCTATCTCTTAGACCCACCTTTTTTCATTTCGATTGTGTGGAACTTGAAAGAACCAATAAAAAAGTTGAATAATCATATATTTAAAATGACAATTGCATTATTATAATAGTAGAAGATGTCAAATTTCAAGAGATTTTGGAAAACGTATCGAATCCACCTTCATTGACAGGGCTAGGGGAACCAGTCACACGCATACCAAGTGACACTATCGGTCGACCACGTCAAGCCACAAGCGAACAAAAAAATAAAGTCCATACACACAAACAACTTATTCACCATGATAGAAAAATTGAGAAATATACTGTGCATAAAATACAAGTTGAATAATTTAATTAAAAAAAATTAAATGAGTTACTTATGATTATAAGATAGCTGATAAATTTATAAAATTTTTTTATCAAACTGTTATGAAATTGACTATGTTGTATAATAGTAAATGTTAAACTTTAATAAAATAGTAAGAACAAAAAACTGTAATAGCAAAGATAAAAATATTGATATAGATATGCAAGCAAATTATAGAGTATAATAATATTATATAATTTATATAACTACCTATATTTAGTGGGATAAAAATTGTTGTTGTACATGCACAAACAACTATTGGCAAATACAGTATTTAAAAAGTAAAGTCTGACAATTGTAAAATTGAAGCGGGTTCGCTTCCATTTCATCCTTCTAGTTCCTCTTTTGATGCTTTGACCAACAGTGCTCTCTTTTATTCAAGGGGAAAATGAAGGATTTGGAGAAGATAATATTTATTAGAGAGGATCTTAAAAATAGTAATTGTTTTGAAGGACTAAATATCAAAATGTAAATTTAAAAACACTAAATTGTCCCTGATTAAATATTGTATTTTTTTAACCACACCTCACACGTAGTTAACTGTTAATAACAAAAATACATTACCCCTGAGCATTTAAAAAACACATTATTTGAGAGAAAACTATTTCTTTTATACACACACATACACACATAACAAGGAGATGAAAAATAACAAATTAAAACAAAGCTAAACGAATATTCAAAAACTCACAGTAAATTAATAACCTTATCTCCCTTGAAAATTCATAAGTGCAAAGACTGAGGCAATATTGTTGGCAAAATGTAATAATTCTTTAAAAGTATAGTTTCTTAAATTATATTGATTTAATTTTTTAAAACTAAATATTTTAAGGTTGTATTAAATCGATTTTTAAAAGTAAATTTTTTAAAATTATATTGATTTAATTGAATTCAATACTGCTTTTGTGTGTGTGTGTGAGTGTGTGATTAAAAATTGCACAGCCTTATTTTTAAAAGACTACTCTTGTAGTTTATGCAGTAGTCAAGAGGCCATGTTAGTTTTAAGGGACTGTTGACAAATTTTATACTAAGATTATAACAATCAATTACATTTTTCTTGATCCTTCATCCTAATTTTAATTTTGCTAGCCATTTATAATAAATTTCAATATTATTAGAACTCGCTCCTTAATTTTCCCTCTATTTAAAAGCCACGCGCCCATCTATGCCAAACAACTTACTGTTGGAGGAACAAGGAAAGCAAACCGCTTACTGTTTTTTAATTAAGTGCTTAGTCAAGAGGTCATAAGAATTCATTAATTTCATGAGAATTCATTAATTTCAAATGTTCTTTCATCTCAAGGAATGACGTTACTTTGATCCTGGTTTTGTGAATGGACCTATTGAAGTATAATTTCATCTTATATATTAAACAAACACACCTTTCGTTCATCATAAATCCAACAAAATATTAAATATTGAAAACCTTTTGTTCATTATAAATCCAACAAAATAGTATACCTTTTCAATATTTAAGTAATATTTGATTGAAGGGGAGGAGCTTCACTCATTTGGTAAGGTGGAGGGGAGGCGAATTTTTTTAAAATAACTCCCCCCCTTCCCTTCAAAGCCTCTTCTTAAATTGGAGGATTTCTCCTTCCCTTTATTCCCTTCCCTTTCCTTCTTCTTCCCCTCCTTCTGACCAAATAAAATTTTAGTGTCAGAGAAGTTAAGGGTTGTTTGAAATTATTTTTATTTTAATATTTTAAAAACTGATATTTTATAAAACATGTTTTGAGAATTAAAAAATAATAAAAATAAATATTTTTTTCATTCTTTTTTATTTTTTAAAATAATAATCACAAAATACTTAAAAGTTGTTTTCATTTTTCTGTTTTTTAAAATAATATTTTATTTTTTAAAACATTTTTTAAAAATACATTATCAAAAAAAATTTTTTATTCTCTTATTTTAAATAACAAAAATTATTCTCAAAACAAATTTTTAAACAAATCCTAACTCAACTCAACTCAACTCAATTCTTGATTGTTTTCACTTCACACAAAACTCAAGCCCCTGGTGTTACCTTTCAATGTCTTCGGCTTCGAGACACATTCAATGCCATCCCATGATAAGGGACGTGAGGGTGGGCTGAGTCAAGTCTTGCCCGATAATGCTACGAGATAATGAAGAAAATAGTACTTAAAACAAAAAAGTGGAAAAGGAAAGAAAGGAGAGGAGAGTACTTAAAACAAAAAAGTGGAAAAGGAAAGAAAGGAGAGAACGCGTCGTGGATTAGAGGAAGGGAGCGTGGAGAAAGACAAAAAAGCCAAGAGCCGTCAACCAAGGGGGACCCACAGTGGAATCCATTTGCTTTCCCGTAACAGTTTTCATTTCTCATTTACAAGGCAAATAAATATATATTTTTAATTTTATTTATTAATCATCTCATCTAATTTTTATCATATACTTTCATTAAAAAATTATAAAATATTTTTAATTAAATTTCACTCTTCACTAAAATAATTATTTTTTTAATTAACATCATATTTTTATATTTATTTTTATTTAATAAAATATTTTACTCTTAAATAAATATAAATAATTTATTTATTAGGGGCACTTTTAAAAAACTATATGTGTCTTAAAAAAATAAAAGTGCCTAATATTTTCAAACATCTAACCCCTAACAAAATATTTTATATTTTTTAATAAAAGGGAGTAATTTTACATTTGAATCAGATTAAATTTTTTAGGAAAATTATATATATTATTAAAATGTGTGTGTTTAAAAGGATCAAAATTTAAAATTTATTAAATTTTTAGATATAGTGTTGATGAATTCAAAACTTTTTCTAAATTATAATCAAACATATTGAAATTAAAAATAATTTATAAATAAGAATGATGGAATGCATAGGGATGTCATTTGTCTTTGGTATCTCTAGGGAGATTAAGGTTATGTTTGGCTATTAGAAATGAATGGAATGATGAATTAAAAAAATTAATATAAAAATAAACTAAATTATTCTTTTTTCTCATGGTAAGCATAATAAAATTTATTAAAATATATTATAATGTGAGAATTACCACACCCTATAAAAATTTTATGAATCATAATTCTCAACTCTATAAATTAAATTATTCCTTTCTTTTATAAATGTGATTCACTATTTCTATTGATATTCTCATATTTACTTTTATTTTTTTTAATATATTCTATTCTATTTATTTTTAATAACCAAACATGACTTGAATTCTACTGTTCCTTTTGTTTCAAATTACAAAATAATTTTAAAAAGATTTTTTTGTCTCAAAATATAATACCGCTTAATAAAAATAATATTTTATTAATAATATTTTTTAATATTATCCTTTAAATACAGAAATAATTAAAATAATATTATAATGTAATAATTAAATGTGTAAAGATATCTTTAAACGTTTATATTGTTATTTTAAGAAGGTAGATTTGTAAGGTTTTATTATGATATTTTATCAGTGTGTATTGTCTTATTTTAAATTGTTTTATAACTTGGGACGAGGAGGATATTATCAAAGCATTTTAATTGCTTTTTTTTTTTTAAAAAAAAGGAAAAGTTTCTCTTCAACGATTCCCTTCCTCTCGTGGTTGCTTTCATCCACGCGTATCATGAGGACCTTTTCTTTTTTGGGCCAACATGAGGACCTTTTCCAAATCATCATCTTATACTCTTTTCTTCGCAAAACCCAAACCAACTCTCGCCACACTGCCCACACACGCCTCTTCCTCTTCAACTGTCACCTCACTCGGTTTCTTTCTTTCTTTTCTTTTTTAACATGTAGGGCTTTTGGCGCTCATACCACAGTGACGTTTAAGGCTGAAAAATTCTTCGTCAATTTCAAAAACAAATAAAAGTGAGTATGTTGCATATTTATTACGCCAACAGCACCAACAGGAGCAAAAAGGACGGCTCTGGAACTGCATACCGCTAACTAGTCACAACAAACCGAGCTGGTGGAGGAGCGTAATTGTCCTCGCCCACAAATAAACAAAACCAAACTCATTTTCATTTTATCACAAATTTTACAACGCTTTACCGTATCAAACACATTTACAACATCATTTCTTCTTCTTCCTCTCGATGGCCACGATTTGCGGTGGGGCTTATGCTGAGACCCCCGGCGCACTGATAGCGGCGTTGCCGGGTCTTGGTTGCCTCAGAAGCTCTATTAGTGTCTCCGCCTGTCAACACGTACGCAAACAATAAGCGACAAAAATCCCACCTTCAAATTATTACTGTTTACATAATACTCCTAAGTCCTAACATTAAACCTAAAACTTTTGTTAATTTTTTTTCCAAAAAACTATTTTTATAAATTGTAATCATTGGTTGTGGACTTGAGGACTAAACCTGGGGCAAAATCCCAGGCCGAGAGAATTAATGGCAAACGAAATCGTTAAGGTGTCCATATTAGGGGACCGACGTGGCGGCAGGGGAAGTGCCACGTCAGTGCCAACCGGAGCAATGGTCACTGCTGATGAACCGGATAATGTTACGACACAAACCTTATGCTTGGAGCTGCCGGCGCCGGACTGCGACAGAGCCACCAGCGGTGGTATTGCTCCTTCGCGTGCCACCATAGTACGGTAGGCCGCGTTGTCCTCGCAAATCTGTGATAGTATAACCGCTGATATTTGCTTCTGTCTCTGCGACCCCACCTCTAGGATTTCAACCAGCACCGGAATTCCTCCTTCCTCCACCAGCGCCGCTCTCGCCTCCAGCACCGATACCAGTACGCTCAACACGTACGCTGACTTGTCCACCATGTTTGATCCAAAATCGGCCATTAATTCCACTAGCGGCTTCATTATTCCGGCTTGCACCGCCCTTATTTTGTTGTCCTTCACCGAACAGAGGGAGTACAGCGCCGTCGAGGCATCCTTCTTCCCGCGGAAGCTTCCGCTCTCTAGAAGTTTCACCAGAAGGGGAATGGCTCCCGACCTTCCGATTACGACCTTGTTCTGTTCTACATGCGAGAGGCGAAGCAGAGCACACGCCGCGTTCTCTTTTGCCGTTGATGTCCCTGTGTTGAGTGCTCGAACCAGAGGCTTTATCGCTCCCGAAGAAACTATAAGCTCCTTATTCTCATCGCACAGTGAGAGATTCAAAATCGTCGTGACGCCGTACTCTTGGAGTTGAAGGTCCGGCGACGACATAAGTGAAATCAACGGCTTAATAGCGCCGGCTTCGGCTATTTTAAGGCGGTTTTCCGGCTTGTTCTTGGCCAGTAGTCTAATCTCCATGGCGGCTTGCTTCTGGTCCTCAATCGAAGAGGACTGGAGATCGTTCACCAGTCGAGCGATAAAATCGTCGGAATTGTCTGATGCGCAGGCAATCAGGAGGTTTCGGCTCTGGGAAGAGGCCGTCGGAAATTCACCAGATCTGTCACTGTTGCAATCGCTGAAAGCCGAAGAGGAATGATCATCGATACTCGATTCACTGACACTCCTTCCCATGTAAGTGAAATTCACCGGGCTCTCCGTCCCCATCAGTCTCCTCTGCGATGAACTATGAACGGCGATTGGTGATTGGCTTGAGGACGCGATGGAAAGCTCTTCGGTAAGGTTCGATAGCATACACAGAGAGAAGCAGAAGGAGAGGAGAGGTTCGCTAAATACATGTGATGCGAAGGGAGATAACGTTGGAGCATTATAATAATGTTACCTCCGAGGGGCATGGGCTGGCACGTGCAGGAATTCAATATTGACCGTACCACAAATTATCGTCAGGCAAACACGTGCGATGTGTCTTTTGAAGCGCCTGCCTTGGATTGTTTTCGGGAACAAGTACCATACAGTAACAGTACTCCTACTACTTCTCATGTCCTTCCCCTCCTGGAAAAGGGACTCGTGGCGTTTGGTTTTGTCGGTTTGGTTTACAAATTTGCAAGCAAGAGGACTGCTTGGGTACTACGGCAAGGAGTGTTTCTCTACTGTAGCACAGGGTGATATTTGCCACGTGGATTCCATGCCTGAAGTGCCCGCTTGTTTCTTAACCTTTCTGACGCTCATCGACTCGCCCGCACCTGCTCTGTTCTGATCAATCGTGAGAATGGGAAAGAGGCATGCCACGCCTCCAGCCATAACGAGAACTGCCAGGTCCGCTCCTCCTGTTTTACGGGATTATATGTATTTTGCGAATGATGAGAGAAGATCACGTGTTTTGGAGATACGGGTTGTATGCATAACCATGTCCTTCTAGTCCTTTTTTCTTGAAAAATCACGACAACAAAAATTACGGATTGTGTCGTTGCAGAACAATCTATTTTTTAAATTGTTTTTCGTTGTCCCTGATTTACTATTCATTTAATCCACGTTGGCAGCAAGATTTTATGCAAATGGCAACAAATGTCCCAGCTTTTAAATAGCAGATGTACCTGTGGTCTTGTGCTTCCTATATTATCTGTCATCACCACCACCACCTTCATTCATGGGGTTTGATTGAATCACGTGCAATGAATTTTATGCAGTGAATAATAAGTAAGAGGTCTTTGATCATTCATCTTATATGGTGGTTGAGAAGAGATATATGCACAAGTCTTATCTTCTGCAAAACACACAAACTTCTTTTATACCCTTTTAAAACTTAATTTTTCATAGTTTTTCATGATTTAAACTGTAAAGTAAGTTTTTTATTATTTAAATAAAAAATAAAAATATTTTTTTATTAAATAAAATCCACGCTTTGCATCCACTATAAAGTAAGCTTTTAGGATTTAAATTGTTAAGTAATTTTTATTGTAAAAAAATGTTTGTATATTTAAAAATACTTCATCTATTAAAAAATTTAAGATATTTTTAATTAAATCTTATTCAATAAGTGAATTATTTGTCTTCAAACTAGTCATATTTTTTATATTTATCTTTATTTAATAGAATGTTTTATCTTAAAATAATTATAAAATAATTTATTTAATAAGAGTATTTTTTTAAAAAATAATAATTATATTTTAAAAGAAAGAAATGTCATGTATTCTTGAACAGCGGGAGTAAAGTGTTTTTGTACATATCTCTCTTCTTTGTTATTAGATAGAATGAACGGCTATGATCCTTTCTCTTTTCATCTCCTGCACGTAATTCACTGCATGTGATACGGATTCCCATCTATGTTATAACGAGGTGATTGGTGGATCGACATTTGGACCTATCTTTTTGCATATATCGGAAACTTGATAGGTCATCCCAACGCGTGTCAGCATTTTTTAGTTTTGAATTTTCTTTGTTACTGAAGTTAGAAAGAGTAAAATCCTGTCTCGTGTCTCTGTCTATAAATTCACTTTTTGTTGATTTGGAAAAACGAAGGCAATAGAGCATACTTGTTGAACTGTCAGTTGGAGTTGAATTCGTTTGGCCAGTACTTTTAAGATCTAAAATAATTAAAGCTGAGTTATTATTTTAAGATAGAAAATAGTAATTTCAGGTTAAAAAGACTAGCTATTTTAAATTCAAAAGTAAAAGAGCAAGCCTTTTATTATTTTCTTAAAAATTTCAATTTGAAAAAAAATAAAAGGCTAAATTTCTAACTAAAAAGAAATAAAAACCTTAGATTCCTCCCTTATTTATTTAGTTATTAAGATTTAGTTAATAATATTAATAAAATTTAATTTTTATTAGTGTTAATTTTGATCTTATTGTTTAATATTGGATTTGAATGTTTAAGTTTCACATATTTATTGTGATGTGTATTAATTTAAATTTATTTTTCTAAATTTAATCTTATGTATAATAATTTTTTTAAACTTATAAATATTTTTTATATTTATAAATTAAAAAAGGGTTAAAGTTTAATTTTGTCTTTATATTTATTTTTAGGAGCGATAAACACTCTATCTATACTCTTAAGTAGGGTAATTTTATTCCTAAATTATTTTTTCAAGGAGCAAAAAATCTCCTTCATTAATGAACCGTTAGCTCTGCCATTATATGCTTATGTGACATGTGCATGGGGCCTATGCACAATGGCATGTAAGACTCTGACTATATCATTTGATGCTAATTTATTTCTTAACTCTTTTTTCAAGAGCGCTAAGCACTCTATAGTTTTTTTCTAGGAGCATTAGGCATTTTGAAATTTTATTAAAATAAATTTTAAAAATATTGTATATTTTCATATTTATTTTCATATTTAATAATTTAAATATTATTATTTAAAATTATGTTTTAAATATTAATAACTCAAATTAACATTTTATAAATTTATTGATGACTGCTTAATTTTTATATATATCAATTTTCAACTTTCTTTCCAAGACAATGCCCAAATCGTCACACTTTTTATGCATGTTAAAACTTACTTATATTTTTAATATCAATTAAGTATCTTAATTTTTTAGTCAACTAACAATCTTTCTCCAAAATATTGCACTACCCAAATTTAATGCTCTTTGTACGCCGCAGTGTTAGGAGTAAAATAAAATAAAAATGACAATCAAGACCAAAAAAATAATAACAAAAATGTTTATTTAAAAAATATCGCTTATTTCATTAATGTGCTAAAAAAATTAATTAATAGAAAAAAATGGAGAGATGAGAAGAAAAAATTCCTTTATTAATTTGGAGGTTCATTTCCTTCATTTTTAACACAAAATTATAAAATATTGAAATATAAAATTGGATAATGTAATATTTTAAATAATAATATTTAAATTATTAAATATTAAAATACATAATATTTTTACATATTTTTTAAATTTTATTTTAACAAAATTTTAGGATGCTTAGCGCTCTTAGAAAGGGGTAGATTAGCATCAATACACATAATTAGAGTCTTACATATCACTGTGCATGGGTCCTACGCACATGTCACGTTGACATATAACTGCAAAGTTAATAATTCATTAATGGAAGGGGTTTTTCGTTTCTTGAAAAAATAATTCAAGAATAAATTTATCCCACCTAGTCCTCCTAAAAAATAAATATAGGAGTAAAATTGAATCTTAATCCTTAAAAAAAAAAAAAAAAAGAAGGGCCAAAGCCGCTGGCCAGCCTTTACCATTGAGAGCCAAAGGCAGGTCTTGCAAAATAAAACTATGAGATAGTGCTAATCCTTGTGCGCTCAAACTAGTGAATGATACGTAGGACCAGCAATGCAAATGACAGAAGGGTTTTTAGAAATGGCAGGGGAACTGGTAAACTTAAATCAGTAAACGGGAGCATTGGAATCTTGTGATTATTCAACAAAACTGCGGGAGGCAGAGTTATATGGAGCCAGGTGTCGAAGGCGTAAGAGCAAAGCCTGCTTCCCTTCACCTTCACGTCATTCCTCGTCCTGGGTTATCTACGATGACTTGAACCAAAAGGCGTTGAGATGCAATGGAATTCCCTCTCCGAGACTGATTCCAGATTTTAATTTAAAGCCACTAATTAACCAATGCCTCCTCGAGCTCATGTCTGTCAAGACCGAGTTTGCATCTCCCCGCATACATACATAACGAGCCCACTCACTTCCAATGTGGTCAAACTTCCCACCGTTATGAGCCTCCAGGCACGCCCTCATCCTCGTGAATCCAAAAGTAAACAAAGCCAGCCTCGCCGCCCCTCCCACTCCCAGCATAATTGCTTCAACTTTTGCAGGCCATGACTGTGTGCCTTGCTTTAATTCCTTCATGTATATAGGCTATCTTTAACTATAAAATTATCTACTTTTAAAACAATAAAATTATTTTTAAATGAATTATAACTTGACTATAACTATTTTAGAAAGTATATATTTAAAATGTTTCAAAACTAGACACGAGTCTTAGTCGTATTATTATGGATTATTAATATTTTGAATGTATGTTTTATGTTTTCTTTTTCTTTTTGTTTTTCTCCTTTGAGTTTTTCTCCTCTTCTTTCCATTCGTATGAAAATTTGATAGGTCAATCTCGTCATCACTAAAGGTAAATCCTCGTCTCATTTCGAAGTTCTAAATGGGTCCATCAAAATTTTGAGAGGACCTCCATACCTCAACTCGTGGAAGTAAGTTACAGTACGTGTGACAAATTAATTTCTAATACTAATGACAACCAAGCCATGATGCATGATGAAGTGGTTCTCTTCTCTCACAAGAAACGATTCTGATTTTACGGCATTTTGTAAGTTTGGTTCAAGACGGCTTCAAAAAACTCATAATTATAAATATCCAAAATTTCTGCCCAGCCCGCCGAGGGGGAAGGGTTTTGGAAAGTGGAAACCCTACATAAACCCCAAACCCAGACCCTTGAGTTCTATGTTCTCTATTGTACAGACTCTTTCTCTCCCTCTCTGCTGAGATGTCTAGCAAGGGACCTGGACTCTTCTCGGCCATAGGCCAGAAATCTAGAGGTAAGTCTCGCGGTCATTTCCTTTTCTGTTTCTGCGCCTGTTGTCCCTGATCTGTTTGCCTTCCCAGATCTTCTCGACAAGGATTTTACCTCTGAACAGAGGATTACCGTTACCTCCTCCAGCGGTAATGTCCTGGTGCGTTTATTTCATTTCCGATCTCGATTCCGAACTTGCTGTATTTACTTCTAATTTGTATGAATTTGTCGTCTGTTGTCTCTATACTGATGAATTCATGAATTGCTTTGTCATTGATTACCGAATCAATAGGATGCGAAAACTATCTAATGCGGGAATTTTTCGTTTAGTTCCATCTTTTCACTTGCTTTGCAAGTCTTTCCCCCTGTACTTATTTCCTGATATTGGGAGTTTTGATGAATAGATCTGCCTTGCATATATAAACACATGGCATACCAGTTCCGCTCTGTATGTTGTGATTTCTTGTTAAACTATATAATTAAATGTGTGTTTCCCCAATACTTTTTGTGTTTCAAAGAGGCAGGGACTTATTTTCGAATTTATTTGCAGCTTTGTATGTTCATTTCCCTCTTTCGCATGTTTCATTTCTGACAAGTATTCGTAATCTTTACCTCTCGAACACCAGGACTTGAACTCCACTTTGGTGAAGAAAGGACGACTGCCCTCTGGGGATGTGGTAGCAAAATTTAGGTGCAATGATAGCACAATTGATGTCAAAGTTGATACTGAATCTAAGGTATAGCTTCCTGGCTTCTATTTCATTAATTTCGAAATCTAAAGTCTTTTTTCTGAATTCTGCCTTGATAGTAAATGATTTTTTTTTTTTTGGACAGGTTTTGACAACAGTCACAGTACCAGATATTGTGCATTCTACAAAAACCATAGCTTCAATCCAACTACCTGATTACAGCTCAAGCAAGGTACTGTTATATTATTGAGATGCAATTTTTTGACTCTGATATATCATTTTCTCTGATAAATCATAATTGTACCTTTAATTGCAGTTAGAAGTTCAGTATCTTCATGATCACGTGGCTTTTACAACCGCTGTTGGTCTAAGCCAATCCCCTGCTGTTGATTTTTCTGCAACAATTGGAACACCCAGCATTGCCTTTGGAGCCGAAATGAGCTTCTTGCCTGCTACTGGAAAGTTTGCAAAGTACAACGCTGGGGTGAGCTTGACGAAGCCTAATTCCAATGCTTCAGTAATTCTGTAAGTACTCAATGTGCTTTAATGTTTGATTGTTCAAATAAGCACAATTAATGCATCTTTTTGATTGAGTAAATGAGATGAAGCCTTTCATATAGTGTTGCATGAGTTTGAAGAATTATTACTTACATTGATTATCAAGATATGTACAAGCTATTTCGGGCATGAATCAGTTCAATATTAGGATGGAGTTTTATGTTATTACTTGGAGATATAATTAGTTTCTTCACTTTTTCAGTGCTGACAAAGGAGACTCCTTGAGGGCATCGTACTTGCATCATCTTGATCATTTAAATGGGGGAGCTGCTGTAGGAGAGATTAGCAGAAGATTTTCTACAAACGAGAACACGTTGACAGTTGGATGTTCCTATATAATCAATGGTCAGACGTTCGTTAAGGCAAAGCTGAACAACCACGGCAATCTTACGGCTCTTTTGCAGCACGAGGTTATTCCCAAATCATTCTTGACAATCTCTGGTGCCTTTCAAACCCAAGCTTTGGAGAGGAGTCCCAAGTTTGGCTTAGCACTGGCTCTCAAGCCTTGAAACAGTTATACGGATTCATAAATAGCTATAATACTTAAACGTTATTCTCACATCTCTCTTGAATTAATTAAGATGATAATTAGAAAGTGTAGGAAATTTAGAATGTAATGTCTTTGCTTCCTATTATTTTCAATTGATTTATTCAAAGTTGGTACTTGAAAGGTTTCTCTTAATGGATTTACGCTATTGATAGCGTGATTTAAAATCTATTGGAAAAGGAAATGCGATCGATTATATATATAGTGGTGATTTATTGTCTGAATTTTCCAAATTCTCACATTACTTGTATGCTGCCTGATACATGCCCCGTCTGAAGCATTTGGAATTTTTCTCTAATAACTCTGCTTTCCTGTCAAATGAAATCAGTAATATGTTGACCTGTTGATTATTGTCTGAAATTTCCAAATTTCTTCTTCGGATTTTCAATTAGATGGACACTCTTGTCAGGGCTGCCTGGTGCAGCATGTCTTGATAAAAACATGGAATGTATCACTAATACCATTCCAAGTTGTTTGACTTTGTTAAAAGGAATTTGTTTAAGAGATTAAATTTAGATGCTTTATTTCAGAAGAATAAATTAAAAAAGGTTTTTTCAGACGATCAAGCATAAAAGAGAGTATTTTTTTTTTTTCATACGGTAAATCATCAATATGCTAAATAAATTATTTTTTCTTTAAGCCAGTATTCAAAGAAAGCGATAGAAAAATCAGCGGGATCTATTGGGCGTATCCCGGACAAAGTCCATTTATGAATTTCAATTTTTTAAATATATACTAATATTTTAGGAGAGGTAAGATTTGACTCAACAATAGCCGGTAATGTTTTATATTTTCTTTTAGTTGGTGGATTTTTCTAATCTTTTTTGTTTTTTGGTATAGGATTTTTCTAATATTTTATACCAGAACAATGGTCATTTTACTCGGTCAATAAATTGAGAAGTCATTTATAATCATGAGGTTAGAAATTCAAATTCGGGAGAGGGTTCTCTCATTTTCCTTCCCCTCTTCTTTTTAATTTCTAACTATTAGATCATAATTTTTGATAATCTAAACTTGATCTCGTTCAAAATATTTCATTTTATTTTACTTTTATTGTATTTTAAAATTGTTCTTATTAAATTTTAGTAGTTTAAATTTTATTATTTACATTTTTTATAATTTAATAATTTAATAATAATTTTATAGAAAATCAAATCAAATCGTCTAAATTTTAATATAATGGTTAAAAAGGAAAAAAAATGGAAGAAGGTAGGAAGAAAGAGGAGAGAATCCATGCCCTTCGAATTCGTCCCTGCGCATTTTGAAAGTCAATTGTTTGTCGATAAATATAAAGACGATCCAGTTCTTCCACAAAAATAAAATAAAAATGAATGTCGATAGAAAGGAGACGCCAAATAAACTGCCAATCACATCACAAGGAAGAAACTCAATTTTTCACAAAATGCAAAGTTTCTCAATGGGCGTGCGGCAAATGGTTACTTTGTGCCATGATGTTTATCAACACAAATCGTTGCAGCAAAAGAATGTCAATATTTCTGGTGAGTTTGTTGGTCTGTTTGTGCAAATTGCACGCGCTAAAACTTTGATCTTTTCATGTTGATAGGTAAGGGCTAAGGAGAGCACATATTTGGGCTTTTTCTGAAATGAGAGAAAACTAGAAAAAAGATATTTTTCATCATTTATTTTTTTTTTCTATTTTTTCTGTAAGGAGGGGAAAACTAAAAGAATAATTTTGTTTAAAAAAGAAAAAAATTCTTCTATTTTTTAATACTCTTTCCGTTAAAAAATATAAAGCATTTTTAATCGAATCTTATTTCTAATAAAGTATTTACCTACTTTCAAATTAATCATATCTTTTTATATTTATCACTATTAAATACCCTACAATAAATATAAAATCATTCATCATTAAGATCACTTAAAAAAAAACAATAATTATATTTTAAAAAATTAAAAAGTATTATATTTTTTAACATTCAACTTTTTAAAAAATAATTTATATTGGAGTATTTTTTTTGCCCACCCTCCTCTCATTCAACGTGAAGGGTCAACAAGATTTTTAGAATTAAAATTGTTAAAATTTAAAAAAAAATACGGCAACCCAAATTTAGTTCGAAATATGTCACATCAAGTGAAAATGTACAGTGAATTCATACAAAAACAATCCTACTTAAATACACTCTCGACAGGCAGGATCATCTATCCCTACACAAGGCACACGAACAAAACTGGATTCCAAAATTTAGCAGATTTCAGGAAAGCACACAACATGCTAACATGTGAAAAGAATTACACGATCAGTGAAAGATACGCAAAGTCAAGATGAAGAGAAACTGAGTCAGACAAGCGCATACAGCTTGGGAACAAAAGAGAACCACTTAAAACCACAGCTCCATTTCTCGGGCAAAGAGGGGCACCTGGAAAGCCAATGCCAAGTCCTCCTTGAAGCTTTGAAATACAAGATCTCTGGCCATGTATAGCAGCAAATGCAGATCATACCTTGATGCCAAAAGCAGTAAATGTGCTCGTAATTATGATAACAAACCGACACAAATTTTCTGCAAATCAACTCTGGCAACGTCTCCACTTCCGCCCAATTCCCCATTTCACCCATTTCCCATATCTTTATGCTCCTTGAGATTCCATTGCTTCCTATACCCCCCACCAGATATAACTTCTCTCCGTCACTGACCAATCGAACAAACGAGACGTGGCTGGGCAGAGAGGTATTGGGCCTCAGCCATTTTCCGCTCCCAAAATCAAAGCGAACCACTGAAAATGGTTCTGGAGTCGTAAAGTATAAACCCCCACTGTACAAAACACCTTGCTGGTGGTAGTTGTCGCTGAGAATCAAGTCAGAACAATCAAATCGTTCCCAACAAAGTGCAACTGAGTCGTAGACGAAGGCACTGTTCGAGGCTGACTCAGAAGAGAGAACGAATATCTTGTAACCGATCGCAGTAGAGACAAGAGTAAGATGCTCCAGGCGATAGTAGGTTGTTGGAAGATCGATCTTTCTGCAGGATTTGGCCAGGAGGTTGCAAACAAGCAGGGAAGATGAACTGAAGTCAGACAAACAAAAAAGGCCACCAGAGGAAGAGATTAGAGCAGAGTGCGCGGAGATGTGAAATAAATCGGAGAAAGAGAGAGAGACGTCACGCCAATTGCCAAGCAAACAGTCGTAGAGAGGAAATTGACAGTGAAATTGGGGATGAGACAACAAGAAAAACGACGAGAAAGGCGGAGAAGTCGAAGAAGAAGATGATGATGATGAAGAGTGTTTGGCGATGAAGGAGGGAGAGAAAATGAGAGACCTAAAGGCCTTGCAAGTGGATCTGAGATTCAAGAAGGTCTTGAGAGGGAGGAAAGAGAGGACGTGCTCGAGGAGTTCGGGCGGCAACCTGCTCCAAATCTTGTGATCCATTGAAGAAGACTTGGCAGGGGATCTGGGGACGGCGACGAGGGCGTGGTTGCCGGAGTTCTTCATCGGAAATCAGAATGGTTTTGTGCGGATGGTTTTGCGTGGAAAGCAAAAACAGGATGCGAGCGAGCCTATGCGCTGCTGCCGTGAGTAAATACTGAATAGAGAAAAGCTGCTTAAACCCGCAGGAACTGGAAGCGACCTAAACAACAAAAGAAGGTACCATTGACTTTCACATTTTTGATAAACTTTTCGTTCACCTTTTCCCATTGTAAAGTCTGAGTCATTTAAATTAAATTTTGAGCCACATCCAAAGCCAATTCCCTCACTTCCGTGCTCCTTTTACTTTTCCTGTCTTTCTTTCTTTATTCTTAGTCTACGAAAATTTCGCTTTCCTCTCAGGCAGGAGGTCTCTATCCCGTGATACAGGTTTTGGGCTCTGAGGGGATACTACATTTTTATTCAAATTAAAACAAAATGACTTTTTTTTTCCCAAATGTATCACATCACCTGCCCTAATTCTTATTAATTTATTACACTTATGATTTATTTATTTAAATTTGATTTTATAAAAAAACCTTAAATACATTAGTTTAATATCGAGTTTCGTCCTTTGCGTTATTTCCTGGGTTCCCCTTACAAAGATTTTATTGGTTTGTATACACTTAAAAAGAGCATTATGCATATGGTTAGGTGGGACGTGTGAAAAAGCTTTGAGGCCTGAAACAAAATTACTAGTAAAATCTAACAGGGCCTAGCATATGTAATTAATTTTTTTTAAATCCACTTATCATCTCTTACAAATTTATATATTGAAATCTTATAATATAATGATTTGAATAAAATACTAAATTAATGTAATAGTGAGATAAAAGTTAGTGTTGATAAGGTGCCTTTACTCATCTTGTATATTGGAATAAAATGTAAATATTAATACTGATATGGGATGGCTATACATTTTTAACAAAAAGAATATAATTAAAATTAATAATAAAAATTATTAATGTAAAAAGCCAATAGCAAATATATATACATATACATATATATATATATATATATTATAAACAAGATTTTAATCAAGTTTAAAGGTATCATTTTGATGGTCTTAAAACTACACAAAGTTTTGATACAAATATTTGTCAACATTTTAGACTTTAGAATAAGAAAAGAAGAGAACAAAAAGTAAGACTGTGAAAGGGATTTAGAACAAATTAATGTACTGCAAATTAGTGTGTTATGGATTGCACTATTCTTTTTCATGTAAATGATGAGCTCACTCAATAATTAGTGTTATATTTGGAATGATTGGAATTTTTCAACAAAAAAACAACTAATAATTTTTATTTCTCTTTCATCTACAATTAAATATATAATAATATAAATATTAATTATATATATAATAGGGGTATTAAGAAATTGTTTTGGAAGGCTAAGGAAATTGTCTCAATTGCCATATGGCTGACACGCCCTGGTGATTAAATTAAATCATTAAAGTAACATTATCTGCACGCTTCAATGCATCCTGATACGTCTAGAAGCATTTGTCAAGATGCATCCAAATTTCCTGCTGTAAGCGCCACTTGTAATTGAATTGAGAGACAGTCATTGAGATTTAAAATGTTAAGTTCATGAAAATGAAAAAAAAATTGAGAAAGCAACAAAAATACCTATAAAACAAAAATCTTTTTTAAACTTTAATCAGATTTTAAATCTGTGCGATACATGGAAAATTTAATCCTTAATTTAAGGAGAATAAAAAAGAGTTGGACCAAAAAATAGGAAAAGAAAAGGAGGGAAATGGATTGTCTGTGGAATATATATTTCTTTAAAAAAAAACAGAGAGAGATTGAAACATTTTGGGATGACATTTCGAGTTATTATTAGCTATCATAGATTCACTCTTTCTTTTTTTCTAACTTTGATTTGGTGGTCAATGAACCAATAACTTAATATAAATAATATTGTTACAAAATTATCTCATCTTGCTTGCTTACTCTTATTTTTTAAAACTTTATTTTTTTAAAACTGAAATTACATAATTATAACTAATTTAAATATATTAATTTTATAATAATTCTCAAATTAAACAAAATCATCCATCCCTCCAATAAACACTCCCAAACAATGTAATATTTTGTTCCTTCATTCATTTCATTTATTTGTTGTCCAGTTTCGTTCCATTCATATTTTTAGACATTCTAGTCTACAATATTTATATCGATATAAATTAAAAATACCTAGCAAATTCTTTTTGTTTTAAATTATTTTTTCCTTCATATTATATGAACGACTCGTTTTGTTTTAGATTAAAAAAACATTATAAAAACTCACAAAATATATATTTTTTTAAAAAGCAAAACAAATGAGCCCTCAGATGACTATGGCACATTCCATATTCATCACTTGCTTCTTTATTATAGGTAAAAACATGTTGAAAGGGTAAAAAATAAAAATATGGAACAAAAGAAACAAATTATTTCATGACGTGTTATCTTCACACAAGTTAAAATTTAAACAATAAAATGTTCTTTTATATATTTTCTAGCTTAATATTTTATTCAACAATTTATTATCATATAAAAATTCAAGAAACAAAAAATAGATGTCACGTCTATCATTTATAATGAATTTAAAACTTAAAAACCAATTTTTTTATAAGATTTTTTATTCTTATACATACTGAAAATACAAATAAGATCCCTATATATAGAAAAAAAATTATATAAATTTTTTATCCCATGCATATTAACAAATAAATAATAAATTGTTATTATTCTGTTATGTTATCAATAACACCTCGAAGTGCATGAAATCTGAAAAATAAGCCATATTATTCACATCTCATAAAAAATGCTTCTTATTAAAAAATTTATATTTTATATAAATTTTTTATCACTTGCATATTAAAAATAAAGAATAAAAGAAATATGGGTTTAACATTCTTTATTACTTCTCTTCTCATCCCTCTCTCAAACTTCGCTCGTTCTCTTGGTTTGCCTCTTACCTCACCGTGACTACATATCTTCTCATCGAACATTCGTCCTCGGCACAGATATGCTCATCAAACTTTGTTGTCACTTAAATATGCTCTCTCTTGATCGTCTTATTTTTCAGAGAACGGAACGACTAATGAAGTCAAGCATGGAGTTTCTCTTTTCTCAGTTTTTTTTTTATTTCCTTTTCATCATCTTCTTCTATTGCTTTTCTTAATGAATATTGAATCTCTGTACATTTATAAGAATGTGTTGTATATTTGTCTAATTTTTTGTTTTGATGAGTTTTTTTAATTTTATTTCTCCAAAATGCTTTCTGATATTTTATTCCGTAATAATTGTTTAATAGCTTTTGCTTTATTTTTTATTTGATTTTAATTTTTGTAGCTTCATGGATTTTGGATTTCCTTTTCCTTTATAAAGATTGTAGATTTTTTCTCCTTGGTTGTGATTGGATTTTGATTATGGTAGCTATTTTGTTTTTTTTTTTTGGTTACTTAGATCCATCCTTACTGATTTATAATGGTTTGGATTTGTTTTTTCTTTATTAGTTTTTCCCTATTTTTATTTTTAATTGTTAGTTTTTGGCTGCTGCTGCTTTTTTTTAGCCATTATATATTGGCTCGAGCACCACTGTGTCAGTTTTATGTTTTTGTTTTTCCACGTCTATTTGATTTCGGTTCTGTAACAAAATTTCACATCAAACGTGGGCCCACAAAAGGATGAATAACACTAACATAAAAACAAAACACGAGGCAACTGTTTATCAACAATAAAAAGACGGATTTTAAAAAAAAAATTCAATTCAATTCAATTAGAATAGAATAGTTAGATAAATAGATAGATTGTGCACTGTAATTCAAATTTTTTTGCATCATACAGATTGATGCTATCCAAAATTGAAAAGAAAAATACTCGATATTATTTATCTACCTAAAAGTAATTTAGTATCCCCTTCCTTGATTGCTCATGTAACACACATTGCATTAAAACGCTTCTCAATATCATGCTGGATTGCTTTAATCCTTTGACAAAAAGATATTTTCCCCCCTTCCGGGCAAAAACTTAAAAAGCAGAGCACGCAAATACCAGAAGCGGCGAAGGTTTGACCGTCGCTAACGTATTACGCGCCATGTCTATCCATCAAGGGCAGAAATGGGCATATGGAACATTTGACAAGGAACATGTATATGAGACTCGCATATGCTTGCTTCTAATAACCACTCAACCCAGAGAAGTGCTTCTTCATGGCTCGGTCCTTTCTGTAATGGTTGTTCCTTCCTCCTCCTCCTCCCCTCCTTCCCCTGCCTCTGGAATTCGAGATATTACCTCTTCCTTCACCCTCAGAGGCATTAGATTGTTTGTCCTGAGAAGCACTTGACTTTCCCCCTTCCTTCCTTCCCCCCCTACCACCAGAATTGCCCAAACTCCCCCTCCCTTGTGTTTCAGGACCTGGGGATCGGTCATTGTCGTCCTTATAGAAATCTGCCAGCTTCTTTACCGCACCAAGAGGAAGGTTGCCACCACGTCCAAGACCATAAATTAATTCTTCTTGAGCTTGATTAACCAGTGAAGCCTCATCTGAATTTGCAACTGCTATAGCACCAGCCACTTTGTAGCTGTAATTCTTGCCATCTTTGACATAATATTGGGGCTTTTTCCTGGAGCCCCATTTTGAACTTGGGGCATTTTGAGCAGTCTCTCCAGTCCCAGTAAGCCACGATTTACCTGGTTTCACAGCGTCCCCTAATACTTCATTTTCTTCTACTCCAGAGTCTGCCACACTAAAACCCAAATCATCAAAAGAGTCATCATATTCGTCTTCATATTCATATTGTGAGATTAGGGCAGCAGCTTTCAATGAGTCTTTTTCATCCCTTTCATCCAGGATACTCGCATCGGACAAGTCAGCTTTAAATTTCCTCACATATTTTCCAAGTGATACGGAGGATGAAACCAATGGTCCCTCTGTCTGTTGCTTCCGGCTAAAAGCTGCTGCAGTATTTGAGGGCATTGACAAAGAGTCTATTAGTTTGCCTTTTCCTTTATCATTTCTATTAGCAGTAGTAGACAGGGCTGGTTGTACTATATCTAGCGATCTGTCCAAGCATTGCAGATCTTCATGGAGGGTTCCCTCCAAAATCCTTTGAATGACCTCTTCCGGATTATGATCATAGACTTCAAGACATGCACCTAAAAACCCTTTACCATAATCAGGAAATAGGTCCCTTATTTGACTGATTTTGGACTCAATTATAGCAGCATCTTCATCCGTCTGCAAGGGTTTGCTCTCCATAGGGGTTCTTGCAGGCTGTGGATCCTTATAAATCTCTTTTGGAGAATTCATAATCCCAGACATATACTGAAACTGTTCATCATCAATGAATATCCAACCTGAATGAAAGCAACTCAATTAGAAAAGAATAGGTGCAAGAATGCCACCAACTATGACTGATAGAAAATCAAGCTAACAATTGCTAGAGAGAAACTTAATTGACAGGTCAAAGTGATCAAATTCCCTTCTATAAAATACAAGAGCAGAAAAGTTTTAGGCCAACTTGAAGAGACTTTTCAGCATCAAACTTCTACACAAAACCATTCTAAGCCCAACAAAAACTCGTGCAAGTAAAGCCATACTAAACTCTTCTGCAAGTAAAACTAGTGTATGTGCAAGATCATTTACCATCATCCCGTAAGCTTTCAACCCTTTTCAAAATGTTGTAACTCTTTGCAATATGTTGAATAAATGTCTCCTTCTGATGGTTTTCCTGTAATTGTAGTGAAACTGCATTGATCTCTCTTAATGTTTGAACCAGGATATCTGCTCTGATAACTGGGTCCTCTACAGTGGCAGGAAACATTTTTGTGGCAGCGGGAAGAGGGTAGTTATCTCTGAACACCTCATCACTAAGATAGCAAAAGTGCAATAATTGCCAACCAAACTTCACCAATCTCATCTGTAACATCTTCAAACTTACAACAATGATTGACATTCTTCCATCTTGTTCATCAACAATAATGGTATGGAAGCCCTTTAGCAAGGATGGAAGTAGTGAATCATGCAATCTAGCGAGAAAGCTTAGCAGCTCCTCATTTCCAGAACTATAAGAATGCAAATCAACAGAAATCAAAATTTACCAGGAGAACTTTTGACGTTATCAAAAATCATTATAGAGGGTTTGACAAGTGATTTATGAAAGAGATATTCCTCAGAATTTAAGCATGAGTAGCACAAATACCATATGTGATTGCATAACAAATATCCCCTCAAACCAGAATCAATACCAAATGATAACTCCACTGTAATGGCACTCTTAAAATGAAAAATTGCTGCACTCATTCTAAAAGTAAAATTCCACTAATTTCAGCTGTAGAAGATACCTTATTTCAACTGGGCAAGAAAAAAATACAGCTGCCAGTTCATATGCACTAACAAAAGCATCCATTGATACAACTGCATCATTTATAAAGTCGATCACCTATAGAAACAAATTACATTGAACTTATGTTTAGAAAACCCAAAGAACTTGGTAACAAATGCTGAGCATTTTGCATTTGAGAGTAAACTAAATAGCGATTGGATATATTCTCTTCCTTGAACACTACTGCAGAAACTAAACGAGGAATTATAAAAAGTCTGGGAAGAGGAAAGGCATTGTGTTATATGAGAGACGGTGAACATATTAATAATCTACTCATCAGCAGCAATGCATGCATGTTTTCTGGAGCTATGGTATTGTTTAGGTCATGCCTGTGATAATTTCCAAGCTTTGCTGGAACCAGGGCTACTTCACACACGAGAGAAGGAAATTAAACAGAATGATGGAAACCAATGCCAGCCATATAACAGGGGGCACACTTGACTGGAGAGAAATGGTTATTCAAGGAAGAAGTCTGATAGGTCCCAACTCACTACTGCCACCAAGACACATACACGGAGACATAGAGGAGCAGCATAGGGGCAGAAAATGGGTACTGAAACAGCAGCTTATATACAAGATAGAAAAGTGAAGAAGCAAAAGAAGGGGGTAATGAAAGGTAAGGAGCAGTTAAAAAGTTGCCAGTGCATGTATAGAGAAATGAACTGAGAAGAATGAAATTCAGAAAAGAATCTTGGGTCAGAACTTTGGTGGAGAGAGCCAACCTCTTGAATGTAGGAAAATTGGCTGTATTTGAGGTTCTACTTCTGCGTTGTTGTGTTGGTAGGGAATGCTTGTTTAGTAAGTGTTCAAGTCCTTCTACTCAGTTTATTTGCTAGAATTTTGAAACTGTAATCAGTGTAGTCAGCCATCAGTGTCATTTGTATCATCTATGTTTGGTGTTAGTATTCTATAGCAAAAGCGTCTCATTAATCAATAGGTGTTGTATCTGGAAGTAATGTACTTTGACTTTTCTTTTCAACTTCCTTTATACTCCCTCCATTCGAATATGTAAAGTATTTATTGAAAAGTTGGATGTTAAAAAATTTAAAGGATTTTTAGTATTTCAAGGTGTAATCATTGCATTTTTTTCAAAAGTGCCCCTATGAATAATCACTCTATATTTATTTTAGAATGAAACACCCTATTACATAGGGGTAAATATGGAAGATAATAACTACTTTATTGAGGGATGAAATTCGATTAAAAATACTTTATATTTTTTAACAAAGAGAGTAAACCTTTTCTTTATTAAGTCATTTGGTAATCTATTTGGAAGCATTTAGTTGGGTCCTAACAGAATCTCAAATAAAAGGCTGAAAGGAATAATCCTAGCGCAATCAATGCTCTCCCCAGAATACACATTACTACTTCATTTAGGTTTGCTCCCTTTCCATTTTATCCAATTTAAATTCAAAATATTGATATTAACCAAAAACAGCCTCCGCATCATACAAAAACTCACCTCAAGCAGATCAGCTTGCAGCCGAGCAGCAATGTGATCATCAAGTTTTCCAGAAGAAAATAAAACCTGCATATAATCCCAGGAAAAAAAATTAAACAATTTACATTAGTGTAACTAGAGTTCATTTAACTTGCTATTGTGAGTTAAATCAATAGTAAATAACTTTCTAAACTGAAACATTTTTATTAGCAAGTGAATAAGATCAATTTAGGATCGTTTATTTAATTCAAAATTAAACAAAACATATTCCAAAAAACTCACCAATTTATATTAAACCAAGATCAAACTAAGCACACTAGTTTTATACAATCACGAATTGATTTCCTACTGCTAAATAACTACTGCTAAACGGAAAAAAAAAAGAATAGGATTTACAGCAAGATATCCATCAAGTGAAATTACAGATAACTGTACCAAACAGTTTAACACCATGGTTTAATTTCTAATTTACCAAACAGTATAAGACTCCTTATATAATTTATACTTGCAATGGAAAGAACAAACTAACGAAAGCTTAGAAAGATACAGAAAAGAAACTGATGAATCATGGACATAACATGCTTTAACATTGTCAATTTACAACAAGTACCTCCAATGATGAGCTGCATCTTTCATGCATTGTGTGGGCAATTCCAAGAAAATGTGATATCACAGCTGTCAAATTATCATGGATCCAAGGCTGAGCATTCAAAGCATTTCTGACCTGAAAGATGTGATGACATGAGAGGTGAAGAGAGAAAAGCAAGCACAGAAGCTTTTACCAATAGAGACGTTAATTCAAAAAATTAAGCTATTACTGAGAGTAGGTTTGTGAATAGAGGGCAAAGCACCTATCTTGTGCCTTAAGTTTTGTTTAAAGACTAGACATATATGCAATTAATTTCCTATATCTTTATTGTCGAAGTTTTCCTTTCAAAACAATATGGGCATCACTCCTCAATAATAATATGGCATGTGTATGATTTAATTGAAAACCATACAGTTGTTTGCAAAAACCATACACTGATCATCTTATCATAGAAAAATCATGCACTTAACATGTTATGATTTGAAAATAAGGAAATTACTGCATACAAATTTTTTCTTTGTTTGATTAAGAAGAATAGGGAACTGCAAGGATTGAACTCCCGTGCACTTATTTACATAGGATTTGTATTATGTCATAAACTGCATTAAATATATAGTTTTAATCTTCCATGTCAAGGTCCATGGACAGTTTTATTATAATTTATACTTATGATATCTAACAAGCACAAGAAGGTACTGTAGAAAACTCAGACTTCATCACTTGGATTCAGACAAATAGAAGGACCAAAACAATATAAGTAAACCTTGGCAATCTAAAGCGTTAAGAACATGAGAGAAAGTATTGTTGACATGAACCACAGACAATAACGGAGTAACCAGACTGTCTCGGGAACATTCTACACATGTCAGCCCGCAACCTCAGAGGAAGGCACAATTGAAATAGACAACGTAGCAAAACAAGCAATCTAGTATAATATTATGATTTAACAGGGGAGAGAGATGATCAAGCACCAATATTCATCTTATTTCAACAAGGATTGACGCGTTTCCACTGCAGAATTAACAGATATTAATCTGCTGGATCTAATTGTTGGTGACAATAAAACTAAAAAGCATCAAGGGCAAACTCACATTCTGGAAACACCTTAGCATAGTAGACAAAATAAGTGGCACTTTCATAGTAACATATCACTAAAATTGACAGATCCAAGACTATCAGACAAATAATAATAACAGGGTCGATGCCATGATTTAAAAATATTCTTGAAAAATAAGACTTTTTAAGGGTAAATTGTCACAAAAAAAATCTTCCTATAGCAATTCTCGGTAGAAGCTCTGAAGTTATATATTAAAACCTATGGAACCTAAGGCATATGAAGTTGGTTCTTCATACACAGCAAACCATTATTATTAAAAAAAATTCTTACAAGCAATCTTGTCAACTCTTCATTTTCATGACTGTATATGGCGCATATATCTAACAACTTTGGCAAGTCAAGCAACTTTTTCTCCTGCAAAAGAACTACAGGCAGAATTAGTGAACAACAGTGAATCAGAAACTATACAAATATTAAGTAACTACCAAACAGTTAGCCTATTATGGAAATAATTCTGTACTACATAGGCTATTTTGTTTTGAAAATTACACTAAGGACTAGTTTACAAGCAACATCTCACACAACGATGCATGTTTTTAACAATCCAGTACCACTACTGGGGGTGACTGACAAGTCTTACTCAATCCATGTGCCAATCACTTCTGATGCACCCATAAAATTTGCAGAGCAGGAGCATACAATTAATTTCAATTAATCTTCCATGCCACATCAGAATTTGTTCTCAAAGTAATATGAAAGTAGAGGAATAAAACAGCAAAAAAGTTGCCTAATTGCTCTGCGTCTGCGTATCAGCATATCATTAGATAATCCCTACAAACAGCCATTAGCAAAGCACCAATCTGAAGCCATAACATAAAACTATCTTGTTACCATGTTACTGAAAAATATGCTATAACAAATTATGTTGCAGCAAATAAATTAAGGCTCATCATTTCTGTGCTAAACTACATTCTGTTTTCAATAAATTGGGGAAAGATAAGAGAAGACCCACCTTCATGGTCTCTCACATTGAGGGTATGAGCAACCTGAACGCCTGGATCTTTATTAGAAGAACTACAAGAAACACATTTATGATGATAAGAGCAGTGGAAACGTGCAGTTTGCAAAAATCCAGGGGGAAAAAACATAATTAGAAACCCAGAATAACAATCTAGCTTCACAAAAACTTACATGCGATACAATACCATAAAAACACGACGGCTTAAATCAAGCTCTCCAACAATAACCCCAGCGACTATATCCTTGGCCCCACGATATGGGAAATCATACCATCTGCTTCTAAATTGTAGGAAGCTGTCCAGAAACTCATGCAAGGAGGTATCAGTAGCCACTGCAAATGTTCCAGAAATAACATAGCAATAGAGAACTGAGAGATAAAAATATGCACTCAAGAAGCACTCTAACCGTTGAGGCTTAATGAGAGACCTTCGTTTCCCTAGATATGATAAAAGCTTTGCTACTCATGAAATTACGAATCAAATGGATAACAATGCCAATTACTTAAAAAATTAAATGAAGTTGATCTTAATGGAATAAAAGTTCCATCGCCACAAGAAACCTGAGTCTACTCGACAATTTTGGAAGATTATACATAAGAACTACTCTACAAGTACTCCAGTTGAAGTTCCAGCCAGGCCTTGCACAGCAGTCAAGTTGAATGAAGACCGTGTGTTTCAGTCACCCACCACACCAAAAAAGTTTAAATTTCAACATATTCACTTTTCATTGCAATTAAATTTCTCGAATGATATGACTTCAGGCGCCATAAAAATCTCGAATGAAACATCTTATGATCGTAAATAATAACTTAACATCGTGTACAGAATCAAAAAAATACAGCAATGAAGGAAATAATTGTAGATGAGTACCTTCTTTCCAAAATTCCCTCGGTTTCAACTGAAGCAAACGAGACAACTCTCTATTTAAAAGATCAACAACTCTCTGGGATTCCATGGGATCCAATCCTCCTTCCTCAGAGCCAAGCCCAGTAGCCACTGCTTCGTCTTGTGGCAAGTAGTTCACAAAATTACCACCCTGGTCTCGGTTGGACACCCATTCTCCACTCTCGCCCATTTGAACCCTGCCCATCGATGTTGAAACGGAACCGCTGCTCCCAGCACGGCCATCCGATTGTTTCATTGAATTCGATTGTCTGAGGGAGGTTGAGAGAGTTGGTTTTGACCCGCTAGGGTTTGTATTCGAATTTCTAGGCACAAATTTCTTCTGGGCTTTGACGAAACCCTTGTTTCTCTCTTGCCTGCCCACACCATAACGATTCGACATCGTACAAGCAGCACTAGTCGATGACAAATGAAGCACAATGATTCCACCACCAAGCAAATAATGCTGATTACCCAATACTTTAATTAGAGTGTAGTTAGGTCGTCGAGCAAAGTTCCTCCAGTAGAAATATAAAGCATAACCAACCCTGAAGCTAGGTGGTCAAGGTGTTCGTCCCCCACTAGCAACGCAAACCAGAATCAAAGGAAACTTCTGAGTTCTGATGGGCAGCCTCGGAACATTGTCTGCTTGCCTGTTCTCTGTTCCCGGCAAGGCTATAAGTTGGGCAGGCGCCACAAAAAATCGTATAAACCCACGTGTAACCAAGATCCGCTCTTGTACGGGCCTCGCATCCCTCTGCTGCAGTCAACTTGAACTTCTTCTTTGTTTTTTTTTTTTTTTTTTAATAAAAACTAGGAAACTTCATTCACAAAAACATAAAGGGCTGCAAATAAAGAAAAACTCAAAAGGACCCCTCAGTAAACCAAAAATACATCTATTGAGACGGTTCCTGATATAAAATAAAGTCACAGAGAATATTATGAGCTTATTTAGCCAAATAATTAGCTTTCTTATTATCGTCTCTGTAAACCAAGTCAGCTTGAAATTAGAGCAGCCAGAAAACAAGCCCCTAGCCCAAGTCATTTAACCTTGGCAATTGCTAGGATCAAAATTTAGATCTTAAAAATGTATAATAAATATATAAGAGCCAACTCTAATAAAATGATGGCCTAAATAAGTCGACCTTATAGGATCAAAGGTTAACCAATTTAAACCCTTTTATTTATTTATTGTTTAAAATATTAATTATTATATTTATATTATTGATTTTTTTACATTATTCATAATATTTCAAACACTTAATTGTTATTGTATTTTGAAAAAAATGTAACTTTGCATAATATTTTAGTTTGTTTAATATCGGATAATTATTTCTTTATCTTATCTCTGAAAATATTGTTTGATATATTGCTCAACTAGAGAATGATTGGATTTATGATATGCGTGTGTGTTTAATATTTTTAAATTGTCTGTTTTTTTTTTTTGACAAAAGGATGCTTTTACACTTATATTATTTGAGATTGTATGACTTAAATTAAAAATTTATAAATTGTAAAATTTTATTACTTGAAATAGAAGTTTTTTTTTTTTTGCATAATCATGACCGTGATTCTAATGTTTCTATTAACGTTCAAATGTTATTGTCTTATTGAGGTTTATAGAATAATGATTTGATTTAAATAATTACAAAAAATAATTAATAATTTAGTTTGTTAATATTTATTATTTAAATTCAAAATTTTATAATATTTATTTCTTTATTTTGTGTACTCATTTAACCGAAAACATTTAAAAAATGTAAAATGACTTAAAACTTGCAAGGCCAGCCTTTGGCCCGTGCCAAACTCTATAAATAAAACTTTTTTGATATAAGTAGATTTTTCAAGTTTGAACCTATTAAAATCAAGCCATTTATATTTAGGCCAACCCATTTTCTCATCTCTAATTATAATCTCTAAATCAAACTAATATTTGAGCTTAAATCAAACTTGGAGTATGATTACACTAGGCCTTGAGTTGGTAATGACTTTGACAACCTCCCCTGAATATACATTTGTATTGTGTAAGGGGATTTAAAATCAATCCAAATCTTATATATATAACAATATAAATTAATTACATCAAACCAAATCGATATGAATCAAACTAAAACTAATTATAAATGAGGTTTGATTTGGTTTATCTCTTGACAAAATTAGTTGGTTCATTTTGATTTAGGTTTTCATTTCTGAAAACTTGAATCAAACCAAACCAAATCTTACTATATATTTTTATATAAATTTACCTAGGATTTTTGCTCTTTCCCAAGTTTAATTATTTGTAAATCATTAGTAAAAATATGTTACAATTAGCTAAATGTTATCTATAATTGTTTATGATAATTTATTAATTTTATAATCAAGTATTTTTAATATAACATATTTATTTTTAGTAGTTAAATATGCTCAATAGTTGTCAATAAATATTCTTTTGTGCTCAAGAGATTTTTTCATTTTAAATAGTAACTAATAGTTAAAAAGTATCAGTCATTAAATATGTGCGTACACAAATATAATGATTATGAAAAATATCTTATAAAAAGAGTTCAAACTTAATCTAAATTGATCAAAGGAAAAAAAAAACTAAATAGATTCCAAACTATAATGAACCTATTGGTTGAGTTCAATTCAATTTTTTATTAAAATTGAACCAAATCAAATCTATGAACACTGTTACATTGTATTGCGTGTGTGTGTTGAATTGTGAGTGCCAAACTTTTCACTCTAGACAAAAATACAGTATAAATAACCTTTTACGGGCAAGGATGGCCGACATTGAGCATAAGTTTGTCAAAGAAAAGGAATAATTATATTCCAAATACTCGGATTCCTCACTAGCTTGTTTATTCAATTTGATTTCTTTTTCTTTCCGGGTTACACATAATTCAAGTTTCGAATGAGAGAAGTTTGAATGTGCACTCTAAAAAAGAAAAACAAAGAAAGAAAGAAATTACTAAATTTTACTTAGAGTTGTCTCTTTGAAATCGCCATTGAAAAAAAGAGCTTAGGATATAGCACATGGTGAGTGGAGACACTTCCCCTATCGTGCGCTTCAGTAAATACATCTGCAAACAATTTCTCGATGAAAAAAACCTCAAACCATCTTTATCAACAATAATTCGTGCCTTTGTGATATATAATATACTCTTGTTGCTTTTCAAAGATTCAGTGTCAGCGACCATGTATTCAGAATAAATTTTAAACAATCTTCATGGCTTATATTGTTGGAATATAATTAAAAGCTACGTATACTCAACTTAAAGGAATTTATCTTTTAGCACGCTATAGAATCGCATTTTCTCTACATTTCAAATGAAAAATAGCCAAGTTAATTTATTTTATAACCATGAAAGAAATTATATATTTAAAAACACGTGAATATGACAATATATATAATTTATTATCTCTCATTTACTATTTTATAAGTTATGCTAGCTTTAGTTGACTCGTCAGTAAAGTATTTGAATTAATAATTCGCCTCTTTAGGAGATATTTCATAGCAAGAAACAGTGACGTTAATCCAATTTTCATTTAACAATTTTTTAATCTGTGTTTGATAAATATATTAAATTATTGATCTGAATTATTTTCATTTACATGCTTGTCATCAATTGTAGTTCTCTCTCACGGCCTACCGGCAAATCACCCTCATCCTCGGGGATTTTAATGAGGATCACAGATCACGTCTCAAAATAAGAATCTTGTTTTTCTGTTAAGCTGTTTCGGATTTGAACCAGTAGGGTGGAAAATGTTACTGCAAGGAATATGGATAGGACTTACTAAGTGCTCAGTTAAAACACTCAAAGCATCACATGCACCGTGAAAAATATATAAATCCGCTTGTTTAATATTTTTCATGTTTTGACTTTAACTAAATTCGCAGTTCTTTGAACAGAAGATATTGGAAAGAACCAAGGCTACGCCTACGGTCGCATTATCATTTAATGGGGTCACAGATATGAGGTACTTAACGTGAATGTGAGAATTGTCTTCATGGACAAGAGGGCAGCAGCATTCATATTAGAACATAGCAAGTTAGAACATATACATATATCATTATTTTCCTTTCTCGTTTACTTAAGTGACATTTCAGGATCACTCTGGTTTCCTTCATCATCGTGTTGGTGGAGAAATCCCGCGGCTGAGATTCAGTCCAATGTCAACCCCATTATAAGCAATAGGAGCGTACATCCACAGGTCATCAGAACTTAGAAGCTACACGAAAATAAAACATGCTAAACGAATTAGTTTCATTATATATAATTTTCGTTCGTGTAAATATCTACATATTAAAGAATTGTCTTCTGCAATTTATGCCTCTTATTACCTTTATCTGGAGTTGCAAAAATTTCACGTAATGGACTGCCTCTTCAAGCATCGTGCTTATATCAACCTGAACCACCGTTTGCAAAATAAATCAGCGATCCAAGTCTTTTATATTACTCCCCAACCAATTGATTTGGTTACTGGCCCACCCACCCCCACAAAGGAAAAATAAATAAATAATTAATATAAACTATCATCACCTTTGTTCCGTTTGGAACAAGATTCTGTAGGATTCTCAGTCGTTCATTTATTCTCTCCCTTCTTCTCTGCAAGATTCATAACGAAAATGAGTATCATATACAGCATATATATTATGTTGTCACATAATGGAAGAATATATTTTGTGGTGAAAGAAACAAATAAATTACCCTGGCATAAAGGCTCTGGGGATCTGTTGCTGATCCCCTATTGGATCTGGTCTTTCCATTTGTGTTGTGAGTCACTGGTGATTTAGACTCTGAGGAAGCTCCTGCACTATTTTCCTGAGAAGCATTATCGTCCTCTACGCTGTAACTACTGCAGCACTGCCCATGTAATCCTGCATCAGTATCTTCTGCCGCGTGGCCATTTCCTGCAACCTTTCGGTTCTTTTGCTGTGCATTTTTCTTACTCTTTTGCACCTGAATTCGAAAATTACAGTGAGAGAAACTCTAATCCTGCTTCCACCCTTAATCTTGAGTGTTGACAAAAATGTAGGATCAAATAAAACACTTACGTCTCTTGAAACACGAGGTTTCTTCTTTTGATTCTCAGATGAGTTGGTGTTTGTTTTGTCATCTGCTGAACCCTCCAGTTCTAGCATATCAAACTTCCTTTTGAGGTGCATCTGCTCGGAAGCAAAAGCTGTAAACTCAGCTTGACTTAGATTAGAATTCTCCAATCTGTTCCCTCTCCTACCTTCATTGTAGCTAACAGTTTCTTCCACCAAAACGTTTCCTGGTGACGGGTTGAACGTGCCAGTGTTTTTCTCATGCATCATGCAAACATTCATGAACATGCGGGCATCATTTGCTAGAGCCTGATCAGGATCACTGACATAGTTCAAATGACCGTGGTTGGCAACGTAGAAAGCGTCGCCGCTACAGTCACCGCTAAAACTACTTTCTTGAGAAATAAACTGCAAACCTGGGTTGAGAGCATCTAAAGAATTAAACATGCATCCATTTTCCCCAGCTTCAGGAGCAGAGCAAAACATGGATTCTGTTCCCATGAGCATTCGATCATGTTCCCCAAGCGGAAGTGAGCCTTGGCCAAGAAACTGTGAGAAGTAATCATGCTCTTCTGAGGCAAACATCCCTTGAAAGCAACTCATTTCCCCATCAGGGATGACTCCAAGTGGCTCCATTGTTTTCTGTACAGTTAGAAGCCTGAGGAAAATAATTGCTGTTCTTTTGTGGTCCAATACCACTTTAAAGGAGGCTTGCCATCAACAAAAACTAGGAACACATTTATACCGATTGCCAAGAAAGAGTGTTAGCATAAGGATTGACTTCGTTTGTGAATATTTTTTAATTCATTATCATTGTGCTCGGGTAGGTCCTAGTTCTCTGTAACTGAACATAGGAGTCCACTGTGGGGCCAATACCAGGCATATGACAACTCAGAGGGATACAAAAGTTCATGGTCATGAATCATGATAAACTAAAATAATACAATGCCCCAGTGGCCTTTGGGATTTAAACACCTTAGACTTCTTAAAACTGTCATCAAAAAGACAACTGAAGTCTAATAATAATCATTGAAGGCGACTAACTGTTTGATTAATAAGTCTCTCAATTGATGGCAGTAGTCGTACAGTTAGGGCTAAGGAGGGGAAAAGCATGCGCGTTTTTGATATTGTCAGAACGTGAAAGTCTCCCCTGAATATAATAAACAGAAAGAATTCTGTTAGCAAATACTAAACAATAAAAAACTATGGGAGGCCACATCGTGGGGATGAGTCTGACATTCTTTAAAGTCCGACATAGACCGTGGAGTTCGCTCATTGTCTCCTCAGCCTAACGAGCTCTCCCATTTTGCTCGAACACCCACAAAATATGCCAGCAATATAATATACTGTCATGAGATTAAAATGAAATATCACTGTTCAATGCACAGTTCAGTCAGTCGTTCTCCAGATCCTAAGCGTAAAGAATAATCCTATAATTTAACAATGTTCGAGTCTCTCTGCTGTCATATCTCAAAGATCATATCATCTAGGCTGCCAATCAACACATTAACGATTCACAGTAGAACTTAAACAGGCATGGAAGTGGGAATCGATTTTTAGCTACTGAAGGAAAATGAAGGATCCCCTCCCCCAGTGAAAACCTCACAGTGCCAGCCTCTAACATGCACAGTGCATGAACAAAACAAAGTTGCTGTTGCGCCCACCCCCCCCTTTTTTTTGCCAGAAACAATACAAAGTTGTTACTGATCATGATATGGGTAGAGCCTTTTGAGTTCAAGAAAAGTTTGATCTTATGGATATATCAGGAATGAGCTTTTCGCGCCATTTAGTTCCTAATTCTATTGATACCTTGCCCTATCCATTCCAAATTCAATGACAGCAACAATGTACTCTTCCATACGGCATTGACATTGCCGGTTGATAACCTTTCCCGAAACCCTACAAAGTCAAACCTGCAAGTATTTGATAGGTAGCAGTAAAATGAGATAGCAAAACGGAAAAAAAAAAAAAATAGTAATGTTAATGATTCGCATATAAACTTAAGGAGCCAGCAGTGCAGTATCTACGACAGAGCAAAGAACCCAGCTGTTATATCTTCAGCTAAGATTAATCCATCGTCACAAAATTCTCGTAATCCAATAGACTACAAAAACAAAGGCATTAAACACACTGATTACAGTCATGTTAGGTATCCTTAGATTCCGCCTATCCTCGCGCGAGTCCCCTGTCCACGCGTCGAAAATGGATTAGTTTTCCCCATTTTTTAAAAACCACATCTCTTCGAAGAAAGATCATAAGGTCTCTTCTCTCTGCACCGGCCATAGCACGACCTTTTGAGTTTGAAATGGCTACAGGAAACGCTATAATGTATAATCCCAAACGTCTGGGCGGAAAAGAAAAATGGGGCAGAGAATAAAATCTAGAAACGAAATAGGAAAGAAGAGATTGGAGACCCTAAAAATCTGATTTTATTCCTCATTGATCACCAGCTTCATGCTTTTTTTTTGGGCCAGAAATCTCCTTCATACTTAAACTGTTCGTGTACAATTAAATTAAAATAAGTAACCTTTTATATATCATTTATTTTCTAATAAAATCTTATTATTAATATTATTAATACTTTAAAATTTATTCATTCTAATTTAATTGAATAAAAATACATTAAGCATACACAACATAAAAGTTGAATACCTGCGTCTCTATATTTAATATATTATTATTATTATTTTATTATTAGTGTTCAAATAAAACATGATACTTTTTTTCTCTGTTTTCCTTTTTTTTTTTTATTCTCTATACCAAACGAAGGAAGGGAGCTTCTGCCCTAAAAAGACCGTAACCTTTCATTGTCAGCAAAGGCTACGACGCTGGCAAGGGGAAACAACGCATAATTAAGATAAGATATATATAATTAGTATCAATGTCATGATGAAATATGAACCCTAATGTAAACAAATCGTAGATAATATAATTTAATTTAATTCTAAATTTTATATGCAATATATATTATAGAGTACGTATCATTCTGGGAAGAATAGCTTTGCCTTTTTCCTTTTTTAGTCTATATAGCATTATTCTTTTTAAGATATATATTGACAAGTTACGTGCGACATTTTTATAACTTTGCGAAAAAATGTTTAAACAATTTTTTATAATACATTCTATAATGACTCGAGCTAAAAAATTAAAATTTAAAGAAATTGAATACAGAATAGATGATGCACTCTTAAATTTAAAGAAGGGACTGATAAGGTCATAACCCTTCTAACCTTTCAATATTGAATCTGTTTATTTCAGCTTATTTTATAAAAAAATTACTTTTTTAAAAATATATATTTTGCAAGTTTTTAATATGTTTGTTTAAACATTTAAAAATAATCACAAAAAGTATATTTTGAATCATTTAAAAAGAACTACTTCTGATAATTTCTAAAAATAATTTGATGCGATATATGAGAGAGAATGTTTTTTAAAAAATAAATATGCAGAGATATCATAAAATTTTTAAATAATTAAATAATAATTATGTTTATAAAATAAAAATTAAAGAAGATATCATAAAATTTAAAAATAACTAACTAATAATCATTTTTTTATTATTGTAACCAATCAAAAAATAATCTCTTTTTATGAAATATCTAGACTATTTAAACATTACTTATTTTTAATTTTAAATAAACAGGCCCATTGTGTGTGTATGGCCATTATAATCTTTCTGGAATTCGTGTAATGCACATGGTTTTTGATTTTTTTTTTTTTACTTAAATCCACGTCGTTGATAGTTTAAGCCATTATGGAATAGCAAGCCAATCATGGGTTAAAGAGCTTGACAAGCATGACCCGGCCTTGAAAAAAAGGCAAGCAGGAAACTTTACTTTATAATATGAAAAATAAATAAAGGAATATGGAATTGGGTATTAAGATATCGGCCAAGAAAGATGAGACCCCCAAGGCTTAAAATATTTGGGCTTATGTGTAGATGTCTAATAAATTGGAAAAAGAAGTGCATGAAGACATTATAATATGGTCACATAATTCTTGTGGGATGCATGTATGATAATATAATTGGAAGTACGAGACCTAAGTGACATGTCGTGGAGGTTGGAAAAGCAGGAGCCAATGACAACAGCCTCCTCAATCCTTTATGTAAGCCATTATTTTTTTTTCCCCTGATAAAGAGAATGAGTAATTATTTTAAAATTTGCATCAAAATATATTTACTTAATGCCCACATGGATGGTGGCAAGTCCATATTATGAAAGTCCAAGCATGATTCTTTAAATGGCCTATGAGAGAGTGACAACCATGGGGATATTTTTACATTGAACTTTGGGAATAGGGGTGAAGTCAGGTTGGTTTGGTTATTGGGATGAAATAAAAAGGAAAGACATGCATGGATGGTAAACAAAATAAATTAAAATAAGATTGTGTATTGATAGAGATGAAAATTATAGAAAAAAGGGAAGCCTTGGAGTGATGGAATGGGAACAAGGATTTATGGCTTTATTCATAGCAATTCTCATTCTCACCCCTCTAACCCCATCAAGCGTTAAATTTTTTTTTTTAGATTGTCTCTATCCCTCTACCATTCTACAAGTTTGTTTCAGTTTATTTTGTTCTCCATAAATCATTACATTTCTCTCCAATAACTAAGCCCGAACGGGCTATTAGTGTTTTTTTTTTTTGGCCAACAATACCAGGTGGAGAAAAGGAAAATATTAAAAGTTCAGCTACTTCAATTGAAAAATTATCAGTTCAATTACATATTAACATTCATGATTTTTAGATTCTATGCAAATAATCTTCTAAAATTTTAAAAATGTACAATAAATTCCCTAAACTTTTACATTTATGAAAATATTCCCTAGCCATTAGTGTTTTCATCATTTTACTGAAAAGAATATATGGTATATCGAGGGTTTATTTGCACGACTTAAAATTTAAAGAGAATATACTCAAAATTTGGAAAGGCTTGTTACGTGCAACAAAATAATAATAATAATAATAATAAATAAATGACCTTGGGTTCATAGTAGGATTTTATAGAGCCGGTAATTTGGGTGAGTTAGGCTCGATTCAGGTTGAGATTATCTAGATTGGGCTTGAAACATCCTATCATCTTTAAAAATTCATATAGCCAAGCTCAGTTTTAACTTTTTTCAATTGAGTTTAGGTTGATCCGTCGGGCTTGACCAAAATTGCCAACTCTCTATATATATAGAGCTAAAAATTTCAGCAATCAAGTTTATTTAGATTAGATTTAAAGTATCCTATCCTCTTGAAAAAGTATATATAGTCACACCCAACCCTAACTTTTTTGAACGGGTTTAGGTTGGCTTGAATTACCGACTCTATTATCTTTAAATTCAAATAATTTACAATTGCAAAATTAATTGCATGCAATGGGTTCAAATCCTCCTAGTGAAATGAACGAATCATATGTAATGCCTTTAGAGAAAAATTAAAAAAAAATGTAATGATAAACCGTGTACATGATTCTACATATTTAATTTATTTTCTAGACATATGATTGAATGTTTGCAAATTGCAAAATATGTAATTTGCCTTTTCCAAAGGACTATGTATCTCAAATATTAATAAAATCTATACCTATATATGAAATCATAAGATGCCGCCCTTCTTAATACAACACATGTTATATCAAACTCCATGCTGATGCAAACTACAATCATTTTAGAACATGAAATCGTAAAATATTAAATTTTAATGTGTGCTTTTTTTTTCTCCTATCCTCTAGATAAGTTGCATTGTAGAAGGATATTATAGTCGTTTTTTGTAAGTCATTTATTAAAAACTTGATTATTAATAAATTTCTTCCAATTTAAATTTCTTTCGTTTTGAAACAATATCAACATTCTAGCCAATAATTGTACCTCCCCGGTCCTCCCCTCCATTTTTCAACAATGAGCTTCGCCCCCATCGCATAATTAATCCTACTATCCTAATGCATTTAATAATGATTTTTGAATATTTTAAACATCACCATATCAATATATATACTATCCTAGTATAATATAATTTATATATTTATATTATATGTTATTAATACTATAATTCAATCAAAATTGACTGATTGTTAAGAGCTCTCATTGCTTTAATGAGTGATTGTGAATTAAAAAAAAGTTCAACTCTTATATAACTAGCACTTTAACTGAGAAAATCTATCCCTTGCCATCTCAAATGAGGTAATCTCTACTATCAAAAATCTAAAAAATGAGCCCAATTATATATAATTAGTAATATAACCTTTTATAAATTTTATATTTCATGATATTGATTGATAACTAATAATATACTTTTTTTTTCCAACGATAACTAATAATATTATATATTGATGATTAATCATCAAGGGGGTAAAAACATTAATTTCAATTTTTTAGTTTTTCTCATTATTTTTAAATGGGTTGGTTAATATAATTATTATTTTTATGTATAACTATTAGATGCAAGCAAGGAACATTGAATTTTCATCCGTCCTCATTATTTAAAAAAAAGTTGTATACTTAACTTTATATATTTAAGGTACTTGTATCTAATTATATTAAAACATGTGAATCCTTTATAGATTATTTATTTATAATAATTTTTTATTAATTAAATTAATATATTAAATTACATGTCATGATTTAACTGGATATAAATATTTTAAGTATATAAGTTTAGCCCATTTTAAAATTCAAACAAAAAAAAAATTCAAATTTTTAAGCACCCTAAATAAGTTTGTTACTTGGATTCATCGTCAGTGCACTGTATTCCCGACAGTGCTGTCATTTCATTGACGTGTTGACATTTTTATTTGCTCCCTGAAGACAACATGCATGTGTCAATCTATTGAAAATTAGATTGTATTTCTTGTGCTGTATGAAATTTAAAGATCAAGATATCTTATTAACAAAATGTAATAATAAATCTCATGATACCCGTAACACAGTTCCATGAATTTCACAGAGATAACTAGATTAACAGTATCAAACCTTGTAATGAAAATGCAGACACAGTTTGCTGGATCCTGTAACTCAGGTCAGATGTTTTATAAACAAACACCGATAAGTTAAGAAGAACCAGAACACATGTTTGGGTTAGGAGGTAAAACTAGTGGAAAAACCTTCGTGTAGCCGCAAAATTCTAGCTAGTCGTTCCCTTCTATTAAATAGCATTACTGGCTGCTATTTTAAAGATATTTTGTTATGGATCTTAATATTTATGCTGTCCGTTTTCAACTAGACTGTCCAAAAAGTCCAAAAAGATGTTGATTATCCAATGAAGCCCCAAATCTTGGGCTCCTTGACGTGGGCCCAGAGAGGGATAGCTACTGTATTAAAGACATCAACTAATTTTACCCACAAAAAAAAAGACATCAACTTTGCATTTGTTGGGTTCAATGTCTTGTGGTTGTACTATTCAAATACTTAATAGGCTAGGCTGATCAGCCCCCTGACTAATCTAAAATCATTCCAGGTCAGGGATGCGTGGATTGATGATGATGAGCCATTTTAAGCACATAACAACGTGTCCAATACCTTCATAAGATCCAAATGGCATGAACCACATTAATATTTGCTACAGTGAGAATACACACTCATGCCTATATTCTTTCTGGCTTTTACGATGACAAATTTTGAAAATATTATTTTATCTTTAATATACAAGCAAGTTAAAGTAATTAATATCCTTTTAAATTTTATCCCTCGCTTATTTATTATGATTATTAATTAAAAAGAAGAGTAAAATTAAAAAAATATATAATTTTAATAATTTTAATGATATAACTATCATTTTTTAATAAATGTGAAATTGACTAAATTTGCCTTACTTATATTAAGCACGGGAAAGAATATATTTATAGCCTGCATTGAACTTTCTTCCTTTCTTTTCTCTTATCTGAATCATTGTTTTTATTTTTACTTTCACTATTTTTTATACAATTATGTGTCAACAAGATAAAACAGGACTTTTACACACTCCTCTCACGTAATGTTTAATATCTGTACTATCAGTGACATTCAAACCTAATTAGAGATAACCTTTTAAAGATATATTATGCATTCACACAAATTTAAATTCAAAATTGTATATTTAAGCGTCTATCGTAACCTTTAACGTTGGAACCAAATTAAATTAGTGTTGCCAAAGCAAGTTCACTCTGTTTGACTCCTTTTTTTTTTTTTTTTTCGGACGACAAGCTTCATTGGCATTAAAACATAAAGGAGAGTACAAACGAAGCAACTTACAGAGCAACGAAAAGTTCAACAACCACCGAAATAAGATAACAAAAGCAAACCAGAAACAATACAGTAAAACAAGTGAACCAATGCCAATTCATTCTCCTGGAAGAGAAGCATCTGAGAACGCCATTGAAGCTTCGATTGCATCATAGGTCAGAATAGCAGACAAGTTATATCAAAAATTGTCTGGTTTTATGTAAAAGCATATAACACGAACACACACAAGTTACCTGGCAAGTTAATCAGGAAGGCAACTCTCAAGAGTCACATCCAATCCAATGAAATACTAAATGCTGATAACCGATTTATATAATACTCCCTCCGTTTTCAAATATAGAAAAAAAAAACTAATTTACACATTAAAAAAAATTAATTAAATATAATAATTAAGTTTGAAATTTAAAAAAATTGAACTAGATTATTCATGTAATTAATAAAATAAATTTGTTTAGTGAAAATAAATATTGACTTTATGATAACAATTTGAGAAAAATATGATAAATACTTCTTCAAGTTTATAGTGTTGCTTATATGAAAACAAGAAGACACTTGTAGTTACTGTTATATTTAAAAACGGAGTGAGTATATTCCACAACTCAATAATCCATTCACCAACCATGCAATAGCAAAAGCTGAAGCTGAAAGGTCCAACACGTGCCTTAGGCGCGTCAATGTTCAATGAACTCATCTCAACAAGCCTTGCCTAACAAATCAATCCCTTCAGCAGCCATAACAGACTCAACCCAAGCCCCCACTTTATTTCAATATCAAGAGAACGTCAGGGAAATATGAAGCCTCTAACAAAGCTCCAAGCAAATGAGAACCCACAACGTCTTTTTAAGAGCTAAAAGTAAACATCATAACTCCGAACTCAAGCTGCACTAACTAACACAAATAGCGGGTTGTCCCCCAGCCTTTCTCGTCCCTGAAATAAGTCAGACAGAGGAAGAAAATTAGTTCATTGTAACAACGAATTTCCGCTCTACAAGCAAGATTTGTGCAAGTTAATTCATCACCCCCAACACTCCGGAAAATAGCCTACAGGGACAAGTTATGGACTAAATTTGAAAGGCAGTTATGGTAAAAGATGAGATCCATAGACATTGGTATTCCATTTACAAGAACACTTTATTCAGTACCTTCCAGCACAAAATTAAGCAGCAATAATAAGCTTTCTTCAAATATAGAATTTTGCAGATGAGCATTTAGAGCCATGAGTGCAACTCTATGGGAGAAACTACGAAAACATCAGCAAATCGAAAAGGACAAACATTTAAAGAGGTGTTGAAATAATTTTCCGAGAGTCTTCAGCTTGCTTCGCAAATGCCGTTACTATATTCTAGTCAAAGACCGAACCACTAATGATGACTATGTAAAAAATTTGTGTTTGTTGATTTAATGCCCTCTCAAGGAAAGCAATAGATTACTTACATGCCCTCTAGAACTACCCGAATTTGTAATGACATGCTGCAGATGACAAGCACACTTTTTACTTGCATGCTTCATATTGCTTGCCTTTTCCTTTTCTTTTGATAAACTATTGCTTGCTCTTTCTAGATATGTAATTTACGAAGATGAATGTGTTAATTTTTTTTTTAAAAAAGGACAGGAAATTACAGAGCAGACCATTTGATCAATTTTAGATGCCTCTCTCAATCCCCGTGAAACACAAAACAACTTCACTGTACACAAGTTTCCTTTATAACATGCATTAGATTTTGTGGAGATTATATATTTCAGCTGAACAAACATCTAATAGCCATGGAAAGATAGACTGTATTTGCACTTGTGTGGGCATACCTTCAACTCTGGCAACTCAATCACACAAGCACATTCAACCACTTCCACCCCCACACGTTCTACAGCAAAGAATAAAAAGAATAACTAAGAATGTGCCGAACATTAATGTTAAAGAAGAAAATTCACCAATGATAAAACATGGTTCCACATGAAAAAGTCACTTGTAATGTAAGCATACAGTATTTAGATCAGGTAATACCACGCTAAGTACTCATAGCAATGTCACCAATTGTTTCTATCCTTACAATATGTGCGTTATGATCTGTCTTTTTTTCTTGAAAAAGAAAAATGAAAGCTGTGAAACAGATAGCTATAAGAGTTTATAAGGAAAGGCTTAAGTCCAATATTTTTGCTCATTTTCACAAATTCATCAAACCTGATTATTCCATCAAGTTTTCTTTCTGAGATGTTGATTATACAATCAGCCAGACCCCACATTAAATACAAGCAGCCATCCTTCCACCAGCACTTATCTTTCAAAAGATAGGTCCCAGCATATAAAACCAAACATACAAGTGAGATGACTGCTTGGGTAGGATCCAGCTAAAACATAGATGAAAATTTCTTGAGTAATAAGCGATATCTATATAAAAATAAATTCTAAAAGAAGCTGACTATTTACAAATCACAAACAGTGCAACTCATTTCAAGCTCAATATAATCCTTTTTTTTTTAATCTCTTTAAATACATTTCATTGGGTTAGATGCAATTTTGTTTTGATTAATCCATTATTTCCTCAAATATTTTAATATGATTCAAACGTTAGAAAGAGTTAGAAAGCTAAACAGAATTTTCAAGAAACTTTCAAGTTATTCATCTCTTCCATACATTGGGGAAAAGATGTTTAGCTTCTCTTAAAACATGCATGTTGGAGTTAATATCATGCTTTTGCAGCTCAAGGGAAACTTTAGGTCTTGATCAACTACCAAGCAGCTTGATTGCAGCACATAAGGTGCCTCCAGTGGCAATAAGATCATCAATGACTAAGGCTCGTTCCCCTGGTTCTACGGCCCCCACATGCATCTCCATTTTGTCAGTTCCATACTCCAAAGAATACTCTTCTGAGATAACCTCCCCTGAAAGAGAATCAAAACAAAATCATTAAAGCTCTTATCTGTCACATAACACTCAGGTGCTTTTCAAGTAATGGAAGTTGGCACAGTGAAGTATCACATAACCTATAAGACTGCAGACAATATAGATTCAAATATTTATAGCCATAAATAACAATTAACCAGCACCAAGGCCACAGAAAATGGTGGTGGTGAATTTATGCTAAATATACTAAATTTCTTCAAAATAAATTTAACAAACATATATATGTATTTTTGAAGTAGAGAAATATCAAAAGAAGATCTTTGCAAGACTCACACCATTAGTTTTTGTTTTGAGACATGCACTCAAGTTCCTGAAGTTTCATATTTCCAAACTCAAGTTAACAAGCTGGGGACATTGCAGGTTCAACTCCCAAGATACACAAGTAGCCTAGCTAGTAATGCAACAAGAGGTGATCTTGAGGACAACAGATTTGCCATGGTCATAGGTATCATGGGGTGAAAGAATAAAAATCTTCCAAGTATCTTTCTAGTGATTTTTTCCCTGTTCAATCTCTTAATTTTGGATTTTCTTACAAGAGAGAAAACTTAAGGTAGATGCAGAAGACCCTGAAACAACTTTCATGGCATAAAGGGAAAATGAAAAACAGTCCCTATCATTAAGATTCATTCAACTTCTAACAGACATGGGAGATCAGAACAAAATAGCTGAATCAATGTGAGAGTTAATTAATGAATTAATAACATTAAGTCCTTCACCCAAGATAAATAATATCATGAACCACTATACCATATTTGTTCATTTGGTCTAGTAAATACTGATACAGCTTATTTATAACAGCAAATTTGGAACATCATGCAGTATACTAGTTATTTACTACTTCCTCTAATGCTATTTATAAATCACTTCCAACATGTTTCATCGGAACCAAGAAAAACCTTAAACCTCATTAACTTTGTCTTAAAATTTAACAAGTTTCCTCCTTTACTCCTAATAAATGTTCTTAAATCTCATTGCTAGTATTTTTATTCAAAGCATTTAATAAGGGCAAAAATGTAAAGAGGAGCATTGAAAATTGACAAGTGCTTTATAAATAAGACCAAATTTTTTTCTTCTCTCTTTGCCTTATAAATAGAACCAAAGGAGTAAATGTGATCATCAAGCAAGAGTTATCTGCAAAGAATTTTCCCCCAACTTGAATGTGGTGCTTTCAGTAGAACAACACAAAATATTTACCTGGCAATTTATTGGGTTTTCTCATGGGCACAAATTTTGCCCCAATAGCTAATGCAATGGGAGGACCAAATATAAAGCCTCTTGCTTCAACACCTACATTTTGCATCAATGCAGTTGTCAGGCACAACTGACAGAGTATCTTCAGTAGATTATAAAACAGATATAATGAAAGGAAAAAAATTCTGATAGTTTGTAGGGATTGGTGAGGAAGTATGCTCTTGCTTTCTTCTAATAATGGAAGAGAAGTTACCAAGTGGCATGTAATTGAGCTAATGCCACGTAAAGATTATTGATTCAATACAATTTCCAATGGCATGAGTGGTTGAACTTTAAAAGCTTCCACTTACAGAGAACACTATCATCATTGTTTCACAAACCATCTAAAAAAAGAATGGATAACAACATGCTCACTCAGACCTAAATAAAAAACAAACAAAATGACTTGCTCACACACACACACACACACACTCTTGTGTCTGACACACTCATGTAGAAAACAGCAAGAACGTGAAATAAAACTTAGAAACTTTAGATTTTATCACATTATTACGAGCATATAAATGCTTTACTTCTCAGTACTTCGGAGTTACTGCTAGTGAACACAAAAAACAGACAGGAAATGGTTAGCTGAAAGGGATAGTGGGGATCTTTATTCTCAATAACAAAAGATTTCTGCATAGCTTTGTTCTTGTCCTTCTACTTAGATAAGCCAAATTGTAATGTGCTCCTCTTTAACTGAAAAGGAGCTTTAGGAGATATAAGAACAATGTAGTTTATACAAATATAAAAGGCTACAAGTTGACATCATTATAATAAAGATTTATGTATTCCTTGAGCGATCTTCAATCTCAAGAGAAAGGAGCTTCGATATTTTAACTTAAGGTCCTGAACTAGGGTACTTTAGAGACAGAAAAATGTATCCAGGTAAACTAAACGAACAAGGGTAACAAAAGCCAATTAAACAGCAATCTTTGAAAACAGATTTGCGGAAATACCTGCCACGACAGAGATATTTTTATCTCGATATCTCTCCACAAACAAGTCAATCGTGTCTTTGAAAGCCTTTGTATCAAGAAGCAAGGTTGTTATATCTTGAAACATAATCCCTGGCAAAATCAAGAGTACAAAGATAAGACCCAAAAAGTATGCTTCTTTTAATGTAAAACTAAAAACCTGAGAACAGTAAAATGCAACATCATCATATAGAAAATAATGCTGAAACTAAGAAAACAGAAAAATAACCAGTGAGTTTTTTTTTTTTTTTTAACCTGGCTTGGGAAAATTTGGGATGACTCGGATTGCGGAGGAGATTTTCGCTATGCGAGGGTCTCGGCCATCCTTCACAGCCATCTCTTGATTTTGTACAGAGTCACCCGCTGCCCAACAACGATCAATCAAAGAGGATGAGGGAGGTGCGAATTCACAGAAAGGATGGGAAGTGGTGTTGGGTAAGTTTACAAGCGAGGTTAGAAAAAAAAACAAAATACAATGATTAAACAACCCCATCCCTTGATATTCCCAGTTTCACTTTGTGAGGAAGAGAAGAATACTGGCCAGTGAAGACTGCATATTTCAGAAAAGCAGATTTAACAAAGAAAGCATATTGAAGGTAATTTGTGGGATTCGCATACATCAGTGAGAGAGGTGAGAAATTACCAGGAGAGCGCAGACTTGCTGGAGCAGATCGATCGGTAAGGAAAGGATTCCCCAGTAACAATGAGGACGATGGATTCGAGATCCTAAGAAACCGAGGTTGAAAGCGAAGAGAAGAGGGAAGTGTGCTAGTAAAAGACGGAAACAATGGATTCAACGAGCGTACTCGGGAAGCTGATTGCATCGCTTATCTTTCAAAATATGAAAGAGTGACATAGATTATAAATGGAGAAAAAGGATCGACAACAATGCGTGGCTTTGGATTACAGTCTAAGCCGCCACCCTTACTTTCTAAAAAGTCTCGTAATTTCATTATTACAAGATCAACGGGGTCAAAGCGCTGGATCTTTATTCTCATGTCGAGCACTTCATAAAGGGCAGGGGCATTTTGGTCCACCAAAGTGTCTGAGCTGCAGTCTCCCACTCCCACTTCGCGATTTATGTTTTTTTAATGGCTCAGTCTTCTTTTGTGATTCACATTTTCATGCCCTGTTCATATTTATCGGGAGAAAAGAATTAAATACAGATATTTTGTTGTTTTATTTTTTAAAATTTTTTATATATTTACCCTTATATATTTAATATATTTATTTTTAATTAAATTAAGATATACTAATCTTTTACAAATTATTTATATCATAATGAATTTTTATTATTAATTTTATTAACATATTAAAATTGAATTATCATTATTTAATAAAATATAAATATATTAAGTATATAAAATTAAGTAGATAAGTAATAGTTAAACCATGTGTATTTTTCTCATGGAACAAACCATGTGTATTTATTTACTCATACATGTCACAAGATGCAATATGATTTAAGAAAATATTATACAATTTGATAGATGCAAAATTTATATGGTATAAAAAGTTACATAATTTAGTCAGAAAAAAATGATTACATGAAAATAAATAAAGAATAAATATAATATTACTACTACTAAATAAAAAGCTTTGAGGGAACATTTATTTTTATCCTTTCAGAGCGTTTTTGAAACACTCCGAAAATAGACGCTCTTGTATGTATAGAAGTGTTTTTTTAACATTTAAAAAAGGCTCCTGTAAGTCAGCCTGCAAGAACTTCTCTTTGCTGAAACGCTCTCATAGGTTGACATGCGGAAGCTTTTCAAAATAAAAGAGCTCCCGCAGGTTGACCTACAAGAGCCTTTACTCTAAAAAGTGCTTGTGTATAAGACCTGTACCGGAGCAAAGAAATGGTCTCGTAGGTTTATTTCAAAAAAAAAAAAAATTCATTTTCCTATTCTCTTCCTACATTGTACATCATGACCGATATTAAAAAAAATATATGTATATAATTAATTTAAGTATATAAGCAATTCCACTATATATACAAAAGTTCAACCAACAAATTTTCAACACTACAATAGACATGAATATAATGTAGATTACAATCTAAGAATTTTAGAACAATTCAAATACTTGAAAAGTACAAATAAGTACACCTAACACCATTCTTATTCGATTGTAGAGTACTCATTCACAATCTATCTGCAAAAAAATAAGGAAAAATAACTTAGTTAAACCATAAATGTCATATTAATTATGAATACTATCACAGTAATCACACCCAGAAAGAATATATGCACAAGCCAATGAATTACTCCATGCTAAGTTTAGCTCCTCCAAAATCCGAGCCAAGAGAAATATCAGCATGAGCAGATCAAAAGATCATCCATAAATGCTACAAATTCACTTGTTCCCTCTTATTGCAGGCAGCATTGCTGGAAGCTAAGAAAGCAAAATGAAAAGATAGTATACATAACAAACTAGAACAGCTAAGAAAGGAAAAAATCTATCCACAACAACGTTCAGGCTCCCAGATTTTCTTAACGAAAGGATAGATATTACGACACCAGTGAAAGGTAGCCCTGGATTAACCCGAAGTTTAGTTACAGTTTTGCATGCACAAGCAAACAAATCATATTAATACTTTTTAGCACGAAGCCCCCTTATATTGTAATATGAGCCTTTGGTGTCAACTCTAATAATCAACTCTCCCCCTATTAGGAGAATGCTAAGTTTCCTGAAAAAGAGAGCTAGATACTAATACCATATAGAACAGAAATGCATTTATCGCCAGGAGTAATCTATCATTTCGCATTAACATTTCTATCAAGATACTCATGTAAAGAACATGGAAAATGAACTGCATATAAGAATGATGAAAGGAAAAATAAAGTATATATAAAAAGATACAAACGTGCAATAAAAAAGTAGTCATACAAATAGTAACTTATATGATTTTTAAAATGTGGGAACCATGCACCCGCATCCAAACTTTGACAAAAGATGGAAGAATGAGATCTCTGGGTGGCCATGAACTTTGCAAAATGATCTGAACAGAAAATCTAAAGAAACAGATCTTACTTTTTAGGAACCCGGCCCTTGCCTCATTTTTTTGCTTGAGACTTCTTTCCTCCAGATAAAATAAATCCACAAATTATGTAGGCAATTTTGAAAAAAGTATAATACATCCACAAAAGATGCACAACCTCATAAGTCGCTACCTTTTCCTTAGCTGCAGCAACTTTTATTTTTGCTTCTTTTGCAATTTCAGCAAATCTTGTGTGCCGCTCATCAATAAAACTCCTTAAAGTCCTGGACAGATGTAAATCAGAAATCATTCCAAAGAAAATTAAGACTATAAGAAGGACAAACTTGAAATTTAAGTCCCCACCTAAATTCCAAACTCGAAATTTATTGTTGTTATATTGCAGTACCGTTTCGACAGTAAACCCAACTGCTGCTTCAAGTAACCGAATAAATCTGTCAGTAACTAACTATACATAAGGAGATGTTTAACATCATACATACAAATTGTCCACATTCTAATTCTAATTTTCCATATATAATTAAGCACAGTATAATAGGTTAATTTTTTTGGAGCTTACAGTACAATATAGATTAATTTTTACTTCAAAGCTCTACCAAAGAAGGCTTTTGGAACTCTTACAACATGCAAGTGATTAAGCATAGTATAACAGGTGTGCTCTGATTTAAAGCTCGTATATCATAGCCACCTTGACCAAACACTTATGAGGAACCATATTGAACACTTTGTCACTTTGTCTCAAGTTTTTCTTCAGAAAGTTGTCAGCAACCACCTCACTCTCACCAATCAACTGAACAACATCAGCTCTCATCATTCTGTCAACGGCCTCAATGTCTCTTTTAACAGCCTTTTGCGGTCTCTCTTCACTACAAGACTCTTGGACTCCATCTTCAACCTTAGTTTCACCATTCTGTATCAGTATTCTCTGTGACACCCAACCCTATCCAAAAATGAATTCCTTCAACCTCTCAACCAATAATCTCTCGCAAGGCTCTTGCTCGTTGCGCACGTCAATGTACCCATATCTCAGCTATACAACGGAACACGTTAAGTGCTCTGGGTTCCACATTCTAATTCTAGTTCTAATTGTACATAAGATGTTCTGATTCCGTAGAGGGATGGGCAGAACAATCTTAGTGCATGAATAGCATTCAAATCACTAGAAAATCAGATCAGATCCCAAAGCAGAGCCCTAATGCTCCCTGCAAAATAGTAAACTAAACTGGAGGTAGCCACAACATTTCAAATGGAACAAACCTACAATCGAACGAGCTGTACATAGCAATGGCCAAGCAGCAAGACAGCTTCTGAGGAGGAGACAGCAGTGACTTGGCTAAAGATTAGAGCCTGAGGACGAGTCGACAATGGCTCTGCACGAAATCTGGAGCTCCACACCTGTAGGCGAACAGCACGCGATCGACAGTGCCATAGTAGGTTGGAGCTTCACGGATGATCCACGTCGACATTGGAGGCTGGAGTAGACGATGGCGCGGCGACTACAGGGAGCTGTTCGAGCGAAGAAAAGAGGAAAAGCCCTCTGACCTAGCATAGATCTAAAAATGAATGGAACTGGTTGGGATAAAAAAATAAACAATCATTCAACCAAAAACATAAAAATAAATGAATACATAATGAACATACAGGAGCATTTTTCATATAAAAAGCTCCCGCATTGCACACAAACACGCTCTGGTAGGATTGGAAATGAAAAATTAAAAAAAAAAAATGCATCCTGCGCGAGCTTTTCTGCTAGAAAAAGCTCCGTAGGTTAAACATGTCGGGGCATTTGTATTCAAAAATGCTCTGTTATCTTTCACATTATAAGTTTAGAGCATTTTTTATTAAAACATTTCGATATGAGCATTCCTATAAAAAAAAATTGTAGTAGCGATATTGTTTGGTTGAGGGATATAATTTAGATTTAAAAATGGCAAGTCATTTATAATTAAATCGGTTGATTGCACCCGGGGGGGGGGGAGTAATTAAATTATTCCAAGATGTGTAAATACAAAGTTAACAAGATCAAATCCCAAATCCAATCCTACTATTCACGATAATATGTACCTACCTGTATTATGGAATTTTATCGCGTCCGATTAAGCTGAAATCCATATCATCGCTTTGTATAAAAAGGTTACTATCGACGCAATTTTTACTTAATTTCTCTTCATCCTTGTGTTGAGTTTTTTTTTTTTTAATGATTTTTTCTCTAACTTCTACGTAACCCGAACATCATCCAATTATAAAATTATAGTCGCAACGAATGACAGCGAAAAATACGGGAAAATTCCCCCGAGGCATGTGCTTTTCCATGAGAGTGCATGCAATTCTCTCATGGAGTAAAAGCAAAGGAAAAGAGGGCAAAAAAAAACACATAAAATCATTAGTTAAGAGTATGAGATAACCTAAAGTAAAAAAAAAAAGAAAAAAAAATACTAATAACATTATTTAAGTTGATGCAAGAGTAACCCATCAATTAAATCTTTCAAACATTAACTATTTAGCTAACATCTAAACAGACGTTACTCATTTTATTCACTAACGCGGATTAAAAATGGAGGCAAAAATACTTATAAAATCATTGGTTAAAGACATTCAGTAATTTAAAGTGAGAAAAATTGTAGAAATACTCATAATATTACTTTAATAGTTGCAACAAATGAACAATCTATCTATTTAGATATTAACTAAATGATCAACATTCAAAAAATTTAACGGATTGATCACTTTTATATCAACTTGGATAATGTTAAAGATATTTTTTCTCATTTTATCTCTTTAGGCTATTAGATATTTTTGATTGATGATTTCGTAGATGTTTTTGCTTCTTTGTCCAAAATTAAACCATAACAACCCTGTATTCTAAAAATATAATTTATTCGATTCTTCATTCTTTTAGTTCTGCATATATATTATTTCTTGTGCATGGTTTGCATTGGTAATGATACTAGAAAATTGTAAAATTACATATATTACTATGAATAATTCCTTTTCGGTGAAATAACGAGAAGGCCGAGGAAGCACGGCACATGGAATGCAAATAACACGTTTTTTTTTTTCCTCGGTAAACAGAAGGCAAAGCAAGTCCATTGCCTCTGTATAATACCTAGAAATTTGATAGTTCCCTAGTGCCTTTAAAAAGTTAGGATTAACTGTGTATATTTATTTACCCGAAACTGGAAATAAATCCCACGTGAAATACCGCGCGCATGTATTTTTTATACGTTTCTTTTTTTTTTTTATTTATAGGATGAAAAGAAAAATTAATTTTAATCCTGTTTATAATTATAAATGTAAAGCACTTTTTTTGTTTACTGCGTGCATCTTTATTTTTATACTCTTATTGAATGTTAAAAAATTATAATTTTAATAAAATATGTTAAAAGTGATTTATAAATAAGATAAAAAAGAAGTAATATTTTTATAATGACAAAGTTTATGATTTCTAAATTGAAGTAAGGGATGTGCAGACAGAAAGCAACGATGGCATTTGCGGTTAAAAAACCAAAATAATACGCACCCCTTTGGTTTTTTACCTTTGGTCAGAAAGGAACTTTAGCACACCAAGAGAAATCTGCATGCAGACAATCTTGCAAGGCACACTCATGGATCAGGAAATGGGTTCAAACTGATTCGAACATGTCCTCCCAACTTAGCTAGCATGGTCTTGGCAGATGGTCTTAATTTAGTGTAATTTTCTCTATATTTTCATTGTTGTCTGATGATTTTTCAGGCTGGGTCTGCCTTTGTTACCAACAACAAAAAAAAAAAGTAACTCTAGCTTTTGTTTTGTTGTGGTTTGCGAGATCTGAGAACTATATAAAACTCAAAAGGGCTCATCAAATTATCGGTGGGAATTAAAATTTAAGAGTTTTTGATTTTTCAACTTTTAACTTTTAAAAAAATGCTTTGGAATTTAAAAACTTGGCTCAAACCAACTTCTCAAGAGCACGTATCCAAAATAAATAAAGAAAAGAATGATGAAATTACAAGCATGACAATCAGAGACACAAAATGGCAAAACATTATCGAGTGTAAAGGAGAAAAAACCCTAGTCCTTCTAGTATGTTCTTTCTCTTTCTCGAGCATGAAGGAGAATAAGAAATAGAAGAGACGAGCTGCGCAAGTGAGGGTGACACATGTGAAGTCTAATCAACATATAGAGAATCACATTAGAAGTCGAGGTAAGGAATCTCTAAATTTCACACAGCGAATCCTCGAATAAGCCCCTAAGTGGTTAAAGCTTGCTTGAATTGGCATAAGAAGCATGAGAAACAATTAGAGAAGATTAATAGAAATGTAAAGTTTTTGCTTGTTGACATTGAGAATCCAAAGAGAAGTATTAGACAAAATCATGTGACTAATAATGACAGTAGAGGTGATCAGGAGGCATTCGAAGGTAAGTCACCTAGTGAATATAACACTAGGTGAAGATAGTGAAGACAGTAAACACTCTAGGCATTTAAGATTAGAGGGAGACAGTCCTAATGAGTACAATAATAGTAAAAAAGAGGAAGTGAGCGATAAGATGGGCCCAAGCATGTAGATGGGGCTGATGTTAAAGTTAAAGAGCCTGAGGATGAAGACAGGCCTTTTTTGATGTTAGGCATGACCCATAGCAATGGAGAAGAATTGAAGCAGGCCGTAAGCAAGTATGCTATAACCAAGGATATAAATGTAACCTATATCAAGAGTGAGCCAACAAGGGTCAAGGCCAGGTATATGGAGGGATTCCCATTCTTACTCTTTGCTTCCATGGATCAAAATTCATCTAGACTGAAGATTAGGACCCTTTATATGGAAAACATAAGTGTAAAGGTCTTTAAGAACCCTAGAGGCCACAGTACATAAAGTTAAAGAGAGGCTACAGTACAAGATTTTTGAGATGAAGAAAGATGTGAACCATGAGTTCAAGTTAAGTGTGAGTCTACAGAAGTGTGAAGGGGCAAAAAGGAGGATAATGTAAGAATTGGAAGGGAACTATAAGGATGAATTTTTTAGGCTTGAAGTACATTGTTATGAATTGGGGGATTCAAATCCTAGATCTAACATAAGCTTTGAGCTAAGCAAAGAAGCTATAGACTAAGGAAGGAGAGTCTTTAGCCGTATGTAAGTATGCTTTAATGCATCAAAGATATAGATCTGGACCTAGTATGTTTAAAATAGCTTTCTATGATTAAATTAAGTTACAAGAGCTTACTCCATGTGAACTTTGGTAGGTTAGTTGGAGAAAAGGGTGTAGGCCTTTCATTAGGTTAGATAGCACTTTTTTGAAGGGGAAAGCAAAAGGCATTCTACTGACTACTCATGCTTTGGATGCTGATGATTCTCTCTACCCTATTGCTTTTGGTCTGATCTAGAAGAATACCCATAATTGGAGATGGTTTCTGTAATGGCTTTAGACTTTCCTTGAATTAGATGATGGCTCACTTGTCACTTTGATGTTTGATATGTAAAAGATAACTAAGTAAATTTTTTTGACTTAGTATGATTTACACTGTATTGATTTATTGAGTTCTTTTATTCATAGGGACTCCACTTAGCTAAAAAGGAGGTATTGCCTAAGGCCTAACACATATTATGTGTAAGACAAATATATGATAACTGGAGCAAACGATGGAGGAAAGAGCAGTTAAAGAAAAAGTTATTCTTTTATGGTTGGAATACATTTAAAGAGATGTTCAAAGACAACCTAGAGGCCATTAGAGCACTAAGCAAGGCAGCAGCAGAGACTTTAGTATCATATCCTCCACAACCGTCAAACATCTCATTCAAACCACTTGGTCCAAGATGGCAAGGAAATTTTAGTGTTAATGGCTCCCACCTTGAAGGTCAAAGGTGAAGGATGGTTAGACAATAAGATTAAAGGGAAAAGAGATTGTCATTTAATGTGTTAGGTTTGCCTTTTGTATGTAGCCATTATGTATACGATAAACTTTAATGTTGGTACCATTCTTTTATGTTTTGTATGGAGCCATCACTTGTGTTCTGTGTGCTAACTGTGATTCAACTATGGCCTTATTTAGCTGCTTCGGCCTTGTATGGAGCCATCATCTAAGATGTTGTAACTTTGTAACAATATTGATTAATGTTATTGTCTTGTTGGCCAACCTTTAAAGGCTTATTTGTCTCATTATTGTATTTTGATAGCAATATATTGAAGTTTACTTTAGTTGTTCATTGTTCTATCTTGAGCTACTTCACTTCGTCTCCATTCTTCTTTGTTTCACTCTTCATCAGCTTAGCTAGATGTGTATGGGTGTGTACATGAGGTATAAAGAAACATGGCTAGATATGCCATTATCATAAATGCATAAGGACACAATTCTTCTTATAAAGAAACAGAAACAAAAAAGGTCTACATGACTAATTTTTCATATATCCATCTTCTTACAAAATTTTAAAAATTCAACGATCCTAAACAGAAGCATAAAGGGTTTATATGACCATTACAAAAATATATTACATTTTCATAAAGAAAGGAACAACTAAATATGACCTAAGGAACACCCAAAGACAATATTAAAGCTCTTATTGTCATTTTCAACTTCTTCTTCGTCTCCTCAAACCTGTGTGTAATGACATTAATCTCTTCTTCCTTCTCTCTTCATCCACGTAGCCCCTTTATTCTCTTCAATCAACCTCTCAATATAACCCAAAAGCTTGAGAATAACCTGCTTCAACCTTTTTTCCATTTCATTGTCCAGCCATGAGAAAAAATAACATCAATAATGTCTGCCTCAATATAATTTCCCCATAGAAATAGTACCTTAGTGGAGGTAGGTAGTCCACATCTCTAGCTCTTTGACTTCTAAATGAGACCCTCCTTCTTCGACCAATACTCGACAAAGGACCTGCAAAATTGCCCACCAAATTTTCTTGTGATGTCGTACTCATTGAGAAGCACCTCATACTCGATCTCAGATGGAGAAATGCAAAAGATGACGTCTCTTTGGTTTGCTTCAACATATCTTTAACTTAAATTCCTATTAGTACTCCTCATTTCTTCTTTTCCCAAACAAAATGCCATGTAACATATTGAAACCAACACATCTATCAACTCAACCATTAATCCAGCATATATGGCTTGTTAAATATGCAAAATCTCAAGCCTTATAGATGAACAAACAGTCAACACACATTAACTAAACGTTAATGTATTGGAGTAATGATTTTTTGAAATTGAGGGATATAAATGACCCATAGTTGAGTTTAAGATTATTTGTGTCCCTTCGTATGTATTTCAAGGACATTTTTGACCATTGACCCTAATTTTTATCATTAATGTATATCAAACCATTTGTGTTATTCTTGTCAAATGTATTAGATTTTATATATTTTATTGTTTAAAAAATAAAAATTTCATATTATTTAAAATCTTCATCATATATATATTTTCAATTGAAAATATGATTAACCCTAATGATGATAGTACTAACCATGCAGATAGCACTAATAGAGAGATGAATACAATTCATGATTCAGTTAGAGCCCATAATGTATATTATATATTAAACAATTAATCATGCTAATTTTTAATATTAATATATGTTGAACTATTTATTTTGTAATTTTTTCTAATATATGAAATTTATTTTTTATTCTTATTATTTAACATATCAAATGTTATGTTATTTGAAAATTTGATCACATTTTTTAAACATTTCTAATTCTAATGCTCCATCTATTTAAAAATATAAAGCATTTTTTGAGGAGTTGGACATTAAAAAATATAAGATATTTTTAGTCTTTTGAGGTATAATTATTGCCTTTTTTTAGAAAATGTTCCTATTGATGTTGACTTTATATTTATTATAGAGTATTTAATAGAGGTAAATATAAAAATATAGAATTAATTTAAAAGTAGGTAATTATTTTATTGGAGTGAGATTTGATGAAAGATATCTTTATTTTTAAATGAAGGAAGTATATTACATCTATACAGCAAAAAGTAAAAATCATCATAACTTTTTTTTTTTATAATTGTATACTCTGAAGCAAATTTCACTATAAATAATTCAAACAAATTTTGATTTATTAAAAATGACTTTTTAAAAAAATATATCTAAATATAAATTTTATTACAATAATTAAATTTTATTAAATTAATTTTTGTCAAATAAATTTTTAACTAACAAAAAAACTAAGCACGCATTTATTGTTACTATTTTTTTGAAAGTGCGTTGGATCTTAAGCATACAATATAAAGCCTGTTGGGTCCGCACCTTTAAAGTTGGTTTCCGTTTTCTCTTTATTTTTTCATTTTTAAAAAAATAAATTTCTGATCACTATATCAATATTTATAAAATATAAATTTATAATAAATGATGTTATACACAAATAAATAATCCCAGTTCATTCATTCACCGAAATGCCACCCCAGCTCATTTCTTTAAAGTTTGGCGAATCTTTGTTCTGTCCTTCGCCAGAGTAAATGAATAATGGTATTCTGGTGCCGCTGTCTCGTTTCAAGTGTGCATGCTGGGCCGGACCTATATCTCTCGGGCCTTTTAAGTCTGTACACCATCCTGCATGAGTGAATCCATTTGTTTAAAAACTTGGGAAAAAATGGTATGTCTTTTTTATTTTTGAGGACAAGGGATAAAAAAGGGGAAAGGACTCGTGTTAATATATAAGAAAAAAATTACTTAACTTTTTATATTTAAAGTGTTTGTTTTTAATTAACTAAAGACATATGTATCTATTATGATTATTTACTTTATAATAAATTTTTATTATTAATATTATTAACACATTAAGATTTGCATGTCTTGATTTGATTGTATGAAAGTATATTAAATATAGAAGGATAATTATACAAGTCTTGCCCTAATATATATCTCTAATCAGACTCAGTTTCATTGAAAGCAATTAAGATCTCAAAAATACATTTTAGTTGGAGTTTTGAGCATCTCATTCAATTTCCTGGAAAGAATTGTTTCCATAAAATGATGTAGCCAGGATAGAGAACTCACATGATGCGAGTTTGGAAATTTGTCCCAAAATTGATGGAATCGCCCAACAATTTTAATAGGAAAAAAACTTTTACACTTAACCTGATAAACTTAATGTGCTTATTTCATATTAAATTAAGATATGTGGATCTTTTATAAATTATATATTATATAATAAATTCTTATTATTAATTTAATTAACACATTAACATTTACTTGTCATGATTTAATTGGATATAAGTGTATTGAGTATACAAGGCTAAATTTATAAGTCTTACCCAAAAAAAAAAACTTAAACCTTACACTTAAGGTACTTGTTTTCAATTAAATCAAGACATAAATATTTATTGTGAATTATTTATTCTATAATAATTTTTTATTATTAATATTATTAACATATTAAAATTCACATGTCTTAATTTGATTCGATAAAAGTATGTTAAGTATATAAAGGTAAGTAAATAGATCTTGTCCTAGTTAGAAATTTTAAAAATACTTTCTTTGAATTTATAATTTATGAAAGATATTATGATAATTCAGTTTTCTTTTAATAGTTAAAGTTATTTTACTAACCTAAAATTAAAATTAGAGTTAAGAGATAAAAATATCTTATAAGTTTTATAAAAAGAGCACTAAGTTTTATTACTTTTTAGTCAGTACAATATTGCCTCAAAAGTTTTAAAAAGCATACAATTTTACCTTGTCATTAATTTTTACTAACTTTGATCGTTAAATGTTACTTTTTGATAGAAACAAAAGACTCGTGTGTCAACTTCCCCCTTCTCTTTCCTAATAATCCAGTCATATCCTTCATCCTCAAAGTTTAACCCCTCCCTTGTGTAGCTCCTTCCTCTTCCATAGAGATTTGTCCTTCCTGTCATTTATCTCTTGTTTCTGCCATAAAATCTTTTGTTGAAGCTTGCATATTTCCTAGTCTATGTCAATTTTCAAGCTCATGAGTGGATTCCCATCTCAACCCTCTCAGATATCTTGGCGACGGCTTGAAAAGCAGGGGACGTTGATAACTTTGTTCAACTGCAATGTTAATGGAAAGCTAGACGGTAGAGATCAAAACCTCAATGAAAGCAACTTAGGTAGCCGTGCAACAATAGATCCGAATGCATTTGGCTGCGTTCATGCAAGAGTATGTGGTGGTGTGGGAAGATGAGGAAGACATGATGTTGGCTTAGGTGACACAATTGAACTACCCTAAGTCTTTAGGTTTAGGGGATGTTCAAGTTCATTTGAACCTTTGAAATTTGTCTCAGTGGTCACTCTCTCTATAATCAAATGGCTTTTGTTTTCTTTTTTCTTATTTTGTTAGAATTGATTATAGTTGTTTTCAAGTGGATTTAGATGAGCCTTAACAAGGGATTCTCCCATCTATTATTGAATTTCTCGTCTAAATTTGATATTGATTGTTTTAGTTTTCATAAGTTTATCAGCATTTTTCAAGCTAGAGCTTGAAGTTTCAGGACTTGCCATTGGTGCTGAAATTGCTTCGATATGCTGGTGATTTAACATATTGTTAAACCTATCTAAGTTTCCATATTCCTTCTCTTACCTATTGTTAGATTTCTCATTTGAACTGCTCTAATGATTTTCATGAATACATGTTATTGGCTTGTTACAATGAGGGGGGGAGGGAGAAAGAAGGAGTAAAAGTCCAGCTCAGTTGACACATTAGTCAATTTTTTTGATTAAAAGGTAACATTTAACAGTCAAAGTTAGTAAAGATTAATGGTAGGGTAAAGTTGCATCTCTTTGGAAACTTTTGAAAAACATTACTTCAATTAAAAGGTAAAAATATTCACTGCCTCTTTCATAAAATATTTGAAGTATTTTTGCCTCTTAACCTTTAAAATTGACATTTCATTTTTTCCCCACTCAATTCGTACTTGAAGTGAGTACAAGTCAAAATATCTTGGACCAACATGGCCAGAATGGAGAGCATCTCCAACCTTTCCAGAATGCCAGGTAAGATAGCACTACTCGCTGAAGATGTGAGGCTCCAGGGAACCCACAACACATGAACACACAAGTCCAGAGTCCAAAGAGCAAATAAGTTTGGCTAATAATATTTATGTTTTAATTTATAAAATATTTCTGAACAAAATCACACACACACGCATTAATATATCTTAAAAACGTTTTGTATCCTTATTGTTTCAACACAAAAAATAAACTTCCAAAAATGTTATTTATTTAATAATTCATTTATAAAAAATATTAAAGAAATAGAACATACGATAATGATAACATTAAAAAATATTATCAATACAACTTTATTTTTATCAATGTATTTTATATTTAAGGATGTACATCTTTCTAAAAAAAATAAAAACATCTTATAAATTAAGACAGAAAAGATAACCTAATACTTGTACAATCACGAACTAAATTAAAATATATTTACTCTAAGTTCGCGACGATTGCCACAAAAATCACTGGTACAAAATGTCAAGTCATATAATTCCCAATCGTAACCCCATCTCCCTCACCTTCCCCCATACACGTTGCGATGCGTTACTTGCCTATCCACCTTGATTTTTCCCTTCTTGTTGAGTAATATTCGTCAGGTTTATAAGGTGTTGCCTTAGAATAACAAATAATTTTCTTTTTTTTTTTCATCTCCCGAATTTAATAGTGATCTCATGGCTTGAGTCGTTGTCTCATCTCATGATATATTTCATAAAGAACTGAACATTACAAGGGTATGATTGAAACACTTGAATATTTTTTGGGACAGATAAATCCACGTTACAACTTTTCTTAATCTAGATAAAAATGTTATAAATATGTGATAACAAGGACACAAGGGAGTGTATTTATTATATAATTTTAGTTTGAGCTAACGATGCGCACTCTTTTGTCCTGCTTTACATGTTAACAATACCCATCCATTCTCGGGCTGAAAAGGTTCCTTGAGAAGAATCCCACGTTTTTACTTTGGGCTTTGCAATTTAGTCAGTCGATTTTATTCGGAGCAGGATGGTGGATCCAGGTTGAGCAGTCCGAGTCAGTAAAACCGACGCTTGTTTGGGACCGAATGCTGTGTGTTATTTAGCAGTCCGAGTCAGTATTGCCTTTCGACTGTGGGGCCTCTATCCAAAACCAAAACAACCCCTAATCCAACTTTATACATTCAAATATTCGAAGTAATTACTCAACTTATTTATCACGTGCTGCTCTTGGCTCACCCTCTGGTCATCAAGGCCCTGCACATTTCCAATTCGCCTGCCACCTAATCCACCTTCAATTTATATATATTACTATTAATGAGGCTCCACCTTTCTAGGTTTTTTTTTTTAAAATGTAAGTTCACATTATTCCTTTAACACCTCCAGTTTTGAAAATCTATATTCATCAACTTACTACTAGATCCAACTATACTAGACAGACTGTCTTAATTAGACCCATGTGATGATGATCATGATTAATAATCGGTGTAATCAATTCGGTGACGAGCTATGAAGAAGATCTGAGAGTTGAATTTGAAGTGGATTGCTTCAGCCAAAGCCGAAAGAGATGGGGCGATACGTGATTTACAGAGTGGGAAGCACTAGAGTTCCAAGTTGGGATTTGGAGACCAGTTTTCAGTCCCTATCATTGTCGCTGCCTTTTATTATGGAATAACAATGCACTGAACTTCACAAAAAATAATTAAAAAACAGATATTTTAGAAATATACTCAATTAAATTTCTATTACAAAAACGATAACTTTCAATCCCTCTGCACTTTATACATAGTTTATTATTATTAATTTTTATATTTTATTTTTTGATGTTTTAAATTCTTTTAATTTTTTTCATTTGTAATTTAGGTCCCTACACTTTTAGAGGGGTGCTAATGTAGTATTAACGGTGTTAATTATATTGATGTGAATAATAATACTGTTAATTATATGATAACATGTCAGTTAGTGCCTGGTTGTATTTTTTTAAGAAAAAAAAGAAAAAAGCTTATGTGTATTTTTTAATAATTATTATATATATAAGTAATAATTATTATATATATAAGTAAGATTTAAGGCTATAAAAAAAATATCACATGTCTATTTTCAGGGTTGTTACAATTTTGTGGTTCAGGGTGCTTTTTTGTTATTTTGTGTTCCAAAGTCAGGTTTGAGATTAGATTTAGGATGATTTATTATTTTTCAATGTATATAAAATATATTATTCAGATTTGAAGTTGGGAGAAATCTTTTTCACTTTTTGATTATTGAAAAAATACTCCCCCGAATCCTATTTATAAGACATATTTTAGAAAAAATTTTTGATTCAAAATATAAAACACTTTATAATAATTAAGCTATTTTTTAATTTTATTCTTTTTTATTATCATGAAAGTATTTAATACAGTTGTATCATTATTTCGAGTCAGGATAAAAACGAAAGTACACATCATTTTTTTTATAATATCAAAAAAAAATTAACTTTTCTTAAAGTGTGTGAAATAGTTGAAAGTTTCTTATAATAAAAATTAAAAGGAGTATACATAAACTTTTCTTTCTTTCCCCCCCAAAAAAATACACGAGTAACTAACTGACATGTCACTATATAATTAATAGTGTTATTATTTATATTAACATAATTAATATTGTTAATGCTACATCGTCATCCCTCTAAAAGTGTAATGACTTAAAGTGTAAATGGAGAAAATTATAAAGACTTATAATGTCAAAAATAAAGTGTAGGAACAGTTAAAAGAAAATTATGTAAAAAGCATAGGGAATAAAAGTTATAGTTTTTTTTTTTATTATACCGACCGTCGTGCAAAGTGTAGCAAATCGCCGGCCATCAACTAATACTAATTTCACAATTAATATTACATCTAAGGTCGCCCTCCATAATTTTCACCGAAATTCAGCCCATTGGAGGTAGGGTATCACAGGGATCACCATATCCATAGGGTACATAGGCTGAACCTCGACCTCGGTGGTTATTATATGTTTAATGATTGGCAATACAATTTTAATTCTCAAAATAATTAAAGCCGTTGACGCAGCTTGGCACATAAAAAACTTCGAAGAAAAGGCTCACAAAAGTCGGTTCTGCATACGCAATACAAAACACAGGAAACCAAAACAAAAACATCGTGGTTTACGATTTTTTCTCACGATAATTGTTTGCTCTAGTTAATTAATACTTCTTCTAATTTTATTTATAAAGCAGAAAGAACTTTTTTTTATTTTATCTCCAAGTCACCTCGCTAAATTTGCAATTCAAATTTTTTCTTCCATCCTCGATTAAATATTGGTGAGAGATATATATTGTTAAAATATATATATTTAATATTGATAATGAGGCATTTTTAATATTTTAAAATGTAATTATTACTTTTTTTAAAAAAATATTTTTATTAAATAAATCACTTTATATTTATCTTAAAGTAAAATAAATATCATATTAAATAATAATAAATATAAAAATATAATTAATTATAAAATAAATAATTAATTTATTAAAAAGTGATATTTATTTAAAAATATTTTTCATCCAAGAGTATATATTATTAACCCATTTGAGGTGGTGGCAGAGGATCAATATATAAAAATAGGAATAACACAGTCCGCTAGCGCGGAAACCACACGTCCCTACCCCTTGCATTTCACTTTCACTGTTCCAGCTACGAGTATGGCTCGTCGGAAAGGGACTCGTGAGTTGTCTCTTGCCGCCTAAATAAATGGAATTTTCTTTACAAAAAATAAATCAACATGCAATTATGAACATGAGAAACCGATATTTTTACAAATTTTATCACGTGTAATGATTGGTGATTACATATTCGCACTTCGCACCACGAATCCCTGCCAAGCACACAGCTTGAGGAGCAGAAATACATATAAGCGGATCGATCCTGTTTTCCGTTCGATCATATTAGTCGCATGGTGTACAACTGAACTGCTTCGATCACCTTACCTAAGAAAATACAAGTGTGCACGAGCTTAGTGTTGTTTTATTTTAGCTTGAGTAATTAGTAATTAATTTGGCTTTCTTCTTCCTGTGTTTTTTAAAATGTATTCTTATTCCTGACCTTTGATAGAACGCACTCGAATGGATTTTAAAAAGGGGGGGTCAAACTTAACACTCGAATGACGTCAGGACACGCGTGTCACCAGAACGAGCAAGAAGAGGCTCAAATTTTCGGGAGAGACACAAAAGAGAGAGAAGAGGCTATATATGGTGGGATTCATTTAGAAGGAAGTGCATGTGTGGTTGGCGTTGGATTGAACTGGATGCTTCGCGTACCTTTCCAGGGTTCCATATTCATTCTAGATAGCCGACTCATGATTCCACGCAGCACCAGAACACCCAAATCCAATGGGAAGTGAAATAGAGATCTGGCACTTCAAATAATAAATACATATTCAACTCAATAGCCGACTCATGATTCCACGTGTGTGAATATATGTCACTCTAAGACACTCAATTTCAACTTCTCCTCTCGGCCACCATGCCCCTGAATTTTCCCTCCACTTTCCTCCGCGTTCGCCACCTAATTCTATCAACTTCTTTGATCATCCCCTTTTGTTCAAACGGTGTTCCACTTGGTGATTAGCTTGCTAACTTTGATCTCCAGTTGTACTCTTCATTTTGATCACAGGCTTCTTACATGCATTAATTTAAGGCCTGTTTATTAACCATCAATGAAAAATGCTCGCAGTCAAACAAGTAACGACAAATTTTAAGATTATTATTGTTATGTATTTTTTATTTTTTATTTTTTGCAGTCGTTAGGTATTAGGTGTGAGTTTGTCCGGGCATATATTTGCCATGCAATTGGTAAAAATTCAATCACACACACATTTGCCCGGGCAAATCCGCTAACTTAATTGTTTAATATTGCCGTTTCATTTACCTTTATAAAAATTAAAGGGATTTAGCGCACTCCCAATTCAGTTAATTCCGTGGACCTAATTGAATTGCGATCAGTTAAAAAGATAATTTGGTACGCAAGGGGGGTGAAATGAAATCAGCAACAGTTTAAATTCAGGATCAACTATCGAGAATCATATAGTAACAATTTTCCATACTATCTCTTGAGGGAAGATAAATGGTAAGATAATGGCGCTGGTGTCAGTATGTCACTTTGAGAGATAAATGTGAGGCTAAATGCATCGAACGAAAGTTGAACAAAATTAAAAACAAAAAACAGAAAACCACTCCTCCGAGAAATCCGGGTGGGTTGTTCGAGTGATCTCATATCAAACATAAGCAATGCGTGGAACTGCCCGTCCGTATGGCGGTGTTCTAGTAGTGTCTGATTCGTTAAATTGTTGAGATACATGAATGAAGGAGGATATTAATCCAGTAAATGCAGCCCTCACTGATCCGTTTTCAAGTCGTCAAACTTTACTCGGTTTTTAAAAGGTCGGCCTCCGACCCCAACGATGGATGTTGACAAGGAATAGTCTCAGCCGGCTGCTGTGGACCAGCCCTTTCATTCAGACCGCCTTCTCTCTCAACTTTTACTATCGGAACTCAATCATTAAAAAAAAAAAGAAAAAAGAAAAAAAGAAGCCTGGTTGCCCCTTTTGGTGGATTTTGACTCAGAACGAGTCTTCGCTTCCAACTCCGCTCGGTCCTCCCCAGTGACTTCTCTCACTCTCACTCTCCCAAAAAAACCGAAAAAAAAAAAAACACACTTTGTTTGACCGACTAAAGTGCCCTTAGCCACCAAGAAAACTCTCGCTTTCTAGCATGTTGCATTGTACCAGTACTCTTTCTGTTAACATTTATATATATATATTTATATATGATTAAATTAAGATGCAATGACTCACACACCGCGCTTACTTTTCTCATCACTTGTCACGCAACTTCCCCAACCCTCTGTTTCCCCTTCCCTTTATAATAAGCCCCCCTCTTCACTCTCACTCCAACTCATTCACCATTCAGCTCATCATACAAACAGCTTCTCCAAAATCTTAACTCTATCTCCCCCTCTTCCTGCTTCGAGTTCAGATCACATGGCTCTGGAAGCTGTCAAGTCACCCACCGCCGCTACTCCCCCCTTCCCTTTCGAATTGGACTCTAATCTTCATTCCTTGGAATCGTGGACTAAGCGCAAGCGTTCCAGGCGTCCTCGTCTTGACCATCCTTCCTCATGCAGCACGGAGGAAGAGTATCTCGCTCTCTGCCTCATCATGCTGGCTCGCAGCGGCCCCGCCGTCTCCCCCACCAATCCCACCTCATCCGACCGTCATAGCTCCCCTCAGGATAATCTTCCTCCTGCTGTATCCGGATCGGCACCGCTGTCCGCACCAGATCCAACCCCCGCCCCCAAGCTTAGTTACAAATGCTCTGTTTGCGACAGAGCTTTCTCCTCTTACCAGGCTCTTGGAGGACACAAGGCCAGTCACAGAAAACTCACTGCGGGCGGCGGTCATGGGGAAGATCAGTCCACCTCCTCCGCCGTCACGAGTACATCTGCAAACACCACGGCAACTGCATCCAACCCAGGGGGCAAGTCCCATGAATGTTCTATATGCCACAAGTCCTTCCCCACCGGACAGGCCCTCGGAGGTCACAAGCGATGTCACTACGACGGCGGTGCTGCTGCCGCTGGCGGCGGTAGCAGCGCTGTCACTGCCTCGGAAGGAGTGGGATCCACCCATACCGTTAGCCACAGCCAACGTGACTTCGACCTGAACCTTCCCGCTTTGCCTGACTTTTCGGCCAGGTTCTTCTCGCCCGGGGACGACGAAGTGGAGAGCCCTCTGCCAGTTAAAAAGCCGCGTCTTTTGGTGGCACCCAAAATTGAAGAAGATCACTGAATTGCCACGATTCATATGTGTTGGTCAGAATTAGATCACTAGGAATTTAGATCAAATTGAATCAAATTCTTCGTTTGTTATTTCAATTTTTCATTTGTTGGGGCATTTCGGGATTCATTTGTTTCTGTACATACAGTAACGGATCCTATTCGCTGGTTTGGATTCTGTAGTTTGACAGTGGAAATTCAATTTATTTATTTTAATGGGAATTCAAATTCATTTTAGTTCCTATTTCATGCGTCTATGTTGTTCTTTTCTCCGATGAGCGGGTGCTGTGTGTGAGCCGCCAAACGTACGCCGTGATGAAAGAGCAGATTCGCGTGAAGGGTGGGGCAAGTGCTGGTGCTTATCCACGTTGTTGACTGTTTTTACTGTTGGTACAGTGTGCAAAGCTTCCTTCAGTGTCCAGCGTCTACCACCACCTCACGCAAAAAGTGCACGCTATCTGCTGTTTCTCCCCACCGTAAAAAAAAAAAAAAAAAACCGGTTACCTTAGAAATTAGCAATTAGCTAAAATCAGAGAAATACTAAAATAGAAATAACGAGGAGCAGAGCAAATGGAGGATGGTTGGCGAGGATAAGGACGAGGTTTTGGAGGCTTTCTCGAGGTTACGGAGGTGGGTCGATGACGAGGACGCGTGGATTTACTTGTCGTTGCTTGTCGTCCAACGCGGGCTCTGTTAATTTTCTAATTAATGGAAGTGACGTGCCGCGTCGTTCAACGGTGTGGTAAGATGGCCAGACGCCAAATTACATGGAACAAGTTACAAGGGGAATGGATGCGTTTTTAATGCGTGGGAAAAGGAATTCAAACTTTTGTTGCTTTGTAATGGCATGCGTGTCCTTCATTTCCTTCATAGTTATCGCCAGGCCTTTTCAAATTTACTCTCCCTGTTTAGGGAGTCTTCTTAATTGATAAGCACCGGGCGGTACCCGACATTTAAAATTGAAGGGAAATCATGGTGTATTTGGTTGGCAAGGCATGTGCCCAATTTTAGGCCAGTTTGTTGTCAATTGTATAAAAAAGAAGCATATATTCTTTCGACAATTTCGACTATGTTCTTTGCGTGTTAATCAAGAACCGAGTTTTCTTTTGTTCTTTTATCAACCTACGCGTCCTTGTTCACACTTGTGGTTATGATCTATTGGGAATTTTACCATAATTTGGACTCAGGACTCTGTACACGTTTTTGTGGTCCAATAAAACAGAAAAAGATTCTACACACGTTTTGTAATTTTAGCTCACGCGTTCCACAGTTTCCACTTCCAGAAGGATTTACCGATTCACAGGATAACGTGCCATTCATTTGTGAGTAATTTTTTGTGTTTTTGTTTCTTTCGTCATGTATTTATAATTCACTGCGCGTCTTTAATTGTAGGATTATTTTGTAAGCAACCTCCGTGGATGTTTTATGTTCTTAAGTAAATATCAACCAATGTTGGAGAGTTTGGGAATCCTGGTCGGGTTCATCAAGAGATGAAAAAGGGACGTCAAATGATGCATAATGAAACCCAGGTCTCCCAAGCAGGGCAATCACAATCAGAATGCCCGTATATGACACCCGCAATTTACGCAAGCCAAAAATAAACAACAAACGCAAGATGCATGCACACAACCTTAATTAAGAACTGAGAAATCAACGAAAGGCAAAGAAGCTCAATTTGATCCCCACAAGAGCAATGACAGCTGCACATAGGATCTTGCATAACGAACTGGAAGAGCCCGCTCCCGAGGAGGGATGAAACAGTAGGCTGAAGAAGATTCTTAGTTTCCAACACCAAAGAGAATGGCCTGGCGTATTTTGGGCCCCACAGCCACAAGCATGACCGATTCACTATAAACCCAAGGATCGGAATATCATATCTTAATTAATTAGTAAAATAAAAGGGTTAAATTAATTGTTCACGTCATACGCAACTCTGTAAGTGAAGAAATGAACAGCTGACAAGTTGATGGGTGAATAATTTGACCCACGAATCAGAATTGCTCCTCCTCCTCCTCTGTGGGCTGAGCTAATATTCAGCTAACCTATGCTGCACAGTTGTGTCCAGGTTCTTTGGATCACGTTGTTGCTGAAGACGGCCGCGTTTTATTTGTCAGGCAATAGGAGAGAAAAGGATTTTTTTTTTGCTCTTTTTTAAAAAAGAAGAGCCAGGGTAGATAGAAGTATGGCCATCTATGAGTAGAGCATTTGAGAAAACACCACACATTCATATTTCATAAAATGTTACGCTTTGAATCTAAGGGACTTGTTCTGTCTTGGCTTTATTATTATTATTACTCTTTCTTTACGGAAAACGCATCTGGCATCGTTGAAATGCATGATGAACGTCAAAGCCAGGGCATTATATGTCACACTTACTTGGTTACTTTTTATCCTGTACAATTAGCCTAATTTCCTTTTATTTCACTTGTACAATTAGCTGGGCCAGGCGTTTACTTTTTGCAGCCCTGGATGGCACGCAATGTTTTGTTCCTTCTCACATTTGCATCATAAACGTGCAAACCCTGCGTTTTTGCTGTTAATTTGTGAGATACTTTTATATCCGAGATTAATTTTTTTAAAAAAATTACGGAGGGTTAAACTGGTTTGTCTTGTTGGTATAAATAAACAAATGAAATGGGTTGTCTTGTTTAATTTGTGTGTATGTTTATACGAAATAAATTTATCTGATCATGTCCCAGGAAAAATGAAAAAAAAAAAAAAAGATCAGCCGATCGATCAAATAAAACAAGGCGAATAGGACTAGTCCATTTTTCTACTCGGCATTGGTTTTTTTTTTCGCATGTCCCACGTGTTCATTATTGTCTGAAATTAAATCTTTTAAGACGGCCTTGAATAAATTATGAGATAAAATCAAAAAATCTGTGCGTGCGAGAGAAGAAGAGAGGAAGCCTCAATATAATTTCTATGAATATTATTTGGGTGGATTTTCTTTCTTATCTTCCCAACTTCGTTTGAAGTTTCGTTATTCTACAACTCTCTTTTGTTATTTATATTTTTAAAATCTTAATTCAAAATTTCTTATAACCATTGAATCAAAGGTACAGAAGATATATATATTCCGAAAAAGAATGGTAAAGAAGAGGATCACTACAAATTCTACAATTGATGTCTTTTTAGACATTCTTTTATATTCTGTCGTTTTTAGTAGTTATTTTCGTTCTCGGTCAAAATTTGAAAGAATAATCAATTAAAAGAGCACGTGCACATTGCACGATCATATATGGAATCAGTCAGCTGGTTAAAAAAAAAAAAAATAATGGAATTAGTCGTGTTGGCATTGGGCTCAGCCCAAAAAAAACTCACTGTAGATGGGCCAAGTTCAGACCAAGGGGAAAAGTATAAAATTCAGCCCACTCTTCAGGCCCCATATTTCCGGAACATTGACCGATTCAGAACATGTTGATTGAAGACGCAAACAACATGCTTGATTTTATTTTTTTTTAAAAGAATCTTTCTATTATTACCAAAAAAAAAAGCATCTTTCAATATATTGTAATTTTTGTGTACTTTACATATTCATGCCTCCTTCGAATTTAAATTCACTTAGTCCAGTTTGATTCTAATGAATTGCATTTACTCGTCAGAGAGCTGAAATATTTTGACCAAAGATTCAATTGTAGCATCGCAACAGTCATTAGTCAACTATACCACATATTTTGAAATTGAGATTATGTTTGATGTGATAGCTGAAAATTTAATAAAAAAGCGCCCAATATGCAAATAGTTTGGACTCTGATGAGAAAACAAAAATAAAATAAAATAAAACAAAATAAAACAAGGAGAAAGGAGTAATTGTTGCTCCTCTAAGTAACATATGCTTAGATATCCAGTAATAATGGCTTTTTTTTTTTGAAACTTTTAAACATGAAGAAGAGAGAAGTGAAGAATAGCGAAACTGCAGATGCCTTCCTTTCCTTCTCGAGCATATATAGGACATTTTATTATCCAAAGTAGTTTACAATTTTTGTTTCCCTAACCAACTTCTTTTGAAAGTCCTACATATTAGGGAGAGTTAAACACACGAAATGAGCATGGATGGTAGGGGTATCTGGCTGATAGTACAACTTTATACAGGACATGTTTTGGAAGAACTTGTTATGTACCTTTCAAATAAGAATAATAGAGAGCTCATTTAAGTTTATCCCCATACAATTGTCTGATATATGATATTCATTACCCCAATAAAATTTGAGTATATTTACTGTAAGTCTATTAGCAGATTATAAATAGAATAACCCGACTAATATTGGTAGATTATATTTAAATTATTACCTATTATAATAATAAAACATATTTTAAATAATCTTGTTCACTTTCTATGGAAGAATATAGCCTCAATAAATTAAGTACTGCACAATTATTCAGTTTTCATCCAATTCGCATTTTTGTTTTGCTTGAGATGCACGTGGGATATTCCATTAGCCACGAACCATGCAAGATTCTTAACATATAATTACTACGTACTACGTACCCCTTTCTTCTTTATCTCTGTCTTTCTCTTTCCTGATTCCTGACTCTTTGCATTTTCTCTGGAAATCAATTTGCTTCTGGTTGGAACTGATACGACTCTGCATGGTAGAAAGGAAGACATCAGCAGTGAGGGATGGATCCTGCTTCACTTTAACTTTTAAAAACCACCAACGTTAGGTTTTGGCGTCAACCTGATGCAGGTCTATAAAACAATGAATATTTTAAAGTCTCTACAGGTTGTCATTCAGTATATGGTCAAGTCGACAATAAACTCAAGAAGAGTTTCTTTTCTGTCGTATTAAGATCCTGATACTTCACAAATGGCGCTTTCCACATACGGGTAGTTTCTGAAGCATCTTGCAATAATTTGGATGGATGACATCATTTTTCTCAATCCTGGTGGGGTTCTGGGAAACGTAACATCTATCTCTCATCATTTGACAACTTTCCAGCTAACAAAAGCATTAATAATCAGAAAAGCAGAGTTCTTAACCTATGTGGTTAGTGGTTAGCATGCATTAACGAATGGCAGTACAACTCCAGTTAATTGCATCAATACAGCAGAAAGAACTATAGTTTTCAAGTATTAAAACTACTACTTAATTAAGAGTTCCTAATGATTTAATCATTCTCTCACTCAGCATACCTTTATCCTACTTAGCTTGAAAGTTGAAACTGATCATCTCCACCTGCTATACCTATAATCCGCAAGGTCTATAAGCAAATTCGATTTCCCACCTACGTACCCTTTCCAGTTATAGATAGCTACGATCAAATATCACGCACTTTCTGCAGTGTAATCTTCAGTTGTCTCCTTGCTTCGGAAAGCCCTGCGATATTGAGTGGATCTTCCACTATAATCAAATCCTTACCAATGATTTTCCAGGAGAATTCCTTTTTTTTTTGGGTCCTAAATGCATAGTAACTTGTGAGAAAATGACTTTCATTTTAGTTTTTCTTTGACTGCACGGTACGTCTCAATTTAATTTATGCATAATGCAGAGTTATTAAAAGGAAAATGTAGCATGAAGGATGTGTTATTATGAACTAACCCAAGGCGTGAAAAAAGAAAAAGCTTAACAAAAAAAGTGCACGCATAATTTCATTTTCCTTCCAATTATCTCTTTAGGCTTCGCGTCATGAATTCATTCATTGTATGGAAAATTGGGTTGGGCCGACCGATTTGATCTATGAGCTGGCTAACCGGTCGTGTGACTAGTTTGAAATCATACTTAAACTGGTGTTAGAATGGCTTGTGATAGATCAATCAATTTAATATTAAACCGGTATGAATTAGGCAACCCAGTGGATTGGCCCGTTTGACAAAAATAGAGGACAAAGAGTAAAAGAAATCAACCAGAGGATGAAAGATGAGCAAAAGCCAAGAAAGAATGAGAATCGAAGAATAAATCTAGTGGAAGAAGAGAAATGAAAAAGACAGAAAAAGGAGAAGAAGAAGAAGAAGCTCACCATCATCGGCAAAGCTAAAAGTAGAAAAAAGTAAGCACCTGCGAAAAAGAAAAAAGAAGAACGACAATGGTGGTCGAGTTAGTCTTGAAAGTTAAGAAAAATTGATAGTAAAAAGCTCACCTTTGCTGGAAGTACCGTTGCCACTGTTCTCTCTTCTGCTTTTTAAACTTCATTATGAGATTGCCTACTCACTCTCCCTTCTTTTAACTTGAAGCTATTCCAGTTTTCTGTATCTCGCGCTAACTAATATTTACTCAACAGGCTACTTTCTCATCTTTTAAATTTAATCCACTGCAACATGTTTTTTTCTTTGTTTTTTTTTTACCTGTTGCATTTTTTGCCTTTCAATTTCAATATTAAAATATTAAGCTTTTTAATTATTACTTAAAAAATAAACTCATTTTATGTTATCTTACATATTTTATACATTTCATCTTTTTTTTTTAATTACAAAGAGTAAAACAACTCAACAAGAGATTATAATCAATAATAATTATCTAAAAGGACACTTTCATCATAAACCTCCTTTTGGCCAAAAGAAGGTGGAATATTTCATCTTTTAAAATGTAATGATATACAAAATAGCATTTTTACATAATATTTTTAGGATTAATATTTTTATTTAAATATTTTTATAGTTAAATAAAAATATTTTTGTACATTTTAATTAAATTTTATAATTTTAATCATGACTTTTGACCTTGGTTTGACTTCTGGTTGAACTATTAACCTTTGAACTATTTTCTCGACTTGTTTAAAGTTGATCCACTTTTCAATACTTGAATTCATTAACCTCTTATCTACAAACTAAATATCTTGCAAGAAAGATCATATGTGGCGTCCTACTCAGTGACGAACTGATAAAATTTGCAGACTAATATGATTGGTAAATCATGTAAAGATAACCTGCTCGAAAATAGTCTGAAACTTGACGGACCAGATCTTTCCGATAGAGGTAAATAAGAGGATGAAGAGATTACCATTTCTTGATGCCCCAGTCGCGCAACTATTGAAATATTTCCTTTTCTTTAATAATCACTTTGTAAATTTTTGTTTCGTATGATTCGCCATCTTTTATCTTTTGGGGCTGTAATACTATATTCTTTAATTTTGAGAACAACAAACCTTTGACGATGCCGGACTTGGACCAGTACCTAGAAGATGGAAGGGCAAGTGTGTGAGAGAGAAAGACTTCAATGTATCAAGTCGCAAGATATTTCTTAAAAGGCCATGAAGGATCTAACGGACCCATCAACGAAGCCAAGTTAAAGAATCAAGATCACCTAGGGATACTGATGGCCATGGAACTCACACCTCCACCAAAGCAGGCGGGTCGGTAGTTGCAAAAGCTAGCCTTTTTTGGTTATGCTTCTGGGAAAGCAAGAGGGATGGCCACACAAGCTCGATTAGCAATCTACAAGCTGGGGAGATGGTCATTGCCACGAGACTGACATTATTGCTGCGATTGACAAGGCCATTGAAGATGGTGTTAATATCATATCCATGCCTATTGGGGGATCAAAACGGACGGATTACTACAGAGACGTTATAGCAATCAGATCATTTAGAGCCACAGCTCATGGAATATTTGTATCTGCTGCAGCAGGAAATGGTGGTACCGACCCAAACAGCTTGTTGAATACAGCGCAATGCATGGATAACCTGCGTTAGCACTGGAACCGTAGAGCGTGACTTCCCAACCTATGTCGGCCTCGAAAACGGGAAGAATTACACCGGAGCTTCTCTTTACAGCTGCAAACCCTTACCTGGTTCCCTATTGCCCCTTCTTTATGCAGGGAATGTAAGCAGCCCCCCTTCTGTTTACTGCTAGGCGGACACTTAGTTCCCTTGAAAGTCAAGGGAAAGATCGTGATATGTGAGCAAGGATTTCTTGGTGGCGTGGATAAAGGTTACCAGGTGAAAAACTTCTAAAAATTTTATATTTAATATATATTAACTATTCAAAATTTCAAATGTACTCTATACAATCTAGATTAACAATAGATTAAATCTAGACTTTGTAAAATATATCTAAATAATCAATATATATCAATTATAAAATTTTAATATTTAATTGAATCTTTTAAATTAAATCTAAACCAATAGGATTACAATTCATTTGTTTTAAAAAATATAATATAATAATAATAGTTTAAATTTGGACCATCCAGATTAGTCCAAATCTCATCACAATTATGAACACCCAAACCGGGTCCATGATCTGAATTAAGATAAGAGGAGAAAAACCAATAGGATTGGCTGCTCCGTGCTTAACCCCACGTTACTGGAGTGAAGGAAGAGGGCTGCGCTCTCACGTGTGTGTCTTTGAATTTCCCATCTTCACTCAGTAAGAGTTAACCAGAAGTAGTAACTTCTAATGCAAAAATTAAGGTTTCCTCCCTCAAGATCACTCTTTTTTGTGAAATGGAATCTTTAGTATTACAATTCATTTGCCTGTTCTATGCCCACGACGGTAAGCTATAACTGAAATGTCTGAGACACTCAAGGCAACGAAGTTTCCCATTAACAACAGTGATTCAGGCCGCTGTGATTCAACTGAATTCTACAGCACCATTATGGGCAGGCTATGCAAGCAAAGACATGAGAATTTCAGACCTATTCTAATAAGTAATTCGTTAAAAACAACAAACAAAAACAGAACTAACATCATTCAGAGTCCGCAGTAGACTGACAGACAGGGAGGTAGTACGTATCGAGTTGCCAATATTTATGTTTCACACCTTCCCAAACTTCTTCTCTCAAACAATCCTTAACAGGCAATGGAATTAATTGTGTGGAATACCCCAAATTCTCAAGTTCAAGAGACACCAAATGGCAGTAAACAACATGGAAAAAGGCGTTACTTCCGCATAAGCCATTGAAGAACGAGTAGATTCCACCAGGCTTCAACAGAACAGGAAGATGTTGATGGAACTCTCGCAAGTCTTCATAATATTCCCCATAGGTGTCAAAGAAAATACCTAAAGAAAATACAGATAAATCAACCTATCAAAGATTTAGAATAAGAGGTAAATTAGTTCAGTAAAGGATCAACAGGCACTATAAACAAACAAATATGTATTAATTAAAAAAAAAAAAAAACCTTCATGTCTTCCCTAATTCCTAATAGCAAAACCGATGCTCCTTGATAATATTTTGGTGACCAATTATGATGTTCAGAAATAAAAGTCCTCACAAAACATTAGTCATACTGATATTTAATCGTCCCAGACATACAATTCGATCAGCTAAAATCATGAGTATGCTACTAAGACGTAATACTGCCAACAAAAATTGCAGTTACCATCATATGTTTCAAGCTGAGTCAGAACATCTTGCCAACGACCAAAAATTATCTTCACATTTTCTTTCTGCCCCCATCCTGTCCGAAGCATGCGTTCATAAACCTCTGGATGGGCCTCAACAATGGTGTGTATCACAGGTGCATATTGCTGAATTGCTGTATCCACAAGACCCATTCCAAATCCAATATTCAGTATGTGACCACCTCCTGAACAAATAGCTTTAGCATGAGCCTCCATCAATGGCTTCTCCCAAGCCATCATGACAGCCTTGCTATTAGAGTCCATCAGCTTATCTTCGCTAAAACTTACCCTATCCTCCAAATAACCTTGATCAAAATTGGCGCTTTTCCTTTCTTTCCTTGCAATTGTACCCAGGATCAACTCAGCTTGAATGCCTGATTAAGCAGAACTTAGTAACTATATGAAAATGACAACAAATACTCAGGGTATGAGTGGTGGAATTGAAATTGGAAGGAGTCAAGGGGTAAAGATTTGAAACTTGGCAATATATTTAGACATAATGCATGGTTAGACAGGCATCCTTCATTTTCACACATCCCCTCTTTCACTCCATTTTCCAGTCCTACAGTCAAAGGCCTACAAAACACCCTTAGATAAACTAACAAACATCTACTTCGTAAGTGTATGTTATGGACAATTTAAACAACTAAACGTCAGCTAGGCAACCAAATGTGGGATTAAAACGCATAAGCAGTCTAAGGAAGTCAAATGTATCTAAGATTACCACAGGAATGGGCATTACACCTGACAACAGGCAGAACAGCCATTCTTTCTTCTTCTCCGTTTCTTTTCGCAATCTCGACATTTAATTTTGTATGGAGTGGACAATCAGTTTCTACTTGGAAAAAAAGAATAAAAAGGGAAAAAAGTACATCACTTTCTTCAAGTTGTGAGTTTTTAGCAGACTGTCAAGTTTTCAACACCATGTACTCCATTTAATTTCGCTGGATATCATGATTTATTACAAAGCAGAGCTACGCGTATAACATTTTACCGAAGTTCTTGAAAGTCACATTAGTCATCGTCATTCCTAAGTGGACCTTTAAGCCTAATGGAATGAATTATAGTTGAAGATTAGCTGACACTTGTATTGACACTTGACAGGGAGATAAGAAAAGAAGACCAAGCAGACAAGGGCAAAGGGAAACAAGCAAAGAAGGAACGTACCGGCATTGAGGAGGACCTCGAAGGCCTCCTGGTGGCCTTCCTGCATAGCGAAATCTCCGGCAGAGAGATTGGAAGGAGAAAGAGCATTCCAGGGGGCGCCAGCAGAGAGGAGGATCTTCAGCAATTCGGCGTGGCCAAGCTTTGCCGCTTGCATAAGAGGAGAAAGACCATCGGCGTTGAAATAGGTAACATCGGCTCCGGATTCTATAAGTTCCCTCACCTTGTCGGGGTCGCCGTTCTTCACAGCCTCGCATAGTTGCTCTCCCTCGTTCATGTCTGAGTTCCCTACTTCAGTCAGCCTGCGGAAGAAACCCTGCCATATCAGATTATAAGACTTGCCTCCGCCAAGTTTCTCATAATCACTCTCCAATCCCCGTGCTCTCTATGGAAGTGGTTCCCGTGCTCATCTCAAGAATTTTTGGGATGAAATCTATATCATCTAAATTTAACATGGACGATTTAAATTTAAAATACTATTATCTAGGCTGTACAGAATACAGGAATTAATTTCCCTGTACATCTCATCCAGATTTAAAGTATTAGTATATAATTTTATATTATATTTATTAAAATAAAAATTTATAAAAATTATAAAATAATTTTAATAAATTTTTTATTTTTAATCTAGTTTAAATTTAATTTAGAGGATTCAATTTAATATTAAATTTTTTATAATTGATGTATATTGATTATCTAAATGTGTTATGCATAGTCCAGATAAATCAATATATATCAATTATAAAAATTTTAATATAAATTAAATCCTCTAAATTAAATCTAAACCAATTTAAAAGTAAAAAATTTATTAAAATTATTTTATAATTTTTATTTTAATAAATATAATATAAAATAATACTTAAAATCTGGACCAAGATCTCATCCCAAAGATGAGCACATGATGCTCATTTATGGGATGAATAAGGAAACTGAACACACAGAGTACATCTAGATAATCAATATACTTCCTCCGTTTAAAAATATAAGGCATTTTTAACTGAATCTCGTTCCAATAAAGTAGTTATCTACTTTCAAACTAATCCTATCTTTTTATATTTATCTCTATTAAATACCATATAATAAATATAAAGTCACTATCAAAGGGATACTTTTGAAAAAAAGGCAATAATTACACCTCAAAAAAATTAAAATGCCTTACATTTTTTAATGGAGGAAATATATAAATTATAAAATTTTTAATATTAAATTAGATCTTCTAAATTAAATCTAATATTAAAAACTAAAAATTATTAAAATTATTTTATAATTTTTATTTTTATAAATATAATATAAAATAATACTTGAGATTTAGACCAAGATCTCATCCATGGGATGAGTAGCCGAATCACAAAATATGAATAAGTAATATATTTTAATTATAAAAATTTTAATATTAAATTGAATCATTTAAATTAAATCTATATCAAATTAAAAAAATTATTAAAACTATTTTATAATTTTTATTTTAATAAATATAGTATAAATAATATTTTAAATTTCAACCATCTAGATTAAAATTTCAATGATTTAGATTTCATCTTAGGAATGAGCTTCGTCTCAAGGATGAGGACCAGGGAAGCTGATCCCTTTGTCGTGGGCCGCTGAATTAATCGCATTCTCGTTATTTATTTTTTTGGTAAAATTGTTTTTTGTTGTTTTAATTTCGAAACCATTTTATCTGACTCTGCCCGCGCAGTATTCTTTTACTTCTAGCCTCAATACGCGAAGTAATAAAATTGGAAAGTAAAGTTAGCTTCTGAGAGAAAAAGACACGGGATATTGAACTCTTAAATTGCATATTTTTATCTAATCTCCAAATGGAGCAAGCCATTTTATGCCTACAAATGAATTTTTCTTTTAAAAATAAAAGTAACACGAGTTCTAGATTCAGATTCTAAAAAAATAGAGTGTAAATATAGAGCTGGGGACGGGGAGCCATCCGCGTTGATTTTAGTCTGATCATTATTGTTTGATTCTGAGTCAAAACCGAGTAGGCTTTGCCTTTCAGTTTGGTTTTTCGAATTTTTGAATTAAGGGAGTCAACTTTGGAAGGAGAAGGGCTAACACAGGATTGACCATTGCCTCGGCGGCATTTGAGAAACGACGCCGTAGCAGTGTGAGATGAAATGAATATTGCGCGTGCGGATGTACTTGCATTTCATGGTTTAACCAGGAGAAAACCTCGTTGACTGCAATCACCAAAAATAATCGAAAGAGACAAATTTATAAACGATGTGGTTGGCCGCTGTGACGCTGGTATTACCTTGCTTTTAATTTCTTCTCGCGACCACCGTATCCCTCCCCTGCAACTAATTGGGACTGATCTCGCCTGTCTATCTTCTTCGTTTTATCGTCGCCTCGAGTTTGATAGGATATTGCAGCCAATATTTCATCGGCTAGGGTTTTTTTATACTGGATTTATCCTTCTTACTGTTTATTCTGAATATTGTTCGAAATTCAACCCCCTTGTTTTGTAATGGCGTCGAGTTTGGATCGATGGGAAAAAGATCCTTTCTTTACGGCGGCTGAAGAGGTTCAGGAATCTGCAGACAGGTACCCATCATCATCGCTGCTACCCTTTCCGTCATTTGGGTCGGCTTTCTTAGGGTTCTCTATCATAGATTAATATTCGTTACGTAATTTTTTGATTGTGATTTTTTTGGAGTTTCGAGGGAAATATAGAACTAGAAGTTTTATTGTATCTTGGATTGTTTCTTACGTAGAGGAATTTATTACGCCTCGCAAATTCCTCAATTAATTGCTGTTGTTATTATGATCCCCGAAAATGGGAAGCCTAGGTTTTTATGTTTTAGTTGGTGGTTTAATTTTTGTCAATTTCTATCGCAGATTTTTTTTCTTTGGGCAACAAAGATATCGCAGAGTTCCAATGTTTTATTCTGCTTATTTTTAGTCCTTCGAATGTTGTTGTTATTGATTTTCTATCATTTTCTTTTCAAGGATGGAATCTGCTTATCGGAAATGGACTCACGCCAAAAAAGATGCTTCCGTTGGGTGGGACTCTGAGGAACTCCTCAGAGATCTGCAAACTTCTCTCGGCACTGCAAAATGGCAGGTAATCGCCCCCCGGGAAAAACTCTTTGATTTATTGTGAAAGTCGTCTGGGTCATATTTATGAGAAGCAAACGATAGTTAACCAGCTTCTTTATAGGAAAGAAATGATAGTTTTGTTTCTTATAAATAGGCCCAGAGGGAGTATTTGCTTGGTATATTTACCATCATAATGATTCTGGTCGCATTTTGGGTTGGCAATGCAGTTAGAGGAATTTGAACAGGCAGTTAGTACAAGTAATGGCAAAAGTTCAAGCAATGAAGCACAGAATAGGCACCGTGACTTTATTGCTGCTATTCAGGAAAAAGTTAGAAAAGTAGAGCAGTCTTTGCAGGAATCCATTGTCTCAGATGGCAAGGTACCTCTGCCTTGGGCGCATCTGAATGAAGGAGAGCGGAACGAGCTTGCCCTATTTCTTTCAGGAATGCCACCTGATGAAAGCAAAACCCCTACAAAATGTAAAGGTGGGGACAGTGAACGTAAACAATCAAGTCATAAAGAATTGGATTGTATTTCAAAAAATCTACTTTCATCTGAATGGAATGCCTTGGAAACAAAGGAAGATAGTTCACATGGGCATCGCAGGATAGCTAGTGCTAGTGCTGATATTAGTTCTTGGAAGATTGCAGTTTCTGATGATGTCCAACCACATGGTTCTTCCAATGGACCTTTTGGTCCTGTGCATAAGGTTCCCAGTTTTTCAGGATTTTTTAATTCCATGGAATCTGTTTCTAAGATTAAGTGGCCAAAGAATGCATTTAGAAAACTGAAAGCTACAGAAAATAATCAAGGAGCTGATAGTACATTGCTGCCATCGTCAGAATTGAACAGGGTGCGCTCTAAGTCTGTTATGGTTATCTCTTTTTTGAGTGTTTCTCTAATACTTTTGTTGAATCAGTGTGCTATGGTTTTTATTATTCTGGCAGGGCATAAGTGCGTGCTATGAAAGAAGTAAGAGCTACCTTGATAGTTGCGATAAATGCTATGACAAGCAACTATATGGTTGGTATGGGGCTATACAGAGGCAGCTTCAAAGGTCCCATTACCTAATGCAATATGGTCGACCTTTTCTAATACTTTTCTGGACGGTTGTTTCCCTTATCTTGATTGGTAAGCTCTACATCTTGCATTTGTTGGTGTGAATGCTGCATGCCTACACATGTCAATGTGCTAGCATCTTGCCAGCTGCAATTTTGTCTAATTTTGGGAAGGCTGGGCTTTAATGAATTGTGACTTGTTTATGCATCTGTGTGCTTATGTATTTCTTAATTCAATAATTTTTGTTGTCTTCTTGTTAATGATTTACATCTTCTTCCCTTCATCATAATGCTCTGGTTTGTTCTTTTATTCTTTCCGCCTGTCCATCTGCCTTCTGTGACTTTGTTGCTGTTGTTTATTTCATATATGTAAATGAGAAAACTTTCAATTTGTTAAACTCTGTTTATGAAATAGGCATTCTATAAGAATCATGAGGAATAAGTACATGAAATGTGGAACTTAGGCCCGCTTGGTAGCATGGGAAAGGAGATTTGGAGAGGGGAAAGAAAGGTAGAGCTTTGTTTGATGTGTTGGTATGCAATAATTATGGTTCCCTCGATGATCCTGTTTGCAATTTGGCAAAGGGGGTTCCTTCGTATCTGCTAAGCAAAGGAACTGCTTTCCAGGGAAGGATATTACCCACTTCCAGGCTCCAACATCCGCTCGGACATGTTGAAGGGCTCCTAAATTCTCACTTCATCTGTTTGATTAACTCTTTGCTGAAAACCTCCCTTGTAGTTTCTCTAGCTGTGGAAATTGAAGGAGAAGGGAGAGCTTGAAGGATATTGATCTACCAGTGTGGTGACTTAGAAATCTGATGTTTATGCTTTCAGGGAGTTGAAGTTGGAACTCTTATCAAGAGAGGAGCCACTTTTGACGACCTTGGTTGTGAGGTTGAAGTATGGTTCCTAAACCTTCAATGTGCCTGCTTCCTAGCACTTCCAGCTTGAAAAGAATGGCAGTGCTGCTTTTTGATTCTCTTTCCATAAAGTATTTGTAGTTGTAGAGACTTTCATTGATTCCACACTCTTTACACGAAGTATAGGAAGGAACTTCAATGCTGAAGGAAGATTTGAATTTTGAAGGATAACTGCTAGTGAATAAGTGCAGAGCCACTGAGTATTGAAACCATTAATTTCCACCAGACCGGCCCTTAGTACTTCCTTTTGCTTCTTTTAATGTTTTGCATTGAAATATTTAATTATCAATAATTCTTATTTGATGTTTTACAGTGAAATATTTAATTATCAATACTTCTTATTTGATGTTCTTTGAACTGCTTTATTCATACAACTTGGTCTGTGCTTGCTTGGTAACTGTTTGAAATAAAGGCCACTAACATGGAAGAAAGGCAGACATACTATCACTATGTTTGATTGTGGAATCTAAACACTCAGCGCAATTGCCTATGGGGTGTGTTCTTCCAAGTATCTTAATTTTCTTCTACTCTCTGATCAATAATAATTTGTTTTTCTTAACAAAACACTTATTTTTGTGGCTTACACTTGCTGTTATCTCTGCAGTTTTAGTAGCATTCCGAGCAGTTTAGAGGGAAGATTTGGATACATTTTCAATGTGTTTGTAATTGGCGGCAGCATGGAGGATAGCGAACCTGTTGGTACTAGTCAATATAATCTATGGTGAGAGAGAGGTTCTCTGATTCTCACGCGAACGGGGTCAATATTCATCAAAATTCCTTTGAAGTGCTTCGAGATTAGTGTGCGGAATTATCACCCTACTATTTCCTCCCAATTTGGTTGGCTTTGCTTGTATTTTTCCCTGTTTAATTTCAAAGCTGTCCACGAATATAGTTCTTTTGTACTATCGCAAGATAGAGATGACAATTGGCATACTGATGTAATTGTAATGCTTCGGAACGATTCCCACGAAGCTTTTATTTAGCCCAGCATGTACGCGCGCGCATCCTTACTAACCTTTTTAAGTGGGTTCTTTTTAGCTTGTGAAGACGTGATTGTCCCTTAACCTGTGTAATTAACAGTTTGCGAGACTTAAATGGATGGCAAATGTTTGATTGTTAATAACAAGCACCGAAGCAATTGCTTGATTTCCCCAAGTCTATAGCTTCGAAGGAGACATTTGACAGGAAAACAATATAGAGGAGACAACTTAAACATGAAGTTGGCGACTAGGAACCACGCGATTCTACAGTCGAACCCTTGCTTAATGAACCTGACCATGAACTGAGAAATGTGAAGAACTCGATGGCGCTCCCTAAGCAATCTGGTCTGATCGGGTGACGCACTTGTAACCAAGATAGAGAGAAGCGGCCAAGAAAGGAACAAAGAAGTCAAAGATGGCCTTGAATTTGGGGGTGGCGTCGTCTTTGATCACAAAGGCACTCATCTCTTTCTTGGCAGGTTCGTTGGTTGCATCGTCCTTACCGCCTAGGTCTTGGATTGTGTGACCTTGCAGTACTCCCACTTGGAACTTGGAGAGCATATTTTTGGCTCCCTCACTGTGCCCAATAGTATCAAACTCTTTGGTGGCATCCTTACCTGCAACTTCTAGCAGCACATCATCCCCTCCTGGGTGTTCCTCCAAGAACTTGGTCACGTTCAAAACCTGCCAAATTCAAACCCAGTCAAACCACATGAACACTGCGTGTAAAAGAAACAAGGCGAGAGAGGGAGAAGGGGCTCTTACTCTGCCATACACCACCACCCAGCAATCCCTGTTGGATTTGTGTTGGGCAACCTGGGAGAGGGTGTAAACTTTGTCTAGACCCATGGAATGAAGCAAGCGGTGAGAGTCCGAGAGAGGTAAAGTGGCAAAGTGTGGAGTATGAGGGTGAGAGAAGTGAAGAGCAGTTACTGGGAAAACAAGAAGCAAGAAGCCGAGTTTTGTAAGGCGAGAAAGGAGTGTGGAAGATGGGTTTTACAGGAAGCCCCAGCTACCCCCAGATGATATGCTTGGTTAGGTTGACCACCGGTGAGTCTACCCTCTTAAACAAGCCATGCGGCGTGGAATGGCGGATTCTCTCGAGTCTCAACCCATCCTAATATCCATCCAAGGAAGGAAAGCCACGTGTATTGCTCAGATTTATTTGAATTAAAATCCTTTTTTTTTAATCAATTTTATAGAGACTGATATATATAGAATTTTTTGTAATTTCTCTCTCAAGTGAGCTTTACAAATTTAAATAGAATTTATCATTAAAAGGGTCTCATAAATTTTATATTTATTTTCCATTCATTTATCAAACAATTAAAAAAAATATAGCGGTCTAATTTTGTTTAATTTCAGTATTAGTTCTTCTGTGATAAATTTCATTTGTATAGTCGGATGGTCTAATTATTGTATCTTGCGTGGGTTCACTATTCCATTTTTTCAGTTAAAATAATCATTACGTTTAATATTAATAAAATAAGCTATATAATCCGTTAATCCGTTCCCCGAACTCTGCAGTTGTATGAGTCCACATCTAATTTTATGAAAACAATCTATATATTTATACAATTAATAAATTATAGAAAGCTGAAGTGATGTATTCAACTAGCGAATAGTATTGTTCTTCAAAATATTTAGCTCCTATTAGATTGTGTGATTTAATATGTCGAGTCATAATATTTGAAAATTTTAATTTAACAATTAACATACCCCACTAAATAGCTCAAAGAGTACATAGAAAAACACAAACAGGAAGAAAAAAGCAGGAGAAAAAGTTAACGCACAGTGTGGAATAGATGAATTAATTTCGTAGCTTTAACAGTATGATCAACATTCAACAACGACTTGAACAGAAGTCTCTCGGGTCTAAAAGATTCCTCCGCAAACAGCCTCTTGCTTAGAGCATCTCGTAGCTTCCAACAAAGGATCCAGCGTTGGTCCCTGCCACGTGAATTAATGCTCCCCAGAATCCAATCTTTCAACGGTTTAGTTTAAAAAACAGTCATAATTAATGATTAACAGTCATCACTACAAAGGAGCTTCCAATGCAATCCTATGAAAATACATATCTGTGTTGCTCTCAAATCAATGCCCATGGAGGCACCGATGTCCTTGATAATACATTTTCTCGCTACTCATGGTCGCAGGCAACTGCAAAGAATTCTTATGAAGCGAGTTTGTTCTGGTTTTTTTTAACAGTTCTTTACTATGGTGTTGGTCAAATTATTGTGTTTACTTATGGACTAATGATAGTGGTTTTTCATTTGGTTGTGTTTATTTTATCAGGACAACAGGTTAAGTTTTTTTATGTACGGATCATTTTATCTTTTTATAAATTTGACTTATATTCTATAAAAAAAAATACAAAGGACCTTCCATCCTTAATTTCGTTAAGTAATAAATATTAAAAAAAATGGCGATATTCCTTGTACCATCCGTCTGCAATTTCGTTCTTTTCGTTTTGGTGTAACGCAATATTTTGAGTTGTTACTGTTTAAGGAGCTTTCTTGTGGGCTTTGCCGCGTTTTGTTCATCCAAATATATATATATGCCCTCCCTGCCATTTTCTTTTACTTTCCATTGTAATACCCAAATTTACGAAAATATTGAACCTTTCAGCATGCCCGCTTATTTAATTTGCTTGACGCATCCTCTTTCGAACATAACGTCTAATCAAACTAGACGCAGCATTTGACTGATTCTTGCCCTTAATTTATGATCCAAGTAAAACGCAAACACAACGGTCTTGTAGCTGTCAAAATCAGACTCGTTGGCGCATCGAGTCTATCAGCACTAATGAATTTTCCATCCACGAAACAAGAAATGCCTTGGAATCTCTTCGTTTATCCTATTAATAGTAGACATGTTTTGGACCTTTGGGCCTTCTTCACGATCCGATAGAATGCCTCATTTCAACTCCCAAGATGATTTTATCATGCCCGGACCGTGATCATAAACCGGGCCCATGACTACCTATTGGAAATTGCTCTCTCTCTTAGGATATATGACTACACGCTGGTATTATGAGATTGCTTCAAAAAGGAACTACAAAATAGAGGAGATTGAACCATCCTGGCATCAAATGCACCCTATTATGATTATGCAACTGTGAAGCAATCATTCAAAAGGACCACGAAGGAAATACAGCCACATTTACATTGTATCTAAGAGAGTGCATAATATTACAGCATTTAAGGCTGAGGTGCACAAAGAAGCAGGCCAACTCTGGCAGCTACTAAGATCCTGGAGCTGTTTATCTTTGGGTAGGGAGCCGCTAATGCTTTCTCATAACTTGTATTGATATATACTTTCATGAAGATTTCACTTGAGAACTGCCCTTTGAGAACTCGTTGCTGATACCTTTTTCCTTGCTGTCGAATTCCACTCCTTGAAATGTGACCCTTGATGACCGATACTGACTACCAAATGCAGTGCCGAATCCCCAACCAAGACCTACTCCGATCCCACAGCCCCCACCTTCAGAATAAAAACCAATCCACATCAGTCCCAGTGAGACATGCCGAATTCAAGACACATAAAATATGCCCCAGGCAGTCCATGAGTATCAAAGGCAAGAGCAGAACCAGATTTGAGGTTGGAGGAGAAAATGGTAGTCGAAACAAAGGTGACGCTTTGCAAATTATACATCACTGATATCTTAGGTTTAAACTATTAATTTTTATGATTTGTTTGGATAAAAAAAAAATGATTGGGAGGTGGGATTTTAAATTTTGGCGACCTCAATTTTAAAAAATGGAGAATTGTGGTTATAAAGTTTTTAATTGATTTTTTTTTATTTTTTTTCCCTTTTATGTCTCTCAAATAAAATTTTAAAACATATTTATCTATTTTTTAAAAAAAAGAACTTGTTAAAATATTATATTTCCTTTTTTAATTACTTTAAGTAAAAAATGAGGATTAATACATAAAATTAGTAATATATAGTATGACATTGATATACACTCCCCTCCGTTCAAAAATGTAAAATATTTTTAACCAAATCTTACATCTCAATAAAGTAGTTACCTATTCTCAAATTAACCCTATTTTTTCATATTTATTCCTATTAAATATCCTACAATAAATATAAAGTTATTCATCAATAAAGCCACTTTGAAAAAAAGACAATGATTACATCTCAAAAAACTAAAAATGCCTTATATTTTTTAAAATCCAACTCTTCAAAAAATGTCTTATATTTTTGAATGAAGATAGTATATATATATAGAATTAGAACCAAAGTTACTGCATAATTACTATTTACTTGGTAAAATGTGCATTATTTTCCCTCCAAATCTTAGCTTCCTCTGTAGAGTACTGCACAGGAATAAATTCTAGTACTCAATAAATTTGGAAATCAAAGTCACAAGAAATCATGGGCATCGTACCTGCACCAAGACCCAGAAGTTCAATGGCATACCTGTGGAGCAGGAAAAAAGCATCACATTAGAAAGGCTATGTTTTCTTGACGGGCAAAATACCATTTGAACATTGGAGCAGCTGCCATTATAAAATTTAAAATTATAATAGATAACAGACTCATTTTATGCCTTGATTTGGGTGAGAATGCAGAAGCAAAATTGGTAAATGTCGCTACTTGTTTTGTCATTAAAAACAAAAAAAATCTAATCGTCTGCAATGTTTTAACTGATTTTGATGCAAGGGGGAAAAACGAACAGGGAATTCAGCAATCACATTTAGACGCATTTAAGACAGTAAGAGGGAAAACAAAGAATGCAATTGCAAGGTGCCATCATTTTCATTGGTTCAATTAACACTATGAAGGAAGTGGATGCTCCTTTTGCCAACCTGGACACCTCAGCAATATAAAAGTATGGAGACTGCTAAGCAGTCACTCGGAGATTAGAGGTGAAAGTGCAGCAATGATAGCCTAGAAAAAGAAATAGATGTTCCATCTAGATTCTAACAGATTCATCATTATTTGAATCCTGTGAAGATAATCAACTTGTAAAGTCTAGCAGTAGTGTCCATAAAATGACAATTTTTATACATTTAGCCTAGAAATCTTAAGATCCCAAAATAGTTTTATGTCATCTAGTCATGTGGAAAAAAAAAAAAATTAATAACTCAGCCAGGTTTCTAGCGAAGAAGCCAGCTAAACGAAATGCAATATAAAGACGAACGAAAGACTTTTATGATCGAATCATGACTTCAAGCTCTTTCACATCCAAGCAAATTTAAAAATCCAGATATGATATCCAATAAGCTAATATAAAATGTGTGAGAAAGTAACTTTCGAGAGTACCAAGTGAACATAATAGAATGTAGCTTATATCTAAGGTAGATAGCTAGAAGCCAAAATGTTCAATAGATGTGGAATGGTCACCGCTGAAAAGAAGGGAGATAAAGTATAGCAGAGCATGAGTATGAGGAAGCTAGAGAAGACAATTAGGATAACTTAAAGGGAATTCATATTGAAGTGACAACTTTAAAATGTGGCCTGCATCGCCTGAAGAACATGGCATGATGAGTGATAACAGTTCGCACGATGTTCACTTGATAGGCGTAAGAATGCATCGTATCTGTGAAATCATTGAGCTCGGCATTTATCAGATATATGAGTTTACGATATTGTAGGATGAAGTTTAAGCATTGCTATTGTACACGGATAGATAGAAGAGTGTCAGACCTATTCCGAACTCGAAAAACCTAGAGGAGAAATTGAATTAGAAATTGAGTACAGCAGGAAGAAAACAGACCTCCGAAACCCCATCCTACACCAAAACCGCAACCAGCTCCAAAACCTGAAAACGCAAATTCACAATCAGATAGAAACTAGAGACTCGGAATTTACAGAAATTTTGATACCCAGAACGCCACAACTGAAACTCCCAGGTAATTAAGGTATACCGAATCCAACGCCAGTGCCGGTGAAATGTGTAAGAACCATTTCTTTCCGGTGAAACGGCTCAAGCAAAGGCACCGGTGGAAATCGAAGAGTCGACTGAAGTCTATCAAATGAGAAAATTACTGCAACGTCCAGTTTAAGAAAATAGTAGTGTTTGGAAATAAAAAAACTAAATTAAAATATTTTTATATTTAGTTAAAATAAAATTGTATTTTTTCGTAAATAAAAATTATAGGTTTATAAAAAAATTTAAAAATAATAAAAAATATTTATTGAGATATATAATTTTATTTATAAATAAAATAAAATAATAAATTATATTTTTTATATATATAAAAATGGAAGTGGTGTGCAACTGTGCATGATGACAACCCACATAAAAGAGACTCTAGATATTGGGTTCGGATCCTGACCCCCCTTTTTCTGTTTTCTTTTTTCTTTTGATCTGTTTAGTTTGTTTTTAAAAAAAATATAATTTTTTATTCTTACACTTTACTTATATTTTATTATAAATCTTTATATTTTTTTAAATATTTTGGATCTTTACACTTTTATTTTTAATATTTTACATTCATTTAAGGTCCCTACACTTTAATCATTTTTATCATTTAAGGACTTAGAACACAAAGAATGAAAGTGTAAGAACTCGGAACATTAAAAAAAGTATATGAATCTATAGCAAAATAAGAATAAAATGTAAAAACCAAAAGTTATATTTTTTTTTTTGCCAACCAAGAAAATTTGTTTAGTTATACCTGTTATAAAATTAATAGTAATATAAAATATGAATTCATAATGTGCCTATGTTTACTTGCGATTAACGATGATTCCTTTTAACAAACTCTGTTAATAGACTCTATGTAGCATGCAAGACTTACACTTAATTTTATTTCAAAAACTCCTCAACAAATATATGAAGATAGCTAGGTTTAAATCCTTCGACAAATTATATGACAATGTTTTAACAAATAATAAGACAAGGCTAACCTTCGTGTATCAAAAGACGGCCATAAGTACCATCTATATTTTACCTACTCCTCTCTCTAGGCAAACTTCTTCCAAATAATTATTTAATGTACATACTCACTTATTTCATAAATAAATGACTTAATGGGTTACAAGCACGTTTTAACCCATGCGAGCATATGTAATATTTTCATACATACTTCTTTTTCTAAAAACTTACATACATAATCTCCACATCACATATCTTTCAGGTCAACTTTTAAATTCACCTTTTCCATATCACAATAGCATTACATTACTAACTTTTCATTTCAATACAAAATTACAACATGGAACTTTTCAAGTTCAAATTCATCGTTATAGCCAAGTTAGGTTTAGTCAAGTCTTATATGATTTTTGGCATAATAACAATCACAATATTCAACCATTCAAATCAATTTATTCATTTTTGAAAACATACTCAATAGGCTAAAAGTGACTTATGCAATTCACCACAACATTCTAACAACACATAGATTAAAATTCAGTACTTAACTCTTTAATTACAAAAACAGAAAGGGGAGCCAATTTACTATGAAATGCAATAATAATCCTTTACAATTAATTTTTTTCATCAACATCATACTTGCACTAATATTTTAACCCTATTTAGATATTACAATTAATCATGCATACAACCTAAGAATTAAAATACACAACTTAACTCAAATTAACAAATAATGTAAGTAATCACCAAAATAATGATACTCCTAGTTAGCAACATCATTAAAATCATACACATAATACTCAAAATATTGAGGCTTACAAGTTAGGATAAAAGAACCTATGCCTTAGGCTATTTCCCTCTGTCTTGCCCTAATGAGCTAGCACCTACAATATTAAAAAAATGGGGGTAAGTACAACTACTCAATAATCAATGTTAATTTAGCCTATATAAATGTATGTTAATTAATTATCTTGATACAAGTGGCATTTTCAACTATCATAAATTCACACACTCAAAATAGTATAGTTCATCTAATCACAAAACTAGCAAACATGTGGCATAAATAATATCATTTATAAAGATCACAGTACTAACAACCATATGTCTCATACAAGATGCGAGACCGTAATAATACCAACAATGTGACCAAAATATGTTATGCACAATCAATGCCATCCTTATAGCCTTTAGATATCTCTGATATAAGACGATTGGCTATTTAGTTAGTTTGTTCATAAAATCAAACTACTCAAGCCTTTTACTTATGAGAAGATGCCTGACTAAAGCTACTACACTTACTTTTGAGTCACAATTTTTCCTACCACTAACAACCATGAAGTGCCATACCCCTAAGCCAGTCTCCTTATAAACTAGTGGAGATTAGTTAAATTTGAGTTCCTCAATGGATAAATAGAACAGTCCCTTAAAGAACAAGTGAAACAATAAATAAATAAACAGAGGCAAGCTATCGAGCTCTAAATGGTGGCCTTATTACGTGTCAAACTCTCACCACAAATGATCATACAAGGTACAATTACTTCGCTTATAGCATGCATCAAATCATCATGAATATCATGCATTATATCATCATCAATCCTTATTATATCACAAATCATTTCATATCCATATACACATCCATATATATCCTCTCACACAATCCAATAATCACTTTATTACAATCAAGGTTCATATCACATTCATTATCACATAGCCCTAGCCTACAATGCATGCATTCAAGTTCTCAACCATTCAAGGTCATTTTGCCAAATATCATTTAAAACATAATTTTAAGTCATATTTGCATTATTTACATATATTCGAAAACATACTCTTAATTTTCAAAGTAGCATAAAGCACTTACATTACACACATTTCAAATATCACAATTTGATTAATAAAAACTATATAACCAACCAACGCACAAATGCATAAATGAGATGTTCATTTGATTATCCCAAACTTTTAAGAGATTAAAAGCTTATCCCACGCTAACAAGCACTTTTAAGGCTTCAATTAGCTCGAATGGTTTCAATAATAGTTAATCTATAATTAAGCCATATCAACAATCATTAATATCCTTACTAGAAAATTTCTAACATTTACTCAATACTTTCAAGATTTCCAAAATTACAATTCTTCTCATATAAACATACCTATAGAGTTTATTGGCTTCCTTTAGCTCAAATTAACTTCACAAAGCTCCCAAGCCACCACTAATGACATTAAACAAACTCCAATTGCCAAATTGAATGTCATTTTTAGGTATTTATTATCCTCTAATCACCGAAACTCATAAACCATAACTACTAGTTCTTAATAAACTAAACAACTCTTATTACCTCTATTTAAGTCAATGGGTTTAGATCCACAGCTCTAAAAGTTTGAAATCATTATCCTAAACTAACCCTAGCTTATACAAGACAATTAAAAAGAGTTAGGAATCTTATATTTGGTGTTTAATGACTTTAAAATACTCCAAGACCATCAAATCTACAAGCCTTAACATAGTAAACTTCAAGCTTTTTGTTTACTCTTTGTTTTATTTCCCTTTTTTTTAATTCTAATTGTAACACACCAATTTTTTTTTAAATAATTTAACTCAACCATAGTTGGGTTACAGCCACCCAATATATTTTATATCAATAATTTTAATATAAAAATATTTTATAATTGGCTTCAACTCGCACAATACAACATTTCAGCTAAATTTTTACCTCCCACATGCCATTAGGCTAAATCACATTTGTCCATCCTTATACTCCCAACAAGTAAACTAAATCACATTTGTCCATCCTTATACTCCCAACAAGTAAAATAAATAATTTAGTCAATTTTCAAAACAAGCCAGTTATTTGGCTTCATAATCATACCATTTTAACCAATCCAAAGTAAACCAAATATTAAAATTACAGTCATCCAAAGTGTACCAAAAATAGAAATAGTTTGAAAGGCATGATTACATTTATATATTCATATAATTGTCAATAAACAAAAAGTCCTAATATTGGCAATATAACACATTATAAATCATAAATCAAATACCCAAAAGAGACAGTGGATCTATGCCACTAAGCCTCTGGGACTCCTCCACGTGTCACTCGTGGCTCTTCTCCTGAAAATTGTTAACCACATAATAAGACTCAAAAGTCCCAGTAACCAAAGCCAATTTATGATAGTATATACAAACAGTTAAGTATGTGCTTATTAAGTGATAATTAAAAATAATATAATTTCAACAAATATAAGAAATATTACAATACAGATAAATAACCATCCTTATATCCCTCCATTAACCTCGAGCCGTAGCCCTCACTCGGTGCTAAATTACCCGACCAAAGGTAGATTAGCCCGAGCCCTTACAAGCCACCTATTGAGCTCCAATAGGGGCGTACCACGTGGCACATAAATACAACAACAATAGCAAGTCTCCTAACACCTCCCACAATAATCAACAAATTCATAATAATATTGCACAATTATACAATATTACAAAATTCATAATTTTTTTAATAATCACCCAATTAACATGAAGTAACACTAATCATAAATTAAAAGCACGGTTACCTCGTGGCTTTTTCAATAAATTATTCCTTATAATTTCTCTCCCACCACAATCTTCACCAATAATACAATCTACAAATAACATATTATTTATAAATATTAGTTTTAATTTTTGAAACTAATAAAATAATTCTAATAATAGAATTAAAAATATAACATAATTCCTAATCTCAATCTTAATACAAATCTAGAGTCAATACTATTAAGTAAAATTTTTAACTCCTCTTTTACTTATCAATAAATATTAATAATCTAAAAGTCAACTCCTAAACTAATTTCTATTATCAAAGTTTTCTTTTTATTTTATAAATTCGCACCTAAAATACCCAAAAATTAAAAATTGAGTCTCTAGCTTAGAATCATAATCTTATAGCCATAATAATTCATTTCTCATCCCAAATAATCATCTAAATCTCAATAAATCAACATATATTTTTCAGATTTAATAAAAATCTAATCTAAAATTTGATCCATTAGTCACAAATTCAAAGATCATCAACAAATTTATACTCTAGAACATTTATTATACTATTAACAACCTCAAAAACTATATTTATTCAACATAAATTCATCCCTCTTCCAGATCTTAAATTTTCTACCACCACAAAATCAGAAACCAAAGAGGAAGGATGATTAAAATTTTTTTAGAACACTTATTTAATCTTGAAAAGCTTGAAATCACATCCTAAATATCCTATTAAAAACTCTTACCTTAAAAATTTAGATCTTCCGCATCGGCGACTCACGCTCACAGACGCTCTCTCTCTCTGCCTCAGCTCGCGCACAGGGAAGAATGAAGAAACGAAGGAAACAGGTGAGTGTTTATAAAAATTCAGTGGGTCCTATTTTTTTTTATTATTTCTTCTTTCCTCTTTTTTTTTATTATTTTACATGTAATCATTACACGGCCGCCGAAAGCAATCTTGTTCTTCTTCTTCTTCCTCCTTTTTCTTAATACCTTTTCTTTTTTTTATAATAACAATAATTTAATAATTTTTTTTATTATTATTTTTAATTAATAATTTTTTTATTTTAATTTAGAATTATATCCTAAGTTAGATTTAATAATCATCTCCTACCAATTTGCTTATCTCTAAATATTTTTTTAAAATTTCTATTAACCCAAATTAACTATTAAAATTTAAATTGGGATGTTACACTAATGTAGATTTATATATGTAAAATTTTGCCTATGTACTACGGCGCATGCAACATGAACTGCTGCGGACGGCATAGAATAAGGAGCTCCTGTTTTGTGTCGTGACTATGGCACAGGTAATGTGTGTCGTGGCGCATGGTGTGACAAGAAGGGTTCTGAACTTTTCTTGCCTTTCCAGAGCCCAAATCACCCGACGTTACTTTAAACTTTATCCTTGAGTTGTAACTGCAACCCATTAGGCAGATTAGTCCTTTCAAACCATCCTCTAACTATACAACAATTTAATTTACTTATTACCCTCATTTAGTTTAACTAATCAGGGGTTTAAATTGTAGAATGTTACAAGGGATGTTGAAATTATTCGGCTTGGAAAGAAGGTGAACCATATGTAATAAAGAGGAGCTACAATTGATTCTAAGAGGCACAAAATTAAGTAGGGTAATAAAAGAGAAAGACATGTATATCAAAGCGGTTATGACACCTTTCATTGATGTTATTACAGTTGATGCCATCATTAGCCTTGTAGATTTGCATCATTTGTGGGTTACTCATTAGCACTCAAGGGTAATGGACGAGTCACTTGTTGGAATATTAGTCATGTGTACTAGAACAAATGTAGATTGATTCTCAAGCAAAACTAAGACTCCAAATGCATATTGGGGTTCAGTGCTTTGGTGTTATGTTGAACTACCAAAATGCATATTATGATGCAAATTTGTCTACCTTGTGTAATTTCTATCCTTAGGGAGAAGATCTAATACAAATAAGAGGGGTAACTCTAATGTTTTTGAAGATGAAATTGATAATAAAATAGTATTTAAATTTTTTTATAATTTTTTATTTTAATAAATATAAAAAATATAAAATAATACTTTCAATTTAAACTATCTAAATCAAACTCTAGATAGTTTAAATGTCATCACAATTATAAAAAATCATGTTCATCAATACAGGTGTATAATAAGCTGGACAATCTTAACTAAAATGAGCTAGGCTAACCTATACCTGTACTTAGCTCATTTTAGCTGATCCCAAAATAGGCTAAGCTAACTCGGGCAAGCTAAAATGGGTTAGACTAGCCCATTTTCATGGGTTCTTTTTAAAAAAAAAGGAAATAAATCATCTAACATGAATTTTTATGGTATATTTCAACATAAAAGTCCAAATAAAATCAAAGAAAACAAAAATTAACAAATAAAAATTATCATATCAATTTGTGTGCTCACTAAAAAAAAGAGGAAATAAAAAAGGAAAGAGTGGAGATAATTGAATCAGTCTATTCTACTTGTCAAGCCAAAGAACGTACAACCACATACTGATAAGCATCTAAGTTCTAACTAATTTATTCTCAAAATTGAAGCGTCCAAGTTTGAATCACAATAAGTCAAATCCTAAAGAATAAAAAATAAAAAAGCCACAAATTAGGTGTTTAGATCCAGTATTATGTTGGCCATTCACAAAGGAGTAGAGAACTAGTAAAGGAGATGACTTTCCTAATCCAAGTTGTGAGAGTGGGCTTTGGATTTCAAATCTAGCAGTGATTGGGAGTTTCAACACCATGAGTTTGAGAGACAAGGGAGACAAGCCAAGACAAGATCAGGGAAGCTATTGTTGGACTTGAACCGAAGGTTGAAGCTAGACGAGAAGAGGGAGACAACTCAAACAAGAAGATCTGGCGATAAGTGTTGAATAGGGATAAGGGGCGATGAGTCGACAATGATGGGTGGAGTGGAATGGAGAGAAGAGAGTGAACGATGATGACTGATAATGAGAGTGAGCAGTCGAGTGCAATTCCAAATTGAACGAGGATTTTTTTTAGAGGGAGAGAGTAATATGCAACACAATGTTTGAATTTATACACACACACACACACACACAACTATACCACTATATGGGGCCGGACGGGCTGCCCGATGAGCAACCTTTAACTCGTCCTGCTTGTTTACGTTGAATACGAGCTGACTCGTTAAATTAGCTTGCCCCTTTTGTTTCTCTAAATAGGCAGGTTTTAACCACCCATTTCATCCGGTTGCAGGCGGGTTCAATGAGTTGAGTATTATTTGCTCACCCTTACTCGTCAATGTGATGTTAGTCATGTGATGAGAACTAAAGATGGACCCTTAATTAAACCTTCCATGTCAACTCAATGGAACACAAGCACGCCATGCATATACAAGTAACTATATATAAAGATGCCTCTTGTTTCTCCACCAATATCTCAGCTTTCATTGTCACAGCTAACTTACTGGGTCATGTGATAGTGTCCCTGCAAAATCTAATAAATTTCCTCGTGAATTGCTTAACATAAGAATTTCACAAAGTTATCAGAATGAATATATATAATGCAACAAGACCCCATCAGAGAACGAGTGAAAATTAAACAAAAACACTAATTCATAACTTTGGGGACAATTTTGTAAGCTTTGGTCTTGTCTATCCAATGCTGAAAGGAATTCTTGGTGCTCCTGAATCCTAAGAAGCCATGCTCTTTGGCTTTGTTCATGCTATCAATCAAGGGCTCCTCTGCCAACACAGTCTCCACAAACCACCATTGACCAATCTCTTCCAACTTCGATGGCTGAAGCTCGTACTTCTCAACGATCTCGTCCCACACTGCTCCTTTTCCCCTCATCCTCTCCGTCCACCTCAAATTCCAACCCTCCTCGAACCCGTAATTCTCTATCCCAAACTGGTCAGCCAACACCTTCCACAAATGCTTCCACCTGAATAAATCCCCATTGCTGCAATTAAACGCTTCGTTTTTCGCATTAGGTTCTACCGCTGCCCATATCTGCTGCTCTGCTATCAAGTCTGCGTCGGAAGCTGCAGAAAAAGACTCCCACGCCGCTTTACTACCGGGAAATATCAAGGGGACCCCCTCATGCTTGCAAATAGTGGCGTACACACACAGTGTGCCGACCATGTTCATCAAACTGAATGGGGAAAACCCAAATATCACACGAGGACGATGAATGGACCAGCTTAGTCCCTCTTTCTTTGCCGCCTCTCGGAACAGAATGTCCTCCTGGGTGTAGTAGAAATTGGGACCGTCGAGTCGTGGCATGTCCTCGGTGTGAGGCGGCTCGTGGGGTTTGATCTTTCCGAATAACCCAAACGGGCCTTTGTAGTGTTTGGCACCAGTCTGAAGGCATAAATGGCGGAGCTTCGGCGCGTTTGGAATGACTGCTCCCAGGACGTTCCTGAGCATAGCCCCATTGACCTCGCAATCCTCGAGCTCCGCGGCCGTGTTGACCCATGCCACGTAGAAGATGTGGGTGACGTCTGTCAATTTGGAGAGCTTAGCTTGGGTTTCGTTTGGATCCAAAATATCGCACTGGATGTATTCAATGGGATGATCGGAGTTCCAGTTGGGTCGGGGCCGTCGTGCAACGCCGTAAACCTTCCATGGACCTCCTGGTGTGTCCCCCAGCGGTAGAATCTCGGCCAAGCTGTTACCCACGATACCGGTAACGCCTATCACCAGCGCCACGCTTTGGATGTTTCGACCATCATCTTCATCTAATTTCTTCTGCAAAATGAGACATCAAAAGGCTTAGAGCGAGTCAGAGATGGCGCAAGAATTAGAGATAGAAAGAATGAGGAAATTTGGGAGATGCATGCCTTGATAGCACCAATAGCTCCGCCCCACCACCAACTCATTTCCTTGGCCAATGCCTGCCTGATGGAGAAGAAACGGAGGCCAACGCAAATAAGAAGGAAAGGTTCTTCAGTACGAACTTGGTAGTTGTCGAGCCGCTGGGAACAATTAGTCAATCCTGGGAATGGCTTTAGACAAGCCGTTGTGACTCTTGAGTTGCAGGGACTTGATTGTGCCATGACGCACTGGTGAGGAAGAAGCACGTGTTTTCCAAATCATGCCATCTGTTGAAGCCAAAACTCCCTCTTCTGAATCTGATCCTCTTTTTTTTTTTTTCCCTGATCAATCGTACCTTTCGTTCTGTGCTCCCACTTTCTCTTTTCTGAACTTCTTTTGGCTTTATTTTGTCCTTAATTTCAATATGCGAACCAAAAACAGAAGTGAAAGGCAGCCTGACGAGGATGCGGGTCAATTAATCACAATCCAATGGGTTATTCTCCTGAGTTCTGATTTTGAAATTAAGTCAAGTCATAATCCTCTTCCCCTTCCATAATGTCATTTTCTTTCGGTACATTTTTGTGCTTTGGTCTTCTGATAATTATTTTTTATCACCAAATGACGTATTCTCGTGATTCCTGAGGCCTCGTTATGTTGTTCTGTATTTGCGTGTTTCTGCGTGCAGATAGGAAATTCTCTTTCTTATGTGAAATGCTGTATAGAATTGAGCTGACTATTCCATCTTGCATGCATGATTGTAGCTCAAACCCTTGAGTGTGTGAAAAGGTAAAGAGTAATAGCAAAGGATCGATGAATTGGTAGGCGGATTAGGACCGAAAAAAAAAATTATGTAGTCACAGTCTCGCTACATGTTGAGCAATGAGAATTGGCACAGAAAAAATGGGTGAGACATATGCTTAATGTACGAAATTGTATTATATTATTCTCGTATGAAATTCCTTTTCATTTTTGCATTATTTATGCTCTTCTCTCTCCCAGTCTTTCTCCATGCATGCATATCTATATATATCATGTATAATAAATGTTACAGGTGTCTGTGTTCTCGTGGAAGACTTACATTCTCACTTCACCTTGTTACAGAGTTCTAATAAAACAATACAGTTCCAGGTACGCCCTTCCCTTTCCAAGCATCTGATTTTTGAACAAGTCGCTTAGCAACTGGATATACCCTGCAGAACATCAATTATTGTTCATGATCGCTTATAATATTTTATCCTCAACATTACATCCAAATGAACAATCAATGACAGAGTGGTCATGATTTCACTTAAACCACACTTTACCTCTGTTTTTTTCTTAAGCACCGCAGTTGAAAATTTTGAAGTCATAAACCAAAACAACCAAACAAGTGGATCGAAGGAGTAAAAAACAATACATAGCAGTCGAAACAAAACTACTAAAAATATTGTGGTGATCAACATTCATCAGATTCTCGATAATCATAATCAGATCAACAGTCAGAAGCTTTGGATTTGCTATAGATGCCTGCATCTATAGACTACACTGGGGGCATCTATAGACTACACTGGGTACATATAACAGAGGTATATATACAGTGATACGCAGTAAGAGTGAACACACATTAATGTTAATCAGTCATACCTTCTATGTGTATTATTCCTCCTTTTATGAATTATATATACATATATATATATGTTATAATAATAATATAAGAAATTGCACCGTTCATTTAAGCCATGAATATTATGGCGTATTTTTCAGGCTTACGTATGATGTACAGGTTCCGCGTCTTGTTTATATTGAAGAGAATTTAATAACTAATTAGCTTCATTCATTGAAACTGACGCGGTGATAGATCATTAACTAGCCAGTTTTACTTAATCATGCATTATGTTAACAATGTAATTCGGTTGTAGCCCAACAAGACGTATTCTTTCATGCTTGATTAATACTCAGGAATATTCCTTTGATCCTATTTATAAAATAAAGAGAAAATAAAAGATTTAGTTTTATTTATCGGACATTTGTTAATTTTCAATGTTCCCATTTATATTTTTATTTTTATTAAATACTTTAAATAAAAATATTAGTAATGAAATTTAAAAATATTTATTAGGAATGAAGAAAAAAACTTGTTAAATTTTAATATAAAATTAATGAGATTTAATTTTTTTAATTTTAATAAAATATGTTAAAAATAACTATAAATAGAATTAGAAGAAGTACGTGAGCCTAGAAATCCAACAAAACACTTGTTTAAAGGGAGGTGATTCTCTCATACTCCCCTCCTCCTGGTTCTCATTTTGCCCTCATAAGGACAGGAATTTTTTTTTTTTTTACTTTTCTTTAAATTTATCACTCACCTGTCCATGGCCTCCAGCCCTCCACGTGAAACCACGATAAAAACCAGGAAGAGGGGAGTCGGAAAGAACCTGCTCCTTTATTTAATTTTGAGCTTTTGATTTTGGGCTATCAAAAAATATTATTCTTTTTGTCTCAAATTATAACACAATTTTAAATAAAATTATATATATTAATAAAATTTATTAAATACCCTTTATAATTTTATTTTTTAAAATAAAAATAAAATTTTAAAAAAATACCATTCATTTAACAAATATTAAGGAGAGAAAATATAATAAGAAAGGTAATATTAAAAAAGTATTATTAATAAATTTTACTTTTATTAAAGTGTTTTATATTTTAAATTGTCAAAAGTTTAAAAAAATATCTTATAATTTAAAATGAAGGGGTAAATTATATATTGGGCTGTGATATGGGATTCATAATCAATACACAAATTATGGATTTTAAAATGTCTCTCTCTCTCTCTCGTATATATAATATGTTTTACTTAGCTTGAAGCAAACAATAAAGTTGCCCCGGCCCGGAAGTAGCTAAAATAAAAATATTGATTCCAAAATTGGTACGTGAGTTTTGGAAGATTTGCTTTTGAAGAATCAAATTGAACATCCCAACCCCTTACTATAATTTATTTAATTAAATGAACCAGTTTAATAAAGAGCAGCAATAATTACCCAATATCAGATGATTATGGACGTAGGTTTGGTAATTGATTGAGTTTGTTTACTTCCTCTAATCTTATTTGTAAATCATTTTTAACATGTTGTATCAAAATTAAAAAAATGTTAAATCTCATGAACTTTGTTTTAAATGTTAATGAGTTTTTACCTTTATAATAAGGACAATAATTTAATAATTTTTTTGATATTTCATAAGGGTAAAAATATAAAAATAAACATAAAAAATAGTAAATTGTTTTATAAATAGGATTAATCTTCTATCTGTCCTATGAATAAAACCAAGAAAGTACTAGTTAATTCTATATAATGCAGACCTTAAAATAAAAAGATTCCAACAACTTCCTCAAAAAATCACAAAAACGCTCGAGAAAAGAACGTAGAATAAGATGATATGGATGATGGCGATGTAATGATGAAAATAAAGAAAGGAGGGACCATGGGCCCATTTGGTGGCAACTCTCTCTGCCCTTGTTCCTATAAGAATCCAGATTCCAGAGTGTTCCTACGCGTAACTAAAAGCAACTTGCTAGGCCAGGTCTCATCCATTCCCAAACTTACCTCCCACGCCAGCTGTTCACCTTCCTCGCTCCTACTCTACTCCTCTTCTCCACAACCTCTCGTCCTTATCTCCCAATTTCCCTTTCTTCGACTCACTTGCTTTTTCATGAAGTATTCAAACTGAAACTTTTTTGTGATGAAAAAGGCATAAAGTAGCATTGCCATTGGCGCGACTAAGATTAGCCCATATCCGTCAGAAAGAGATTGACATAGAGGGTGGTTGAGTTAAAAAATAAATAAATAAATAAATAAACAAACAAAGAAGATTCATTGGAGAGTTGAGAGCATACACTGTTTGCCCAGTCATTCCTATAGCTGTAAACAGGGTTATTAACTGCACTGTTTAAACGTAATACCATGCTTTGTCTTGTCCTTTTTGATAACTTTGAGGAACACGTACATGCATGATCCGTCCGCATCATGGAATCAAACATACACATGTACATGGTTCTCCTACTTTATCTGGGAATCCCGGGCTGTCTCACAAGAACCATGTTCATGACTCTCGCACTTGCAAACTGTCGAGATGACATTATGCAAAACGGTGTTTTTATTTCTTTGAAATGGATTGCCTTTGCCGTAAAGACGAGGGAGTCCGGATTTGATGGAGCTTGACGCGCAAGGTTGTCTCGGGTCGTTCTAGTATGATGATCATCGATCATCGATCATCGTAGCGGCGGGTTTTGGAGAAACGGGGATGGAAGATCCGGTTGGCGCCAGGTGGAAAGACAGATCAAAGGCAGAGAAACCACGAGCAGATGCCACGTACGTACCTCCCCTAGCTAAAAGCAAATAACAAGCCATACAATACAACCAATATGGCAGGCAATATGCCAATAAGAATGGCGCATCGTGCCCTCCCTAGCCAGCTGTCGCTCGCTTGCATCTCTGTGAAGTTACTAGTCAGTAATAAATTCTCCAACAGTAACATCTTCCTAAGTTCTCACCCAACCCTTCCTCGTTACTATAAATACCTGTCTCCTTCCTTCCTTCCTTCCTCCAATCTCAATCACACTCCAAACATATCCTCAGTTACAGTGTCTCTGGGATAAAGCAACAAGATGAAGCTGCTCTTTGCAACTCTCCTCCTGGCCTGCCTTGTTCTGAGTTCCTCTTTCATTGAGGTCACCATGGCTGGTTCACGTAAGCCAAGCTCTCCTTAATTCACTCGTTATTTCTAATTTTTCTTTTCCTTTGCATAGAACGGTTTACATATACACTGATCTGCTGTGTTGTGGATTAATATATGTATATATTTAGCGTTCTGCGATTCCAAATGCGGGCAGAGATGTTCGAAAGCTGGAAGACAGGACAGATGTTTGAGGTTCTGTGGGATCTGCTGCGAAAAGTGCAATTGCGTGCCTTCTGGGACTTATGGCAACAAGCATGAGTGTCCTTGCTACAGAGATCTCAAGAACTCCAAGGGCAAGCCAAAATGCCCTTGATCATATATCGCCATACATATTTGGCCGTGGACCCCAAACATGTTATTGAGTTATTTAGTACAATTTGATATTCTACACTTCCATATGTTTAGTAATTTGGTTGTAACTAGGATTTTGGGTCTGTCTGAATAATGCTCCGATCGTTGGGTTATGCATACTCTTATAATCTAATGTAAACTACGTCTCTCTTTGGTAATGAATAAATAAGTGCCTTTCTATGGGTTGTCGCCCACTCATACATAAGTTAATAGAAGTTACTCCCACTAGTTTACTCCCTTTAATCACATTTATAGGATAAAAAAAAATTTATTGATCTTATTTACAAGTTACTTTATTAATTTTTTATTATAAATTTTTTTACTTAACTTTCGTTTAAATTTTAAAAAAAGAGAGAAAATATATTATTAAAATATATATTTAATAAAAATAAATTTAAAAATTATTAAATTTTTAAATAGAATTAATGAGTTTTAATTTTTTTATTGTGATAAATATATTAAAAGTAGTTTATAAACAAGAGAAATTAGAAAACTGGTTCCCAACCAACAAAGCAGGCTTTGGAAAATGGTTGAAGAAAATCTTTTTGTTTACACAATCTTTTTGTTTACACTAGGAGTTCTTTTTTATCTTCTTGCCAACCAAAAACGCAGCGAATGCAAAATGGGCCAATGACCTTGTCCTTTTACGCCAATTAACCTTCTTTCCTGAGTACTTCGGAACCTTCTAGTCAGTCTTGGCGTTTTCTGCTTTTCGGCAAGTGACGAGAGAGGAAACGAAAATACAGTATAGGATGATAATCATTACATTATTATTTATTTTTTTTTATATTTTTCATTCTAGTTCAATCTACTGATATATGTAATATGAAAAATTTATATAATCGTATTTTTAAGGAAAAATGACAATTATATTTTACTAAAATGTATAAATAATAATTTAATTTTTTTAAATGTTATAATTTTTTTAAAGTCTCTAAAAGCTTTCCTCTCATCAATAAATTTATATAAATTATTAAATTATTTTTTAAAAATAAATTATTCATAAATTTTATTTAATTATTCATAAGTTTTTTCTTATATTCGCAACAATGCAACAGTAAATAAAAAAATTAATATGCAAAGTTGTAACTTATTATTGTATTGTTGTGAATATAAGAAGGAAAGTTATGAATATTTAAATAAAATTTGTGAATTATTTATTTTTAACAAAAATAATTTAATATTTTATATAAATTTATTGATGATAAAAAAAATTTTAAAATTTTAAAAAAAGTATTGCATTTTAAAAAATTAAATTATTATTTATCCATCTCAGATAGATTTTAATGTCATTTTTTCTGTTTTTAATTATTAAAGAATGTATAATGTGAACTGTTTGGCGTCCTTAATTTAATCCAAGGAAAATAGGTGAAGGTTTTCTTATTGGTCTGGTTGGGGAAAGCAGTCTAATGTCTATGATGACCAACACCACAAGCTGTCACGCACAACAGTCTTTAAGTTATTCTTATTCTGATTCTATTCATAAGGTTAAAAAAATTATATCATATTTATAAATCATATTATTAAATTTTTATTAAATTTCAAAATATATATATTTAATAAAAATAAAATTTAAAATTTATTAAATTTTAAAATAGAGTAAATAAGTTTTAATATTTTTTTAATATTAATTAAATATATTAAAAATAATTTATAAATAAAAATAGAGGAATAATATTTAAGCCTAAATATATTTCCTTTCATCCTTAATAACAGATATACTTTTAAAGGTAAGACTTATATATTTAATATACTTTCATCCAATCTAATTAAGACATGTAAATTTTAATATGTTAATAATATTAATAAAAAAAATTATTATAAAATAAATAATTTATAATAGATACACTTATTTTGATTTAATTAAAAATAAATATCTTAAATATATATGGTTAAGTATATAAATTTTTGCTACTTTTAACTAAATAACATGAATCGAAATGAGACGTTACAATTAGCTAACACTTTAATTAAAGAAAAACGGATGATAACATCATAATTTAAAATACATCCTATATCCAAGGGTAAAACCAGGCTTTAGGTTGATAGGGGGCAACTTTTTTTTAAATACAATCTCTTTATTAAAAATATATTATATTTTTAATTAAATTATACATTTTAATAAGTTAAATATTTGTCTTTAAATTAATATTATTTTTCATATTTTTCCTTATTTAATAAAATACAGAAAAATTATCTTCAGATCTCACATAAATCACGTCCAACATGCTTTATCAAATTTAATTTTTTTTTAAATTCATTAAAATTTAATAAGTTTTTAATTTCATCTCTATTAAATATGCTTACTTTTATTTTGGTAACATTAAATATGCATATTTCAATAGCATACTTCTCTCACTAATATTTACTCTCTTGGTTTAAAAATGTAATGCATTTTAATCAAATCTCACCCCATAATAAAGTAATTAATTATCTTTAAATTAACATTATCTTTTCATATTTACTCTTATATAATAAAGTATTTTGCTTTAAAATAAATATAAAGTAATTTATTTATCATAGACACTTTTATAAAAATAATAATTATACCTTAAAATATAAAAAATACTTTAAATTTTTTAACAGAAAGAATAATAAAAGATAAAAAAATTATAATAAAAATGTTAATGACATGAGTTATAAACTAGAAAAAAAAAAAAAAACTATGTTCTTTTATCCCATAAGTAGAAGAAAAGGGAATATTATAGGTGGTCGAGGTTTTTTATAAAACTACTCTCTTCGTTAAAAAATATAAGACATTTTTATCGAATCTCACCTTTTAGTAAATTGATTATCTACTTTTCAACTAACTCTATCTTTTCATATTTACTCTTATTAAATACTCTATAATAACATAAAGTTATTATTAATAGAGACATTTTTTTAAAAAAAGTAATGATTAACTTCAAAAAATTAAAAATAAATTATATTTTTAAATATTTAATTTTTTAAAAATATTTTATATTTTTAAATTACCGGAGTAAATGTTTGGAGACCCATATTACACACAGGTTCCGCCACTGCCTCCATCTTTCGCAAAGTAAAAGAGTCATATTAAAAGCCGGAAAATCGCTAATAGGGCCCATGTGGGTTACGGTTATGTGCTCCACTACCCTATCCTGCAAGAGAAAGACCCACATGTTTGTCAAAATCGATTTCATTCTGACACTAGTTAATATTAATTTCACACTTCAAATTTCATGCGGAAAGTAGAACATAGGTGCAAATGAGGAAACTCAATTTTTTTTTTTTTAAAGGCTGACTCGAGTTTAGCTTTGATTGTTTAATCAGATATAATATTTGTCTTTATCAGGTATCTTTATCATTTGCATACTTACGTTAGGACCGCAATATTTGGTATCCCTTGTGTCAGGAATTAGTATATCTGTACCACCCGTGCCCCTACTATTTAATTGGCCCATTGATTTGGCCCAAGAAAAAAAATGGCACATTGAATATTAGAAATCAATTAAGGTCTGAGATAGAACCGATCATGTTGGGCAGAAATTGGTGATGAGCACCAAAATCTGAATCATTTAGATTAAATCTAGAAGGTTCATGTTAATTTTTATTTTTTTAAAAAATTATTTTAAATGATGTAAAATTCAAGATAGAGATAATCTTTTTAACTATTATTTTATTAAAAAAATGAAGTATAGAAGACAATAAGCAGACATCAGCTACATCATGGTTCAAAAAGGTAGTAGCAATTTGTTAACCATCATCGTCCATCTCGTTGGCAACAAGTGGAAATTCTAAATATGAGTCATGACGAAAAACATTATCTTTAAGCACGATTTTGCCATACTGATTGTTGCACGACAGCTCACTCAAATTAAACAAACTCATTCTATACTATAAGTCAAGAACACGGAATAAAAAAAACTAGTAAGAATAAACTCATGAACACAACAACAAAGCAGGATTGGAGAGGAGGAGGAATAGATATAAAGCTCAAAGGTTGGTGCAAGTTGCTCTTGCTACATGCAAGCCTTTATATAGGCTATGATCCGAACACAAACGTTGGACACTTAAGATGCCAAATTAAAGACCATAAACACAATCATGCACGGGCCACGAGCATGAACTACCATAAAACCAAAAAACTAATGACATTCACATTTGAATTTCAAACAACCAAATTTAAAGGTTGTCAGTTCTAGATTAACTTGCACCTAAAAGGATGAATCAACTAATTTTAACTGCAACTACCCTACACTAGCTTATATTATGTAGACAAGCTTACTTCTCTTGCAAACTCACTTACTAACCCATGTTCATTTCTTGATACTTACACCCTTGGAGTTCCTTTTATGTGAGCAATTTAGGATTTATCATTTTGACACATCATTCAATTATTACAACACATCATGCCTTCAATTTGTTCACCATCGTAGGCGGAGTCAGTCTGTTACTTCGGTTAGAGTTTTCAGTTCTAGCAGCCCGCTTGTGAGTGCACACTAACCGATGAATGGCACCAATGAGATTATGACCAACAGTAATTTAGACAAAATCAAAGCAACCTACTCCTTGTTGAATATCGTCTAACCCCTACAACTGATCTCTGTGCTCTCCCCAGCCACCCTCGGCTTGGAAAATCTACTCTGTCCCCTCTTGAAATCATTGTTTTGACTGTTACATACAATTTGTCTACATCAAAGAATATTGAAGCAGTTTACATGTTGTATGAAAAGAATAAGTCATGCAATGCTGTAATGCTGCACAGTCCACATCTTCCAAGGAAAAGGATATTCTCATCTTGTCAACATGGAAGGTAACCGGCGCAACTCTCTTGAAAAAATGTTAAGTCCGGTTGACTAAAATGTTCTCAATTGTCCAACCTCGTGCTCCCCTTGGTGCGTGTGCCAAGGCTGGAGACACTGCAAAGCATTCTTCTTGATGTAAAAAGCAAAAGTCCACATGTAAGATTGTCTAGAAGGAGTTTGCAGCAATAGTTCTTTCCAGTCTCTTTCATGACGCATGAATTTGACTCAAATCTCAGAAAAAGGAAATCTCTTGGCAAGTAGAGTAACCCAAGAAAAAGGAAGAGCACCACTTAGGGAAATCAAATATACAATGAATGCTACATAAGCAGCTGTGCAGGAGCATACTACAAAACCAAACAGCAGACCGTTCACTTCCGAAAGGAAGAAATCTAACAATAGATAGCCATTGATCACCATTATCAGCGCAGCAATAGTCCACGCTACCCTCTACAAAAAAAAAAAAATAATAATAATAATAATAATAAAGGATGAAAGGACATTATAAACAAAAATAAGATGATTTTAAATGCCCAAAATCAGTTTCCTGAACTACCGAGTTAATAAGCAACGCTATAACCTGACATTAAAGCAGCTCATGAACATGAAATAACAGGGAATCATTTATGATCTGAGGAGCACATCTTGGCAGAAGAGTAGTACCTCTAAAGACTTCTCCTTTGGATTGGCATCGATATTTTTATAGTAATAGTCACATTTTCCAAGTAATTTATTTTTAACCATGCAGAATCAGTTGATTTCCAATTAAATATAATCAGAGCACTTAAGCTCAATGTTTGATAGAAACTTACAACAATTTTCAATGCCTAATTACAAAAAAACTGAAACAATAACAGAAAGGGTAACATAGATCAAGCCCAAGATAAAAGTCCAGACTAAACATGACAAACAAACACAACCGAGTAAAGACAGAACTTCAAGGATGAACTAAAATGGTGAGGAAAATTGGAACCAATTACACTTGAGCTTTGGCAAAACAAGATGGGTCATATCACACAGACATAATTTCCACATAGCAAACGGTGTATGCAAACATTATGATCCATCTATATAAATGCATATAGCCAAAGACATAATAATAGTTTCCAAGATTTGATTATTAAGATCTCCCAGCACTGTTATCTAAACAAAGAATCACCTGAAAATCCTAACGGTGGCTGCGAACAACAATCTAAAAGGGAAGATTTTATCTCCTTTCTTTGACATTCAATTCATTGTGACTCTTATAACTTATTAAAACCAAGTTCTCCAAAAAAAAAAAATGTAAACACAACTTCACACAACAAAGGATGCAGGAACTTGCTCAAGAGATCTTAAAAATTGGATGAAATGAACAAATAATGACAAGAAATACGCACCTCAAGAACAAGTCCAATCCTAAAGGTCCCCATGACCTGCTCTTTAGAGACCAAGGTGAGCAGAGGGATAAGTGCAAACGGAATTTGCATTGACTGAAGCACATTCAGCCACTCATTCAGAATGTCCAATGATGCTTCGGATGTATTAAAAATAATAGCAACAACCATAGTTGGCAGAATTGCACAACTTCGAGTGATTAATGCCCTTAACCATTTCTTTAGCCGAAGGTTGAGAAAACCTCCCATAATGAACTGCCCAGCATATGTGCCAGTAATGGTGCTACTCTGTCCAGCTGCCAATAACCCAATACCCCATATATAAAGAATTGGGAAGAGCCCTCCTCCATACTTTTCCTGAAGATACTGCCCTGCATTAACCAATCCTATGCTATTGGCCTGCTTTGAACCGTAAAACCCCTTAGCAAAAACTGTTGTGACAAATAGGTTAATGATGAAGGAGACTGAAAGAGCAACTGTTGACTCAATGGTATAGTATTTAAGAGCCTCCTGCACCTGGCCTTTCTTACGGAGATCAACTTCCCTTGACTGAACCAAAGCAGAATGCAAGAACACGTTGTGAGGCATTATTACACAACCCACAACCCCCACAGCCTGGCGTATTGTTTTTGAGCTAAGTCTTGGAACTAAAATACCTGCAGGAAGGATGAAACATAGTTATACCATGAACATACCAAGAACAGTAAAATCCTTTTCTTTGTGAACAGCGCAGGGGACGGTGCAGCAATTATACAGAAGAAACATATTTTTGCCATATTCACACTCCATTATTAGATAAATACCCATCAAGAGTTCTTTTCCACTAGGTTTGGTGTCACCAAACATCCAGGCAAAAGAAATGGCCATTGTCCCAATGAGAACTGCAAAAACAGCTTCCAGCTTCCTTACTCCATAATTCTCAAGAAATAAAAAGACAAAACTGTTCAGCACAGAGAAAACAAACCAAAGTTAGACATATTTAGACATAAAAAGTAAGATGTTCCCAAGCAATTGATCACAAGACTTATATAAACTAGAGCCAGAAAATAGAAACCAGGGAAGGACAATTGATCTAAGAGGAGAAGAACTGGTAAATAACGGTTCTCCGACAAAAACTCAATTGTGAACTACAACAATCATATACACCTTTAGTTGTTACCGCTGAATCTAAAACTGTATGAATTACAAAGCAGGATCAATGTTTAAAATTTTTGGTGAGCTAAGGCAGCTCAATTGGAAGGCATAGGGATTCCATAATTAAAGAGTTAAATTAAAAGAAATAAGATGTGGTCCGATGAGAAGTTTGAAAATAAACACACCAAGTTGTTGCAGATAAGCAATGTTCTAACAAAACCATCACAGAAGAAGAACCACCAAAGTAGAAAGAGAAAGAGAGAGGTTGGAACAGAATCGATAATATCATTATAAAGGATGCAAGATACAGCAGAAAATTTTGGACATTGAATATGAACTTAAACATGAGTCCTAGAGAAAGGCGTGATCAGTTGCTCGACTTGTCACCGATATATGTTCTAGAGACTTTTGATATATCAGAGATAGAAGTATTACAAAATGGATTAGCAGTCATTTAAGAAAATTTGTACTCAGAGGACCTTAATAATTACATTTTCATGTCTTTTTTATGAGTTGAAGTCTTGAATCATGATGGTTATGATCTTTAACAAAATTTGTACTCTTGGCATGTGTTTCATGTGTAAAATTAGGCATCCTTACAGCCTTTGCTAGTGCTGCAATCATCAGAAATGTTGCTTTAGATTGTCTTCTCTATTTCATTTTTAAAGTCTATATGCTTAATTTTGACACTGAAATTGAAAATTTCTTTCATCCCTTTTTTTTGGGCGGGGGATTCTTTTGAGCTTCCAAGCGTTAATGGTTGTACTTCTAAGTTCTTAACATACGGAATGAATTAAGAATTGTGAACTCCTACACAAATGCATATATAACGTCTAAGCTGAATCCAGAATCTTCGACTACAATTACCAGTTGCTCCATTAGATCCGTACAAATCAGCATATAACGTGACCAAAAATCTGTGGATAAAGAGCCTTCATTCCCTACATATTGGTGATATTCCTTTTTGCCTTACCATAATAAAAATCTCATTTTTCGTTAAAATAAACAACGATACTCACTGCTGGCCAAAGTCCGTTTAATTTGGAAGTTCAAACCCGGCAAGAAATCGCTGTGTAATTAGCACGGTTCTCAGAACTTAAACAAACAATATGACGCCTTGTGAGATTTGAAACCGCAGAAGGATAAGCTTTTTGACCAAACAGTATAAAAGATGCAAGAGCCTACCAATCGGAAGCAGTAATCACGACTCCCGCCCAAAGGGGCAATACCCCATGGCTAAGAATTTGAATAGCGATGGCACTCCCAATGACCTCTTGAATATCAGCACCAATCAAGGCCAGCTCGGCCATGAACCACAGCACCAACCTAGCCCACGTAGGATATTCGTCTCTGCACAGCTCCGCCAGGTGCCGGCCTGTGACCACCCCGATCCTTGCGGAAAGAAGCTGGATCATCAAACCCATGATGGTGGCCCACATCAATAGCCAGAGCAGGGAGTAGCCGGCAATGGCTCCAGACTGGAGATCCCCTTCGAGATTTCCCGGATCCAGAAAAGCTATGCTCATCAAGAAACCCGGTCCCATGAATAGCCATAGCTTCTTCCACGAGAAAGATGGCACCGTCGTCGAATCCTTATCGTCGATAGAGTTTAAATCTACTATGAGAATTTTCTCCCCTGCCTCATAAGCGGCCTCGTCGTCGTCCAGTGACGAAGTCTGGGATTCAGATTGGGGTTGAAGCAAGCGGTTGGCTTCTTCGTCCTTGTCGTCTTCTGGAGACTCATCTTCTCGTGAGTGCGGGGTCATTGCCAAGCTGCGAGGAGAGTGCTTAAATTAAAGGTCTATAAATGCTAGGTTTATTCAATTTAAATTTCCGGCAGGTTTGGAAAGGAGCAGTGTGCAATTATGGCGTGCGTTATATTGTAGGGCTGTGGAGGTGGAGGTGGACGACCAGCTGCCGCCGTGAATTGCAGAATTTATAACCGTCTCATGGAGCCGAATCACCAAATGGCGTGGAGTGCCCCAATAGCAACCCGACACGTAAAGGATGACGGGCTAAATTTGTGACTCGGAGAAGCTTTGGTGGCGTGTTACCATATATGTTGCCATAAAATGATCAAAGTCATGTTTAGTGCAGAGTGCTCGGGAAGAAGATTAAAAGAGGAAGATGGAGGCATGCCGTGTTCCGCAAATTAGGTAATTTTCTTGTGCATTATATTTTATTAGACATATTTAAAACTAAAAATAACCTAATTTTTAAAGCAATTATCATGTCTTTGTCATCATCAATGCAAAATAAAATATTAAAAGGGGCACAACTTTTATAAATAATGAATGATGCAATTTTTCTTGAATTTCATATATCATGAGGTAAAGTAAAAAATAAATTATCCATATCAATAAAACACAAGAACGATATTTTATAAACTTACTTTTTAAAAATAAAATTTTAAAATATTTCAACATATATAATCATTATGTTATAATATTATTTTATTAAAAGATAATATTAAAAATATATTATTCATAAAATGATATTTTTTTAAATTATCTCATATTTTGAAATAAATAATATACTCAATTTTATTTTGTAATTTAGAATGAAGAGAGTATGTTTACATGTTTTTTTACAAATTTCGTGTGATTTTTCATATATTTTCAATTTTTATGTGAATAATATACCTTATTATAATTTTATATTGTCGATTAATATTAATTTAGTTTAATGCTTCACATAACCAGCGACAAGGTTTTAAAATAAGCCGCTAGATCTGGTCACAAAAAAAAAAAAAAAAAAACCGTGGGGACTCTAATCCAGCAAGCAGTTTTTACCACCGAGAGCAAAATAGACGTCCCTTGCATTGCGCATTTAGCCATCTGAATGTGGCGTGTGTCACCCACGTGGATTACAAAACAAACAAGATAATCGTTACTACATGAGGGTAATAGTGGAACTTCAACCTCTTCAAAATCAAAAGCAGGCCCAACTCAACCAGGGAGGAGTCTCTACTTTTCCTCCCTCCACTTTTCCCATCTTCTCATTCATATCATTTTTTTTTTTTCAGTGAAAGACCACAAGTAAATTGTGTTATCCAAGGTGAATATTCATGTCATTATATAAAAAAATCCTTGCAATCCAGGTACAGAGAATCCAAAATAAGTATATTAAAATTATTAGTAGAGGCTTGATAGGTCAACTAATAAGCGCATGTATTTACTTTTCTAAAAGCATGATCAAAGGAAACAATTTAGTCTAATGAAATGAGATCTATGATATCATTGATAATGGCAATAAAGTAAATGATTGATAGAGAATTCATTGCAGATAAATGAAATAGCCTTTATAAAATTAGAGTATATATTAACTTTGTTCAACTTTTCAGCCCAACAGATGTTAAGTCCTTTCAAGATATTTATAAGCTCGGCCACCGTACTTGGATGATATCCAAGATATTTGAAAAAGCCTTTAATTCATTTGCTTTGTTTGTCTTGGATGAGTCTGCCACAAGAAGCTGCAGCATAGATATTGACGGAGCTATATGTATCCAACCTAACCCATTCTTTTTTTAGGGGGAATCATTTAGCTTTAGTTTTATCGCTCTTTTGATTCAAGAAGTCAATTTTAAATTAAAGGTATTATTAATGATAATATCTATTAAATGATTTTTTAAAGTATGCAATGAAGAGTGGGGAAGTGGATGAAAAAGGAGTGAAGAAAAAATGGAGTGATCAACTCACCCAACCCAAAAAAAAAAAAAAAAAAAAAGACAAAAACTCTGCACTGGGCATCCACTTTACTGTGCCTTGGCCGAAAAGAAAGAGAGAAACTAGGAGCCTATTTATTCAAGGTTAAAAAAATAAGTTAATTTTAGATAATTTAAAATGTTTATAAAAATAATTTTATTTTATAGAAATTTTATATAAAAATTTTTTTATGTTGGGTGTAATAATAAAAAATGATTGTCATAGTTATTTTTAGACTTATGATATCTTTGTAAATTATGGCTTATAAAAATAATTTATTTTAAAATTTTATTATATTTTTCATATTTTGTATTTTTATAATAATATTTTTCAACTACTATATTAGATTATTTTCAAAAATTATTTAAAGCAGCTTCTCAAGATAATTAAAAATGTGATTTTTTTTGTGTAAATTCTGAATTTAAGAAATTTAAACAAATATCATTGTATTCTACTAAATAAAATAAGCGATTTTTTTATGAAAAAACTAAAACAAACGAGTCCTTAAGAAAACACAGAACAAGCGCCTAAAGGATAGTAATTAGAATTGAGAAAGGCTTTTGTGGGCCATGATTATGAAAGTGGTTTTAGTCAACACAAGGCGATGAGAATAATATTTGGAGGCAAGGTAGAGTGTTTATCTTAAAATAAAGCACAAGCGTCTTCCTGTTTGGATACAGCTGATTTTGGCATCCTTCCTCGGTCGCATCTGCAACCATAGCCGCAGACATTGGATTTGTTCATGTAAGAAAGAAAGTGAGCATGCTCCACCACTTTCACCGGTTCTGCTTAGTGATTCTCTCAATCACTTGCCCTTCTCACCTTCCCTGCTCATATGACATATCTCGTTTCTTTATTCGTTCACAGTTCCTCGAATTCTCAATTTTGAATTGCCGCTGAGAGGCTCTTGTCACTTGGCTCCACAGACAACGACACTTGTTCTCCACTCACATTTGGATTGCTTGGCTAACATTCATTTCATTCCGGATCGGGAAAATTCGCTGCGATGTCGACTTGAGAATTCAGATTAACTATAATTCTAGTGCTGGAAATTAGTTCATGCATGCTAATAGGTAGCTCCTCATTCCAGCAATCAAACTGCAATATTAGAGCAGTTAATTTCAGTTCAACCCAGATTCAAGAGAAGATCTCTTTTTCCTATCTCAGATTAGCTTCCCTGTTCTTTGTGCGGGCACCATACTTTTTCAACAAATCATAGCAAGGTCTTTAATCTTGTTGAAGGAAAAGCAGTCTGCGCTCAACTTTTCCACCTCAAATTATACGAACCATTAGTTTGTGCTTTAGCACACAGTAGGTCTTTGTGAAAGAGGGGGTAATTATCTGTACTGGATAAGAGAAACAGCATTGGGGCTCGTCAGTTTAATGTTCCTTTATTACGAATACAGTCAATTTTTGCAGCAAAAGCTTTCAAAGAACTTATTAGGATAAGAAGAGCAAACAGTAGCAACAAAGAAGACAAGCTTTTCAGTGGCTAAATGAAATCAATTTTTAAAGCAACAAGGTCATTCATTATGACAGTTTACTGGTCAATAATTATCATTGGGCGGCTGTCACCTTAAAAGTGGTGCTGAGATCCTGAAAATGTTCAACGTCAAACAGTTTCATGATTATTAAGCCAAACCACATCATGATAGAGGGGGGAAATCTAAACAGAATGAGCTGAGAAGAAACTCAGTATCACTAATTTCGTACTTTCTGCTCAATTTGTTCTTCCGGATCGAATGTGAACAATATTAAATTATTTATGTACCATCACTCCACATCTCTGAAGAGCTTTATCACATAGGTTAAATGAATCAAATGTAAAGAAAGAAAGAACTTCAATCTGCAATTATACGCAAGTACTTTATAACTGACTAATACTCACCGAGAATTAACAATACAAGAGTTATCCATCACAACGATAAGAATTTCTCTTTTCTCAATAAAATCTGCAAGACCTCAAAATCAAAGTAACTCGTATCCTGCAGCTTAATGCAAAAAAATATTCGAAAGCCATGGGATACATTGAGCTACAAAATGAATCGCAGACAACGAAGATGATAATATCACCGTCCTAATTTCTTCTCATGCTTTCCTCACTATCTACAACATCCCTCTAGTTCAATAATCAATATCATTTCGTGCTTACGCGCCTAACTATGGAATAATCTTCGTGGCTTGTGAATAAGCCTCCGACATATGGGACAAACTTTGCTGTCGCCATCCATAATCCTGCAAAATGCACCGTAGTGAGAAACTCCTAGAATTTATTAATGGGTTAAAATCTTATTAACATCTTGAAATTTGTGTACCTCTGTGCACAGTCATAGCAAGTAGCACAATGGCCACAAGGAATAAAGAAGCAGTTGCGCAGTTCATCGTAGCAAATGACGCACAGTTTTTCATCATATAACTCCTCTGAAGAGGTGCTAGATGCTCTTGATTCATTATCGTCATCATCTTCCTCTTCATTTGTCCCATATATCTTAGTTTTCACTGGCAACATGGGCTCAGTTTCAGTGACCTCGCGTGATGTAGTCACAACACTTGTATGATATGTGTCTGACATCACATTAGTGCTCTGATCGCGGTCATCACCACAGGCTCCAAGATATCTCAGTATTAGAAATATAACAGCAACAATAAATCCTACGAGTGGAAAAAGGAGGCAGTTTAAGCGACAATTATATAGTAGACCTCCACTTCACTACAGCTGTTTAAGTGCTATTGAACGTACCTAAAAGTGCTATGTATGTAAGCACACGAGCCACAAAAGAAACTTCGACTGACCAGTCCCCATGAACTCCCTGTGGTCAATTTTTATGAACAGTTTCAAGTTAATTTGAAGAAGATCCACACACGCACACGCAGAGATAGGTAACACATGGCCGTGGCTTACGTTGTTGGTTGTCATTAGAGTTAGGTAATGTGTGTGAGGGAATAGGAGACTCAATCTACATAATCCGTTTGCAGTAGAGCAGAGCTTCTTGGCTTTGGAGGTATCATACACCATTGCGGATACATTAACATTCATGGTCAATATAACATTCCCGCCATTCATGTTTTGAACCCCGATGTGGTATCTATCGTCTTCCTCGACGAGGTATTCAGCTCCTTTACCTGGCAGTACCCATATATAGTCCCTAAGTCAAGAAGTAAATGTTTGTAGCTAGCTATCAAAGAACGTTTTGAGTGTGAAAGTTCATTACCATATATTGTCCCAGGGTCAGCAATTGCATCAAGGGATGTTTGTTTAGGCTGCAGTCGTTCAAACTTTCTTTCTCCTGCAAATTAAAAATGCAATCTGTCATTGGAGAGATTTGAAATGCTCGACCATAGTTTAAATCTGATGGGAAAATATTATATTTGTAGAATCAACACGAAGAGAAAGCGGGAAATTCTTCTCTAGTTACCTTTAATCACGACCCCTTCTAGCTGATTTAAATATCTGGCCGGTGCTTCCCAGCCCATGCGGATCGTGGAGCCCCTATTCAGCCACAAGGAAAAACCCTGGAAATGAATACACACTATCTTCAGAGGCATTCTTCGGACAATTTGAACAAACCATTCTGCATGTATCCCAAACTAACATTCTGAAGAGTTCCGAAATAAAATGTGGAATCGGTTACCTTGCGACTGTATGCCGCAACAACTAGGAAATTTGATGCACTCCAATTAGCCTGCACAATTAGCTCAGGTTTCTCTTCCAATGCATAAACGAGAACTTCACTGTTATAATAATCCTTTACTTCAATTTGTTTCACAAATACAGAACCTGCTTCCACCAAACGGGATGAACCGGGTCCAAGCACGAGACGAGAATCGCCAAAATACCCGTACCGGAGAATGACAGAAACTGCAGAAACAGAGAAAAGGGGATGGCCAAAGATTAGAAAGAGGAGTCAATGGACAGAAGATCGAATAGCAGATGAAAAAATTACATGCCACATATCCAAAGGGTGAGAGGAGTCAAAAAGCGCGCCAAATTCTCTTGCCATCGCTGAGAATGAGAAGGAGTTGAATGCAACCAGCGATGAGGCCGGGTTGAAGGAGGCGACCAGAATGTCCTCCGCATGGCGTCTTCTTGATGTGCTCAGTGGCTGTCACCGGGACAAGTATGGGGCAGAGGCGGAAGGGAAACCGAAAGATTGTCGGAAGCAGATAAAGAGGAGGAGGGAAGAAGACTGGTAGGTTGCCGTGGTTGATCACTGGGTTGAAAGAAGGCGGGATGTATAGCTTTCTCAATTTATTCAACTCAACTAACTGTAATCTGACGACAGTGGCGGGTATTTGAATGGCAAGTATTTTGAACATTAGGTGTCGCTATTTGTTCCGGTAAATTTTTTGGCCCATTGAATGCTAGGTGAATCCTCGAAGAAAATGGCACCTTTGGTGCTAGGATGGGTGGAAGATGGGAATGGAATCTGGGCCTAATGATCTTTTTATAATTTCTCTTGCACGTGAAGAAATAAGTAAAAGGAAGATTAAGGAAAGAAATAAAGACAGCCTTCTTTCGAACGAGATTGGCGTGTGTATACTCAAGAAGCTACCGATTAAGTGATGATAACATTAGATTTGCGAATTAATACAAATTTTATTTATTTTTTTATCCATGGTCTCCTTCTATTAAAAAACAAGTCCGTTTAGTAATTATTGATAACAATAGTTAGTTGCCATCATCGTATCATAGTAATAAACAATCAACATCACAGATATAGACTTTATAGCATACAAAAATACTATGTTGGGAAGCTATTTCGTTTATTTACATGTTTGATTTTTTATTAATTAAAAGTTGGTTTGTTAAAAAAGTTTATTTAATAAAAGTTAATTGTTATAATGAAATTTTTCTTTGACTATATTTTTTAAAAATTAATTTGAATAATAAAATTTATTTTTGAATGTACAGTTATTAAAAAATAATTCATAATAATTCATAATTTTTATTATACAAATGTAATATACTTGAAATATTTTTAAAACATAATAAGAATTTTAAAAAATAAAATTTAGTATGTTGAATAATAAAGTAAAAAATATAAAGTTGGATATATCAAAAAAAATTATAGAATAAATAGTTCAATATATATTAACATTAAAAATTAACATAATTTAAAAGAATATATATATATATATATATGTGATAATTTTTTTATTCAAAAAAAGTTTAACTAGCTAGACGAACCTTGTTTGGTTAACCAAATTTGTTTACATATTAAATAATAAAAATAAAAATATAAAATTTGATATATTGGACAAAAATTAAATAGTTGAATATACATCAATACTAAAAATTAATATAATTAATTTTTTAATTTATAATGCTAAAAGCTTGATCATTAGCTCTTATTATTATTATTATTATATTATTTAAATTATGATTATATTTTTAATGAATTAACAATATTTTTTAAATAAATGAATAATATATTAAATTTGGGGTAACATAGTTAATAACATCTCACTTTTTAAAGATTTATAAAGGAATAATATATTAAATTTAGAGTATTATAGTTAAATAACATCTTACTTTTTAAAAGATTTATCTTTTTATATACACCGAATATACTTTCAATAATATATTCAAAATATTTTTAAAATGTCCTTTTAGCTCTTTATTTTTTTTTTAAATAACATTGCACATCCCAAACATGAGAACATAATCATCAAAGTCAAAAGTGATGCACCCAAATGCCCCAAACTTAACAGTGTTTAAATTTAGAGTAAAATAATTTAACCTCCTCTCTATTTTATCTTAATTAAAAATGCATCCCTTCTATTTTTCAAATCTATATGAACTCCCACAACATAAATAGTTAGAAAATACAAGCATTTCCTATATTTTTAAGACTTTATTTCATCCATTTAATTATTGATTGACTGTTAAATCATATATGTTGGATCATAACACATCTTTTTAAAATATAACAGTCTTTACAAATCATTCAATTTATCAAAAAAATTACTTTTTTTATATTGTAATTTTTTTAGTCCTAGAGGCTCATTTATTTAGTAGCATTTTTTAAAATTTAAGTCTATAAACTAACTAAATAATGTTTCAAACATGCAGTTAAAAAAACTTAATAAAATAAGGATATAATATAATAAATTACTCAATACAATTTATATTCATTTTTTAAGATTTTTATTGATTTTAACACAAAATTTCGTATTATTTATATAAGTATCAATATACTTAATCATTTAAAGTCTTTTAAATTGGGAGATAGCGTAGAAAATTAGATTATAAAGGTAAAATAATGATTTTAAATTTTTCAACACAATTACAAATAAAACAATTAATTTTTCAATCTTTATAGTTTTACTTAATTAGAAAATTAGATTATAAAGGTAAAATAATAATTTTAAACTTTTCAACACAATTACAAATAAAACAATTAATTTTTCAATCTTTATAGTTTCATTTAATTTTTAATCAGGTGCTTGTAATTTTTTCCAGGGTCCTTGGACTTTACTCTGTTATAGGGGTTACTCCTTTTGCACATAAACCGTTAATTTGAGAGCCAAACACTGATAAGATGACTGTTAGATTTGATGTGGCGCTGACTAAGCATGCAAATGGATTAATTTTGCTATGTAAACTATGACTGGACTTTGATGGTCAAAACATGAGCAACGTGAAAAAGAAGCCTCGTTCCCTTAGAAAACCATCGCAATCTTTGCAAGAGCTATAAATCTTTGTTGTAAGGATGAGAAAGGAATAGAGCTATAAGCCTTTATATAAAAGCACTTCTTGAGCATCTTCTCAAGAATTCGGAAATTGTTATGATGGAAAATTTGGATAAACCGAAGTACTTTCCATTGGGATTTGGGAGGTTCAGTAAGTGAATATCGAAAATCTAAAACTCTCAAATCATCAAAAAAGAGAAAGAAAACCCATTATAAATCATCTTCAAGCAGAATGACTGAACCATCAGATTAATTACAAGCCATACTAAAGTCGTCCTCAAGCCAATCTTTCCCTTCAACATCGTCTTGGATAGCTTCAGTCTTCGATCTACCAATTTTCCCCTTCGACGGCACCTCAATTTCTTTCTTATTTGCGACGGGGTCGGCATCTTCTGCATCCACTTGTTTAAGGAATGAAATGTGAGTCTTGTTCAACTCTCTCCTGCAGACAATATTGATATGCCTATTCTCGGCCAGGAACTGAGTTACCTCCGACCACACCTTTTTCTGAAGATGGACAAGGTAACCCAGGAAACCAGGGACCGAGAAGTCGTGCCTTGACGACGATGCAGATAGAGTCCCGTCACAGTTTACGTGGCAAACTTAATCCCATTTGTATGCTTAGTCAGCGTCACATCACATTTAACACCCATTTTAACGGTGTTTGACTCACAAATTAGCGGTTTATGTGCAAAAGGAGTGACCTCTAAAACAGAGTGAAGTTTGAGGACCCAATAAAAATGAGAAAAAAAAAAAACCACAGGGACTTGAGTAAAAGTCAGGTAAAATTATAGAAACTGGCAAATTAATTTTGCCCAATAAAAAATTAAGCATTTTAGAATAGTTAACGGAATATTCTTGACAGTGTTAAAAATTAAACTAAATTGTAAGTTTTGAAAATAGAAATAAAGTGTATATAATTTTAGCAAAAGGAAAGAGAGGTAATTGTATTCCACTCTTGAATTTAATATATATAATAGTTTTAAATATTTAATAGTCAAATGAAAAATATAAATAGATAAATTATACTCTTTTTCTAAGTTGCCAAAAAGACATTTGACCTTATTTCTAAACATAAATTTTCAATTCACAAGTTATATTTGAAATAAGAAAGCATATTATAATTAGAGCTGTTAATTTGGGCTGAGCTTATTGGGCCGGTCTTTTTAAGACTAAAAAAAATTTAGAATTGAATTATTTTTTTGAGGTGTAAAATGATAAATTAAGCTTAAAGCCCTCTTGTATATTTTTTTTAAAAAATTAATATATAAAATAAACACTACAAAACCAAATGTTATGTGTAACAGTTGATGATGCTTCACAAGAAAAATAATCAAATTATATTAATGCTGATGATAATGGAAGTCATCAATATTTAGCTAATGATACAAATAAAATTTAATTATCATCGGTGTTGATTTTGTGATATTGCTATTTTTGATTAGACTTAAATTTATTATTGTATGTATTATCTTAAATTTATTATGATAGACTTAATGTTATATGTAATAACTTTTTTAAAATTTAAATATATTTATTTATAATTTTAAATTAAAAAATAAAAATAAATATAGGGTGAGAGCCTAATGGCTAGCTGGCCAAAATAGAATTGTAAAATAAAATTGAGTTTAATGAGATCAATTTGTTTAGGCCTTGACTCAAGAACTAGCTCTAATTGTCAGCTCTAATTACAATCAATTTGGAGCCTTTTTTTTTTTTAAAACCATTTTCGATCAGAAAGCCCTGATAAATGTTGAAGTATTCTCGTCCTATGACAAGGCCGGCCTTGCAATCCTATGGAGTTTGTTTTAGGTCAAATACACTCTTAACAGTGTTCATGAGTCGTTAAAAGTACACGACCCATACTAAACTACACGTGCAATATAAATGTCTTTTTGGCCATATATGCAATATGAGTGTTGATTGACGTTGATGGTATAATTACTATACTAAAGTTTTTCTGGCAAAAAAAAAATTACAATATTACAGTTTTATTGATTTGTTCACTATTCGACGGTGGTTCTGGACTCTTACAGAGTAAAAACACACCTGGTCAGACTATTCGTTTCAAAAGGGCCCAGCTGACAGTAAACGTAGAACCTTGGGAGCACCCGCCAATTCGCGCCAATTGGGGAAAACAATAATTTTAAAAGGAAACAAGTTATTGTGAATTTCCAAATGAGCATGAAGGAAAAATTTCGACAGCCGCCAATGGCGGCAGTGTAAAACAGTTTTTTGGGTTTTGGTCTGTGTTTTGCAAAACCACACGTGCCGCTCTTCCTCTTCTCTGCCAGCATTCCAGCAATATAATGCTCCATCCATTTTCAATTCATTCTCTCTTCTCTTCCCGTCGCTGGCTTCGTCTCGCTCCATCTCCCTCCAATATTCCAATCAACAAGATGGAGACCCGCGCGGCGAAGAGGAGGGCAGGAGCCGCTGTCATTTCCCAGAATGAGTCTTCCAACAAGAAGTGTGTGGTGTTGGGGGAACTTTCGAATTTATCCAATGCTATCTTTCCCGCCTTTTTTGATCAGAAATGTCGAAAGAAGAACCTCTCATTGGATGATACCAATGTCCAGCACAAGCAGGCAGCGCAAGTTGATTCCAGGTTAGACGATGACGCCAACCTGGACTATCAGCAAAAAACCGATCATCACGTCTCTCAATTCTATCAGTACCTTCATGAATGGAGGTAATTCTCGGTTTCACTCTTCATTTGATTTTCAAAATAACAGGAAAGAACGGATCAGAGTGATACTGAACAGTTTCTTGCTATCTACCTCGGCCTTCCATCTTTAATCATGATTGCTTGTGTCTTAGTTGGAGCCGAAGCGAAGACCAGTGCCAGACTACCTGGAGAAAGTTCAAAAAAACATTAGTGCTAACGCTAGAGGAATTTTAATCGATTGGTTAGCCGAGGTTGCGGAGGAGTACAAGCTTCTCTCGGACACGCTTCATCTCTCGGTTTCTTACATTGAAAGGTTCCTCTCTGCTAAGATCGTCAGTAGGCAGAGGCTTCAATTGCTGGGCGTTTCATCCATGTTCATTGCATCGTAAGGCTTTAATTAATATCTGCGGTCACGTTAATATTATTATGATGTACAGGATAATCACAGAACTTTAACGCCTGTCCTTTCTGCAGGAAGTTTGAAGAAATCATCCCTCCTCATTTGGAAGACTTCTGCTACATGACTGATGATACGTACACCCAGGCAGAAGTAAATATTCAGTTTTAATTTTTTTTGGTCAAAAATATCCAGTTTCTTTTAATTCTAGTAAATGGTCTTATTTTATACTTCGGGATTTTGTGATCTCTGTTAATTCCCCTAACTTCCCCCCTCTGATTTTTACGATGTAGGTTGTGGAGATGGAAGCTGATGTACTCAAGTCCTTAAATTTTGAAATTGGAAATCCTACTGTAAAGACATTCCTAAGGCAAGAATACCGAACTTTTTCTTGGCATTACTCTGTGGCGCAAATGCATGGAACCTGACAAAAATGAAATTGGGCTGATAGTTTGTATTTATTGGTTTTGGACTTTGGTTCAGGAGACTTGCTGGGATTGCTAGCGAGGGTCAGAAAGTGAGCTAAAATATTAAGGCGCACCTGTATTCATATTTGAAGAAACACCTCTTTTCATTCCTTTGTCATCTTTTTTCTTCTTTACTTTCAGACTCATGTATTGCAGTTTGAGTTTCTGGGATACTATCTTGGTGAACTGAGTTTGTTGGATACGATTGTGTAAAATACTTGCCGTCTATGGTGGCTGCATCAGCTATTTTTCTTGCCAGATTTATCATCTGGCCTAAAGTCCATCCCTGGGTAAGTATTTGATGTTGTGATAGCGTTACACTTCTCATTCGAACTAGTCAAGAGTAGTGTTTCAAAGTCAAAGGCACTCATCAAGTCGAGTGCTTGTGGCAGACTTCAGCTCTGCAAGAATACAAGTCCCATGAGTTAAAACCATGCGTGCTTATCTTACACGACTTGTACCTGGCAAGAAAGGCGGGCTCTTTGCAAGCTATAAGGGAGAAGTACAGGCAGCACAAGGTGATTTGTCTTCAATTCTCTCTTTATCTCTACCATTTTACGGCAGTCTGAGCTTCTAGGTGCCAAATATGACTGAATTGAGATCTTTATCTGAAACAGTTCAAGAATGTGGCAACCCTGCCATCCCCCCCGGAGATACCAGACACTTATTTCGAAGAATGGTGACGAAATGATAGTTCCATTGCATGAATGGTCTGGGGTTCTAATGGATAATTATCTGTTCCGTTCTAAAAGATTGCAGTGGAAGGGGATTGAATGTTTTTGTTATGCAGGGTGCTTTCCAACAAGGGATCGTAGGCTTCAAAAGAAATGCTGCAGGGAACGTAGCCTGTACAAGAAAACCCAGGATAAATTCTTTTGCTGATTCCATAAACATTTTATTACGGGCTCTTTTGATTATCATCTAAATTGTACTTTTAACTAAGGAGCTCCTTGTAATTTGCGAATCAGAGACAGCCCCGTTTTTGTCCTTCGACGGGCTGATCTAAAAGTTTAGTTGGGCTCTAATAGAAAAATTCATCATGCGATAACATTACTTCTCTGGCCCTGTTCACAGGGCAAAGAGAGAAAAAAAAATATCTTATTTGTAAAAAAACTTGTTAATTTTTAATGTTTCTCTTTATATTTTTATTTTTATTAAAATACTTTAAATAAAAATATCAGTAATGAAATCTAAAAATATTTATTAATAATAAAAGTGAAAATTTGTTAAATTTTAAGATGAAGTTAATGAGGTTTAAATTTTTTTTGGTTTCAATGGAATATGTAATAATTTATAAATAAAATTAGAGAGAGTATACATTAAGGACTCGAGGGCTCAATTTGGCCTCCCAAACTTCTAATTCTAAAGTGTTAGCTCAATTAAGTTGAAGTAACTTAACATCCTAACAACTAATTAAGGTTGATTTAATTAGTAAGGCTTTGACCTATAATTTATAAGGTTATGGAATTAAATTTTGTTATTGATGTATGACTTTATTAATAGATAATTTGTAAATGTTCTTTAAACTTAAAGACATACTTTAATTTTGATAGGTATTGAGACTAAACTATTTAAATTTTTTTAATAAAAAATAAAACTTAACACACCAACATACACTCGTCACAAATAAAAACAATTATTCTCTTTGTTTAAAAATATAAAGCTTTTTTAATCGAATTTCACCCTCAATAAAATAATTATCTATTTTTAAACTAATTTTATTTTTTTATATTTATTTCTATTAAACATTCTATAATAAATATAAAGTTATTATCAATAGGGGCACTTTTGAAAAAAGATAATGATTATACCTCGAATGAATAAAAATATTTTATATTTTTAAACATTTAACTTCTCAAAAAATACCTTACATTTTTAAATGGAAGGAGTACAAGTTATGAATAGTGTATTTTTTATTATTTACTATTCACGATAATTTATAAATAATATAAAGAGTATTTTTTATTATTTACTACCACTACTACTATTATTATTATTGACAACTATTACTAATATTTTTGTTTAATGTAAGTATAAGGAGTAAGCTATGTCAATAGTAGGGAATATTTTTCTTGAGGCACTAAAAATAATGGTATTTTTTTTTCATTAAATTGCTATATATACAAAAGAACTAGGAGTTCCAACTCCAAATCATTTATTCAAACGATGAAATTGTATACAACTTACTACCACTAGTATAATTATTATTTGTTTTCTATGGGCTTTGCACTTAAATATTTTTGGTACATCTTTCACTTAAAATTTTATTTGAATTAAAATATCTCTGTTGAAAAAATGAAAAATTAATATTTATCTTGTATATTAAATAAAGATTAAAAAATTTACAAGACAGGCTGAATCTGAAAAACACTGAATGACTTATTTACACATTATATGCGACGTTTGCTGGAGCCGTCTAATTTTTAGCATGAAATTTGAAACTGTGCTGGAGAAATTTAACAAGTTAGGTCCCTTCAAACCAAATTGTGAGCTTTAGTTTATAATTACAAATTACAAAATATGAATTACGAACATATTACTAAGGTGGCTTATTCTGTACATATCAAAGTTTCCGGTAAAAAAGTAAATATTAAGATTTTATATTTCAAAGTGAACAAATCACTGTGACAGTTGCGTGAGCTAGATCAATTAATTCATACCAGATATTATTGTAAATTTCCTTTTTTTAATCTTTTTTAATATATTTGATCTCTTTATCATAAAAAAAAATCCTAACAGATATTGAATTATTTATATATAAAAAACCATTAGTGCAAATTGGTTCCACTACATATGATGAGGGAAAATGTTCCATTGTATTGGTAAGGGGAGATTGTTCATCTCATGGTATTTTGAGCAACTGGCACAGAAACTAATGAACATCAAAATAATTTCGTCATGGACGATAATTCTATACTTCTTAATTAAGTGCGTACAATAAACGAGAATATCGTCAGGAAGCCATGCATCCGTCGTTGTCGTTGTCAACTGTCGTTTAATTTTGTCATTTTATTTCCTTTTACTTGCATTCTTTCTGCAAAGAATAAGCATCTGATATTAAAATAATTTTTATGAAAAAACCTACAACTAAAAAGGCTGCCATTACCTAGGCTAGCATCTTGGTATTGACGAGCATTGGCCTATTGCCATTGGGATAGTGGGATAATTTTTCCACTCTCAAATCAAAATGATCTTCGTAAAATCTAAAGATAAAGTTTGATTCTCATGTAAAAATTGGTAAAAGATAGTATAAGGGTGCATGTGTATTTAGATACCCTTCTATGGTTCCCAAAACTCCAATTTAAAAAAAATTCCATTCAAATAGGAGTATTTTTTATTTTTAATTTTATATTTAGACTCTGGAACTTAATTGTAGGATAAGCTATTTAAAGTTCCATCTAATAATCAATTATTTTGAAATATTCCTCTAATTCTTTTTATAAATTATTTTCATTAATTTTATCAATATCAATGTAAAAAAAATAAAATAAATAAAAGTTTATCAAATTTTAAATATGTTTTTATATAATAAATATGAAAAGTCAAATCATATTATTTTTTCTCTCATAAATAGTAATTTTAAAAATATTTTTTAATTATTATTTAAAAAGTTATATTATGATTTTTAAATAAGATTAAAGGAGTACTATGTACGATCTAATAATCAATTTTATTCTATTTCCAAATGCTCCCCTGATTAGACGAACTGAAATGGGGGAAAATGTAAGAGTAACGGAAGAAGACAGGGCGATGATGCAGTTAAACATATTGATGAGGTTTCCAGGTCAAGTGGGAATTTGATAATAAGAAAAAGCGAGTTAATTATGGACACTTTTAAGAATTCTGACTTTTTGATAAAATGAGTTGCCGTGGCAGTGGTGAACATAAAGATAGACCCAGAGCAATTAACGTAACACGGAATCACATACGAGGAAGAACGAGAGGCCATTGGCCAAGCCTGCCTGCCGTGGTTCCAACTACAGAATAATGAGGGTCATTTACTCGAAACCCAACACCACCTCCACCTGGCACCTGCCATGCCAAGGAAAGCACACGAGAAAATCAAAGTGTCGAATCCCCTGTTCGTGATTCAGTGATTTACTCCCAGGTCATTTGCTTGAACCCTTGCTTGATTGGTCTCGCGCATGATTTGACTACTCAAATACGTCTGCTTTAAGCAACATTTGCCTCATTTGTTTATGAAAAAGACTCTGCAAATATAGGACTAAAGCAATGCATGCAGATGTCCTCGGAAGATTAAAAGAGCGCAATTATTCCACCAGTTTGGGGTCGACGCAGAGACTTTTACCCAAAAAAAAAAAAAACAGAGAGAATCATGTATAATTGCGAGTGTGTGTGTGTAGAGAGAGAGAGAGAGAGAGAGATTGTTAAAGACAGAATTAAGTGGCTATAATTGGGTTACCAGAGCATGGCACATAGAGCCACAATAAGCAGTTTCCCTCAAGGCGACAAGCAAGGCCAGGACAAGAAAATGGAGAAAAAGCACTAGAGCCAGATTCTGAATTCTGAATATATAAATGCGTCATGAATTGGAGCTGGAGTGAGCCTTAATTTCGGAGGAACGGAGGCCAGAAGAGGAAAACATCAGAAAGGGAGGGAAGGAAAATCAAGAGGGTTCTCGTGAAAGACAAAGAATGTATTAAAGCAAAAGCAAAAAAAAAGTTGCATCGTGAGACGTGTCCCTTGTTTGCACGGTGTACTCAATGAACATCACTCTACTTTCTACATCACCTTTTCCTTCCGTCTACACTGCCCAAATAAAGCCTAATAGCTTTTCCCCTCCAATCGAGTACTTGCTTTTTGATTTTTCCAACTTGCCTTCCGATATAAGTATCCCCCGTTCTCCCTCTCTCCCTCCCTCCTAAAGCCAAACAATATGCACTTCTCGCGCTTCTCTCTAGTAGGCTGGTTTCAGAGGGTTATAGTTTTTGTGCTTCTCGCATTCCTAGTGTGCGCAGAAAAGGAAGAGTCCTCTGTGGTAGGCTTGAGCAACCGCACAATAACGAGCATGGCAGGGAATCAGAAACAGAGGGAGAAGCAACTTGGAATGAAGAAGCCATTCGACGTGTACTTGTCACGAAAGAGGAAAGTCCCAAATGCATCAGACCCCCTCCACAATCGTTGATCACTTTCCTTCGAGCTTGTAGTGAGGGGAAAAAATTCGAGAATAGAGGTTGTAAGTGTTGTCGAGGTTCATATTCTGCGAAGAGAAGTATCACTGTACAATATGGTTTTGAGGTTGGTGCATTTGTCAACGGTGGTTGAAGGTTGTGGGGAAATGCTGTTTCCTCCTCGGAAATCACGCCCGGGCTTGATTTTTCATCAATCAGAGCTTTTGCCCCTCCCTTCCAGATATCTTATGTTGTACTAGAATCTATACTGGATTTGTAAATTGAATCTGAACATATAAAGTGTCGAAACTTTGTGATGATTGAATTCTATGTGCGTCTGTTTGTATGGGCAAGCTTTCAACTATATTGTTATATTGTGGCGTTGTCCCGGGCTTTTATTTACTCGGTCACATTTGGAGGCAGAGTCCTGAATTCCCCATTGAAGCTTGGTTGATTGTGGAGGCCATTGGTTATTCATCTAACTTGTCTCAATGTGTGAGTCCTAACATATTAGTTAGGATTAGGAAACTGTGAATGATTCCTTCTTTTTTTTTTTGGTTAAAAAGAATAATATTTGGAACGAACGACCGGGGATAAGGGATTTGTTGTTGTTGTTGTTGTTGTTTTTTTTTTGGGGGAGGGGGGGGGGAGGCACTTGTTGTAGACTCTGGTTTAGCCTTTTAAGGAATCTCTCGACATTCACAGGGGCTGGGAAGTCGCTGCTCATTCTATTTGGAATTTGGTCTTGATTTAGATTCTCACCTGCATTAGAATTCAACAAACACTCATACAAATGTAGGTGCGTGAAGTGGCATGTTAGAAAGCATCGCATGATGTGGCTAACGTTTATTTCAAATTGTACCTGCTCATTCGTGATTCTTGCTTAAGGAACCAGATTACTAATGCATTAAACAAAATGTTTCTGAATAACATTTAAGTTTGGTTTACATGGATGGAAAAATAGGAGAAAATAGAAAGAAAAGAATATTGAGAGAAAACTTCTAAAAATAACATTTGGTGAGTTTTTTTTTCTCATAGTATTTTCTTCCCATATTAGATCAGTTGCATTGAGAGTACTATTGGCCCAAATCAGTATCAATTTTTTTAAAAAAAAATTGACACACACACACTGAAAAATTGAAGTACCGTTATACCATTTAAAAATCAAGACATTGATGTCATAAAATTGGAAATTAGAGGGGAGTGTCGAGATATCCATGGCAACAACATTGCTCCAACACTTAATGATAGAATCAATCTTGAAAAATCTCCTTCGAAAACAGTTGAATATTAACTCTCAACGTTGTAGCGATTACATTAAAGTTCCTTGAAGCAGTGTAAATCCCATCATGTGGTCGATCTGAAGCAAATGAGGTTAAAAAAACTTAGTGTCTGAGTGTGGTTTTGAAAAGCAAAATCGTCATCATAGTTGCTCAAAGGAGGAGGCCGAAGCATCACTCTGAAAAGAATAATTGTCTTTTGTATCCATAAAATTAGAACCGAAGCAAAGGTAAGTATTAATGTTGTGAAAGATGGAATAATTTATCGAGGAATGACACTTCAAGACCAAATGGTAAACTTAATTTCATCTTGGGACTAGATAATTTAAAATTCTAATAAAGATAAAGCCCTTCATTAAAGCTAAAAATAAGAGTTAGACTTGGTAGATTGCTCATTTAGATCCGTTTTTATGATGATTTGGGTTAAAAAAAATAACATTTTTAGGAAATTTGAGCTTTGAAACCTAATTATAACAAGCACTGAAAAACAGGTTTAAGTTGAGGCTCAAGTGACTCATTTTTTTGTTTTACCTAAAAAATAAACTGTTTGCAATTTTTAAATTGAATTCAAATTTTAGAATACATGTTTATACTTTAAAATTAAAATTTATATTATTTAATTTTAATTTATTAACATTATAATTTGTATTTTTAAAAAATATGAAATATTATAATTAAATTTTTTAATTTTTAAATTTAAAGAAAATGAACTGATGAGCCTAGCCTTACTCTTTGAATAAAGACCAAGTTTTAAAAAATAATTAATTTTAAGATAATCAAGTTTATAGACTTAAACCTTATGGGCTTGCCTCCTTGACTTCGGCCTTATGTGATATTTCAAAAATGAACACTAAGGCCTCGTTTGATATGATTGAAAATTTTTAATGAAATCGGAATTGAAATCGAAATTAAAATCGAAATCAGAATCGAAATAGAATTAAGTTTTAAAAGTGTATTTGGTATGAAGATGGAATTTTAATATAATATTAATTTATATATATACTTAAAATAAGAAAAGACTAAATTATCTTTTTTTTAAATTAAAAAGACCTAACTTGTTATAAATGGATAAAAAAGATGAGGATAGTGGGATTCGTAAATTAAATTCAAGAGAACTGAAGCAATTTCATGGTCAATATGATGGAATTAGATTTTAGCATTTTTGGTGGAATTAAGATTCTTAAGAATTACAACTCTTGCATATCAGTTATGCTTAAATTAAAATTTTATCTTTGATTTCATTTTTATCTTGCCAATTCAATACTACCAAACATGGCCTAAAGGCAGACATCAAGATTTGACATTAAATGATCAAAAGTCAACAGGTGATTTGATTCTGATATTCCAAAATTTGATAATATATAAAGCACTTTTGAATACTGTTTAATCTTGAAATAATATCAATTCTTGAAATATCGGTTTTGAATTTGACAACATGAAAATCAAATTACATAATGAGCTTTGATCCTTTATTGAAATTATAATATCTTTTGATCATGAACTAAAATTAGATTTATCTTTAATCTGTGATTCACTTGTAATACATAATTTTTTCCTTGAATATCGTGTGATACATAAATAGAAACAAGAAAACAAAACAGCTAGTGCACACATTCTTCTCATCATCTGCCATTTCCTTGCAAAAAGTACCTACCTAGGCTATCCAAAACATACTCTGTAAGATTGTGGGCTCAAGAGTTAACGAAGGACTTCAATCCAGTGCTGTTCAGGCAAAACTCGTATTACTTTTGGGAATTATGAAGTTGAACTGATGAAATGTGGTTGTGTTTGAAAAACAGAAAAAAGGACGTTGGAATCTTGAGCCAGGCCCAGGGGCGGACCAAGCGTACACGCATATGAAGCCCATCTTTTGACCCTTCAACATGCACCATTTGATGCCCACCTGGAAAAGCCTTCAGTTTTATATCGGGAAATGACTTCATTTCTTGCAGGCTCTTTTCGTTTTCTATTAGAACTAAAAATTCAGATGGACTGAGCTTATTCAGACTCAATTTTAATAGACCTGATTTTCAAAAAGTTTGAATAATTAAACCTGGTCCAAATTTTGTCGGGGCTTTGGGTGGCTCAAATACTCAAATTTTATTTTAAAAATTATTTTTAATTAATTTTTTAACTTTAAAATTAATTATTTTATTTTAAAAAAAATATAAAATATATATTTTTGATACTTAGATAATGTATAGGACTCAAATATATGATATTTTAGTATAAAATAACTTAAAACTTAAAAAATTAATTAATATTTATTACATTTTATATTTTTTTTAAAAAATAAATTTTTTATTCGAGTATTCAGGTCGATTAAGGCTAGTTTGAATAAGCTTGAATATAAAATAACCATAATTTTTAAAAGCCCAATCCTAAAGTTTTTCGTGTGAGTTCGGGTTAGTTCATCAGGCTTGGCCCAAATTACCGGCTCTATTTTCTACATTAACTTTCATCAGCCAAAAAAAAATCACCTGGATTTCTTCAATAAGAGTGCGTACGCATGTGTATGTGTATATGTGGGAAAAAATAACAATAATTTTTTTAAATATATAAATGATAACCAGCCTTCTCAAAATTTTATAACTTTTTTGAAATCTTTAGTACTTTTTGGACATTAATAATTTTAAGATGAATAACTAAATTGCCCTTTGTTTAAAATAAAAATAATGGGTTTAGCTCCAGCTTCCTAATCACAACTTTTGTTATTTAAATTATAAAAATTAAATAAAAATTAGAACTTCTCACATAAATTTTTTTATAATTGATAAACAAGTTCTAAAAATAACTAATCATAATAATGACTTTTATTTTATAAATTATAAAAATTGAATAAGAAATCACAACTTCTTATACGAAATTTCTTTTGTGATTGATAAATAATTTTTAAAAATAACTACTCATAATTTTTATTTTATAAATCGCAAGAACAACATGATTTTATTTTTATCACTAAAGTCCAAGTTTTAAAAATAATCAGTTATAATTTTTATTTAACAATCATAATTTTTATTTTGTGAATTGCAATACTTAAATAAGAAATAACAACTTTCCATGTAAACCCTTTTTTTATTTTAAAAAAGGTACAATCATTCAAAAGAAATTGTAACATTCAGGAAATATTTATTACATTTTTAAATTGCCCATCATATATAAAATTAAAGTCTATTTTCATGAGACATATTTGTTTCATTATTAATCACAAGGGCATTTTAAAAATTTTAAATTTCAGACATAACTATTAAGATTAACAATTTTTCTTAAACTATATAAATCAGTTAACATTTTCTTATATTTGAAAATGGATGGATTACGTCAAATCAGATCACCCAGGGGAACCAAGAAATAGTCAGTGGAGATCCATTCAAACAATAGCAATACAATCAGTAATCTATAGTAAAATATTCCTATGAGGAGGTTCTAATTAATTAACAATCACGAAACTCATAACTTATTTTGGAACTGACGGCATATTTATTCAGCTCACCAATTAAAGTCAATCCCTCTGGAAGCACCATGACACACATGATCCTTCAAAATTGTAACCCACTCCCCCTATCACTTCTGTTTCATGCAGGACTTCTTCTTCATGACATGGGTGTTTGATTTCCCCAAAACATGCATAAATATCAATTGTCAGCCAATCAAGAGTCAACCATTCAAGGGTGGAGCTAGGATTTAAGAATAAAAAGAGTTAAAATTAAAAATAATATATATTATAAAGTTTTCATGAAGTTTATAGTATTAACATGTACCCCCTTCATTAAAAAAATTATAAGTATTTTTTGAGGAATTTGATGTATAAGCAATGTAAGGCTTTTTTAGTCTTTTAAGATGTAATATTATTATTTTTAAAGTGTTTATATTAATAATAACTTTATATTTATTATAGGGTGTTTAATATGAGTAAATATAAAAAAATAAATTATTTTAAAAATATGTGATTACTTTATTGAAAAGTATTAAGATAAGATTTAATTAAAATTTTTTTATATTTTTAAATAAAGGAGTATTAAACTATCAACATATGATACTAAAAAAAATTTAAAAATCGGGGGCGTGCTCGTCGCCACTTCCTCCGCATTATCAACAGTTGCTATATATATACAAAATGACGCATTATAAATATCCAATAAAAAAAAAACCAGATATATGGGTTTCATTTCAGACTATATATATATATATATATATAGCTGACCGCAAAAGTTTGGACAGTTTTGATAACGATGAACTTCAATCATTTCATTTTATTCCTTCATTTTTTACGAATTGTTTAACAATTCACTGGGCAGTATTTTTGTACCAGAGAAAAAATGATGCTAAGTAATTTGTACTCAATTTGGCAAAGCGGGTAGTGATAAATTTCCCCCACGGCTACTGTCATCCGCATGCTCGTGCTGAGCTAGGCGAGTGATTTCATTTAAATCCACATACTTTGCAACCACGTGTTATACACACTTTTACTCTTTATGTCTTAATTTGAGTTGGAATATTACATAATTCCATAGAAATTTCAATTTCACTCGTATAGGCATGTGCTATTGCTTTCAATTACTTGTTTATTTTATCTGACTATTCTCTTGATTCTTTTTTTTCCCCCTAAAGTGGGATTCTGTCAAAGAGGAGAAAACAAATCATGATATGATTGTCATAAGAAGACTCAGTTATTGAAAACATATTTTATTATTTATTTCATATGTCCTAGAGACTGTGAAATATTTAAATGATTAATGGGGTTGAAATACATCGGGATGTATGATCTATTGCTTGAAAATGGCTTTAAAAATTATATCCCAATTAAGTTGCCGTATATATCAAGAAAAGAAAAGGAAATTAGAATTGACTTATTTTCATGGGGCAAATTTTGACCAACACTTCAAGCCGCGAAATGCTACATATATTCATACCCATTATACGTAACAAGGAGGGGAAATAACTTTATGTACGAATTTGGGAATGAAATCAAACGAGATTATTAATTATTAATGACTTCTAATAGGTTTAGAATGTTGGCCCTTTTTTTTTTTGGAGCAACTACTATGCATTCATTGGCGGAAAAGTAGTTCTCGCGGAATTGATGAAAAATATCCGGAAAAAAATTATTTGATTAAAAATGTAATAAACATTAAGCTAGTATGCTTGCCAATGTAATAATCTGTTTGATTAGTCTGCTAGTACAAGAAATTGTGCCTATTTTTCCACGAGAAATATTTATGACCGTCTGTGTTGCACGCAATCGCTTTGCATTCGTCATTAATTTTTTTTTAAATATAATACATAATTGAAGAATGTAGTGACATTTAGCGAAAAAAATTACATAAGCATGGAATTTTGGGGCATATATGCAAAAATAGCATCGCCTCTTATAAGAAATAAAGATCAAGTTGAAGATTGCAGCCCTGGGCCACCAATATAACTCTATCTTGCCTCACTCTATATATATATATATATATATATTTATTTATATGATTTAGATCGAAGGCCATTCCACCAATACGGCTGGTTACGCATCTCCTTCAGGCCCTCGCTCTTATTCCAAAACCCCTTTGAGCGAAAATGGTGATGGAACTTTCTCAGTGGTTTGTTCCAGCTTTGTGCGTGTTCGTCTTGATTTGCCTTTCCACTCTGATACTCCGACAAGATGGGAAACGGAGAACCCTTCCACCTGGCCCCCCTACCTTACCTCTCATCGGCCATCTTCATCTCTTGAAGCCGCCCATTCACCGAACTCTCCAGAAACTGAGCGACAAATACGGCCCTGTCATGTTCCTTCGCTTCGGCGCTCTCAAAGTTCTGGTGGTCTCTTCACCCTCCGCCGTCGAAGAATGCTTCACCAAGAACGACATCGTCTTCGCCAACCGCCCTTTCACGCTTGCCGGCAAACATCTCAATTATGACTACAAGACAGTCGGATTTGCCCCTTACGGCGACCATTGGAGAGGTCTCCGGCGACTGATGAATCAGGAGCTTTTCTCCGTGAGCCGACTCGCCATGCTGAGCGACGTCAGGGTGGATGAAGTTCTGCTTCTAGTGAAGCAACTGTTCGGGAAATCAGGGGGAAGTTGGATGAAAGTGGAGCTCAGACACAGATTCGTGGACCTTATTTTCGACGTGACGTTGAGAATGATCTCAGGGAAGAGGTATTATGGGACCGACGTGGTGTCAAAGGAAGCCATGGATTTCAAGAACATGATGGACGAAATATTCGAACTTTTTAATCCCGGCGTGGATGACCTTTTCCCAATAGTACAGCGGCTTGATCTCTTTGGGGTGCAAAGAAAGATGAAGAGATTGATGAAGAAGCAGGACAGTTTTCTTCAGAACCTGCTTGACGAGCACAGGAGAAAACGAAGCTCCAGTGCTAGCAATGGCTCCAACCAGGAGAAAAAAACCATGACCTTGTTTGAAGTTATGTTGTCTCTTCAAGAATCGGATCCGGTGTTTTACTCCGACACAAACATCAAAGGAATTGCAGCGGTAAGAAATTGGTTGAAATATTATTTTACATTCAATAAAGGATTTATACGAAAATAAATAAGTTGTGTAGAGATGGATGAAAGATACCGTAAATTTCTATTTTATTGAGTTAAAATATTGATTTAAAGGAAATGACTCCTTTTAATTGATTCAAATATCAAACTATATATTTCATTTATAACCAATTTGATCGACTTGTACGCAATCACTTTTAAGATAAGGCACCACCTGAGTTACTTTTTTTAGATGGATATACAAGGTTGGAAGCAAGCTTTAATTGATCATGCCGCTGGTATATGGTATATTTGATCACAAGCTACTATGTTAACTCTGATGATGAGCTGCATGTGATCGTCAAAGGACAAAACCAATTAAAACACGTTTGATAGAATACGATAAAAATAGGTGCAATAATGATATGACTATGATTGCATTAAATGCGCAGGCAGTGGTAGCAGCAGGGACAGAAACATCAGCTTCGACCATGGAATGGGCACTGTCAAATCTCCTGAACCATCCAGAGGCAATGGAAAAGGTGAAGGCTGAGATAGACACTTATGTGGGAAAAGACCGATTCATGGATGAATCAGACATGCCAAAGCTGACATACCTCCAGAACGTAGTCTTAGAAACTCTTCGCTTATATCCAGCCGGTGCTCTCGGAGTTCCCCACATGAACTCAGAGGACTGTACGATTAGCGGTTACCACGTGCCCAAAGGGACGATGTTGATGGTCAACTTGTGGGTGTTGCACAAGGATCCTAAGCATTGGAAGGATGCCACCAAGTTCATGCCTGAGAGGTTCGAGAATGGGCAAGGCTCTGAAGGGTATAACCTGATCCCGTTTGGTGCTGGAAGGAGGCAGTGCCCTGGGGCTAATCTCGCAAAGAGAATCATGGCCTTGACTATTGGATCTCTGGTTCAGGCCTTTGAGTGGAAGAGGATTGGGGACCACGAGATCAACATGATGGAGGGAGACGGTCTTACCCTTCCCAGACTTGAGCCTCTGATTGCGCTCATTAGGCCACGCCAAGAGATGATGAACCTTCTCTCTAGTTTGTGAAGTATGAGGACATTATCATCCTTTGAGAATAAACAGTACTGGTTTAATTATCGTGGCTCCGTCTTTTTTTTTGCTTGCTGAGCAAAACTATATTATTGCAGCCTATGTAATATGTAATAACGGAAGAATTTCTTCATCCCATATCTGTCTTCTTTTTTCAAATTGTTCTTTCCTCATAGATAAACTGGTACCTAATAAAATATTAAGAGAATCACATCTAATGACTTCTCAAAAAAATTATTTACAGACAATGACCAATATAAAATTGTTTGTTGTTAAAATAATAATAGATTTATTTTTTTTTGAATGTTGTCTGGCTGTTTATCCTTGTTTGTAAATAATTCTCTTAAAAACCTTTTAAAATTCTTCTTAAAATATTGGTCGTCGTTAGTTTGGAAGATAAAAAGGTGTGGGAGACCCTATTGGATTCACACGCAACTATATATACTTGATACATGCATGACGCTTGTTGTCTAATGAATTCTCGCTAAAGCTTAAGGAATATATTTCAATGGACAGAAAAAAAGTAATAATAAACAGAGCATTGTTTCCTTGGATGATAAAAAGGGAATCATGTCGTCCTATTCACTCGCAACTCAATTAATACGAGTATATGTAGTTTGTGATTATGAATTGTGGATTAATACAAGTGTTAAACTAAAATTTATTAACTCATTTGAAAGTGATGCCTCACTGTTGCAGCCATATGTCTTATATGCTTAGGGTCACCCACCCTATGCATGCACAGTAAGATCATATATCCGAGAGAGTACTGAGTGGTGGCGATGCTGATCTTGATCATCTTTTTATTCACGCAAGAGGATCCAACGTGCAAGAGGGTCGTTTTGATCTTGATTTCCAAAAGCAAGAAAAGAGCCAAGCAGGATATTGAAAACATATTTTATTATTTATTTTATATGTCACAGAGACTGAAATATTCAAATGATTAATGGGGTTGAAATACATCGGTATGTATGATCTATTGCTTGAAAATGGCTTTAAAAATTATATCCCAATTAAGTTCACGTATATATATCAAGAAAAGAAAAGAAAAAAAATAGAATTGACTCATTTTCATGGGGCAAAATTTGACCAAGACTACAAGCCGCGAAATGCTCCATATATTCACACCCATTATACGTAACAAGGGGGGAAATAATTTTACGTACGAATTTGGGAATGAAATCAAACAAGATTATTAATTAATAACTTTTGGGCAACTATTATACATTCATTGGCGGAAAAGTAGTTTTCGTGGAATTGATGAAAAATATCTGAAAAAATGATTAAAAATGTAATAATCCTTACTCTTTTCGATTCCATTTATAAGACACATTTTAAAAAATTTATTTGGTCTCATTTATAAATTACGAAATGACTTTTTAGGTATTATTTAAAAAATATTTTTAAATTTACTCTTCACAAGAAAAAAAATAACATGACATCACTTTTTAAATTTGTTTTATAGGAGTATATTTGAAATTTTTTACACTTTTATTTTTTGTAATTTTTTTGCATTCAAATTAACAATATTAGTGAAAATGACTTATAAAGAAAATCAAAAGAATAATATTTATGACCGTCTGTGTTGCACGCAATTGCTTCGCATCTGTTATTATTTTTTTAAAAAATATAGCACATAATCGAAGAATGTAGTGACATTTATCGATAAAAAATGATATAAGCAAGGAATTTTGGGCAGGTATGCAAAAATAGCATCACCTCTTATATCTCTCTGCCTTTTTTTTTTTCAATTCTTTCTTCAAAATTACACTTTATTCAACATTATAAAAATCAATATTATCCAATTAGTTCAAGGGCCTGGGGAAAGCTTAAATTTCTCACCAACAGTAAAACACAAACAATTACATGCTAGCTAGTCATTTAAATCTCCCGTTCGATAACACTTTTTCTACGAGAAACACCCGTTTGATATCTGTTTTTTCATTTGAAAAAAATCTCCAGTTAATTTCCCGTTTCTATGTTTTATGTTGTAGGCGTAATTTAAAATCTAGTATCGTAGAATCATTGCAAAATATGCTAAGAACGTAATTAGAGTAAAGGTGTTGACGAAGTTATTTATTAATTAATTCCTAAAAAAATATGAAAAGTTCTAAAATGTTCAAACTATTTTATGTATTTGCGATCGTCTTTTTCGCCCACAATTCACAGGGAACATTTGTGCGTGATGTTCAAGTTTTGCCTAAAAGCCCTGATGTCCTAATATATATGGGGATTCGATTTGTCACCGCCGTTCTCTCAAGCATTTCGGCAACATTTTCTTTCGGTCCTTTAATTGAGCTCACAAAATATATGTACATGCAAAAGAAAAAAAAGGCAGACCCTTTACCTTTCTTAACTCGACACCTATATACTCTCAAAAATAGGCTACGATCATCACGAAATCTTTTCCAAATAAATTAACTATCACAACTTTTTCATTTGAACGTTGTGTATATGTAGAAAAAGAACGTTGAAAAGAAAGCGAAGTGAAAAGTCCAACTATACTGTTCCTCCTACATATATATGTTTCTAGAGCGTTTAGAATGATTCACCATAAATGAAATTGACTGAAACAAAGTAGAAGTCCTGATCGAGGACTACTTATTTAACTTTTAAAGTCTGCACAGACGGAATTAATGCACCCATCTCTTGAGCTTAAATTCGCATATCATGACGTACTCCGTCTACCTTAGGGTAAAGTACATAATTTCTTAGTCTAAAATATCGGATAAAGAAGTGTTTATAGTTTTGTTAATCCTGCCCCTCCTTTATTTATGGTTGGTCACGTTATTATAGATATTAGCTCTAATAATGGATTGAAATTAAAAATTCACATATTTTTTTATAAGTTTAAAAATATTAAGTATCCTTTTTAAAATTAAAATCGTGAAATAATTGACTGGTGCTGCGGTACTTTGTCCCCTGATGTCTGATGACGCCTCTGTCGCCGCCCGCCGAATCGAGGACGAGGCTTTCTCCACCGCCTCTGCTTTTGCCTCTCCCGACGATGACGGTATCGAGATTATTCAGCTCTCCTCGAAGGAGATCAGCAACCTCATGCTCTAAACTGTCAAGGCCAGAGCTGTTCTCGATAATGATGTCTCAAAGACGCCAGCCTCGGGCGTACCTGCTCCCTCTCACGGGGAGGGTGTCTCTGCTACCGAGTCTGAGTCTTAGTCTTGATTCTTATGACCTTTGCCATTTCTTGTGTTTTTAGGATGTGTTTGGTTGGAAGGTCAAGGGTGAGGACCTCTTCCCTTTCCTTTCCTCAGTTTGACTCCTCTAAATTGAGGTAAATTTTCTGAATGATTTATTCTTCCTCATTTTATTATATTCCACAATTGCCCATAAGTGAAAAACACAAGATATGAACTCTGCATCCATATTCTCCATCGGTTTGCTTGTTGCTCTTGCCGTTTTTAATCCCAGCACCGTCTAGCTCGTCCCCATATCGCCGTTGCGTTTCCAGATCCGGCCAGAGTGATTCACTACTAAAACTTCGACTTAGAGGATTGTAATTCGCAGGACAACCAGAAGCACAAGGTAAAGAAAAAGAAGGTAGTGTCTATACTTGTGTCTCTGACATATCTGTTGACGTTGCTTGAGTTTGCATTGAGGGGGCTGGCCTCTATTCTTGGTGAAGTTTGTAAAAATTCAAAGAACCTCATCTTCAGTCATACTTGTGCAGTAGCACGTGAGAAAAACTGTTTTACATGATTTTTGTTTAAATAATACTGTTGTTTTATTTTTTTTAAAAAAAAAGTCTTTTGAATGGTGAGATTTAATGTAATTTTTTTGTTGATAGAAGGTGAGTTAAAAAAAATTGCTATTATAAAATTAATTTATATGAAAAGGAGTAAAAATAAAATAAAATTTAATATATAAGGATATAATGATAAATTAATCATTATCTTTTCCCTCCTCTTATCCAGAACCAAACGAAAAATCATTAAAAATCCTTTACTTTTCATTTTTTCCTAGTAAAACAAAACAAGGTAGGATAAAAATACTCTCCTTCTCTCAGTTTCCCTCCTCTAAACCAAACACAGCTTTAGGGTGTTTGCTCGCATTGAGAGTTTGAACTTAATTATCCATGATGCCAAACTTTATACTGGAGTCTTTCCATGACCTTGATTATCCTTGTGCTTAAAATAATTTTCCTATCCGCGGCCTGCCATTACTGCTAACCTGCATTTCTTTTTCAAGTGATACCATCATATCTTTCTTCGTTTTTAATTTCAAAAGCTTTATGTGCCAAATATCTAAAGTAAGAACAATGTATGCTAGAGAAAATAGATTTCCTTCCCAAAAGCTGTTTTACACCCAAGAAGCTAATTATGTGGCAGCCTGTAACCACAGATCATATTCAGTCTATAATGGTGAACTCGTTCTCACATATTGAGCCTTGCACAGACGCAATACGACAATTTGATCTGTTTCTGTAGCATGGTACGTGCTCAAGGTGTAAATTGTTTTTTTAAAATCAAATTGTCACTGCTTGTTTAGTTTTATACATTATGCTGCTCTTGAGCTTAAGGGGATCTTGAGTCCGGAATAGCTGTCTATCAAGAGTGGGGTTCTGTCACAAATGGGCCTGATTATAAGGGGCCAGATCCTGTAAAGGTCCAGAACCAGATTACTAATAATGGGATGCTAGAGAATGTTGAGTCAGCCGAGAACGTTGAGGCTCATGACTGTTCACGCTGAGGAGGACATGCAAGATCAAGTGCCTACGATGCCAACGGTGCCCTGCAGAAGCAACCACTCAAGGAGAATCATGTGGAAGCTGAGAGAGGCTAGGGAGGGGCAGGGAAGTTATGTAAAGACGTCGAGGATCTGTTAGAGGGTGTGCTTTGAGTGTTTGAGTCTTCCCCTCCGTTATTTTGCAAGTTTTTTCCATTCTGTAATTCGCTTCTGGTTCTTCTGTTTTCTCCTCTCTGTGACTGAACTTTTTGTAAATAATACCTTGAGCTGGTTGATATCCTGTTGATTCTGTTATTTTAATTGCACGAGACTGACAGGTTCATAGTGTTCGGCAAGAACTTAAGAGTTGATAGGCGATTACTTTCGTAATTGCAGCTATATTAGTCAAAGGGTCAACTATAATATTTTTTATATGTCATCCTGAGAAAGTTCCGTCTTAGAATATCGTTTTCCTATTTGTTTTCATCTCCTAAAGGTTGGTTGACATATCATATGCAAAAGTCTCTTTAGCTCTAAAAGATATAGTTGCAACTTCTTATTTTGAATCCGTCCCACATATTGGATTTGGAACCTCATACTCCCATTCGCACACTTCACTTTCTGTGTTTGTGGTCTCCGCTGTTCAGAGTTCTGACTTCTGATCCTTGTTTTATTTTTTCTCATGATTTTAAGCACGTCTACACTTGTTTCTATCTACCTTCTGATACAGCTTCCAGCAATTGCGACTCACGATTGTATAGGAAACATTGTTCTGCTCAGCATTTAAGCTGCAACTGCAACTTTCTTTGCATGGAACATGATCTGAGTGCCATTTAGGCACATATCGCTGATGTGCATGTTAAGCTATTTTTTTAGCTTGGCTAATAATTAGTTAATGCCCTTTTCGTTTAGTTTTACTCATTTAGCATTGGATGGTGTGTGATTTAATGAAGGCATTTTATTTCTCTCCAATTTTTCATGGGTTGTAATGGGTCTGCTGCTTGTCGATTCTATTTATACCTGTTGCTTGTAATGGCATTTTACTTACCTTGAGTAGAAATACAACCCTGATTATAGGGGGCGGCCGCCATCATGATCCAACTGCTCTTTTGGCGTCAGATGGAAGATAATTTTTTAAGATCAAGATCCATTATAGAATGTAATCTCTTATGAATAAAGGTCATATTGGAATAGTGATAAAGAATATACTCTGCATGGAAGTAACACAGCATTCAGTGTGCCATTATTTCTTGTCTCAAAGCTGAAAATGCAGCAATTTCTTTCCTACTACTCTGATAACTTCACCCACCAATAATCCCAATTTTAGCTTTGTACGTATCTTCGTTAAATGACCCATCAACATCGAACTTTATACTTCTAATCTTGGGTAAATCCCAAACTCTAGTAGCTTGGGTTGCCAAGATTGGAATATCAGTATTCCTTGTGTACTTTTCTGTCACTTAGCATTCCAGAATTAATTGCTCAGCATACATAATTAGGATCAATCTTCTGACCTTGAAATATTGCAGTGCACCGTGCTTTCCGTGTACACCATCAAATGCAAGAAATCCAGCATCCCTTGATATTTATATTCTTGTGATGTTCCATTTATCCACTAATAAACACATTTCATTGCAATTTTCAGAGAATTATTTTTATTTATCCTCTTATTATTAGTCTCCGGTCTAGCGTCAGATGCACAATGCAATACTCCCATGTGTGAGTCGATGCCGCACTATTTAGGAATGGAAATCTCTTTAAGTTTAATTAGTGGGATCCGACAAAATTCAAATGTTAATTTCATAACTTTATCCTCAGACATCGGAGCAATTATAATGATGATTTCACTTTAATTAACATTGTACCCCTGATATATGAGTTATATCTAAAGAAAGGAGCTCAAGGAGCAACAAAACCATGTATAATCTTGAACAATAGACAGCGGAGAAATTATAATGAATAATAAGGATTGAGATTTGAACGCTCGAAATGAGAATCTCTAACATCATGCTAATTTAAATTGATACAATCAAATAATATTTGAATAATTGGAAAATGATAGTGCCCCCCATCTCTATTTTGTAATTTTCCCCATCCTTGGTGTTCGCTAACACTGACCATTGGAAAAATAAAAATCCTGAAATAGAAGATATATGATCCAACGCTTTTTGACGAGGTCACAACTCAATTCAGATTTGCACCAGTTGTTCAAATGGCAAATTGTAAGTTGAGTAGTGTCTTTGTTGCCGTTTCTAAAATCTAGATATATGCATACAAATTTATAACGCTCACTGCATTATACCTCAAAAAATCTACTCTATAACATTCATTGATATCCTAAGGATCTAGAAAACACATTGAATCGATTTCGCGTAGTTAAAGTTAGATGTAATTATAGATTTCTGAGGACTTGCCAGTCTCTGTTCATAGCCTATCGTCTCCATTTGTGACAAGAAAAAGCCCTATAACACAACGACAATAAGACCAAGAGATTGAGAGTAAATAAAAGGAACTTGTGTCCAGGGCCCTTTCTGCTTGGTCCAGAAGCTAGTCTCGATGCCAAGGAGCGTAGAACCAAATGGAGAGTGCTTGAAGTGTTATTAGAAGAAACAGCAGAAGACGACGTCGGCTCTAGTCCTTTGACTCCGTCACAGCCGTGAGCCACCCTTGCACATGATACCTCCGGTCGAAGAAGACGGCAATGTGCAGGACTGAGCTGAGACGACATCGTCACGACCATGATGATTCCCAGCGCAGCCCAGAGAGTCTTGTTCAACATCAACGACAAGTTTGTTTTTCAAACTGTGATGTGCTTTCAGTGATTAGAAGTCTCTTCACATTCATCTCGAGTGATATGAGTTATCCTGGATGATCACCTATGGAGACAGGAGATCCACCTCTGGTTAGTCTGCGTTTGTATGGGGAAACTTGGTGACTTGGAAAAGGCAAAAGCAGAGAGTTCTATCCAGAAGCAGTGCTCAATCAGAGTTCAGAGCATTAGCTCAAGGAATTACAGAAGAATTATGGATAAGAAGAGTCATGGAAGAAATACAGGTTAGAGTTGATCCACCGATCAAGCTGTGTTGTGATAACAAGGCTGCCATAAGCATGCCATCGAACCCTGTGCAACATGAGAAATCTAAGCATGTTGAGGTGGGATAGACATTTTATCAGAGAGAAAGTGGAGGGAGGAAGTCTATCTTCAGAGAACAAGGCTGAAAAGAAGCTTTCTTCACTTTGACGATCCGTGGATGCGTAGTTTGAAAGTCTTTCCACCTGAACCTTTTTTCATTAGAAATGGCTTCAGACTCGACCTGAAAGGTTCCGGTTACACCTATTGGACCAGACGGAAATACAAGCTCCTTTTGTTCCGGAGAAACTTGATATGTTAGTTCGGAACTAACTGAATATGCTGATGAGGTTGTTTACAATGCCTCGAAAGAGGTCGGTGCGGAACGATTTGAGTGATTCACCTAACACTTCAAAGCGTTACCGGTTGTGCTTTTTTAGAGGGAAGCAAGCCCAGGGAAGCTTTATTTGTCTTACGGGTTTCATCTAGGTATCGAACATTTTTTTCAACCGAAAAAATTAAACTGTCAATCTTTATACATACCGAAATTGTATATATGCAGAGGATCGAGGGATAAGAATAGAAGTCTCTTCACATTCATCTCGAGTGATATGAGTTATCCTGGTTGATCACCTCTTGTTTAATTATATATACAGAAATTGTATATATGCAGAGGATCGAGGGATGAGAAATTCAATCGTTTTTCAGGGCAGGGCATTCAACGATTCAAAGATTAATTGAAGAGTTCGTTGGGGGCAGGCTGCTGCTCACTGTGTTTTCATGTGTCATGACTTCGTCAAGAAAGCTTTGTCATGATAAAAACTAAAAAGGAAATCAAACAAAGCAACGCTGTGTAATACTTCAAGCACTTCAGTCGGCTAAACGAGCTATTTTTCCTGCGAGACTGGTGCAGCGTTGTGCATGCTCTTGCATAATCACGTTAGCTAAACCCATTTGCTTCATATTTTCAAAATCAATTTTGTATTAAGCATTATCTATTACGTAGGCGCATGCTTTTAGTCTATATATGTATGCCAAAAAATGGTTTGCACAAAATTTGTTTAAAGAGCGATCCGTATATGGCCTTCGTCGTACAGGATTAATTGAAGCTTTACAATTTGAAACTAGTTGTAGTTATATAATTGAAATCCGGATTACTAAATATAAATTAGATTCGCAGAATCTTCGAATAAGATGAGAGTTAATAAGACTATATATCATGCAACGGATTTGTTTTAAGTTTTATATCCTTGTTAAAAATTAATCCCAATACATACCCTATTATATATGATTAACTAATCCAGCTATATCTGTTTGATTTGTTTAAGTTTTCGTGGCGTCAGGGTCACATGGTGCTCGGATTGTCGCGAAATAAATCCACGGGACCCAATGTCATGTGTCATACCTAAGTTTACTTGTTTTTATGATATCCATGGTTGATATGGTCAATTCATGTCCTTGTGAGGGACGGCGTATTATATCCTCAAGAAGTCAATTCACACTCCCAAGTTAACTCTCTTTTACATTTTACATTGCATTCCTCTCATTTTAACTTCATTTTTCAGCAATTTTTTCGGTGTCACTCAAAACGTGAACCGTGTTACTTGTTAATGATAAATAATGTGGCTTGATTTTTATATTTTATGTTGCCAATTGATGATTCGTTATTTAAATTTTTGATATGATATCCTCATCTTTTTAAGACTATTTTAGATTATTCGTGGAGAATATTTATCATCATAAAAAGATTAATTTTCCTATCTATGTATTTTGATAGATGAATAAGTTTTATCTGAAATTTAATTCTGAATCACATGATAATATATCAATTAGTGATTATATACTTAATCACGTTGCAGGAAAATTAAAATGAACACAGACTTCCAGGGAGATCAATTGTTAGGTGGTGGGCGATCTTGGCGTTTTCCGCTGCTTAAACATTGATGTATCTCTCTGTATCTTGTTTCATTTCAAACAACAGACCTTAGTTTGATGCGTGAAAGCACAATAAAATGCGGATTAGAAGGGGTTTGTCGATCGATACTCCAAAATAATATTTTAATGCTGAAAACTGAGAACAAGTATTGGAATTATAACCAAGGAGATGCAAGTTGAAAATCTTGTTTATCATTGTTGCTGGCGTCTACAATAGGAAGCCAGGAAATCTTGCAAGTCGTACCTAATCCGAGTGGCGAATCATAACCTCTTAATTTGTCTTATCCATGTTTCTCCCACGAGACACGAAAAATTCAACAGCACAGCTTCGCTATGTATGTGTAGTTTTGTCCACAAGCAGAGAAGAAAGTGGACGCTGCCTTGAAAGCAAGGCTTCTACCCTCAGCTAGTCGTCTTCTCCAAATATATGCAATCCAGCCTCAGATCATTTACAGCAACAACGCAAGTAATGATGAAGAGAAGGGTCATGAAACACCCCAGTGGGATGTTGCAGTTCACCTCTGTCGTTCTGATGATGCTTGTCTTATTAAGCTGCTGGTCGTGGCAGGTCCATGGCTCCAGATCTATCACCCACTTCAAGACGGTTCAAGCATACTCTGGTCCTAGTCGAGGCGGAACGGGACATCAAATAGTTTCTTAATTCTTGTTCTTGCTTTTGTCTTGCTTTACTACTGCATGCACCTCCAACACAACTATACATCTCTTTCTCTCCTGCCTTTTGCTTTATTACTGTATACAATGCACAGCCACCACCAAATTTCACGATTATCAATTTATCATTCTTCATCACATCTATGGGTCATTCAATTTTAAGGCTGGCTACTTTATCCATTACCATTCTGTCATTTCGAGTGTCGTCCCTTAGAATGTTGGTCCTGCAGCGTATCTCTAAAAGGAGGAGAACATGACCAAATTTACTCACACTTGACGTCCTATATTGAGAGAATGCCACATCCAGTGCTGATTCTGCGTCGTCCCCAAACATGCGCAAGTGTTATGCCGAAATTAAAACCATGATTTTAAAAAACGTGTTTAGCCAGCCAATAGCCCAATACCCAATCTACTCTCCAACTATTCTGCTATGTAGAAGATTATTAATTAATCCTGGGGTTAGCATTATATGCGGAAGGGAATTAAGTTTTCTCGTTTTGGTGTTTGCATTGCGAACTATTTGTGTTGAGAGTGACAAAAAAAATGTTAAATGAATGGCTTCTTGCAACTATTTGCTGTTATTTCATTAATATCAAATAATAGAGTAGAATCAGAGAAATGGAGAAGAGAAATACGATTTCAGTTTGGTGCCATGTGAGAGAAGAAGAAACTAGACAGAGGATATCAAGAGAAATGTAATATGATTCAGTAAATATTTTGAACTCAGTACACGACTTGTATTTAAAGAGCTGATACGGGTGCTTAACAGACCACTCCCTCCATTTAGAAGCTTATTTTGTCCCCAAATATAAAGAGTGTTTTGATGTTTTTGAATAATTAAACATTTTGTCTTTATTTTGAAAAAGGGAAGAGACATTAATTATTATTATATTAATTGACATTATTGGAGGCAAAATTAAAAAATTATTGTGATTTAATGTAATGTTAATTAAATAACAAACTTTTATTAATATATAAGATCTGATTAAAAATATTTTATATAGAGAGATAGAAGAGTAACTTCTTACAAGAGACTTTTAATAGAAATCAAGCATGACTATTCATTTGACAAGCAGCTTGAGCTTTGGACTAAGCAAGGCCCGTATGTATTAAAGCCTTATTTGGTATGTAGTACTGATTAGGAGACACTAGGATTGGAATTGACTAGTTTTATCTTTTTATGTTTGATATGAGATAATAAAAAATTTAATTCTAATCACAATCCTATGTATATGGGATTACCCAATACCACCTCCTATGATTTTTGGGATTGATTATTTTATGACCAAACTGCCCCCGCCATCAACCCCCTCGTCTCTCTCCCCTGACCCTTTACTTCGTCACTACTCTCTCAGCCAGGCTTATTCCACCATGGCTGCCTCCCTTCACCGGTGCCATCGTCCCCAAAGCAACATCCTTCCCCTTTCCCTCTGTCTTCCTACCACTGGTTCAAGTTGCCACCCTTCTCCTTAGATTTGATTTGAGTTTGAGATGCGTCGCTATGTCTACTGAAGGTTGTCGTTACCACAGCCGTCGAACCTAGGTCCCTGACTTGCTAAGTTTGCTTCGTCATTCCAAGTCGTCGATTACATTGTTTGATTTTCTTCTCATGGGTTTAGATTTTTTTTTTTTTTTATCTGAGCTGATTCTCTTTTCTGGTCCATGGCTTTGATTTAACAAAGACAAACAAGAGTGCGAGAGATCACTTGCGTCGCCTGAGCCTCACCACAGTCCCACTGCAAGAAACACGCTATCTGCATGTTTAATATAATCCATCCAAATTATTTTGGCTTGTGATTTTGAATCGATGGCTTTGATTTTCTTCTCATGGGTTTTAATTTTTTATTTGAGCCGATTCTCTTTTCTTAGTTGAGCATAACAATGATGGGAAGAAGATAAGGACATTTGGATCTTTTTTGCTGATTTTTTTTTTATCTGAGGCTTTTTTTTTCTTTTGTTAATCCCACATACTGCACATAATTTTAAAACTTATTCCCACTACTTCTTCCGGACCCAATCCCATTACCAATTTCATAAAGTTTAATACTTCATACCAAATACCAAACAGGACATACATAATAGCTTCCAAGAATGTCGCTGACTAATGCATAAATATATTATTTTCTCTTATCTGATCATGATATAAGTAATGGCATGTGTATGTTTTCCATATTTTGCGCAACATTCCGGACATGCTGGCTCTCTATTTGATTTCTCCATTGTCAGTGAGCAAATGATTAGTTCCCCCAGAAATATAACAGCGAACGCATGCTTGCAGTCGTATTTATTTATATATAACGCAACAAACTTGATGATGATTCCAAAAAAAAAAAAACAGCAGACGAGAAAAAGATCGATAGCCAAGATATGAGACTTCTGACATACTCCCTCCGGTCCTATTTATAAGTCATTTCTACCAACCTCATCAATACCAATACAATAAAAGTACAAGGAATAAAAGTAAGTAAAATTCCAAACATGCCCCTATATAACAAATCTAAAAAGTAATGTTCTGTTACTTTTTCTCTCTCATAAAGGGTAATTTTGGAAATACCTCTTAAATATTACCTAAAAAGACGCACCGTGACTTATAAATGAGACCAAATATACCTTCTACAATTAGACTTATAAATGGAACCGGAGGGAGTATATAAATATTCAAAGTGAATTATTCTATGAATTATCGAGAATTATTCTATTGAGTCTGAATAATTGATTAGATCATGCGCTGTCTTGAATATGACGTCCATTAATTTGTGAAACACTCATTCCATTTTGTTAATTCATTTTACTGTTTCAGATCCAAATTATGTTGTCTTTATTTTGTAAATATGCATATATAACGGAAAGAAATATAGACATATCATCTTCTTCCTTTTAGTGTGTGTTTCATTTTCAATATATTAAAAATTCATTTGATAAAAGTTAATTCAGTAAAACTCAGTTATTGTAATAAAATTTGTATTTGAATAAATTTTTTTAAAAGTTAATTTAATATATTGAAATTTATTTGAATTAATGATGATTTGTGCTTGTGAAATGTATTTTAAAATATGTAATAACTAAAAAGAATATTAATATATGATAATTGATATTTTTTGTTATACAAATATTATATATTATAAGTGTTTAAAAATGTGAAAAAAATAAAATAACATAAAATTTAATATGTTAAATAATAAGAATAAAAAATATATAGTTTAATATTAGAAAAAAATTAAAACATAATAAAAATATCATGATCATTTATAAAAGTAAGTACAACTCAACTTTCATTTGTAATTTTAAATCCACAAAAAAATAAAGTTGGCAAATCCATATTCTAACATCATTTCTACCCACATTTATAAACTCATTTTGTTCATTTAAAAATTATCTAAACAATATTTAACATTTCAAATGTTGAAAAGTAGATTTCAAATTGATTACCCAAATGCACTCTTAAATGTTAAATTTTGAAGAAGGTAATATAGATTTGAACAAATTGTTTAAAAAATTAGTATCTGAATAGAAGTTTTAAATTTTACCATGAATGACTTTTTCATTGGAAAAAATATTTTTTGATGTAAAAAATATTTGGAATATGATTGCTATATATTTTTTTAAATTTTTTTTAGTTTTTTAGTTTTATTTCCAACAAAATTTTTTGGATCAACATAATTTTAGTTTAGTTATCAACTGGCAAAAAAATAAAAATAAAAACCAACAACTAACAAAATCATTAAAAGAGCAAATGGGCCTTTAAAAGTCGAGCCCAGAGCTGTGGTCAAACAGTTTTGTTGAAAACAAATCCGCCTTATTGAATTTTATCAAAAACAAAAAAAAAAAACATCCGCCTTATTGAAGCCTTGCCACAAATAATAATAATAAAATAAAAACAAAGCCACACTTGCAGTTCAGCTGAGTTAAAATTAAATTAAATCCTACAGTGGCCCATGCAGGTTTCGAACCTGCGACCTTCGCGTTATTAGCACGACGCTCTAACCAACTGAGCTAATGGGCCAACATGTGAATGCGTTTGTATATAAGTATTGAACTATGAACGTACCAACAAACAGGACCATCTAAAAATTCTTTTTTGACCACTAACAATTATTATTTTTAAGCTCTAAAAGACGAAAACTATAGATGATTTCTTATAAAAATATGCATATCATGAATCCTTATAATATTAAGCATTAGTTTCTTTTTCTGGCCAAAAAAAAAAAGGATTGCAAGAATACATAATTCTCGAAATTTAGCGAAGAAAGTAAATAATATTTCCTGCGTTACAGGAATATGGTAGTAAGATAGTTGCAAACTTGCAATGTCGCAGGTTTGTAGCAAGTGGCGGTGACGCTGCAATGTTGGTTTGAAAGCATCAAGAGGTGGTTGTGAGGGTATATAATAATATGTAGAACACAGAGACGGAAGAATCAGCAGAATGGAAAGACATCCACAGCCGCGTGGAGATGAACGAAGTAGTGGAAGGCTTGTCCCATGAGCAGCGTGTCCATTGTGGAGTGGACAACCCCCACGGAATCTCTATTCTAAATTAAAAGATCCGCTTCATTCATTACATGCCAAACGCGTCGCTTTCCCCCCCATCTTTATAAAGCTCATGAAAATGAAAACCAGGATTATCTCCCTAATTCTTTATTTTAGCCTTAATGTTTTTCGTCAAGTTCTTGTGGATTTTTTGAAACCGAGAAGGATTAAAAAATTCCTTGAAAATGAAAGTTCAAGAATGTAGCAGTGATGGTTCTACTGAATAAAATAGCGCGTTACATGGGCGTTTCTTAAATCTTAAAATGCCAAGTGAACTGATGCGCCAGGAGTTTCTTTCTTGTTCGGGCGCCAAGTGCTTAAATAAGAATTGGCGAGAAAGGAGAAGAAATTTAAAAAAAAAAAAAAAACGCAGCACAGGATGTTGGAAGATAAAGCAAAGGGAAAAGCGGGGGTTGATTTTTATGATAATGACATGATTAATGAAGGAAAGGAGAAGACAAGAAAGGAAAGGGCCAGGACAAAATCGTCAATCACAGAAAAGAATCGAAGCGCATTCGTTTCTCATTATGTCGTCTTCGAAAAACCAGCGGGAGCAGGTGCACCTCCTAATCTTGACCTTTACTTCTCGTGCCACCCCATTATCTTTTCTCTCCAACCCCTGATCCCATTATCACCTTCCTTCCCCTTTCCTCCTTCCATCCTCTGTACCTGCAACTTTATTTATTTAACCCTCCACCACTAAATTACTTCCCTAAATTACCTTATATGTCATCTCCTCCATTTACCCTTTCACCTCGTAAGCAGCCTCTAGATTCTTTTAATTTCTGTCGCACGATTGTTGGAGCGACGTATTTTTTTCCTCATAAACTCGTCCAGGCTTAGAGATGAAGCGTCCGCATGCCCGCGATGATGACAAGATGAAAAAGCTGAAGATGGTGGATGTCGATGAGCGGGCTGACCATTGGGCTGCTGGGAACCCTAGTGCTTCTGTGTATTTCGACGATAATCTGCTGTTCGAGGTGTTGAAGCACGTGGACGCGAGGACGCTGGCGATGGCGGCTTGTGTGAGCAAGCAGTGGCACAAGACGGCGCTGGATGAGCGGCTTTGGGAGCTGATCTGCACCAAGCAGTGGGCTAACACCGGCTGTGGTGAGCAGCAGCTGCGATCCGTGGTCCTTGCCCTCGGTGGCTTCCGTCGTCTCCACGCGCTCTACCTCTGGCCTCTCTCCAAGCCCCAGTCCTCTTCCGCATCCGCGTCGGGCCCCTCCTCCTCCTCCTCCTCCTCGTCAGCGTCTTGGCCTACGTTCCCGCCGATGATTCGCTCCAAACCATCCCCGAGGTTAGGGAAAGACGAGGTTCATCTCTCCCTGTCGCTCCTCTCTATTCGCTATTACGAGAAAATGAATTTCAATAACAGAAGCAGATGAACTTTTCATACCTACTTCTGATTCCACCTATTTTATCATCTTCTGCCTGTGAGGGTTCGGTTTTGGAGTTATTCTTGTGCAGATTTTGGATTTCAGATACTAGATCTGTAATTTTATTAACTACCAATATCCGTTTGTTGGATAAATTTGGAAGGAATTGTTGAATGAGATGTATTATAATTATAATATTGATAAATCGAAAGATTGAATTCTGATTTGCGCGGATTTAATTGCTCGATTTATATGCTATCTGAAAGGAAATTTGCCTAGAATGTGTTTCTTTTTGGTTCCCGAAGCCAAGGGGCTTATGCTCTGGGACCGAAGGCAGAAAGCTCAAACGAGATCGGTATTCGATAATTGTGGCATTAGGCAAATTATTACTCCTTATTGCTCGTTTGATACACTGAAACACTCTAGTCATGGGTCTTGCCGGCAGGAATTGTCCGTTTTGGACGAATACCGTGTTTGTTTCTCTGTTTTCATTTTTTCCCCATTTTCTACCATTCTTCTCCTGTCATGTGGTTTTCCATCAATTTCCGTCTTTTGAAAACAACGAAGGGGACGTGATAGTGAAAGCTGGTGCCAACATGATTTGCAAGGATAAACTCATTAATAAGGACTTGCCAGTGGAATTTATGAGCAGAACTATACTATTTTCATTCAAGTTAAATTTAGGTTGTTTAACATTTGCTTAATTAAGACTACTCCTTCACACGTTAACTTTCCCATACGCGGAAATACTTCAATGCAGCGAATTTTATTAGCCAACAGTAATTCCTATTAGAGAGCATAACACAGATATTGGATGTTGTTCCGAGTGCTGAAATGTGGAAACCTCTGAAGAATGACATAAAGTGCATCGCTGCCTCATGAAATTACAGCTCTTGGTCTCCCCGTTCCCTGAGATGAAGATCTCTGAATTAATTTATACCTTGCAATTACATCCCAAATCAATCGTAAACGATGTTTTTGTAAATAAGTGAACAAAAGCTAAGAAATTTCCATACATGTTCTCTGGTGAGGCTGTGACCGTTGAGGGAAGGCTCCTAATAAAAGGAACGGCGGGAATGAATCCATCACTGGGACACCGCGGTCCTCGCCGTCATCGGGTGAAGCTCACTCTAAACACGATCGCATCGAGGGGAGAGGAAATTATCAGCCACTAGGCTCAAACATAGGAGGATGTGAAGAAGAGCAGAGAGCCATGATTAATTAATTCGTGTATTCTGATAACTGGCCCTTTTTATTTTTATATGATACTGGTGATGTGCTGACCTTAGTAATTTTTATTTAATTTTGATTAAAAATGCATGGCCGTCTTCAATTCACACTCACTTGTTAGCGTTGCAAATCCAGTATGCTAGGGCTCAGTAGTAAGAGAGGCGTCCTCTTTGGAGAATTTTACTGTCAATGTGCAGAGGAAAACCCATTAGAATCTTGCAGTGGTCACTGAACAATCCTTTTATTAAAACTTAGTTTTTGATGTTAAATAGAGAGGATAATTCCTGAGACGGTCAAGGATTACACCCTCGTTCGCTGAAAAGAAAAGGATAGAAACACTCCGAACACAAACCGCAAAACTATGAAAGGAGAGATGCTGAAAAGTGAAGACTTGCAGACATGTTTTTTTCTTTTGAAAACAAGAGGCCAACCGGACTTACAGACATTTTTAAACTTTTGCTAATGCATCAAGGGTTTTTTTTTTTTAAACTGAATTTATGAAGTGGCTTCTTTAAGAATGTGGGAAAGATGATTGAGTGCCTTGCTAGCCTATGGATTAATTTGGATCAATAAATTAACTGGTGAGATGTAAAAATAATTCATACGTATTTAATAAAAAATTAAAGAATTATAAATGAACTTCTTTAAATGACTACAAAATAAATTATGGTATACCAACATTTTTAGTTTCAAAATCAATATTTAATTCTACTTATTTAATATTTCTGGTAAAATCCTGTCATTCATTTTTTTTTTACGTGCTCCATGTCGTATATATTTACACAATGAACAGTAAAAAACCATGGAAGTGATTAAAGGAAGGCGCTGAAATTGAGAACGGTGTTGTAATTTGTGGATATGAATTCGGTAAGTATTTTGCATCTATTAATTCAATGAGTATTTTAATTATAATTATTGAATTTCATTAATAATTTAGAAATTATTAAAAAACATTTTTTAAAAAAAATTCAAAACAACCCTCACGATACTCTTTACATATGATGTCCTTTCCAAAAGTTAAGATCTAATTTGAAAATCATATGACAAAATCTCTAATGACAAGTAATAGCTATTCGATTATCATGATATGTGAGACATTCATAATCAACACATTAAACTCACTACTTTAATAGGATGTAATAGAATCATGAAGCATGTAAATGTTAAAATGAATAATATGAAATGCAATTGTGATCTAAATCATCGAGTGAGCATGGCTTTAGTGGTGAAAGGGTGTTGAATGTAACATCTCAATTTAAATTTTAATAGTTAATTTGGGTTAATAGAAATTTTAAAAATATTTAGAGGTAAATAAATTAGTAGAAAATGATTATTAAATCTAACTTAGGATATAATTCTAAAAAAATAATAATAAATAAAAGAAAAAAAATAATAATAAAAAAATATTATTAAATTATTATTATTATTATAAAAAAAAACAAAAGAAAAGGTGTAAAAACAAGAAAGGAGAAAAACAAGGAAACTTTCGGCCGCCGCGCATGAACAGTAAAATAAAATAATAAAAAAAAGAAAGAAAGAAAGAAGAGAGAGAAAAGAATAAAAAAAATGTGTGAGACCCACTGAATTTTTATAAAACTCACCCGTTTCCTTTCATTTCTTCAATTCTTTTCCTGCGCGCGAGCTGAGGCGGAGAGAAGCGAGTTGCCGGTGCGAAATATCTACATTTTTAAGGTAAGAGTTTTTAATAGGATATTTAGGGTGTGATTTTAAGCTTTTTAAGACTAAGTAAGTGTTCTAAAAATTTTTCTTAGTCATCCTTCTTCTTTAGTTTCTGAGTTTGTAGTGGTAGAAAATTTAAGATCTGGAAAAGGGATGAATTTATGTTGAATAAATATAGTTTTTGAGGTTGTCAGTAGTATAATAAATGTTCTAAAGTATAAATTTGTTGATGATCTTTGAATCTGTGGCTTATGGATCAAATTCTAAACTAGATCTAAAAATATATGTTAATTTATTGAGGTTTAGATGATTATTTGGGATGAGAAATGAATTATTATGGTTATAGGATTATGATTCTAAGCTAAAGACTTAATTTTTAATTTTTGGGTATTTTAGGTACGAATTTATAAAATAAAAAGAAAATTTTGATAATAGAAATTAGTTTAAAATTTAATTTTTAGATTATCAATGTTTATTGATAATTAAAAGAGGATTTAAAAATTTTACTTAATAGTATTAACTATAGATTTGTATTAAGATTGAAATTAGGAATTATATTATATTTTTAATTCTATTATTAGAATTATTTTATTAGTTTCAAAAATTGAAACTAATATTTATAAATAATATGTTATTTGTAGATTGTATTACTGGTGAAGATTGTGGTGAGAGAGAAATTTTAAGGAATAATTTATTGAAAAAGCCACAAGGTAACCATGCTTTTAATTTGTGATTAGTGTTACTTCATGTTAATTGGGTGATTATTGAGAAAATTATGAATTTGTAATATTGTATAATTGTGCAATATTATTATGAATTTGTTTAATTATTGTGGGAGGTGTTGGGAGACTTGCTATTATTGTTGTATTTATGTGCCACGTGGTACGCCCCTATTGGAGCTCAATAGGTGGCTTGTAAGGGCTCGAGCTAATCCACCTTTGGCCGGGTAATTTAGCACCGAGTGAGGGCTACGGCTCGAGGTTAATGGAGGGATATAAGGATGGTTGTTTGTGTTTATTATAATATTTCTTATATTTGTTGGAATTATATTATTTTTAATTCTCACTTAGTAAGCACACACTTAACTGTTTGTATACACTATCATAAATTGGCTTTGGTTACTGAGACTTTTGAGTCTCATTATGTGGTTAACAATTTTCAGGAGAAGAGCTACGAGTGACACGTGGAGGAGTCCCAGAGGCTTAGTGGTATAGATCCACTGTCTCTTTTGGGTATTTAATTTATGATTTATAATGTGTTATATTGCCAATATTAGGGCTTTTTCTTTATTGTCAATTATATGAATATATAAATGTAATCATGCCTTTCAAACTATTTCTATTTTTAGTACAATTTGGATGACTGTAATTTTAATATTTGGTTTACTTTGGATTGGTTAAAATGGCATGATTATAAGGCCAAATAACTGGCTTGTGTTGAAAATTTATTAAATTGCTTATTTTACTTGTTGGGAGTATAAGGATGGACAAATGTGATTTAGTTTACTTGTTGGGAGTATAAGGATGGACAAATGTGATTTAGCCTAATGGCATGTGGGAGGTAAAAATTTATCTGAAATGTTAATTATAAAATATTTTATATTGAAATTATTGATATAAAAATGTGTTGGGTGGTTGTAACCCAACTATGGTTGAGTTAAATTATTTAAAAAAAAAATTTTGGTGTGTTACATTGAACATGATGTGATGAAAATGATACTAATGATTTGCAAGTTAATCATTGATAATTAAGAATACTTTTGCTACGTGTTGAATGTGTGTGTGTAAGTGTGCATGGTATGATCATATAAGGTGAGAATTCACCTATAAAGAAAGAAGTAAAATATTTAAAATTTATATGGTATAACTCTCATTCAAAGTTTGATGGCTTAATTTTTTTATTTTTATTGTTTCACTTATTTTTTGAGGAACTTTCTCACTTGTCCGTTGAAAAATTCAAACTTAATTAATCTTCACTAATTTATAAAAAAATTAATTTAGGGACATGATATTTTATGATTGTTAATATTAAAAAAATTATGACTTACAAGTGAGCAAGCAGCTTTAGTTAGATAGAAAAATCTCGAGTACACAAGTAATTTTCAAAGGAGCGGACATGTGGAAGAGACGTTGATTTGGCGTGAGGAGGGAATCTAGTGCACGGAAAAAGCTTCTCCCATTGTGGCGTGGTCAAAGAGTATCGGACGGTATGAGACAACTATTAAGAGCCTCTTCACTCAGGCCAGGAACTTTGTCGGTTGGGCTGCAGAATTGAACGCACACGCAAGCCTCCGAGATTCACACATCTTTGCCTCACTAAACTCCCACCGCCTATGGCCTTCCGCACTCGGTTGCGCACGTGGTCGGAATTCCAAATATTGGGAACACCAAACAACTTGTTATTTCCTTTGCTTTCCTATTCATTCCTCGTTACTTTGCTTTCTTGACTTGATCACCTCCTACATACTCGCTTTCGCTTTCAACTCTCTACTTGCATTTTTTGAACTTGCAACACAACCTTCCTGTCTTCTTCCCACGATCAACATTATATATACCAGAAACGCTTGTTCAGCCTCATCTTCAACTCTGAACTGGACTCAGACATCGCAGACTCAATTCCCACATCGTCGCGGTGTATAGCTCTCATTAGCTTGTCAATGGCTCCAATGGCCGAAAATCTAAAGCTCCTCAAGCTCGTGTGTGTCTGGCTTCTTCTGGCAGGCTCCTTCATCGTTATTACAGAAGGTCGGCCTTATCCAGTTGAAGACGCTCAGAAATTCAGAGGGTCTAGCAAAGAGATCCAAGGTATGTTGGAGGGATTATATGTGAGAGGGATGAAGACAGGAGGACAGAGATCAAGAGGGGTGGGCCACTCCTCTGCCAATTCTCGGAATCTCAGAGTCACCACAATGTCGGGTCCGAGCCCCGGCGTAGGACATTAAGCCATCACACCAATGCCTCTTCCTACTTCATAAATACTGCATGTATCATTCGTACGTCCCCCTCTGCGGATTCAGTTCAATCAATGCCGGCACATTCTTCCTCGCCACCTTCACATTTTCTTGGTTGCTTATTCTTTTATGGTTCATTAGTTGCAGAGCCTTTTTTGGCTGCATTCGTAGAATTCTAAGACGGTGATATTTATGTTATGCCAGAGTTGTAACGCACTCTTTCTTTTGAAATCTTCGATCAAGCTCCACCCTTTATTCTAAGTGGTGGTGAATGATGACAGACTGGCTGCTCTCTGATTTTTTTTCTTTTTTTGGGCTTCTTTCTTGCATTACTTTGTACTTGACTCTATTTTTGAGTAATTGACTGCAATTGTTCATTCAAAGAAAAAAAAAAAACGGGGGGGGGGGGGGAGGTGTACCGCTTTATGAAAACGGGAGCTTGAAAGCGCGACGAACAATGTTCTGTCTTCATTCTCGCTTACACACAGTAGAGAAAGCAGGTCTCGAATTATATTATGAACTAGTTTGTTTCCGACAAACTTACAAATTTTACCATATTCCATGGCATGGGAGAGTTTCTTCCAGATTTTAGTCGCTTTTCGATCCCTTAGCTTTGACAACCGCGAGTCGTTCTCGCATGAATATTACAAACACACTATTATTCAATCAAAATGGAGTGGTGTATAAACACACTATTGTCCAAGTATTATTAATGGGTTATAAATCAGCAAATGAGATATATTTTTCATATTTTAAGGATGTACCTAGATTGTCATCATACATTAAGAATGGAGGAGAATTATATTTCGAAGCGGATTAAGGAGGGGCTGCAGGAAGGAAGGGATCGAATAGGGAGGGGGGGAATATAATGGGGAAAAAAAAAAGTTGGGGCCGGGGAGGGGAATTACAAAGGAAGGAAGGAAATCATTTTAAAAGATGTACATTTTTTTTATTGCTCCCTAATATCCTTTTATTATAAGCAATATTATTCAATACATGATAAATTATTAAATGTGAGTAGCTCTCTTAATGTAGATTAGAATCTTAGTTCACCATTATGTGAGAGACCAGCTAACTCCTTTTGCTAGAATTAATTTCCATTTGTTAACTCTTTATGTATAAGAAGTAAGTTTTACTGACAATATAGAATATCTCTTCCTCAATATTGAGAGTAATGTATAAACCTCTCCAAATACACACACAAAAGCTAAGGTTTCAAACCTCAATCATTTGTCTAAGTAACTTCTACCACTTATGTCAACTTTAATTGGAAAAAATATACATTTTGTAATGAACAACTAAAATTAATTGCACAAGATATTAAAAACTAATAACAGTTAAATCTTATGTATTTTAATTGCAAATCTTGTTTCCTGACAATCCATGTCGGTTGATGCTGAGTAAATTCTTATGGTCAAATTCTACTGTGAGAGGAAATTGCACGCTTGCATAATAATCATGACTGCAAGAAAACAGCGATTTGAACAATGAAGAGAAGAGTATTAATTATACGTAAGTGTTAATTATACTACTCCCTTCGGCCGGTTCCCATAAATATTTTTTTGTTTTTAGTGTAAGGCACACCATAAGGTATTAATTACATTTGTTTTTCAATATTACTCATATTTAAATTTAATAACTGCAAGAAAGAATGTAATACAAATTTAAAGTTTTTTTATTTAAATAAGAGTAAAATTAAAAAATTATTCTATTTTTAGATAAAATTAATAACTTAGCTATTTTTTTTTTTGTTTTGGTGAGCTAGTTGAAGGTATCTTGTAATAAAGACATTTTATTAGAAGGCACCATTTGTAAATCATAAATATGTGACTCACTTCCTACAATTAACTACTTCAGCCCTAAATTATAAAATAACTTTAAAGATATCTTGTTGTCTTAAAATATAAGATAATTTAATAAAAATAAAATTTTATTAATAATACTTTTTAATATTACCCTATGAAGAGGAGAAAGAATTGAAATAATTATAATATAATAATTAAGTGTATAAATTTAAATTTATATTAAATGAATGGCATTTTTAAAAGTTTTTATTATTGTTTTGAAAAAATATTGTGAAATATCATTATCAAACTTTATTTATATCTATAATCTTGTTTTAAATTGTCTTATAATTTGGATGAGGGAAGTATGAAAGAATATGCTTAAACTTTAAACCCCCTTCCTTCTTTATATTAGTTGCTCTTGGCTAATTTCTTGGAATCAACATAAGTTAATTGAAGTAATAAAATTGTTTTAAATTTGAAATTTTTAATTTTTCCCCCACGAACTCTATTATTAAATACTTTTATATTATATAAAAATATTTTTAATAACTTATTGAATATTGCATAAAACAATAAAAATGTCTTGTGTTTTAAAATATGCCTAATTTTGGGAAAAAATGGCTAAAATATAAGACCCGGATGCATAGAACACTCTCCTTTGCCATTGCTAACAACAATATCTGATAATATCAAAACTTAACCTTGCCTCGCACATTGCCTTTCTTCTAATAATACCAATTAGTAATAGAATAAAAGTGTAAATTTATTTAAGAATTATTTTTTAAGAAGTATCTAGTATTCTATATTATAAGATGGTGTAAAATAAACCATCAATTAATAAAATGATATTGCCCAACACCTTCCCTCCAAATGATACTAATGGCCATTTGTGCCTCCACACCACTTGAGTATAAACCTCACACCTGTGATTGGGCATGCATGAGTTGTTGGTGTGGTTGTAGTAATTCTTCTCCTTCACCCACTCCTCCACGGCCTCTCACGAAGTCACTGTCTCTCCTCTTGATCACAACTGGTTGGCACCGTAAGTTACCGATTTTATGTTGGCAAATTGGCACTCCATTTTGTCTTGCTGGGACCAAACAATTAGACTTGTGGTACAACCCAGCTTTTGGCTCCGTCGAAGAGGGGCTACCCCAAACTCTTGCCTAGCTACTTGTGAGCTTCTAAGAACTCCCTCACCATATCCGGTAGTGCCAATTAGGGGAGTTGACAAAATTGCTTAGGAAGCTGAAGCTTGAGCTTGTCGTAGGTTCGGTTCTACCAAAGAGAAATCATGAAATTAACCGAGAGGACAAGTCTTTATCTCAAGCACCCTGTAACAGAACACATTTATTACATATTTTTATATGTTAATTAGGATTATTATTAAAGTTTTATTATCTTAAAGTGCACACAGATTACATTAGAATTAAAAATTTGCCTAAATGTCTAGGTATTATGTATTAGAAATATTTTAATTTAAAAATAAATATTTAAAAAATATATAAAAAATTGATAAAATATATTTTTAGTGCAGAAGAAATGTGGTTACCCTGCAATCCCATGAGGTGGTTCTGAATCCTAGTCGTTAGGAGCTTAAAGAAACAAGGCACTTTTCTCCGTCAGTTAGCTGCCAAGATCGTTCCAAAAACAGAGCACTCTCAATTGCCACGCCTTGGTCGCCTACTTAGCAAAAAGCTCCGACGATCGTTGACGCATTCCCATAGCTCTCAAAGTTAGAAAAGTACAAGGAGTCGATGTAGGGAACAAAACCCGGTGTGCTCACCTTTGTCGTACTTGATGGAGTCGATGCTTGAATGAGATGATTGATCTCCCCTCTACTTTTGAGTTTGAAAAGAGGTGATTCTAGGGAGAAGGAATGAATGAGCTCCAGTCTCTCACTGATGCAACTTTGACTGAGGAAGGAGGGTTGGAAGTTTCTTCTTTTCCTCGTCTTGTCGAGCCAAGGGAGAGAGATCTTGTGCAAAAATGGAGGGTGGGGAAGAAAAAGGAAGAAGAAGATACAGATGGTGAGGAGAGAGACTAAGAGAGGAGGCATAAATGTCGCACAGGCGTTTTGATGGAAGAACAATGTCACTTGTTAAATTCACGCGGGGACTACAATATTAAATAAATGTTTGCTAATATAAATTAAGGATGGGTGCTAGATGCTATAATTTAATTAATTGATAACTTAATTATATGCTCCTCCAACATTAGTTTATCATTAAATTTATATCTTTACCCTTAATAGGAATAGTAGTATTGGTAATAATAATAATAATAAACACTCTAATGTGCTCACCTTAATTTCACGTTGAATGTAGTGGGTTCTTTCCTTTATTCTTAATTTTTTTTTTCCCTTTTTGGTCCGAGGGTACGCTTCATTTCATTTCATCAATTACTAAATTTTAATTTATTTCATTACTTGGAATTTACTGGTTTAATCCTTTTCGTGGCACATCGCTTTGGGAAGGAAATTGTTTCGGGTGGCAAAGGGAGAAAGCGGAAGTTTGCTGCCAACTTGAGAAGGAAGACTCAAGGATCGGTCTCTGCGGCTTTCGATGCTTTGATTTCTTCATCCATGGCAGTGACAGTTTCCATGTAGCAAGAAATCATAAGAAGTATCGCAAAACTTGAGAGTCCTGAATCCCCAAATAGAATAACTGGTAATCGGTGCGCAGATTGAATGGGAAGCTCCAAGGCTTCTGCTGGGACTGCCGATAATTCTGCGACTGAGTCAGGCACCAGCAGCAGTACCCACTCTCATAATGATGTCGCCCACCACTCTGATTCCCCACCCTTCGCCGAAAGAGAGAAAGTCCTCGCCTACCATAAGGGTCGAATCTATGAAGCTAAGGTATTATACGCTCCCTCCTTTTCTTTATTCTCTTATTTTTCCTTTTCCCTCCTTTTTTTATGTTATCGACCTGCATATCTATATCTGAATGACCTTAATAATCCATGACTTCGATTTGTTACGTTCTCTTGTGATATATGTTGAAGTAACGTGAATTGTTCCTACTGTCATTGTGTCAGCTGGTGACTACTTGTGTAAGGACAGAGGGTAATTCTACAAACTGAACTACTCATAACTGTTATTTGTCTTGTTTCAAAGGTGTTGCGAATTGAGTACAGGCAGAATGCATGGAGCTTCTATGTTCATTATCCTGTAAGTAGTCTGTTTCCTTTCAATATTTCTCTTTCTTTTACCTTCCTCGTGGATTTCTGATTCCCTTCTAGCGTCTTTCTTATTCTTTTAAATCAACGTTATTCATCTTCCTTTCTTTTCTTACTTTTTCTTTCAGGGTTGGAAGAAAAGGTATGCATGTTATCCTTTTAGTCAGCCACAATAGAAGAAGGTTTTTGACTTTAAAATTTAAGAACTCCGGAATCATTTGGTTTCTTAGTGCTTGTTTCTGCTACAGTTGGGATGAATGGGTCGGTCTGGATCGTTTGATGAAATACACTGAGGAAAATTTACAGAAAAAACTTGCACATGAGAACGATGACAATGACAAGAATACAAAGGCAGCCCGTGCATCTCAACTTAAGTCCAAAAGTTCGAATGGTCAGATACTTCTCTATGCTTTAATTATTTCAATACCCAATCACTAGAGACTTGCTGATTATTATTATTATTATTATTATTATTATTATTGTTATTTTGGGGGAGGGAAGGAGCATTCACAGTTGAAAGTTGTCCCCCCTCCCTTCTCAAGACAAAAAGAAAATGAGGGATGCTTGGTTCATTCTTCACTCTTCTAGGGACAAATTGATAATATTTGGCAGTTAAATAGTGAGAGAATTTGTCATTCATCTTCTCTTTTTAACATAATCGAACCATTTAGTCATAACAAAGAGAAATTTGACAATTCATTGCTGCTATAATTTTCTCCCTTATAAAACTTAATTAGGCAATTCATGTTCCATGATTATGGTATCCTCAACCTGTTAACATAGTTAAGAGTTACCATGAAAGCCAGTTGGTCAAGAATTTATGTGATCTAGATATATGGTAATAAGTTAAGCTTGTCTCATATTTTTGTGAATAGAAAGAGTAAAATACTTTATTTTTACAGTTCATAAGTATCTTAAATCAAGTTTGCTCTAGTTTCTCCGTGTGCTCACACTCTGTTTAAGATATTTTGTTTAAATGTAATGCAGCAGCAAGAGGAAAGAAGCGAAAGAGTGAAGCTCTTGTTAAGGTACTCTCTGGTTTTAAATTTTATATAAATCGCTCACCGTGTACCCAGGTATTTTTTTAAGTGCCTTTGAATTATAAGGTGATTTTAACTCAGTTAAATTAGTTGAACAATATTTATTGATTCTATAAAAAATATTATTCATTATATTTAAAACTCCCCTCCTTTTCTTGGTAAGGAGACAGTTTTTGCTCTTCTTTCATTTGGCTATAGGATGTTATTAAAGTTAATTTTGTTTTGGCTAAATCTTAGGAAAAAGCTACTGTACATTCTGACAAGTTTGTGAGCCTTCAGATTCCTCCACCACTCAAGAAGCAATTAGTTGATGATTGTGAATTTATTACCCATCTGGGCAAGGTAGCTAGCCATATTGTGCCCATTTATGGCTTTTATTTGGAATGTTAGCAATGTATTACTCTCTTTGAAATAGCTGCTATGGCAAGTTCTACAACATGTAATTTTCTTCTATAACTTTTGCTTCAGATGCCTCAATAATTCTTACGAATTTTATATAATCCTTGTTGTACATTTGAGCCATCTTGGATTTTAATTATCTGATTCTTTGAGAACTTTCAAGATTCATTTAGCATGCCATCGCTAAAGGCATAGATTTAGCTATGTGTTTGAAGGTCCTTTTTGGTTACTAGAAATGAATGAAATAGAATGAATTGAAAAAATAAAGGTGAAAATAAGATGATCAAAGGAGATAGGTGAGCACATTCATAAGGGAGAGGGGTAATTTAGTTTATGAGGTTGGGAATAATGATTCATGAGATTTTTAAAGGGTGTGATGATTCCTATAGTTATAGTATATATTAATGAGTTTTATCATGTTTACCATGGGAGGAAGGATGATTTAGTTCATTTTTGGATTGATTTTTTTCAATCCATTCCACTCCATTCCTTTCTAGTAACCACACGGGACCCAAAGAATATCTAACTCTCTTGAATTTTTTGCTATATGAACTTCTACAAAACATCAATGACATCGATTCTGCTATAACTCCCAACTACCATACTAAATTTGGGAATTTTAAATAGCATGGTATCTTACTATCTTATATCATGGTATTCAATGTGCTAGGGAATGCAAATTAATGGCTCCTCAGTTTCTTTTTGTGCCAATGATTTTTGGCCCAATAGTTATGTAAAGAGAAATTTGTGTGTTCATGGTTATTTCCATGTCCCCATCCTATAGCTATATTGCGTTATTCTGATATAGATGCTTGGTGTTCATTATTTCATTAGGTTTGGTCACGTATTGATTTATTGTAGTATCTTATTTTAGTGGTCATTTGGATGTTTCACTGTGATGATCTAGTTGTTGTAAACACTATTCTATAGTTGAAAAGAGTTTATTATATTCTTTTGTGCAGCTTGTCAAACTTCCCCGTACTCCAAATGTGAATGACATTGTGAAGAAGTATCTTGATTACAGGTCCAAGAAAGATGGATCGTAAGTTCTTGCTGAAACCCTTCGCAACCCCCACCCCCCAATAAAAAAGCATCACATTTGAACATTTTGCTTTCTAGGGAATTATACCTTAAATTTATATGGATTCCATGTCAGAATTAAATAACTTTTCTTCTTTCAACCACTGCTGGGTGGCAGTTTCCATTATTGGAATTGTTTACTTTTGCCACCATAGGCTTGGTTAAGTGGTCAAGAGTGGGAGGGTTTAAGTACAAGGTTGCAAGTGTAAATCTTTCTTGTGTACCAAAGGAAAAGAATAGTGTATTTTTGGCTAAGAATGGAGGAAACCTCTTTCTAGTTTGATTCTTTGGCAAATGTACCCCCTCAAGTTTTATTTTTGGCAGTTAACTGCTTTAAACTTTCAATATGTAGTGATTAACCCTTTCCATTCACTAAAAAGATATAATGTTAGGACCCATTTACAAAGTATGAAAATTGAGCCTCATGTTGGAAGTATGGGATTTTGATGTGGAGCTTTTAAGTACTTTGGGCTTTCCAGCCCCTTGAGCCAGCTTTTAGAGTGTAGTTTTCCCAAAGTTTCTTTTGGGCACCAAAGTGGGATGGGACCCTCCTCCAAAACCTAACCATTGATGTGGGAGAACCAACTGAAGTGTTCCAAAGAACATCTTATATTATTCAACCTGGGACTTGAGCATCTCACTCTATCTTGATTTCCATCAATTGTTCTTTCTTGGAGAGTCAATGTCTTGATGACTACACTTTGCAAGACTCCACTTGATGACACTTGTATTCCTCACTAGTTAGAACCCTCCCCTAATTAAAATTCTCCATGAGCAAGCGGAGCGGCCCTCTTTCAGAAGGAAAAAGCCACCAGCTTTTATACCAATTGATGGGCACATATGTAGGGTGGGAAATTTTCCCCTAAAATGCTAGTTATTGAAGTGGGAGAATTTAAGCACTTGAGTACTTCACAGAGTATTCATACTAATTAGTGTGGCACACCCCATATTGGCTTAATCTCCATCATTTACCAATGAGAAAATGAGAAAAAGTAAATCAATTGAATTGAAATTAATTTATAATTAATACTACACTCATAATATATGCAAGCCATAAATCTTTAGAGGGTCATTTGCCAAAACGTCAAAATTGAATGAGTTTATTTCCAATTTGACCTTTATATATTGTAAATATTATAAACCTACCTTTGCATGCACCTGATGATGTTGTAATAAGGAGGACATGCAAGTAAATAGATGTTCAAGTCTTGCATATTTGGTTTCTGATAGACTATAATGATGTCATGTCATTTACATAGTTAGCTTCACCTAGTGAGATAAGACATCTTATTGTTGTAGATGTTCATATTGTGTATAATATTAAAATATTAGAAATTTCTTACTAATAAATATGCCATACGTTTACTAAGAAAAGTTCTTCTATGTTCCATATATTTATGTACCAACAGTCTTTGAAACATGTTCAAATACAAAATGCCTGTTATTCACATGAGACGTGTGAAAATTATTACACTAGTTGAAATTTCTCTATATACTACATTTGAATGTGTCAGTTGGTCTGCCATCAGCATCATAGACAGCATAAATTTGTTGTCCTCATTGACAACAAACAAACTGGGTTCCAATGTTGCCCCATCTCTAAAATAAGATATGTCTTTGAGATTGGCAAGAATTTTCTGACAGGCAGGGTTGACTCCTTGACAATGGATTTTAAAAAACAATCTTGAGCATATAATAGCATGTATTTTGGAATTCCTCATATCCACCTCTTCGTTGTTGGGCACGTGCATTTCGTCAATTATTGAAATCATCCAGTTTTACAAATTCCTTTATTCTTCTATTAGTCTACATTCAATTTGTGTGAAATAGGTATTCTGAAATCATTCCATATATACAATGAGTTAATTGTCACTAACTGTATTGTCTCGCATACCTTGGTACATGTAGTATACTCCTATGCTCATAGGATGCAATTGCTGAGTTTATCTAGCTGTTAAGTGTTTCAAAAAGGGTATTGATTTTATTTATAACAATTTGTTTTCAGGGTTGATGCGATAACCATATTTTACTAGCAAATTTCATTATGATTAATCTGTGCATTTCTTTTCAGCTTAGTGTCAATACACAATAGTTTTTTTTCTTAATATGCCTAGGTTTTACTGTTTAACGTATTCCGTTTGATATAGGATAGCTGATTCAGTTGGAGAAATTTTCAAGGGGTTGTGTTGTTACTTCGACAGAGCATTACCAGTAATGCTCTTGTACAAGAATGAGCGTAAGCAGTACCAAGAAGCTTGCCCCGATGATATCACTCCTTCTACTGTATATGGTGCAGAACATTTGTTACGTCTCTTTGGTATGCTCTTTTACAGTGAGGACGGGCTTGTTTATATGTTTTAGAGCTAAAAATGTGTTATCTTTGCATTGGAAGGGCTTTTTTCTTTTTTGGTTAAATATGGCAGGGCTTTATTATAACCACATTGTGAGTTTGTGATTTGTCATTACCCATAGAGTTAAAACATGGAGCGATGTGTGGTGTTTTGCTCTCTGCTGAACTGACATCATCAAAATGCTGATCTTTTGGCCCAGCCTCACATGTACATTTAAATTATCTATTAGGTGTTCTCTGTTTTGGGCTCATTGATATGGCCTCTAGACTAGCATCGAATTTATCTTTTTATTCTCATGGTTTCCCCAAACTTTAATGGGTTAAAGTGTTATTTTTTATCCTGTTCAACTTTGATAATGTGATATTCCTGTTGTGTGAAAGAAAATAATGTAATTTTTCTGGATGTGCAGTTAAGTTGCCCGAATTATTGTTCCATGCTAATATTGAAATGGAGACAATGATGCAGCTGCAGGCAAAATTGGTTGATTTTCTCAAGTATATACTCTTCTCCTTCCATTGAAGTTTCATTTTAACATTTGGCTTTCAAATTCAAAATTGAAGTAAACGATGAACAAGACATGAAAAATGAAATATTGAGGCCAGGGGGTGGGGGGAACTGAGGAAGTTCATTGCAGAGTTGGTTGGGCACGATTTAAAAAGCCGCAGGTACTGAGTAACTGATGTGTGCTTCTGAAGCTTGTGATGTGATCATTGCAGAGTTAGTTGGCCACGTGGGTCTGACCTCAGCATTTACATTTTTCACTTGGAAGCGTGGAACTTATGTGATCGGCTATCACCTTGTGCTTGACTATGGTCTCTGTTGCGGTGCAGGTTTCTACAGAAAAATCAGAACTCGTTTTTTCTCTCGACTTATCATGTCCCAGAAGAGATTGAGAACAGCACCAACAAAAAAGACGAATAGCCTAGGAACCTGTTTGTACATAATACTGATGAGCTGCTGCTGTCATAGAAGGTATTCAGAATTGACATATATTTGTTGTGGATATTATTAATCCAAACTATTCATTAATGCATAATATATTATCGGGAACCGCATTGTCAGCGTCAGCCATGTTGAGTTGGGTGAGTGACATTTCCGGAAGGAACATTGAGTATATGACAGACCCTCATTTTTGTAAATTCATTGTATTTCTGAAATTTGTATTGGCGTTAGTCTCCTGTTTTGCGTAACTTGAATGCGGCTGAACCTGCTGTAGCATTTTGCATTTAACTATGTCAATAATTTCCACTAATAGAACCACAGTCAATCAATAATACATTTGAATATCGGTAGGGGAGACCCGAAGAAATACCAAGTACTCCCTCTAGTTCTAATCATAAAGCAAATTTTTAAAGTTTTATGTGGTCTAAAATATAGAATGAAGATGTGTTAGTTAAATTTTTTCCAATCTCGCCCCTCCTAAATTGCAATGAGTTGGCATACTTTTAATTCCTGAACAATGCTCTATATGAATTATGATTAATAATTTTAGTGAAAGTGTGAAATCAGAAAGTCATGTTTTTCTACAAGATTAAGGCATCAACTACTACTCTTAAGAACCATGAAGTTAGTTAAATTTGCCTTGTAATTAAAATTGAGAGTGTCTTTTAGAGATAGTGATATTTAAGAACTTTTCTGTGATAAAAAGGAGGTTTAATGGACCCCCTTCAGATTTAAAACCTAGGACATTGGGTCTCGAGAACCACGCCGAAGCCGCTCACGCCTGTAAACTACAGACTATGATGAGGCGATCCCAGTATCTAAAAATGTTGTGGAGCCATTTGTCCTTACAGTGTTGCCAGTTGGGGAAGGGAGCATTTTCTTTCCAATTTTGGAAGCATCTTTCCACCACCTCCAGATTCGTTCCATTAACTTTCCAACTAAAAAGGTTCTTTTTCTTTTTCTGGTAGGTCTTGGAAACATTGACGCACAAGATATGTGGGTAGAGTTAGAAAAAAGAGTGGAGCGTACAAGATCGCCTGTTTAAACTTATTTTTATAAAAATTTAAGTTTTAAAAAATAATATTTTTTAAAAAATTGGGCTTTTAAACCCGATCCTAATAAATCATGAAAAAAGGAGCTCAGGTGGCCCTTTTAAGACTTGTTTTTGTCTTTCCTTTAAAAAATAAAATATTTTTAATTTTTAAATTGAATTTAAACTTTAAAATAAATGTTTATATTTTCAAATTAAAATTTTTATTATTTATTTTTAATTTTTTCACATTATTATTTTTATTTTTAAAAAATATATGAAATATTATAATTAAAAATTTTAATTTTTAAAAATTTTTAATAATAATAAAATAATAATAATAATAATAAGGGCTTACGGGCCTAACCCTGAAGTCTTTTATAAAAGTCAAATTTTAAAAAATGAGATATTTTAAAAAAATTAAGTTTACGGGTTTGAATTTTTAAAGATCGGGCTCGCTTGTTTTTCAACTTATATGTGAACATTAATTTTTTTGCACTGATCCCACTTATCTACTTTCAAAATATTAGTGATGACGCCGATGACCATTTGAATAATAAAACTTGAGAATGAGTAGTGATACCTACCATTTATTAATAGCATGACTTCTAATGGCATTTTCGTACGTATGATGATAAATTAGTATACTTGATGAAAAACTCACTGACCTAGACTCAAATATATTATTAAGTTCGAAATTGAGGGTTTTTCTCTTACTGTAATCCTGCTTAAGGACATTGACTCTTTTTTCATTGAAGTCAATTTGTCACTGATATTTTGGCCAAAAAGATTGTCACTGATATTATCAAATTTAATTTATTTTTTTAAATTAAACATCCTTCAAATAGGAAATTATAAATAACTTTAAATTAAAGTTGTCAGCTATAGAATTTTTTTCTTGCTTTAGGTTAATTAAAACGAAGTAGTCTTCTAATCATTTGAACTGTATTAGTAGTATGATCATTTTGCTAACAAAAGACTAGTGTAATTGACAAAGATGCGATTTATATCTCACGAGAACATAAGCTCGAATTCACCGTCAATGAGGGCTTGGTTGATAAATAATTTATAAATATTTATCTAAATGCTCTTTGAATTATGAGATTTAAGTTCTTTAGATGAGTTTGAGGATATAATTTACCTAAATTTTTGTTTTTATAAAATAATGTCTTGATCATTTATTTACTTTTTATCTAGGAAAAATAACAATTAAAGACCACCAGAAAAAATTTATATTAATTAAGAATCAGTTATTATCAAAATTTGAATGAAAAATAAATTTAAATGATTATTGTTAATTTAAAATGAGTTATTATTAAAATTTAAATAAATATTTGTTAATAAAATATTAACTCGAATTAACAAATATCTATTCATGTTTTGACAATAAGTGATCTTTAACGGATATAAATTTCTCGCAACGCTTTTTGATTGATAATTTTCCTTTCATCTATACTTTGAAATATCAAAATAAAAAACGTTATTTTGTTTGTTGTGATATATTAAATATAAATTTAAATCATACAAATTTATTTTATTTTAATTTTCCACTGTTTTTTCTGTGATAGAACATGGGTATGCGTATCCTTTGCATGCACGCGCGCGCGCGCGCGCGCATATATATATATATATGTTTGTTCTTTTGGGGGTCCGGTGGAAATTTGCACCCCTGTTGACAAGGAATTCTGGTCTGTCAGAAAAAGAATGACTCTCCAATTATATTCAGAGTCGCGTTCAACAAAATTATGGAATCAAGTGTGTGGAATAGTTGACGGTTTAGATGTTCTCCAAGCACGAGAATTACCTGAAGCGTCGGGAATGTTCCACCGTCTGACATCTGTAGGTACAAGAGGCTGCCAGGTCCCATTTTTTTCTTGTCATAGAATTTTTTAACAGGTGAGATGGATGCTGCTGTCATCTTCTTCCCAGAGTTCATATAGGCCAGCGGCCCATTCCTCTGAAACTATACCATGGAAGAGTTCACTACTGTGTGCCTCTTATTACTCATCCCATCTTCTGTCTCGTGTTTTCAGTTATCGTCCTCAACAATCCAAACTCTGAACAAGGGCGAATACCTCTCTGTAGAGAACCCGCAAGATGTTCTGCTTTCACCCAGTGGCGTGTTCTCCGCCGGCTTTCAATCCGTTGGTGTTAATGCTTATTGCTTCGCCGTGTGGTTCACCCGCAACCCCACCCTCGTTTGGACGGCGAATCGTGACCAACCAGTTAACGGAAAGCGCTCCAAACTTTCTCTTCTCAAATCTGGAAATCTTCTCTTGACAGATGCTGACGAGTTGGACGTTTGGGCCTCCGACACTTCATCGGCAACCTCTGTTGAGTTGCTTCTCTACGACTCTGGTAATCTTGTTCTCCGAGAAACCAAGGGTGTCGTTTTATGGCAGAGCTTTGATTTCCCTGCCGATACTCTTCTGCCTCACCAACAACTCACCAGATTCACCAAGCTGGTCTCCTCAAGGAGTGAGACAAACCATTCCTCGGGTTTTTATTCTGTGTTTTTCGACAACGACAACGTCCTCCGTCTTCTCTACGACGGTCCTGAAATTTCCAGTATTTATTGGCCGGATCCTGGGCGCGTGAGTTGGCAGAATGGAAGGAGCACTTATAACGGAAGCAGGATTGCGGTGCTCGATTCCTTGGGAAATTTCAGTTCATCGGACCAGTTCAGTTTTATAACTTCCGACTACGGCGCGGTGCTCCAAAGAATGTTGAAAATTGATTCCGACGGTAATGTTCGAGTTTATAGCCAGGAATCTGAAGGACATGAATGGTATGTGTCTTGGCAGGCCATATTAACGCCCTGCTCAATTCATGGAATCTGTGGTGCCAATAGCCTGTGCAGCTATGATCCTGGTGGTTCTGGAAGGAAATGCTCTTGTCTTCCAGGTTTTCGACGCAGGAATTCTAGCGATTGGTCCCTGGGGTGTGAACCAAAACATAATTTCTCTTGCAACCCAAGTGCGTCTTACTTTGTACGTCTTCCCCATGTTGATTTCTACGGCTCTGATCGTCAATTTACCTCAAATTCCACCTTGGAGGATTGTATGAACTTGAATTTGCAATCCTGTGATTACAAGGCCTTCCAGTATAAATTTAGTGAGGATCGCGGCTATTTTAACTGTTTCCCAAAGACCTTCTTGATCAATGGGTATGTTTCACCCGATTTCCAAGCGGGAGTCTACTTGAGACTGCCTAGAGGCAAGCCATTCTCTATGCAAGAATCCCTTCAAGAATCAAGTGCCGAGTGTTCAAACAAAACAATAACAATTGAAAGAGGGTATGTAAAAGCCCATGAAAATAGAAATTTGAAGCTAATGGCTTGGTTTGCTTATAATATAGGAGGGTTTGAGATCCTTTGTATCCTTTGCGTGTGGTGTTTCTTGATGAGAGACCGAAGAAGATCACAGGCCAATGAATGCGCACAAAGCTACCTTCCCATAGGCTCTGGGCTCAAGAAATATAGTTACACTGAGCTTAAAAAGGCGACCAAAGGTTTTTGTCAGGAGATTGGAAGAGGATCAGGTGGGATTGTATACAGGGGTGAATTGTCAGATAATAGAGTTGTGGCAATCAAGAAACTGAGTGAAGCTAGTCAAGGGGAAGAAGAATTTTATGCTGAAGTAAGCAACATTGGAATGCTTAATCACATGAACTTGATTAAAATGTGGGGATACTGCTCAGAGGGGAAGCACAGGCTATTGGTATATGAGTTCATGGAGAATGGTTCTTTAGCTAAAAACCTAGAGTCAAAATCTCACGCTCTAGATTTTAGGACAAGTTTCCACATTGCCCTAGGTGTAGCAAGAGGTCTAGCGTATTTGCATGAGGAATGCTTGGAGTGGATTCTGCACTGTGATGTAAAGCCTCAAAACATACTTTTAGATTCTGATTATCAACCGAAGGTAGCAGATTTTGGGCTATCCAAGCTACTTAAGCGAGATGATTCTGACAATTCAAAGTTCTCAAGAATAAGGGGCACAAGAGGTTATATGGCTCCTGAGTGGGTTTTCAATATGCCTATTACCTCTAAAGTAGATGTTTATAGCTATGGAATTGTGGTGTTGGAGATTATGACTGGGAAGAATCCGATGAAGGGTGGTGACCAAGACATGAATGGCAGTGGAAGAGAAGGAAGGCAACATGGGTTGGTGGGATGGGTGAGGGAGAAAAAGAGCAAAGCATCCTCAAAAGCTTCTTGGTTACAGCAAATAATGCACCCCATGATATGTGGTCATTTGGAGACAAAAAAGATGGAAATTTTGATGGAAGTGGCTTTACAATGTGTAGAAGAAGACAGAGATGCAAGGCCTACCATGAGGCAAGTCGTTGAGATGCTACAAGGTCAAGAAAATGAGTAGTTTGAGACTTTAGTAACATGCTAGCTGCATAAATGTCTGATTCACAAAATTCTAAAGGTTTGGAGTCGAGAGAGCTTTGTCTAGTTCCCTTAGAGAGCTAGGTCTCTCTTTCCTTACCCTAGCCGACACCTCTGCTTTCTTCCTTCCTCACCGTTAGCTCATTGCTTATGCTTTCTTGTCGTCTCCATTCTGGCTTTAGTTTTTGTTTCCTTCTTCAGCTTCCTCTGCTTTGGATTTGTTTTACTTTTTCAAACCACTGCCTCTCTCTCTCTCTTCTCTTCGTTACCTTTCGCTTTGATCCATTGCCTTGCTGTTTGTTCCTTCACTGCCTCTAGTTTTGTTACCGCCTTTTGTTTTCTAGTAGCCTTTTGATTTCCATTTCCACCATATTTTTACTTTCCTTTATCGTCTCTATTATCTTTGTTCCCTCACTTGTTTCCACCACCTTTTCTCTTTTTCTTCATTGTTTTGCTACTTCTTTGTCTCTCTTCCTTCCTTTGGACCCTTAATTATCTTTACTTGTATTTCTCCTCTGATTTTTGGGTTTCGTTCTAGGCATCTTGATTTAGGTTTTTCTACTTTTCTTTACCCTTTACTTTTGTTGTTTGACAATTTCTAGCTTTCTGTAGGCTATCTTAGAGTGGGTAGTGCCATGACATGCTTTCTTGACCTTAGGCTACTCTATTGCTTAGTTAGGGCTCTTGATCTGAGTTTGTTCTAGGTTATTTTTGTGATAATCCTTAGGCAAGGAATGGGCTACTCACTTTAGTTGTTTTGCTGTTTTCCTTTCTCTAGTTATCTTTTATTTCATACTTTCAGGTGTGTTATGTTTTGGTCTACTCTTTAGATGCTTTTTTGCTACTGAAGCTTCCCTTGTCTTTGGGCTTTTAGGTTCGTGTAATTGATTCTTGGCTTCTTGCCACTTTATTGAGAACCATTGGTTCTCCTTTCTGTGCCTTTATGGTCCCTCGTGTATGGATGAACTTGTGAAGATGGTGCTTATCAGACTTTGTAGGTGGCGGGTTGTCGAAGATGGCTCTCCTTTGATGTTCATAGATCTTCATCCTCTCAGTTACACTTTGCTTCTGCTAGAGTTCACGCTAATGGGCTATCTATTGTTGCTTTCTTTGTGGTTTGATGGTTCCTTGCTTGTTGTGGCCCAATCTAAGGGGTTTTGCGGGTATCACCTGTGAGACACATTTTGTATGCTTAATTGCATGACTACATATCCTGGGACTCAAATACAAAACCTCAAATTAAGCTGTTTAAGCCCTAACCACTTAGACAAGCACCTATTCGTTATTGTGTTGCACTTTTAAATATGTAAAACTTTTAGTAATGAATAAATTTGACTTTTTCTCTAAAAAAAAGGTTTGATTCTATGGGTCTCTTTGTTTTCTTGGTCAACCAAGTCATGCAAGCTAGCCTTTGATTGACACGTATTATGAATCTTGCAGTCATAATCGCACATTTAAGGACCAGCTTGTAAGCACATCACAGAGACGTATTACTGTTTTGATGTAATCAGTTCTTACCAATCCTCTTAGGTTGGTTTAAGCTGTGTCTGTTGTAAATAATAACGCCGAGAAATCCTTCCTATGATATCCATAAATAACAATGGGTGTTAGTTCGCATTCTGTTAACTTCTTCTAACAATCTGATTCAAGTGCTAGAGGGATGTCATGGTGAATCCAACACATTGAGTCAACTGTAGATACATTAAGTTTAGAATTTAAAATTTAACATTGTTTTAATTGAACTTCAGACAATGATAACAAAATGTTAAACAATTATTAATTACTGGGATGAGGAAGAATATTTTTAATGGACTAATTTTGTAATTAAAATATCATTAAGAAGAAACACGAAATTTTAAGTGTGTAGAAATTAAAAAATTATAGAAAAATGATTTCCCCTGAAAAATTATGTGTTGTAGTTTCTTTTAAAAAAACACCTAGTAAGCTTGCAACTGCAACCTCATGGTATGATGGAATAGGAATTAGTGGTTGACCACAAGACCTTCTTTACTAAGTCTTTAGGATAATACAGCCTAACATTCAATATACAAAACAAAAGTTATCGTTGGCCCAAAAGGTTGCAAAACTTTTTCAATGTGGGAGTCCAATCTGGTTCCTGGAGCTTAGGGCGTTTTGGGTTTCTTTATGAAGAAAATGTTACTTAAAAAATTGAAAAAACTTTATTATATTTATTTAAACATTTAAAAATAATCAAAATGTCAGGGAGAAAGAGAAAGTTCAAATTATTTTTAAAAAAATTTTAATAGTCGCAACAAAACATTGGCTAAAAAAATAGTTGCAACAAAAATAAAATAACTTAGCTAATTATTTCTTTAATAAATAAATAAAAGGAAAACCCTATCAACCACACTTCCGCTTCTGATTCTAGGCTGAATTTGGAATTCAAATTTTTGGTTCATAATCATAGTTAGCTTTATTTTTTTGCTAATCTTCATCTAGGAGGAAGGATTACTCTCGCAGTTACTAGTTGTGGAAATACTTTGAGTAACTTCAGAAAAGAAAAAAGCAAAAATGAGGCTTAAACATGGCATACTCTTTTTTTTTTTGAAAAAAAGGTTAAATTGACTTTATTAAATTTAAATGAATGATTAAGAATGATATCACACTTTATATATAATGAAAAGCTGGGAAACATATTTTTGGTCTTTTCAGGTACGAACAAAATTTTTAAGTTCTTGCATTAAAATATAGGCTAAAATATACTTTCGATTCTCTAATTTCATACAATATTTTAATTTGATCTTTTAATTTTATAAATTATTTTTATAATCCCTTAATCCTAATATTGTTAGTTTTAAATGGTTATTTTTTTTATCACAATCATTGTTAGTTAAAAAATAAACTTAATTTGTCAACATCCGATAATATTTTTTATTATTTAAAAGTTTAAAATTAATGGATTTATCGTCTTCTTTCTTTTTTAAATGATTTAATTTCCCCCTTTATGATCATAATTTATACTAAGTTTTACCGATAAACTTAAGAAGTATTGTTAATTTGAACATTATTTTTTCACTTGATAGCAATGTTCTTTTGTGACTTGAATTGACCCAAGTTGGTCAAACTATTACTTGGTGAAGAAGTGGTTTAGTTCAACTATTTTATTCATTCTAATAGTTGGCTCTGGTTAGCCCGCCATATTTTTAATGTTGTATGTGTGCGCATATATATTATTATTTATTTAATTATTATATCAACAGTTTGACTATCAATTTAATTGGTTAAACTATAAGAGACTCGTTGACATTTTCGTTCTATCATCCAGTTTGGTCTTTGAAACATTGCTTGATAATTAATTGATGCAGTAAAAGTAAATTATTTTGTGTTTGTCATTTTTCATTAAAAAAAAGTAAATTACTTTGAGCTTCGTTAATGTATATGCTGAAATTGCCAAAAAACTTATTAACAGGAAATTGAGGAACGCTCTGCTTCTTTTGAAAGCTGCCATAAAGGAGAACCGCCTCCACCACCAGATTTTGATCGGTCTACCAAGAAGGTAAAGCTACGTGAGGAACCAGAAGTTGATGATGAAGCCATGGATGCCGATTACCAAGCCCCGTCTTTTGAGGAGGAACCTCACATTTATGCTACTCCTGATATGGTCCCTGAAACGTAAGAAGAAACAGATGTGGCAATGTTCATTGACGAGATCCAACCTATGCCCACTGATGAGGTCCAGCCGAAACCCAAGCCCCCATCCTTTAAGGATAAGCTACTCACAATGATAGTAACCACGCAGAAGAAGAAGGCGATATCAAACTTAGTAAAGGAGATGTTATCATCAGTATTAATGATGGCATCCTAACAATCAACTTCTTTACTCTAGTACTGAACGTCTTGAACAAAAGAATGGGCTACGCTGTTGTTGTGAAACTTCTAGGGTGAACTATAAGCTACAAGCAACTCAAGACACAACTTGAACTTATCTAGCGAACTATTGGCCAATTTCAGCTCACTGACCTTAATAAAGAATACTTTATTGTTAAGTTCAAAGAAGAGGAAGATTTTTAGAGAGTGCTAACTTATGGCCCTTGGGTCATTTTTGGTCGTCACCTGATGATACAGCCTTAGACACCTTCTTTTAAACCACAAGACCACGTCATCAACCATATGGTGGGATGGGTGCGATTCCCTGGATTATCGGCTCATTATTATCACAAAGTATTATTCGCTTTATCGAAAGCATTTTGGCAATGTTATAAGAGTTGACTACAACATAGATTCAGGCAAAAGAGGCAAGTTTGCCTGGTTAGCTGTCATCATTGATCTCTCTGAGCCTCTTACTTCCAAGGTTCAGGTTGATGGTGAAACCATTTACGTGGAATATGAAAACCTCCCTATAATTTGTTTCCATTGCGGCTGATATGGACATTTAGAAGATCGTTGCCTTGAAAAAATGGTGTTCATGGTGACCGATGCAAATCAACACCTCACCTGGAGGTCACTCTACCCAACAGACCTAACACGCGTGCACAAGCAAAGTACGGATCATGGATGCACCCACCACCTAGTACAGACATAAATATGTGAAAGGAAGTAGAAAGGAGGTCACTCATGTCAATAAGAGTATTGCATCAACCTCATGATTTGCAGTACGCGAGGACGTAGAAGACCTGCATGAGCAACAGTAACAAGCAGTATATGACACTATCAGAAATGCCAAGGCAACCACTAATGGTACTGCCAATATTATGAAACACATAGGGAAAGAGGTACGACATCAAAAGAACACATAAAGCAAAGGAAATCATGCAAGAGGCGCCAAGCAAGGATTGTCTCTTTAATACCCCTAGCTACCAGGCCTATCAAGCCCAAATGACTTTAGACCGAAACCATAATCAGGCCGTCATTATTCAAGATGCAAGAATCCTATTAAGCAAACCCACGACTTTGGGTCTTCACTTATTATAAACCCACCCATCCGATATTATTATCCATCCGTCTCTATACAGCAAAAAGATATCCAACCAAACCCCCAGATCTAGAGACATCCAAGAGAGGTTTCAAATTGTCTTCAGGGGTGAAAATTTCCAACCCTAAAGTCAAACCTAATGATTCAGGCCCAGGGCCATCTGTGAGAGTACTAAAAGAGATAGCATGTGGAATCCAAGATGACCACACCAAAGAGTTCAACGATGATGCCATTGCTATGCTTGCTGAGGGAGTTGCTTTTAACTCAACCTCTGAGCAATAAACTCTCTCTTCTTCTTTTTATTATGTCTATTTTTACTTGGAACTGTCAAGGAGCCTTTGATAAAAGGTTTTCCTCTATTATGAGATCTCTTATATCTAACTATAAACCTGATATCATTGTCCTTGTAGAACTATGCATCTCTGATCTCAAGGCTAATAAAGTTATCGAAAGAATTGGTTTTCACAATTCTCACAGGGTTGAAGCTTCAAGCTTTTCCGGGGGTATATGGATTTTATAGTCTGACAAAGTAGAGATCCAAATCATCTCAAACCATGTTCAATTCATTCATATGGAAGTCGCTCTCTTACCTGATGCAAGGAGATTCTACTTCACTGCCATTTATGGCAGCCCATCTCTAAAAATTTCTCTAGAGTGACTTGGATGGATTGAAGCCGCCTTCTACTCAACCTTGGCTCCTTGCAGGTGACTTCAATGCTACTCTTACCAATGAGGAATATCAAGGGGGTACTGGTTGTATCAACCATGGCTGCAAACTTTTTTGATCTTTTTTAAACAGTAATGGACTCATTGACTTGGGTTTTAATAGACCCAACTTTACTTGGAGACGGGGCACTTTATTAGTTCGTTTGGATAGTGTAAAGGGCGTCCTAAATTAGGACTAATCATCATACTAACCATGGTTAATCAAGGACTAACCCAAACGGATTATCAATACGAGATTAACCCAAATGAATTCTTAATATGTATTTTTTTAAACTATTTAATATAAAGGGATCCCAAGTCTTTAAAATATTTTAAGAACTCATATCATTCAATTAAACCTATACGGAAGCATGATAATAACTATTTTTACTTGCACAAATATTTTGGCCCGTAATTATAGCACAAGCATGAAACCACATTCCCCAAGGCTCAAAATACATTTCCCCCAACACAAAATCCATAATGCAAGTGGATTAAGAATTTATTATCCTAGTTGGTAATATCATAAACTAAATACATATATCAAATAAAAGGAGAGAGGCCTACAGAAGTGATTATTATCACTTGGCCTAATGCTCCTTTCCTCTGTTCTTCTGAGATGAGCTAGCTCCTGTAATATATTAAAAGAGAGGGGTGAGTACAACCACTCAATAATAAGGTATATCTAAGTTATACAAATGCATGATAATTAATCATGAATGCAAGTGGCCAATAAATTTATCAAAGTGACCATTCAAACAATCACATTAATAACATGTTAATCACATTAACGTTTAACTCATGTGAATAATTTCAAGAATAAAGTCAAGTATAAAATTTGCACAAATAGCCACATATACATTATTGGCATAATTACTGCATGTTCTCATTTCTATAATTATAATCATATTCTCAACATAGCCATCAATCACTCAAATGGCATGATAGTAATAATATGCATGATTGATCTTTTCCTTATATCCCCCCTTTATTTCCTCTGACATGAAATCCATGGGCCAACAACCGGAAGGATCATCCATGTAGTGAGACTACCCAAGGCCTTAATCATATCATGAGGGGCTACCGGGCCAGGGTTACCTTACTCATTTATGAACACAGTTTTCCCCAAATCACACACTATGGGGTGTCATACCCAAAACTAGCTCTACCTAAAACTCCAGGTAGGCCAGTAGGGTCAAGTCCCTTAATAGGAACAATGCTACAGTACCTTACAAGGTAAGTAGCGGCTATAGCCCCTAGGATTATTGGTTAATAGCCAAGTACCATATGGATTTTTTGTAATCACTAACTCCTTCACTAAAGCCAACTCCCGCCATATGATCATGCTCATGAGAAAAATGCATTTCAAAAACTCATATATATAATTCAAAATTATCTCACATGCTCATCAACTTTCTTACTCAACAAACATCAAGAATCATCATATTTCAATTATGCCTCTTGCAACAATTTTTATATTATCATATAAAACACATTAGCATCATATAAAACTCAACATGCTCATACAATTCATCACTGTACATAATCCACAACTTATATCCAAGAGTGTATACATAATCATCAACCATTAATCTCATTACTCACACTAAGTCATAATTAACTTGGTCACAAGTCATAGAGTCTCAACAAAGCCACATGCATTACAAACAACCATTTCAAAATTTAGACATATATATATATATATATATTCTTTTATTTTACCAACATAATTAATTAAGTAACATACAAGTGCATAAAATAGATTTCCCCCGGTTACCTTAATCTTTGAGAGGTCAAAGGTTACCCCTCAAGTTACAACACTTCCAAAGCTTTCCAAAGCTTGAATGGTGTCAAAAGGAAATTAATCTACAATTGATCATATCATAATGTGTCACTAATATTATTAACACAATTTTCACTCATACTCTAATACCTAAGTATTTATTTTATTTTATTTCATTTTATTTTTAAGACCTTAGTCTTAGCCTCTTGAGTTTAAAATTTAATTTCATGTATTTGAACCTATCTACTTAGTTCAATAGTCTCCTTCACAATAATTTAATTCAAATAATTTTCTAATATTAAAATTTTCCTTTTTATTCCAAAAATTCGCACATAAAAATACCCAAAAATTGTAAACTTGATTTCGAGCCTAGAATCATTATTCTATAGCCATAATAATTTATTTCTCATCTCAAATAATCATTAAATATCAACAAATAAATTTATATTTTTGAATTTAACCAAAAATCTACCCATAGGGATCTATAAATAAACTCAAATGTCTCAAATTTTAATTCTATTAACAAAATAATACTCTAGAATATTTATTACACTACCAGCAACCTTAACAACCAAATTTTCTTACCAAAAATTCATCCCTCTTTTAAACTCTAGATTTTTTAAAATCTCAAAATCTGCAGTCTCGGGGAAAAAAACGACTAAGAAAATATTTAGAACACTTACCTAGTCTTAGAATACTTAAAATCTCATCTGAAGTATCTAACTATGGAGCTTTACCTTCTAAACCGTTCCTATCGCTGGCGACGCTCTCGCCCTGTTCTTCTTTTCTTTTTTGAACTTCTCTGTTGCGTGCACAAAGAGATGAGGAAGAGATCAGGAGAAATGAAAAAGGCTTGTGTGTTTTAAAATGGGTTTGGTCCCATGGCAATAATTCACACCACTCTTCTGCCTCCCATCTCCTTTTCTTTCTCTCTCTTTTTTTTATATAATATTACATACTACACACACACACCAATGTCTATATTCCTTCTCCTTTTCCTCTGTTTTTTAATATAATATCGCACACTACACACACACCCCAACGTCTATATCCCTTCTCCTTTTTCTCTTTTTTTTATATAATATTACACACTACACACACGCACAAACGGATGAAGTCCGTTCTAATTTTTTTATTTCATTCATATCCCTTTTCTCTTTTAATGATAATGATAATAATTCTATTTTCTAAAAATCATAATTTAGAATTTAGATTTATGCTAAATTAAATCCAATAATAATTTCCTAACTAAAATTATTTATATTTAAATATTCCTCAAAAATTACTCATTTGCTCTAAATTAACTTAATTAACCTTTGGTTAATTTTTGAGATGTTACAGATAGGGCTATAGACAATGTTGTATGGATAAACTCTTTTCCTTTAAGTAGGGTTGACCATTTACCTAAGACTTTCTCTGACCATAAACCTTTACTTATCCACTTGGGCTTGAATGTTTCATCAACTCAACCCAACAAACCTTTTAGATTCTTGGCCTTTTGGCTTACTCATCCTGACTTTGATGGACTAGTCCAATGATATTGGGAAACTAAGAATCCTATTATAGATAATATTAACTCCTTTTGTTCTGAAGCCCAATGTTGGAATAATTAGGTTTTTGGCCACGTGGGGAAAAAGAAAAGATGCCTCCTTGCAAGAATTCTGGGGATCCAGAAAAAAAATTGAGACTTCCACACACCCAAAATTCTTAATAGATCTAAACAAAACACTAAAAGACAAATTCGAATCCACTTGCTTGTTTGGGTGATAGAAACACCTCTTTTTACCACATCAAGGCGCTCATGTGGAAGAGAAAGAACTGAATCATACAGCTCTGTTCATCACAAGGGGAATGGATCAATGATGAATCACAACTCTTTGAGATGGCTAGAGAATTTTTCAAAGATCTTTACTCCTTGAAGAATAGTGCCTTCACACCTTACTCGATATCAGGTGCTTTCCTGATGATCTCGAAATGCTCTCGTGCTTCTTTGAGTTCAATGATTTTAATGGAAGAAGTTAAATATGCCCTGTTTGAAATGAAACCATTTAAATCCCTTGGAATTGATGGTCTCCATGCCTTATTTTTTAAAGTCAATAGAAATTAGTTGGTCAGAGTCTGTACAACCTAATCAAAGACCTCTAGTTAGGTTAACCCCTTGACCCATTGCTTAATTGCACTTTAATCGCCCTGATTCCTAAGGTTAACAAGCCAATACATGAAGGAGTTTTGTTCTATAAGTCTATGTACTGTGGTCTATAAGGTTATCACTAAAGTCATAGCAAATCGTCTTAGAGTTATTCTTCCTGAAGTGATTGCCCCTTACCAACCAAGTTTTATCCAGAACAGGAGCATTATTGATAACATAATCATTACTCAGGAGGTGGTCTATTCTATGAGAAAAAAATCAAGTAAGATGGAATGGATAGCCATAAAGGTTGATTTAGAAAAGGCATTTGATAAGCTAAGATGGGATTTTATTGAGGATAAATTATGGGATGTGGGATTACCAAAGCTTATGGTTAAACTCATCATGGCATGTATCACTACACCAACAATGCAGATCCTTTGGAATAGGAAGCCATCTACAACCTTCTCTCCTATTTGAGGAATCAGACAAGGTGACCCTTTATCACCATATATTTTTGTACTCTGTATGTAAAGACTTTCTCAAGCCATTACCGCTGAGGTGAATAAAGGATCTTGGCAAACCATTAAAATGGGTAGAAGAGGTGTGCCTCTCTCCCACCTTTTCTTTGCCGATGATCTTATCCTCTTTGGTAACACTTCTATAGAATAGTGTACAGTTATTCAACGTGTCTTGCAGCAATTCTGCATTTCTTCTGGTCAAATTATAAGCCAAAGGAAAACACAAGTCTACTTCTCTAAGAATGTCTCAACTATAATTAGTAATGCTATTTGTAATACTTTGGGCTTCCAACGAATAGATTCTTTAGGTCACTACCTTGGAGTCCTTCTTGTCACTGGAAGGGTCTCGAGCAGGACTTACAATTATATCTTAGAAAGAATTCAAACTAGACTCTCTGGATGGAAGAGCCAAGCTTTATCCTTAGTAGGACGCATTACCCTTTCTAAATCCGTCCTCACTTTCATTCCTTTCTACACTATGCAAAGCACTTTACTTCCATTATCTTGCTGTCATGCCATTGAAAAACTTATCAGGAAGTTCATTTGGGGCTATTTGGAGGGCCACCATAGGGTCAACTTGGTCAAATGGGAAGAGCTTTGTCAGCCTCTGAAGCATGAAGGTTGCAATCTCTTAAATGTTGAGGCACAAAATAGAGCTTTCATATCAAAATTGGCTTGCAAGTTGGTTACTGATCCAAATAGTCTCTGGGTGCGTGTTCTTAAAAGCAAGTATAGAATACCTACTGGCATTCCTCATGATATTAGTAGGAATAAATCTTCCTACTTGTGGAGAAGCATTACTAAAGTATGGCGGGATACATCTTTCCATATAAAGTGGAAACTAGGTAAGGCTACGGCATTTGCTTCTGGTCAGATTTTTGCGTGGGTGACTCAGGTCCTTTAAACCTCTTATCCTTTGCTAATATACCTAGCCATGAGTTAGAAAGACCCATAGCAGATTTTGTTGATGAAAATGGGAATTGGAAATGGCCTCTTTTTGGTCACCTTCTTCCAAAGAATATTCTTAAGGAAATTGCAAATGTAACTCCCAGTGTTAATCCCACGATAAGCCTTCTTGTTTTTGGAATCTGATTAAGGATGGAAGTTATAGTATCAAATCAGCTTATAATGATTCTCAGTCTCTTTACTGAAAAGCTGAGGAATTCAACTAGATGTAAGTTTGGAAATTACCGACTGCTCAGCGAGTTCAAACTTTCATGTGGCTTCTCTTCAAAGGCCATCTCCTTACAAACTTTGAACATCTCAGGCGAAAAATGACAACAAACCATATGTGTACTCTATGTAATAGCCCACAAGAGAATATTAATCATATATTTAAGGAGTGCCACCTGACAACTGTTGTTTGGAAGAAGGTGCTCCCTCTAGATATGCAAATCTGACTTCTACAGCATGAACATTGAAGCCTGGCTGTCTTGCATTTTGAGCAATCAGCATGTTAACATCTCTTGGAAAATAAGAGTCTCTGTACTATGCTGGAAATTATGGGAGGCACGAAATCTTTGAATCTTTGCTAATGAATTTTCTACTGCTGATAATATCTTATTTAAAGTCAGAGCGCTAGTAGATCACATTGTTAACACCCATAGGATATTTGATGCTTTATTGTAATCTTGGCTCTTAGCCTTTTGTTCCTGTACAGTCTTTTTAAGCAATACAATCCTTTCCACTCAAAAAAAAAAATTGTATATACTGAAATTGCACATCTATTTAGAATAGATTCCATTATAAAATAGATAAAAGTATACCATTTTAAAACAATAGCAGGATATATAACATTATTAAATAAAAACATTAAATATTTGATAAAATTAAAACATGCGTGAATGAAGTAAAATAAAAATCAAGAATGTTATGTGTCCATCTCCGTGGACGTGTGTGGGATTTTTTGTTTCTATTGACCAAAGTGCCTGACCACGATTGTTCAAATTGTGGATAGTTGATTTGTAAAGCATACCATTCATTTTGAGAAATATGACTATTCATGCTCTGTGAATAGTGTGAATAGTACTGAGGCTTTCAATAAATTTTAATGTACGTTGGTTGATTCTCTTTTTTTTCCCCCTATCGGTCTTGAATATATTGACTTGAATCCATTCATTCCTTATTTATATATCCTGACGCGTGTGATGGGGGCCAACATTATTCAACCAATCACTTATCAAGAAAGATGGCTCTTGAGATGCTCCAATTTTAGGGTCAACTATGACGTGTCCTTATTATTTATCTTGCTGTAATTTAATCTCACACAATGCCAAGCTGTACCCCGCCACTTACGCCACCCCTCCTTGGATGCAGACGCAAGAATCATCGGAACCACATTAATTCCCTGAGAGCGACAAATTGTTTTAATTTGACCCTCACACACTTGCACGCTTTGGTTTGCCCAAATGTTAACAACGATCCTCTCTCTTAGCGCACGCAGCCACGGATTTATGCTCCCCAATTACTCACCGCTTTTGTTATATTATTTTTTTATTCATAAATCACTTTCAATATATTTTATTATAATTAAAAAATATTAATTTTATTAATTTTATTTTAAAATTTAATAATTTTTTACTTTTATTATTAATAAATATTTTTAAACATTATTAATAATATTTTTATTCAAAACATGTAATATGATAAAAATGTAGAGAAGGGTATTGAAAATTAGCAACCCTATAAATTGGATGATTAAATTTTTTCTCTCTTTATTTTATAAATAGAACCGAGGTGTGGTAATTAACAATACTCTTCTCTGTCAACAGCACATATCAATGGTCATGACTCCGATAGTCCGATTTAGTAATAAAATCATGTAATTTGAAAATCCGTCAATCTAAATGGTTCTAGCTCAACAATTAGTTCAAGGCATGCCTGCTGTTTACATCAGCAGATCAGCTGATTCAACCAGCTCTACGGGTCGTGCGCGTGTTTTGGGCATAATCTCTCACTTTTCTTCAATTTATACCAATCACCTTGCAAGACTACTAACTCTCGCATACTTCTGTGATGGATATTTAGTATTTACTGTTTCTAACTCGCGTATTTTCATTTTCTTTTTTTGGTATATATACTCATGTATTTTCATTTATTTGTGTGATATAGTTTTACTAGTATTTTGATTTTTAAAACTTAAACGCCCTAACTAATTAATATATAGGAAGAATTACTCTACGGTTCCATTAACTATGTTGTTATTTTTTTAAACTCAATTGTCAATAGATTTTAATAAATTAATTGTGTTGAGTAGGAATTGTATATAATTGTCCTTAATATATATTGAGATGTATGGTTGAGACGAACACGCAATCGCCAATCAAAGGCTGTAGAAGAACTGCGATAGGATATTCTCAAGATCAGAGACAAGAGTAGAGGTTGGGAATGAATATATATATATATATATATATATATGATGGCAATTGCTGGGGCATCTGCCAACTTGTTTCTTTCGCCACTTTTTTTGTTTGGCCCCCAAGCGATCTCCACCCACCTGCCTTGCACTCCGTTGGATCGGAACTTGGAATCATGCAATTGTGGATCGTATGGGGTGTCATTTGTATTACAGGGTTTGGTCAAAGGTCAGTAATGATGGTTTCCACATGGGGAATGAACTCATCCGTATTGAATATATTTTCCTGATTTCCGTCAATTAATGCATCAAATCTGAGTTGAATGTGTGACTCTGAGTACACTGGATGGTCAAGCCTGCCCATAGTTATACCACAAGGTGAAAAACATGCCTTTTCCTTGATCCCCCGAAATGGTTTACATGCAGTATTAATGAATTTATAGGTTAATCATTTTGCAACCTTCTCGAGCTCGTAGCTTCCCTGCTTAATAAATCACCCGCCGCAGGTTCTCTAGCCATTTATTAATTTATTATTACATAAAGCCTTCCTAGCTGGTTTCATATGATTAATAACCTCCTGCGCCAATAATACCGGTGTGATGATCATCATGACAATCCATCAAAATATATATATATATATATATATGTTTGCATTCAATAAACTGAAATTTAGATCTAGCTAGCACACACATTAGTTAAGGATGCTAATTCTATAAATATGTATGTCATTCAAACCCTCGCTGTCATTCTGTCAAATTATTAACTTGAGCATTAAAGGAATAAATAGGGCATAATCTTGTTCGCTAATTAATATTCTTTAATTTTTAGGTACAGTAAATTCTGCCAACAACTAAATGATATTGGCCGGTATGGGTCGGAAGAACATTTAATATGAACATTCACTTTAGCGCGTGGGTGTGTCTCGTTGGCGCAAGAACCTCAGCAACAGTGAAAACCAATTATCAAAATAATTTTTTTTTAAAAAATATCCAACGGAGGCATGGAGCAACGAATAATGGAAGAAACTACGAGTGCTCTGGAAACTGAAGCATCTCCACTACTTGGCTCATGGAGGGTCTTTCATCCATGTTATCTTCCACACACCGCAAAGCCACTTTCACCAACAGCTCCACCTTGTCAGGGTCGTATTTTCCTTGCATATTCGGATCTGCTACCTCCTCAGTCCAGCTCTTGCTTGTAGGACCATCAGCATTCATCTTCTCCTTCACCCATGTCAACAACCTCCGTTGATCCATACCTTCTTTGTTTTCTAGGATATGGATTCCCATTGGACTTTTTCCTGTTATCATTTCCAACACCACAATCCCATAACTATATACGTCCACTTTAGAAGTAATTCTTAGGTTGTACACCCATTCAGGCGCCATGTACCCTCTCGTCCCTCGGATTCTGGAAAAACCAGAATTGGCACCCTCATCCCTATTAAGCAGCTTAGACAGGCCAAAATCTGCTACCTTGGGTTGAAAATCTGAATCTAACAGTATGTTTTGAGGCTTCACGTCACAATGCAGGACCCATTCCAAGCATTCTTCGTGCAAATAAGCTAAACCTTTGGCTGTACCGACTGCAATATTAAACCTCTTGTTCCAGTCAAGTGCATTGGAGTAGAGATTTTCTGCCAAGGATCCATGTTCCATGTACTCGTACACTAGAAGTCTGTGCTTTCCCTCCACGCAGTATCCCCACATGTCTATCAAATTCATGTGGTTCAACATCCCGATCGTGCTAAATTCAGCAAGAAACTCTGCTTCTCCTTGATTAGTTTCACTAATAAGGCTCTTGATTGCTGCTACGCGATTATTGTCTAATTTCCCTTTGTACACGATCCCTCCCGCTCCCCGTCCAATCTCATCGCTGAATCCACGTGTGGCCTTTTTGAGTTCTGAATAGGTGAACCTTTGAAACCCTGTGGCAGAAAGTAGTTGTTGTCTTTCTCCCTTATCATTTTCCTTACTACTTCTAAACAAGAAGAACCACACGAAGAAAATGCAGGTCATCTCGAGCACTCCAATCCCGCAAGCGAACCAAAGCAAAAAATTCAACCACGTGCTATTTTTGGAATCTTGGTAAGTCCTACCCAAGCTCTGAAACAGATTGGCTGAGCACTTCAATGGTACATGTTTCTGAGGAACCTTGAGGGACAGAATAGTTGATTTTGGTAATTTGAGATAGACATCTCCATCGAAATTAGGGGAATCCCTTCCGTTGAGCAATATTGTTTTGATGTAGCAATTATAAGTACTAACTTCGTTGAATTTGAGTTGGACGCCTTGGCAATCATCACAAAGTTCCAAGCACCTATTTTCACATTGTGTCAAGTTTGTTACGCGGATTACCTCCAAGTCATAGCCGAATAATTCCATTCTGGGAAGATGAACAAAACCAAACCCTGTGGAATTGCAACCACGATGGGTAGTAAATTCAGGTTCACAGCCCTGAGCCCAGTCATTGGGATTCTTAATCTTGAATCCTTGCAAGCAATAACAGGTCCTGCCTACGAAAGGATCGTAAGTGCACATGCTGTTAGCTCCACAAAGACCATGAACGGTACATGGTTGGGGAATGACTTGCCACGAGACCTCCCACGTGCTAGTTTCTTCATTGAAGCTATAGAGACGCAAGTTACCATCAGGATCCATCAGGAATCGCCGATAGCGTTTAACACCATAATCAGACGGATAGAATTCGAAAGTATCAGAGGACGTAAAATGGCCAGAGGGATCTATCACTGCAATTTTGGTTATGTTGTAGGTGGACCTGCCCTCATCAACGGGCAGCTTCCACGTGGGAGGCCAGTACACGCTAGAAACGTTAGGACCATTGAAAAGAAGCCGAAGAACATTATCGTTGTCGAAGTAAAGCTTATAGAAACCAGAAGAAAAGTTGGTGGCGCTTCTGGATGAAATAAGGCTCGCTTTCTCGGTGAGTGGTTGACCAGGAAGAAGGGTATCGGTTGGGGAGTCAAAGCTTTGCCATAAGACAATGCCTTGTGAGGCACGAAGGACGAGGTTGCCGTTGTCCATGAGCATGAGATACACTTCCGAGGAGGAGAAGGTGGCTGTGGTCCAGATGGTACTTGCTCCTGCATCGCTCAAAATGAGGTTGCCATTTTTTAAAAGTGTTAACTTTGAAACTTTCCCATTAACGGGTTGGTCTCGATTTGCTATCCAGACAAGGGTGGGTTGCTTGGACCTTGTGAACCGAATGGAAAAGCAGAAAGCATTGTCGCCGACTTGAAAGAAGCCAGCGGAGAAGACGCCGTTGGCCGACACGAGTGTATCAGCTGGTTTCTCTACTGAGAGAGACGAGCCTTGTAGGAGGGTATCTGTCGTTGCAGGTGAACATGGAGAAGGAATACACAGTAGAAAAGAAAGGAGGAAGAAGATTAAGATATGCATCTGACTAGTGCAGAAAGCTTGAGATGGTTGTGATTAGGTAAGTTTCTAATAGGGTCTTAAGTTTCTGTTTATACATAGATGGTTGCTTGGTTAAATACCTAACATTCTATTGTAAAAAGAACCAATTGATGCTGATCTTCGCAGACTTTGAAGTTTCAACAGTCATGTTCTTGACCAAAAGAGTTAAAAAAACAACAAAGAAAGAAAGAGCATTCACGTTTGAATTTTTTATACCCGGCCTCCTTCTTCCTTCCTTCCTTAATGATAGTGGCAGTCGCACAATTTAATATCTTTGGATGCGTTCGTCGATCCGTGATCAAATTGTTTTCAATTTCGTCTCTCAACCTTACTGATAATCAGCTTGCGGTTTTTAGAGTGGTTAGGGCAATCGGACCGCACACCGAAAATTTTAAAACATCCAATGATGCAGACTCTTGTTCCTAATTACAAACCCACTTGGCAACTTGCTAGCTAAAGCTGCAAAGTTTATCCTCTCCAATTCCGATCCAAAAATATCCCTGTGGTCCCCGCGTATCCATTGCGCCTGAACTGCAAATTAAAGTTAAGACGTGTCCAATTTAGGACCCTTAAACTGTTTACCCAGAGATATAATTATATAAAGGTTGTCAAACAACACAACTAATTAAGGCCTTCGTAGAATGACAGACATAGCGTCAGTCAGCAAAATTTTACTTGGAATGCTCTTGACGTATAATACGGGAGAATTTCAGTATATTTCCTCAGCTAGCATATCGTATTTGTAAATATTTTTTGCTAAATTACAAAAGATGTCTATACATATATATAATCCACTGATGCACTCAGTGAAGTTTAAGAAGGAATTGTAATCAAGTTTTACATAAAAAAAATTAATTATTGTAAAGTTTATTAACAATTAAATTATATTGCATTGACAATTAATAGTGTTGTCAATACAATTTAGTTCTGTTATTAGTAAATCTTATAGTAATTAATTTTTTTATGTAAAACTTTAATATAATTCTTTTAAATTTTTATGGGAATTAAATATTTAAAGGAAACACTATCATCTTTGCATGATTTGTTTGGTTGTATTATTTTAATTTTTCAACTTGATTTATTATATTGACATGACATTAACTAAGAGACAATTATATCTTTTAATTATAATTGAAAACCATGTTGTCATTCGTTATCATGTCACTTGATTAAACCACTTTAAGTTTTCTACACTGTTTTTTTGGGACACATAGTCGTTTGTAAGCATCTATTTTATTGTGTTTTTTGAAAATTTTGAATTCAACTTATTTAATATTCCCCCTCCTTATTATAAGATATCTTTATCTATCTCACCTAAATTAAGAAAGGGCGATTAAATTATTGACTTTGTGTCCAAATGTAACAAATTTTTAATTTTATTATTATTTAAATAAAAAAAATTTAAATTTGCATTATATTTTCTTTTACAGTGAATGAATTTAAAATAAAAGTAATATTATATTGAAAAACTATAATTAATACTCTATCTACTGTGTGCTTTATGTGTGAGACCAGCATATCCTTCTAGCTAGCTAAAGGGTGGCCTATCCTTTCAGTTTCCTTGCACTTGATTCCGTCTGGTATTAGCTATGAGACACTTTTTAGATAGAAGGATTGTTTGGTCCTTGACATAAGCTATTTGGTAGGTGATTGCTCTCGTAGGTGTACGAAATTATAATAATAAATTATTTAAAATATTTTAAGTGTCGAATACACAAAAAAGTTACACTTTTATTAATTTAAATAATTAATAGTTTAAAAAAATAGATAAAATGAATAAATTTGTTAAAAATATAAGGAATAAAAATAAATTAAGAAAATAATAATAATAAAACGCAATCACTTGAAGCGTTGGGGTTTAAGATTTATCCTATAGGTTGCTAATTTCTACCCTTTGAGTTGACTCGGATCAATTATAGTGACAACTATTCCTAAAGTGTCCTAATATTCTCTCGAATTATTAGTCCCTTTTTAATTAGTGTTGAATTCGTTCCATGATACCCAAACAACTAATTAAACCGTGAAGCTATAGTTTAAGTCACCGTAAATTTCTAGAACTATCTCCAGCCTAGTTATTTATGTTTATTTCTCTAGATTTAGGTTCTCTCTTCACCTCCTAGTCCATCAAGATTACCCATAGATTTGATTAAATGGTGGTCAGTTATTAAATCAATATGAAGAATAAGAGAAATAAATATAATTAGGAAAAAGCAAAAACATTCACAAATATAAATGCAAAGAGTCAAAACAAAGGAAATAAAAAACTAGCTCCCCAATTGGGATATATCCTTACCCCAATTGGGTAATTTAGAAACACATAATAAAATCAAATAAAACCATTCTAAAATCCCCAATCATGAAAAATGATCACAGAGAGAATTAAAGAGTAGAAAAAAAATAATTATAATTTGTGAAACCCCTCAATGATCTCGCTCTCAACCTTTAGAATGCTTTTACGAGCTCCAAATATCTCAGAGAGAATTATTGAAGTACTCAGATAAGTGATTGAATGTCTTCCCTCTTGATGGAGGGAGTATTTATAGTTAAAGTGAAGGCTCCTTCTTTTTTTCCTTGTCGGACTCTATATATATATATATATATATATATCTTTTCCTTCTTTCCTTCTATTTAGTTTATTCTTTTTCTCTGCAAAATATAAAGATAAAAAGATTTTAATGAATTTTGTATTAAAATTCCTTTTTAATCTTATAATTAAGTAATGAGGGAAAAAATATAAATATCAATTAAATAGATATGAAATCTTAATAAATATAATCAAATTCAAACTAAAATCTATACTTATTTAATTACAAAATATGCACTTATCAGTAGGATATTAATTATGATTTTCTAGCATTACTTATATTTAAACTCGTTAATTACGAGAGGAAATATGATGCAAATTTAAAATTTCATTTAAATAGAGATAAATTGAAAGTTTATTTATTTTTAGATGGTTTGATAGTTTGAGGTATCTTATAATAGGACCAATGTGAGTATAAAGTTAATTATCTGGTATTTTATTATAATTGTGTACAATTAAGTAATTTAAATATGAGAATTGTTCTTATAAGTTTTAATTTTTTTTAATTTCACATCTTTTTCTTTGATCCTTTGAATGTTGAAGCTTTGTAAAATATTTTTTGTTCACACGTTCCATATTCAAAGACAAAATTGCAAATATTTGTTGGCTATTTTCAAACGTAACGATCTAATCATCACGTGGAGCAGGCCTGCCAAAGATATAAATAATCGTGAGTTACTAAAATCAAATTGTGCTGTATTTTCCAACACAGCTAATTGTTCATCTCAGTTACCCACAATTGGGCTTGTGTATTAAGACATTGATCCATCAAGTGGATTTTGATGACAAGCTGGAGGCATGAAAGTGGTTGACTGGTTGGTTATTTATGATGGGAGGCGAGCGATCGCCCCCTCCCTTCTCAACATTCCCCAACTACCATCGAAGATGCAAAAGAGGACCCATTCTAAAGTTGCTCCAATTATAGGGGCCGAAAACGTGTTTTATTATCAAAAATGGTTTTTCTCAAATACTTTTATAATAATAAACAAATGAATAGAAAACAGAAAGTGGCATTTGTTTATTATCTGGAACAATGAGCAGAGAACAGCAAAACAATTACACGGCAAATAGAAAGACCTTGATGGTAGGCTATTTGTAATTATTATTATTTTTTAACTTGAAAGTATGCCTTGATCCTTTTGAGCTTCGGGAATTCAATTCACTTAACTAGTTAATTTTGTATTACCAAAAAAATATTAAGAGCTTATTTAGATTTCAGTTTGGTATAATTGATTATAAAAAAATTAATTAATATGATTTATTTTGATTATAATTGATTATGTTATAACGTTGTCATATTTAAATATTATTTTTTAAATTAATTTTAACAGAATTAAAAATATTTGGATGATTTAGTCAAAATATATATATTAAATGTGCAAATTACCATAAAGGGCATTGCTTTTTTTTAAAATGTAAATATTAATTCAAGTATATAATATTATTAAATTTATTGATACCTATTTAATAAATATAATACTATTAAATTTTAGCACAAGAATTTACTTTATTACTATTACTATTATTATTAATTTCCCATATGTTGAAGTAGAATACACAAACCCTTTACAAGAAACCGAGCCATTGATGGCATCGTCGAGAGCTTTAATTAATTAAGGAAGCCTAAAAATATATCACAAATGTTCCATGAAATATCATTTCTTATATCCCACATCAATATCCTCGACCCACAAAGAATTCACAAGCCAACACACCATACCAATTTGTAAATCCTTGGAAATGAACCAAAAATGGGAGGCCAAGCACTAAGGATGTTATATTAGTGAGAAGCACTGGGGATGAACTCATTGCACAAAGCCAACCAGATTGGAGGTCGGACTGGAGACGAGAGGAGATGATAGACAGACATGTAGTTGGGGGTATATTCTAATGAACAAATCTAAAACTTGTCGGAGATCAGTTAGATAGGTCGGACATTGGAGAAGCTAGTCAGAATAGGTGCAGGGGTGAAGATAGGAGGAGGACAAAGCGCGGCTAGTGTGGAGATATATTGAAGCTTGGATGATATCTGAAAGATTGAAATTGGTTGGAGGGGTGGAAGAGGTACCTTTGTTTGGAAAAAAAATAAATCTAATAAGTAATAAGTGAGCTAACGTTATAATTGATTTGAATAAGCTACTTCTCTCAGCTTATATAAAAACATGGTTTGGGTACAAACAATTTATGAAAAATAAGGGTTTTTGGGTATTTTTTAACCCAAACTATGGTTTTAGTCAAAATAATTGATTATAAGCAGTGGCAGACTTAGAACCCTAGGTCTTGGGTATTTTTTAACCCAAACTATGGTTTTAGTCAAAATAATTGATTATAAGCAATGGCGGACCTAGAACCCTGTTGTCAGTGGGGGCAATATATTCAGTACAAGATTTTAATAATAATTTGATTTGGGCTATATTTCAGTGAGTTCAAAAAATAGAGATGGGTGAGGGCAAAATGAAAAATTTATCATATACATCTATGTAATTTTTTCCATTCCAAGGAGGCATTTGCCCACACTGGCCATCATGTAGGACCGCCCCTAATTATAAGGGAAATTCAAACAGGCACTAAGCTTGTAACCTCATTTTTTTAAGTGGGTTATCCATTTTTTTCATTTTCTTATAAGGTTTAAAACTCACAATTGTTAATGGAGCAATGTACGAAAGAGTGAAGCGAGGAGGGCTGATGGTGAACGGAGTTACAAGGGCTAGGTCAGGTGAGACTGGCAATAATGGAGGTTCAGAGAAGGAAAAATACCGATTGTTTTTTTCTAGCAAACCTTTGCTAGCGTAGGACGAGGAAAAGGACAAAGGAAAGAAAGAGGTAGTGAAACCAAAGAATGCAATGCCATATAGAAGCTCGCTCTTGAGCCTTAACTCAGTAGGTTTTCTTACATATAATGAAGATGATGATGACATTGTGCATGTTTGGAAGAGACACTTTGCAAAAAAGAACACAGAGGAGGAAGAGAAAGGATCTCGAAACAAGGAAGATGAACATGAGCACATGGAGGGGAAGGAAAGATGCACAACATTGAAGGTATCAATGAAAGAAAACAAATCATGGTATGCACTATGGAAGCAATCCTTAATAGTTAAGTTGCTAAGGATGAATATCCCATTACATGTTCTGAAGTATCATCTAGAGAGAATGTGGCAGCTGCATGATCTGCTAAGGGTTACCCCACTGAACAATGGCTATTTCATAGTATCTTTCATGAACAAGGATGATTTGGAGTATGCCTATCATAAAGGATCATACATGATTGAGGATCATTATATAATGGTGTAAAAGGTGGAGGCCTAATTTCAATCTATGGAAAGCAAAAACTTAGAAAAGAATCGCTACTTGGATAAGAATTTTGGACCTGTTAATGGAATTGTATAATGTTGAATCTGTGAGAATGATAGGAAACATGATTGGAAAAATTCTCAAGATAGACTGTTCAAATTCAATATTCAATAAAGGGAGGTTTTTCTAGAATATTTATCAAAATTGATCTTAGCCAACCTTTTCTAACATCATTCACAAACTTTGAGGAAGAATATAGATTTCAATATGAAGGGTTAAACCTGGCCATCACAGGAAAAATTGCCCTGAACTTGTTACAGAGGATACCAGTGTTGGGGATAAGTGTGAACACCATATTTTGTCCGGACATTTTAAATTTAATAAAATAATAATAATAAATAACTAAAAAATATAAAAATAAAATTTAATCTTTTTTAGGATTATATTTTCAAAAAAAATTAATTTAATTGATAGGATTTAATTTTATTTTAGATAGTCTTTTATTGACTAGGATTTTAATTCTTTTAGTTCAAAAAAAAAGACAAAAAATATATATAATAATCCAAAATCTCTCCACTCTCGGTTAGACATAAACAGACTAAAAAGAAAGCAAGAACAGCAGAGAGCGCAGAGCAGTCTCGCACATACACGAAACACACGAACACAGTCAACACAAAGGGATGAAGCAACCTGAGCTACAGACGCCGAAAGCACCAAGCACACATGAGCAAAATACAGAAGAAGCAGAAACACAAAAACACAGGTTACAGAAAAGAGCTTCACAGAAAAAAACACAGCAAGCAACCAGAACACATATACATATACTTTTCTGCTAGCAGAAAGCAAAAACAGAGCTAGAGACGTAAAATTGGATATGCACGTTACAGCACACGAAAAGAAAACTGAAAAAGTACACACGAACACAAAAGGAGACAGAGCAGCGAGCACACACAAAGACAGTAGCAAAAGAAAAAAGAAAAACGCAGCCACGCATGCACGGGAAAGACGCTAGAGAAATAGAGCAGAGAAAGAGCAGCAGAAAAGGAGAGAGAGAGGAAGCCAAGAGGGAAAGACTGAGAGTATAAAAGGATGTTCATACTAGGAGAGAGGGGAGAAGACGGAAGGGGGCTGAAAAACAGAGCAAGAAGGGAAGAAAAAAAAACCGAAGACAGTGACAGCGAAGAGATGACCTAAGGACGTGAAACAGAGAGCTAAGACGAGAAGGAGAGAAAGCTAAGACAAAAATGAAGGAGGAGGAGTCTGGAGAGGAAGAGAACACGGTGACAGGGAAGAGAGAACTCGGATAGAGGAGAAAGAAGACCAAAGGAGCTGAAAAACAGAGCAAAAAAAAGGCAGAAATAGAGACTAAGAGAAATAAGTAGAACAGGAAGAGAAGAAAGGAGACGAACAGAGACATAGGAACGAGAGTTTTCTAAAAAGAAAGCAAAACTGAGTGAAAAAAAAAACCGAGAGGAAGAGGCTGTTCTGGCTAAAAAATGAAAAGTGAGATAGAAGGAGAGTCCGAGAGAGTGAGAGGTTTTCCAAACAAAAGACTGAGAGAGGAGGCTTTTCTTGCTGAACGTAAAGAGGATCAAGGAAGAAGAAGATTTTTAAAGAACCGAAGACTAGTATTTCCTTACAACAATAGGTTTGAGAATTCATTTTTTTGTGTGTTTTAAATTGTTGTTTTGCCCCCTGATTCCACTTCACGATCTACTCCATGAAATTCAATTTGCTGGGTGATTGTTTTATCCAGACGTGTACGGATTGAAAGGCTGAAATAATTTTCTCATATGGTTGCTAAGTTTGCTTGTTGTAAGCCTAATGATCCCATTCCATTAGCTGATTACTCTGGGTTTACATGAATTATGCATGTCCGTGAGGGTGTGTTTAAGATGCCAATGAAAATGTGAAACAAGAAAGTAGGCACATCTGGACGTATGTTGCTAAAATCTGGTCCTTTTGCATATTTGAAATAGCTAGTATGCTTGCTTCATGATTTGACTACCTGGGAAGTTTTTAAGAGGTTATAACCATGCTGTTTTGTCTTTTAACAGTCAAGATGTCATATGAAAAAAATTAGATAATAAAAACTTCAAGCTTATGGTTTTAACTTAGATAGGTTCGGTTTTAAATAATAAGGAGTGGTTGAACTCATTCTTCCTAAGGGTCAAAGTATATACTTGTCTTACAATATTTTGTGATTTTGTTAAATTTTAGGAAATAGCCTTTATGATTAATCTCAAAAGTATCACTTTATGTTAATTGAATAATGTTAGTTGCAGTTGCTTGTGTTGTTGGTAACTTAAGGAGAATGCATTTTAAATTGCACTGAGTTGTTTCTTAAGTCATAATTATAAAGATAGTTAAGCAGTTTAACAATTAAATTCGCATGGATATGACCATGTATGTTCATTAAACATAGCTTCATTTGTCTCGAATAAAATTGGTTATGTGAAAATCACATGAATCTCCATAACTGATTAAAATGATTACATACCATGTAAATCAATAAGATTTCACAGGCATGATAATCAATCTTGTACATATTTATATGGGTTTTAATGGCCCATCATTAAATTTGACTCTCTTCTCATAACCCAGATTAATAATTTATTTAAGTCTCATGTGAAATTTCAAGAATCTTCATAGAGATTTAAATTAATCACATCATCATGGGGATAATAAGTTTTCGCAGATGCGGTGATTCTCAATATATATATAATAAACAATTTTTTAAAAAAATAATCATAATACACAATTTAGAAAATTAATTAATCAAATTAATGAATTTAACTTGTGATCATATTCACCAATCATATCTTTTAGTCATGTGAGATTTTTGAATCTCCGTAGACTTCTAAGATAATCGTATTATCATACGAATCAATAAGACTCTGCAGATATTACGATTAAGTTTTTAAAATATATATATAAATTATATATTAAACTAATTAAATTAAAGACGTATTTAAATTTAATTCCTTTATCGTGTGAGATTTTAGAATCTCCGCAAATATTTAGGATAATTATATTACCATATAAGTCAATAAGGTTTTGCAGGTATGTTGATTAAAATTCTTCAAAATATGTATCTACATACTAAAAAAATTTAAAAAATTATTATGAATACTTAAAAATGTATATAAAAATATAAATAAATAAATTAAATTGCCAAACTCTTTTATCGTATGAGATTTCAAAATCTCCATAGATATTTAGAACAATTGCATTATTGTATGAATCAATAAGGTTCTGCAGGCACTGCAGTTAAAATTCCCAATCATAAAACATAAAGAAAAATAATTTTAAACCCTTTCCTTTCTTTATTCCAAAAATTTAGAAATGGAGAAAAATAATTAAAATTAAATCACCTTTTGCAATTTAAAACACACATATCAAAATTTCAGAAATTATTTTATTTGCAAAATGGTGAATTATTTCTAATTAATTTTTCTTCAAAAAGTATTTTCACCAACAAATTTTTAAGCCTGAATTACGTGAACTTTGATCCCCATCACAGGGTACGTAGGCCTCAGAGTCAGATTCTGAGTCAAGTCCGTCCTCCCTCATAAATAAATAAACATTTCTCACTTAATTCTTATCATTTTTATCAAACACATGAATACAAAAGAGATAATTAAAATAATTATAAAACCATATTAAAAAAGCACAACGAACTTCAGGTAACCGTTCTGACGAACGGGTGTTGTGGGGTGCCTAACACCTTCCTCACACTCAACCGACTCCTGAACCTATTCTCTAATTTCGCAGACCACCCTTATCCTCCTTTTAAATGGTTTCCTGAGATTTATCTCAAAATCTTGGTGGCGACTCCTCGTTCGATCCGGTTCCCGCCACGAAGGCCGGGACCTCCCCTCGCGTGCTGTCCGCCTCGCATTTTTCCAGGTGTGACAATAAGGAAACACAACTAGAGTTTGGGATGGTCTAAATAGAGCATTTGGCTAAGACTGATAGTAATCAGGAGATGGTAGTCGGGGGCATACAGATGTTGGAGCTAACATTTGGCCCAAAGAATTTGGTTTGGCAAAATTTTCATAATAGAGGATCAGAAAGGGATATGTGAGGATCTTATAGTTATGGCGCGAGTGTTAAGGAGAATGAGAAGAATATAGCCATGAATAAAGGATTCACATGTAATCCAGAGGATGAGAAGCATAAAGTAGGGTCCATGGTGTAAGATCTCCCTTAATAATCTCCAAATAACTCCAAAATCTAAGTAGTTAAGGGATTAATTCCAAGTATGATTATCAAGTTTTTAAAATTTATGAAATAAGATCCCAAGTTTTCAAATTTATTCAACATGTTAAAACCTCTTTACAAGTCCAAATCAAAGTGTAAATAGTATGTGGAAGTATAGGAATCCAAAAGGAGTCAAAAGCATTTACATAATAGTTGAAAAAAGTAAAACAGTGCATAAAAATGGATATGCATTGTGGCTTATCATACGTGCGTAGCTGCACGTTTGTCTCTATGCTATACACCACAATATTGCACATATTTGACTAGCGAACTTTCGATGCTCTCCATTTTTTCTTTCAATTTTTGATTGAGGTGATCTAGATTTCTATAGAGAGTTTTCTCATAACTTTAGCTAATGACATTGATTTCATGCTCGAATCATTTTTCAATCATTTTACAGGAACCTTATGACAAAGAGAGACACCTTGTGGGTTAAAGTGGTTAGAGCAAAATATAAATGTGGTAATGATTTAATGCCAAAAATTGAAAAGGATAGGCTCGGCTCTAATACTTGGCAAGGAATTAAAGCCACTTAGGATAAGGTGAAGGACAACGTTAAGGTGATCAACAATGGAGAAGCTATAAGGTGGAAATGGGAGAAACATAGAGAATTTTTTATGAAATATGCTTATAACCCTCTCAGATCTATTGACTCCAATGTAAGCCGACTGTGGGGTATGATTTGGAAACTTCAAGTTCCACAAAGATACCGCTCATTCATGTGGTTAGTGCATTAAAACAACCTACTCACCAACATGGGGAGAGAGAAGAAAGGTGTGGACTCTGATGGGATGTGTCACAAATGTCAGGACGTACAGGAAGAGATTATACATGTTCTTAAAGATCGCCCACACTCTGCTGCATATTGGGCTAAGATTTTGAAATGGGTGAAAGGGCTGTCTTCTTTGAGTGAAACCACCGACGATGGTTGAATTTGAACCTGGGCAAAAATATGAGGAGGGAGTAGTCATATTAGAGCGCTAAGTTCACTGTAAGCTGCTACCTACTGGGCACTTTGGAAGAGCAAGAATGAAAGCTTCTTTGAAGGAAAAAATGTGACTACTAATTAGTCTTATTGCCCAAGTGCGATCGGTCCTTCATAGCTGGTCAATTTATGCAAAGCGAGTTGGGAATGTGAACCTATCGGAATAAGTTTATGCTAGAAGCAGCTCAGTGTGGTAGGCCCCGTCCCCTAACTGGGTCATCCTAAACATTGATGGGGCCTTCTCACTAAGACTTGACAGAGGTGGCTATTGAGATGCAATACAAGACAGTAGTGGACTATTGACAGAAGGTTTCATACATGGCCATGTGCAAGGAGGTAGCTAGATAGTGGAGCTATGGGCAATTTTGATTGGTCTTAAGGCTGTATGGGATATGGGAAAGAGAAGAATAATTGTGGAATCAGACTCATTGGAGGATTTGAATGCTGTGGAAGGTGAAGTGACCCAGCAACACCATGAATATTCCCTGATAGTAGAGATCAAATTCATGTTGAGATGCGATTAGGAAGTGCACATACGCCATATTAACCGAGAAGGCAATTGGGTTGCAGATCATCTTGCGAAGGAAGCTCTCTAAGGATGGCTTGGCTTGTTTCGAATTCTGAACCCATCATCTGAGTTAATGAAGCTACTTTTAGTTGATTTTTATAATTTTCCCAGCGGTTAAGCTGAGCTCGCCTTTTGTTATATATATATATATATATATATAAAGAACACACAATTATTTCTATAAGATTTTAACCGTCTACTTGTGAGAAAAAGATAAGTACAAATTAATTTCATAAGTTGTAAATAAGATTATTGAAATTGTATGCAATTAATTATGAATTTCAGGTGAACCAAAGCTAACTCATTCGAAAATATGGTTGATGGATTATCGGGAGACAATCATATTCTCAAGCAGTTTTTTCAAATAATTTACTTGAAATCCACAGTTGATTATACGTGATTTAAGTAATTTAATTGTGGAAAAATAAAAATTTAAATTAATTCCTTAAAATATGAATATGCTGCTTGGATCACAATAATCAAAACCACTTAAACTACCGGCAACGTTTCCCTCTTCGCATGTCCTTTCTGAATCTTTCGTTACACGGACCTAATACATCCCTTCGCCATACTGGGCTCAGCCCACTTGATTTCCGGTGCTAATTAATCATTATTTATTTATAATATAGAGACTCTATTGGTAATAGGTACACATGTATAAATAAACTTGGTTAACTTTTCTACACTTGCTAATTTTTACGATAGCCTTATACATTACGTTATGTCGTTAATTAAATTAGAATTAGAATTAGAAGTAATTTTTAAATGTAATAACAGTTCCCATTTTACAGACGCTCCCATACTGGGCTCAGCCCACTTGATTTCCGGTGCTAATTAATCATTATTTATTATAATATAGAGACTCTATTGGTAGCTAGGTACACATGTATAAACTAAACTTGGTTAACTTTTCTACACTTGCTAATTTTATATTATTTCAGACTTATTTTTAGTTTATGTTATTATATGTAATAGGAAAAGATAGCCTATATACATTACGTTATGTCGTTAATTAAATTAGAATTAGAATTAGAAGTAATTTTTAAATGTCGTGATAATTTTTAAAAGTTATTGAAGTAACAACATTTATACAGACATCCAGATGAGCAAAAGCTCACAAAACTCGCAAAAGTGTGTGTAAACATTATTATTAAAAGCATTGTACGGTAATATTTATTTATATCAACAATGAGCTCCCCGAAAATGACATCATAGTAGCTAAATCATTCATGGCCCTGGAAACTCGCAAGGTTTTTTTCCTGCAATTTACTGAAGAAGACTTCGGCCCCATCTTCCGGTTTTTGATGTGAAAGATAAACCATATGGGCTTGGGGATTCACCAGTTCCCACCTGAAATATTACCAAGCCATCAACGTAATTCAATTGAACGTACACATCCATCAATGAGGCATCACAGTGCTGTGTATATATTTACCTGTATCCGATACACAGATGATGAAGCAGAATTCCGAGTTGAAGTCTGGCAAGCATGTTCCCAACACAAATTCTTATTCCTCCACCAAATACTTGGTACGCTTCCGGCTTTGCTGGCTCCTAAGATCAAGCACAAACCCCTCGCAACTCATACCTTAATTGGAAAACAATAAAGACAGTACGCCACGAAAACATATATTGGTATAACGTAACCATACGTTCCACCTATCAGGGTTAAAGCACATAGGATCCTCAAAATTTTTGGGATCTGTGTGTATGAAGCGAAGCCAGAGAATTACGTTCGTTCCAACCATTTGGGAATTTATAACCTGCAAACACAAAAGGTTATCCATCTCAATTAAGTACTGTAATGGACACAAAGGTACTGGATTTTTTTTTTTTTTTGGGGGGGGATAAATTGTACTTGATTTTTAATTATAGGGAAAGCTGGTTGATGATGCGATTAATGACCCTTTGTGCTGGCTTGGATATATTTATTATCTTGTAAACTAATTCATCAAAAAACTGCAAGTACCTTTGTATTCAACTTCTTTGATAATCCTTCTGAAAGCAGGTACTGCAACGTTTCCCATTCTCATTGTTTCTTCAACGACCTGCAACCAAAGCAGTAAAAAAAGAACATCTGGGGAACTTAGCAAGAAAGTAAATGGCCCACATGGAGACCAGAGCAGTAGATGCATATCCACCGGCAACTAAGGTCACAAGGTTGTCTACGATTTCTTTGTCACTTAGGCTGTTTCCTTCATCATCTTTAATCCGCATCAGTCCGTCCATTAGATCTCCATTTTCGGCCTTCTTTCTTTTCTTCCTCTTCTCTAACTCCATCCCGAAAATCTCTTCGAGTTTCTTCTTCCTACACTTCAAACCATGGCGGTATGCAGTTCCGGGAAAGTCCAATGGGTAGGCTCTCACTCCTTTAACCACCCCGTCGAACAGTTGATCTATGGTGCCAAGCAGATCACCAGGTTCGAAGCTCCCAAACAATTTCCCTATGTTCTCAAACATAACCTGAAACGAGTAGTTCAACGATGACCACCATGAATTCCTCGATTCATCAAATTTTGAAAGTGATTCGCGTTTATTCAGCATGTACATGATTTACCCTTTTTGCTTCGAGATAGGCATTAATACGACCCTTGCGTGCCCAGGATTGGAGGGCGGCGACAAGGTGAGGCTGTACGAGAAGAGCGATGCGGCGGAGAGCGTCCTGGCGATTGATAGCGTTGGTGACGAAGGAGCGGAGCCTGGCATGCTCCTTGCCGTGAACTGTCACCAGAGAAGTAGTGCCCATAAGCTTGACGTTGGGCCACTCTAAAATGAACTTTTCCTCTGATTGGAATATAAATTTGTTCACCGATGGTGCGCATGCTATGATCGAGAGCGTTCCAAATAGATGAGCCCTGAACAGACCTTCTCCTTCTCCATATCTGTTCCCAAAAAGAGAAAGTAAATCGAATCTGAACGATTATATGAAACTCAAGTATGTATCTGCTAAAGGAAGAGAGTGTGCGTGTGCGTGTGTGTGAAGAGAGGAAGGAGTAGCGGACGTACTTGCGTCGCTTAGCGTTGATGTAGTCATCGGGGCGTCGGAGGAATTTGAAGTACCAGAGGAAGCTGATCATGTCACCGACGAAAGGGAGGCCCAAGTGTCCAGGTGGCAAGCTCTTACAGTCTCTGCGACGAACAACGTACCAAAGTTCATTACACCACCACAGCACCAACCCTAAAAATGGCAGGCCTCCGAGAATAACACCCAACCACTGTGTCATCTCCATTTTTTAGGCTTTGTCTCGAAACTCCTTTACGGCAACCTGATCTCTTGTTGTGCGTGTGTGTATCCATATATATACATGTGTGTTAAAGTACAAAGCGGACCTGGATTCATCTCGCATCATCCAAGCCGTTCATTTAGTTTTCAAGTCAGACGTATAAGATATTTTTATTTAACTAATTAACCCCTCCCTTCTCTTCACTGTTGCCCAGACCTCCTTGTTTATCATGTCACTGTGATTTGTGTAGCTCGAAGTTATTTTAGGTAGCAAATTAATGAACTCGTTTGGTTTTTAGAAAAATAGAAGGCTTCACGTGTAAAGAATGGTAAACTTGTGACCAAAAAAAGCATGATAAACTAATTGAATCATTTTCAAACTACTAAAATTGGTTTTACTCGCTGCTGCACGTTATTGTTTAAATTTAGTTATAAATAGGATTAAAGATGATTCTAAAACAATTTTAATATTAATAAGGCTCCAAAGTAATTTTGTACTTACAACTCTAAATTATACCTGTAACATTAACGTAATCCCTCGAAATGATACCATGTCATGTAAATTTTATTGTTTCAAAATTCAATAATAAAATAATTTTATTAAAAATTAGTTGTGTAAGGTTGAATTAAGAATCAGTTTTTGATTAAAAAATAATCAGAATATCCATGTCGTCCGAAAATTTCAATTTTAGTATATTTAAAATTCTTGAAATAACAAAAATGTCCTCATTTTTATATGGATGAATATTTTATCATTAATAAAAAATTCACTCCCTCCATCAAAAAAAGTAAGGCATTTTTAATCGAACTTCACCTTTAAATAAAAGTAGTTACTTGTCTTTAAATTAACATGATCTTTTCATATTTATTTCTATTTAATAAGGTGTTTCACTCTAAAATAAATATAAAGTAATGTATTCATTATGGGCGTTTTAAAAAAAAAAGATAATAATTACACCATTGTTACAAAAATATCTTTGGAAGCACATTTTTCAAAGTGTTTATAGAAAAAGTGTTATCAAAAACTGAGATAGAACCTACCAAAGCGCTTTTTTTCTTAAACGCTCCGATATGATAATTTAGACAACGCTCTTAAATTATAAATTTAAAAAAAATAAAAATTTTTCATATTTAGGAGCACTCTCTTTTGAGAGCGCTCCTATATTAAATATAAAAAATTAAAAAAATAAAACAATTTTTATGAGTGTTCCTAAAGCTTGTATGTTTTGAAGCACTCTTAATTAGAGCGCTTTGAAATGTGTAAGAAAAAAATTTAAAAAATATTTAGGAGCGCTCCTTGTGTGAGCGCTCATATGTTAAATATAAAAAAATTAAAAAAAATTAAAACAATCTTTAGGAGTGCTCCCAAAGCTTATATGTTTTGAAGCACTATTAAATAATTAAAAAATAATTAAAATAAGTTAGTTTGTATTTAAATAATTGTTTGATTAATATCTTATGTTTGTTATTCTTAATATATTATTCTGGATTGATGTAAAATTTTTAAGAAACTATGAAACTTCTAAGTTATAGGGGAGACTCTGCCAGATTTTTGACAACAAATACTTATATTATATAAATAATTTCATTCATAAAGTATTTTAAAATTAAGTTAAAATTTATTTCTATCATATTTTGATAATGACATCTTTTATTGTTTTATAAGTACCTGCACAATTAAAAGATTAGGAGTGTGGATACTATGTTATGAAGCTTATGAGAAAAGTAATCACACAACAAGAGTTGATCATTCTTGAAAATGCAAGCCAAAAGCTTTAAAATTAAGTTAATATAATGTTAATTATTTATATATTGCTTTCATATCTTGTGTAGTATTTTGTTGGAGCAAGATCTTCATATTTTTCCATGGAGCAAATAAAAAATTTAATTGAAGAGAAGTCAGAATACATTATTGGTTGTTTGTGATAGGAAGTTAAATTTTAATTTTAGAAAAATACTAATAGTTTCATTTGTTAAGCTTGTTAAAAATTAAACTAACTAGTTAGGAAATTGAAATTGTTGTTTCAATTTCAAATTCTTTCCTTGTATATAAATTTTTATGTTGATATTGTTTTTGGACTAGTTTTTGATATTGAGATTAGTCATTTTAAAGACATGTAAAGGGAGAAATTTCAAAAAAATTAAATTAAAAATATAAAAATGGCCTCTGAGAGTGCTCATTGTATGAGCGCTGACATCCGATGGTTTTATAGGAGCGCTCATTTCAAGAGCGCTCCCATATGTGCTCCTGAGACCAAATTTTATTCTTACATATATGGGAGCGCTTGAGAAAAAAACGTTCCAGTATCTAAACATACAAGAGCGCTTTACAAAACGCTCCATATATTTCAAAGCAATAGATATAAGAGTGCTTTTGAAACGCTATCCTAAGGTAAAAAAAATGCTCCTATAAGCTATTTTGTAGTAGTGCACCTTAAACACTAAAAATGTATTATATTTTTAACATCTAATCTCTTAAAAAATATGTTATATTTTATAATAGTGTGAGTATCATCATATAAAATTTATTTCTACACGAGATCATTTCTATTCCTGATTCTCTTTCTTTTGCTACTTTATTTGTAATTTGTTATTGTAATCATGCGTGTGAATGGTTGAAAATGCATTTGCACGGAATTGTATAAATGTTACTCTTACTTTTATTGGAGCATTATCCGTGCTATCACATCATTTTTAAAAAATTTATATCAAATCATACGAAGTATTTATAGAATGAAATGGTAAAATTCTAACCCGCAACTGCCATAGGAATCTAAATGTGATATTAGTTGTAATCTAAAGGTTGAGATTGCTTTGTAATCTGATGTTGTAATTGTGTTTTTAGTACTCCCTACATTTAATATTATAAAATATTTTTAATTAAATTACACTTTTAATAAATTAGTTAATTATCTTTAAAGTTATACTCTTTCTATGTTTACCCTTATTTAATAGGGTGTCTTAATTAAAAAAATTTATTAGTTACACCTTCTAATTAAGGTTGTTTTTGGGAGAAAAAACCATACTAATTGTAACTTAAAAAATCAAAAATAACTTTTGGAGCTGTTCAGCTACCAAAAATGAATTAAATTATCCAATCCTTCATAACAATTATGATAAAACTCAATACCAAATGCCACACATGTGAAAATCACCACATCCACCATAAATATTATGAATCATAATTCTCAATCCCATTAATTTAATTATCTCACTACTATTAAAATAGCTTATGGGAGCACTTAATTTTAGCCAACAGGAGCGCTTTAAAAGCGCTCTCATAATTTAAAGTTCTTTCAGCTTTTAAAAATTAAAAAAAATCATAAACTTATGGGAGCACTTTTAAGAAAAGCGCTCACGTAAAGGACATACAGGAGCGCTCATTAATAGGTAACAGGAGCGCTCATTCCAAGAGCACTCTTGTACATTTAGGCACAAATTGATGATGACCCATGAAGACATTCTTCTGACAATGTCCCAATCGCATTGAACAAATGTGCTCTTCACATACAAGGCACACATCTCACCCTTTGATATTGTATCCTGACAAGTTGTCATAGGCAGGAAAGTCATTTATAATGCCAAATAACATAGCTCGCAAGATAAAATGTTCCTCCCTGTACCCATCGTAGACCTATACACCCGTCTCCCACAGTAGCTTCAAATCTTCAATTAACGGTACCAAGTACACATATATATCATTTCCTGATTGTCGAGGCCCAGAAACTAACAATGACAACATCATAAATTTGACTTCATGCACAACCATGGAGGGAGGTTATAGATCATCAAAATTACCAGCCACATACTATGAGTACTACTTTGCATGACATAAGGGTTCATTCCGTTAATGGCTAATGCAGGGTGTAAGTTTCTATCTTTATCCTCGAATTCGGAATACATAAGATCAAACTTTTTTTTACTAAGGAGAATCTGCATGGTGTCATAGCTTGCCATCCTTAATTCTTTTATCAGCATGCCATGTTAAGTGCTTGGCATCTTTTGCAATCCTGTACAAGTGTCTGAATCTTGATATAATTGGAAAAAACCATAATGCTTTATCTGGACTGTACCCATTTCTCTTGTATTGTGATTTATCTCATTTTAGACACTTATTTAAAGTTGAGTACTCATTTCGAAAGAAGACACAGTCATTGGGACATGCATGTATCTTCTCATAACTCATCTTAACATAACATAGCACTTTTTTAGCTTTGTAAATATTAGGTGGAAGCTCGTTGTATTTTGGCAACATTTCATACAAAAGTTCAAGTAAATCTATAAAACTCTTCTCACTCCATCCATTAGCTGCTTTCAAATTGTATAATTTCATAACAACTAAAAATTTTATGAATTTCTTGCAACTAGGATACAATGGTTTATTAGCATCACTCTTTAACCTCTCAAACATCTCGGGACAATTCTTAAGATCCTCTTCAACCATATCATTCATCTCATCAAGACAGTCAATATCATATATCCCATTACCACGATAAATGATGTGTAACTCACAGTATCCCTCTAATCACTAGTATAATTCCTTGTCTCTCCATGCATGGTCCAACAAGTGTAAGTTAGATCTATCCCATTACATACCAAATGATCTTTCAATTCTATTAGCTTTACTTGTCTTCTATAGCAATATTTTAAACAAGGACGTATGAATTCACGGGGGTCTTGATCACGAGAAAATGAAAACTTAATAAACTCATCTACTCTATCCTATATTCTCTAGACAATCGATTAGCCAACATTCATTTATGATCCATATCACAAATATAGTCATAAAAATTCAAAAAAGAAAGACTTGGAACATTTTTTTTTTTCAAATTTGACAGTCACCCCTAAAAGTGGAGTATCCCCAATAATGAAATTCAATAATTCAGTATATCAATTCATCCAAATAAAAATTTTATATCATAATGTAACAAACATCTATCATGCAATTATAATTTATCTTTTAACTTAATACTATTATAGTCATAATTCAATAATCACATAACCACACCAAAATTCATTTATATAACAACTTAATCATAGAACAATTATAATCAATTTAAAACTTCATTTTTCCTAACAAGAGAGTAGCTTAATGTCAATAAAGATTTTACAAAAGTCATAAATTATTATTATCAAACCTACATTATTAATACATAAATATATATATAACAATTTATAAACAAAAATATATAATTATATAATTTTAAAAAATTTAAAAACAAACCTACAGCAACCTCGACAGCAGATGAAGAATCAATCTGGATAGGAATGACACAAAGAGTTAGATCTTCGGCAACGCACAACTAGACGGCGATAGACGCTAACCACAACCTCGACAAAGATTTCAAAAAGCTCCAAGACCCAGATTTAGTTCAGTTCTCGACGCTTAGTGACGACAATATCTCTTAAATGTCAAACGGCGACCACTGTGTGAGCTTCACAACGCAAAAAATTGATGTTTGATGATTGTTGACGGCAGCTGTAGGGGGCAGTTGGAAGGCAGGATAGAGAGGGAGGGTTTTGAGAGAAAAAGAACCAAAGAGTTGAGCAATATCTATTTATCGAGAAGGCTATTAAAAATGAAAGTAAATAAAAAGTGAAAAAAAAAACTACGGGAAATAAGAGCTCTCGTATACACTTTTAAAAGCCCTTTCTTAAAAAGCACTCCTAAAGGGTGATACTATTTCTTTTACGATAACATTTTGGAGTGCTTAAAATATAAGCACTCCGAGAGGCTAAAGCTAATTTTTTTATATATATAAAACCTTTCAGAGCACTTATACTAACGCTTATACTATAAGTGCTCCTAAAGATTTACACTATTATTTTTTTTATTTTTTTAAGATAACATTTTGTAGCACTTATAGTATAAGCGCTCTGAAAGTCTAAAGCTTTTTTTTTAAATTTTTTGAATATAATCTTTAGGAGCACTTATATTATAGGCGCTCCTAAAGATTTTTGCTTTTTTTATTTTTTTAATATAACCTTTAGGAGCGCTTATCATATAAGTACTCTTAAAATTGTACCTTCATTTTTTTTTATTGAACCCTATAGGAGTGCTTATAAGATAAGCACTTCAAAAGATTTACAATAATTTTTTTTATTTCTTTTAATATAACATTTAGGAGCGCTTTATTCAAGAGCACAGAGCACTCCTAAATTTTTTTATTTTCAATTTTTTAATTAATATATAAAAGTGCTTAATTTTTAAGTGCTATTATACAGTACACATATCAAAGTGCTTTTTTATAGAAGCGCTCTTGTATCTTTCACATATAGTAGTGGGAGCACTTTTATCCATAGGCACTCTTGAAAGCATGTTTTGTAATTGTCTTCCTTCTTTTGTTGATTCATCTCCTTTTTACATTTTAATCATTTTGTTTTTATGTTTATTTTTTAATCAATTTCATTACTATCCTTTTTGACAAAAGCAGATGGGACCTATATATATATATATTGAGCATCTTACCTTTTAAAAAAATTATGTTTTTAAATGAAGGAGTATTTTTAAGTACACTTGATGATGAGAGTAGGTTTGAAGGATTTGGACATACTCTGGAAATGTAAGACTGGCGGTGCCGTGGTGCGTAGTCTTGAAGAAGACCGAACTGAGAGAAAGGCAAAGGGAGATTTTAGAGAAAGGACGGAGATGTTATGGTGTGTTGTTCGAAGTCATTGAAGCGCACTACTAAGTAGTAATGGATCTTAATTACCTCGCGAGCACGGCCGTGTGTGATGCTAGGCAATTAAGGTGGTGGCTTTAGACCTAAAAAAATGTTCCCTTATATCTTATATTTCCGGTCATTATGTTTCCCGTTAAATATTAAAATTAATTATATATTTTTATTAAGAATTCTTTATAATCGGTTTTTATTTTTTATTGAACATTAATGTTAATCATATCTCTCCAATAAAAATATATTTCCCTAAGTTGCATTGCAATTATCAATCCTATATCTGAAATTTATTAAAAATGAAATGTTAGAGTTACTTCATTATAAAGATTTAATATATGATTTTGTTGCTCAAACAAGTAAACAAAAAAATTATAATATAAAGATATATAAATAATAATACATTAGTTTTCTTAAATAATTTTGTCTTAAACTCTAAAACTGTTTCACACGATGCTCACCTGGAGATATGGCTGCATGTATCTTGGAGGGAAGGATCTGAATTATTCAAGTTATCACAGAGAGAAACGAGTGAGAATGATGAACCAAAAAAAAAAAAAAGAAAGTCCACATTACATTCCAAAAAAAAGAGTCCACATGGCAACATGTTATTGGGAAACCTGACAAGTATATGCTTCGCCTGTTCAATATTACGAAAGAAACTTTCAATTAACCGAAGCATGCTTAATGAGACAGTTAATCTACATCTATATAAATTTGGGATCAATCAATGAACAGTTCATTACCAATATTACCCCGAGCTCACGCCCCGCCTCTCATGCTGGTAATTGATTTTTTAGTGTACACAATGGCTACTGTAGATATGCACTAAATATAATTCTTTTACTGTACATGTACGGTAAAAAGCTATTACAATTACTGTGTATCTACAGTAAAGCGACTATATTTAATTTTTTATTCTTTTACAAAACAAATCGTTTTTAAAAATATTTTAATAATAAATTATTAAAATATATTTATTAAAAATTAACAACATAAAAATTTTTTTTTAATATTTTTATTTTTTTGAATTTTATAAAATTCTTAAATTTTTTAAATTTACCTTTTTATTTTACATTTTTTTAAATGACTTATAGTTACACATTATATATGGATTAATAAATGCTGAGTTATAGTATGTTGTTAAAAAAAATATATTGTTAAAATATTTTCACATCCATTACATTTAATATTTTTATTGTTTTCAAAAACATTTATTTTTAATCATAAATTATTAAAGTATATTTATTAAAAAATTAGCAACATAAAAAATGTTTTTAACATTTTTATTTTAGTTTTTTATTTTTTTAAATTTTATGAAATTCTTAGATTTTTATTTTACATTTTTATTTTTAAATTTTTTTAAATGACTTATAACAATGCATTATACATGGGGTAATAAATTATGAACTATAGTATGTTCTTAAATTTTTTTTTTACTTTCTATGAATAGTAAATTACTAAATATTTCTTTGCATTATTATTTAGACTAAGTTTTAAATTGAATGAGGTGAAATATTATAGAATAAAATAAGTTATTATTTATAATTTTAACATATATCAAAATAAAAAAATTATAAAATAAAACAAGTTGTTTATTATATTTTTAATTTGCAAGGGATAATAAATTTTGAGTTGCAGGTTGCTACTAATATTTTTTTTTTAATATCCATGTAGTTGACAAATTCAAAAGAATGACAAGTGTTATCTAAATTTTTTAGCATCATTTTATTGTCTATACTTTGATGAGTTTAGTGTTAAAAAATTGAAAAATATGGTTAAAGGCTTTTTATGTATGCTAGAGAAATCCTCTAGTAGCTTTTATTCATGTATCATCATGCAAGCTGCATGTACTATCTTCCTGCTCAATGCATCGGCCACTACGTTGGCCTTTCTTGGATGGTACTTTAACTCAAAGTTGTAATCTTTTAAGCATTCCATCCATCTTTACTGTCTCATGTTTAACTCTTTCTAGTCAATCAAGTACTTGAGACTCTTATGGTCATTGAATACCTCAAACTGTAAGCCATAAAGATAATGCCTTGAAATTTTTAGAGCAAAACAACAACCGCTAACTGAGGTCATGAGTAAGGTAATTCTTCTCATACGGTTTCAATTGTCTAGACACATAGGTAACAACCCTATCATCTTGCATTAATACACATACCAAACCCTTAAGTGAAGCATCGATATACACTATATGTGGCCACTTAGGATCCAAAATTGTTAACACTAGCACTGTAGTCAACTTCTCCTTCAACATTTAAAATGCTTCGTACTTCTCAATCCATACAAACAGCTAATCTTTCTTTGTCAACTTAGTCAAAGCATAGGCTATTTGAGAAAACCCCTAAATAAACCTCCAGTAATAACCGACTAATCCCAAGAAACTTCTTATCTCAATCATTAAGGTTGGTCTTTCCTATTGCAACACCGCATCAACCTTGTGAGGATCTACGGATATACCGTCGGCGGATACCGCATGATCGAGGAATTTCACCTCATATAGCCAGAATTCGCACTTGCTTAGTTTCGCATATAGCTTGTGCTCTTTCAACACTTACAGCACGATTCTCAAATACTTGGCATGTTCCTCTTCATCCTTGGAATATATCAGGATATTGTCGATAAACACCACCATAAATTATTCAGGTAGGGTCTGAAAATCCTATTCATATAATCCATAAAGATTGCCAGCACATTAGTCAATCCAAAAGGCATAACTAAGAATCCATAATGCCTGTATCATGTCCTGAAAGCAATTTTAGGTACATCTTCAGAATTTACCCTCAGTTGATGGTAACAAGATCTTAAGTCGATCTTGGAAAACATTATTGCACTAGTAAGTTGGTCAAGCAAATCGTCTATCCATTGCAATAGGTATTTGTTCTTGATTGTTACCTTATTCAATTATCGATAATCAATACATAGCCTTAGACTCCCATCTTTCTTCTTCACAAATAGTATAGGCAAACCCCACAAAGACACACTTGCCCCAATAAACCCTTTCCCCAACAGTTCTTCTAATTGCTTCTTTAATTCCTCTAATTCAGTTGGAGCTTTAGAGATGGGCTCGGTACCGAGTACCAAGTCAATAAAGAACTCAATCTCTCTTTCTAGTGATAATCCTGACATCTCATCAGCAAACACCTCGGGGAATTTATTCACGACTCTAATCTTGTCTAGAGTGCCATCATGTACTCCGTGCATTAAAAAAATACTAGAAACATCTAACAACCTTCACGATCTGACCTCTTAACTTGCATAGTAGATAGAAATTTTGGTGTCTTAAGGTTTACTGCTGAAACAATATCCTCAGGCATTAAAGGAGTTGCAGTATGCACTGGCAAGGAAACTGTCTTCCTTTCACAGTATAGTATCGCTCAATTGGCTGATAGCCAGTCCATCCCAACAATCATATCAATTCCTGACGTGGGCAAACAAACCAAATCGATTAGTGTAATCCTATCACCAAATTTCATTTCAACTTTCAAACATGTATGACTGCTTTTCACAGACACACCAGCTAGCGTAGACACATTTATCAACACAAGCAATTCAATCACAAGCAATTTTAACTTTTCTACATACTCATTAGAAATAAAAGAGTGAGTTGCACTCAAATCAAATAATGCAAAAATTTCAATACCACAAAGAGAAATAATACCTCTAATAAGCTTTGAAGAAACTTTGACTTCTTCTTTGGACATGGTGAACACATGACCCGAAATAGCTGACCTTTAGTTAAGTGCACTAGAGTTCTATGGGCAATATTGTAATACCTCTATTAATTAAACATATAACTAGCATAAAAATTAACTTTAAGGTAAAGATTTAATTAACCTTAGCAATATAAAAACTTAAAAGGTTAAGTAAGGAACATCTTGTAGAGATAGGATTTCATTGATTATTTAATCTTAAAGCCAAGTTTAAAAGGTTATTTAAACATTATAAATCAAAGTAAAAAGTATTTGGGAAGCATGAATATCAATTAGAGTTGAAAGCAAGTCAAAATGAAGTAAAAAAGGTCATTTTTGCTTAACAGGGATACTTGGCTGCGGCCGGAGCATAATAAGCTGTGGCCAACACTTCCAGTAAACACTTGGTGGCAGTTAAAAGCTCTTAGCCACCCTTTAGTTGCTACCAAAAATCTTTAAGTCGTGGCCAAGGCTTCATGATAGCATCTGTCATGACAGCTACCAACCATAAATTTCTGACGCGCATAACTTTTGACTCAAACCTCCAATTGAGGTGATTCCAGCACTCACATGTCAAAAATTTTATAATCTAACTAATGATTTTAGTTTCACATCAATTCAACATTAGGTGAAGAATTTGGACGCCCAAAGCTAAAACTTCACATTTTTACCTCTAAACCACCAACTAAGTGTCCAAATCACAAATCATAAGCCATTAGCCCACACAAGGGCTTAAACCATACTCAATAAGTTCTAATATACTTGTCCAAATGGTCACAAGCATCAAACCACCCTTAACATAAGAATTGATCACTCAACCTCTATAAGACACATAATGAGGGGGTAAAAATGTAATTTTTTTTTGCATTCAAGCTTAATAATCATCCAAAACATGTAAAACCCATTTAACTTGTTTAAATATACTTGTTCAAGCACTCTTGGCCCATTAACATAGTCAGTTTAGGGGTTGGGACCCTACTATGGCCAAGACAATCCAAAAAGGCCTAAAATCAAAGTTTAAGGCTATCATTACAAGTGAACTTCAAATAAACATAAATCAATATGAAAAACCCCCTAGTTTTGGCAAAATAATGTCAATTACATATATATTAACTAGAGACTTTACAAGATAAGCTTTAGTTCTTTGGCATCAATACCTTCCCCTTTCCTTATCCTTATCGTCTCCTATAATGATATTAACAAATAGGAGTGAGATTAACAATCTCAGTAACCAAGAAATTTAATTAAAGCATATTAAAGTATGGCACATGTAAACAAATAAGCAATTTATATCACATAAGCCAATCACATATTAATCACATTATAACACAAGATAGTATGCCACATGATCAATGCATCAACCTTATATCCCTCCTTATATCTTTTGACTGAACCCATGGGCCAATAACTTGTATAGCTCTAGTCCATGTGACTGGATTAGCCCTCCTCTCCAATTGTGAGGGGTCACCCGGCCAAAAGCTCCTGTGATCACTCTTGGACCATGGGTTCCCCTTGCTCAAATTTCAGAGTGTCATAAGTGCCCAACCCACACCATCTAATCTAGGATCAATGATACTGAGTATCGTGCCCGACCCATGCCATACCTGTAGGTTGTTGGCAATACTAAGCATATATAATAATGAAATATGCCAACCACTACATGCAAACTTAGTGGAGGCCACACCACGTGAATTTACCATTCTAATCTTCTGTTATTTTCGAGTGAACTCCCATCCATCATGATTATGCAAACTTAGTCAACATATGTAAATATATATATATATATATATATTCATGCATATCTTAATAACTTAACACATTCATAAACAAAACTTCCAATTTATCAGGTAGCCATAAAGCATTTTTATCACTATTAGGCTTATTTATCACATAACGTTAACTCAAAGTTATTATATTAATGAACATGTCCATATTACCCATCTCAAGCCAATGATAACTCAATATAACTTATAGTTGCAGACATTATGATATACTCTTAGTTGGTAAAACAAGAGTACCCGTGAATATTAAATAAAACCTCTAATAAGCTCAATAGCACTAATAATGGTTAATCTACAATCAAATACACCAATAGTCATTAATGACTAATTATCCTTAATTAACTCTAATCAAAGCCTAAACTTAAAAATTCTATTGTAGTCATCTACCTACAACCAAATCCTTTTTTAGGTGCCATTAGTTCACTTAGACTCTTATTAGTTTAATCAACACTATTAATAACTCATAATCTTCCTAACTCAACAAATTAGCTATAGGGTTTACTCCAAATCCTGCCTTAAAATCCTAAAACATCAATAGCATCATAACCTAAAAGTTAGACATTTAAATAAACTCTCATTAATCCCATTGAAGTCAGAATTTTAGGCAAACTCATAACTCATTTTCAGATTCTCAAAGAACTACCCAAAAACCATAGTGAAAATGCACAAGAGAGGAAGAGGAGAGGTTATAAGTACTTACCCAAATGATTAAAAACTCAAAATAGACTCAATTGGATGTCCACAACAAACCCTAGTAGAGCCTCTTTTGTTCCCCTTCAAACTCCCACTCAAAAGTCTAATTTTTTGATCTGAAAAGTGAGTCTAGCAGCTTAAAAATCAACTCTTGGCTATGGCCAATAAATCTTTGGCTGCGACCAAAGATTAAAATTTTAGATTCTAAACATCGTCCATCTAATTGAGCTAAAATATAGCCCAATACCACTTAGGGTCCAATTCTAAGCTCTAATTAGGATCCAATATAACCATTAGCCATTCATACATTATTATTATTATTATTATTATTATTATTATTATTATTATTATTATTATTATTATTATTATTATTATTATTATTTAGTCTAAGTTAACTTTCAATTATCTAATTTATCCTTAATCACCCAATTATTCTTAAGTTAAATTTTCTAAGATGTTACAAGTATTATGCTATGTGACCAATCTTATAGCATTTAAAGCATGTCTAGCACTCCCCATTATAATATTTCCCATACTTGTTGCGTTGTGGTGCTCTTATAGGTCCATTAATAGTAAGGGCAAAGTCCAACCTCGAAGTCTAGTTCTGACCTCCCATACTCCTAGGTGTATTGCTCTTGGACTAAGATCCTTTAGATTGAGACCCCTTCTGAAAATGGCTCTTAGCACCCCTGACACTGAATCCTCAGGATGATCCAAAACTAAAATTGGTCTTGACCTATATAGAAAGAGAAACAACCCTGACCATCTCGCTTCTTATCGTCAACTAATTGGCCTCTTCTAGCAATGGCCTAAAACTTGTTATGCGTCACCTCAGAGGAAGTGATTTCAAAGGCTGCCAACTACCTGCTGTACTCAGGCTACATCTTGTTTAAGAACTGCTCAACCTTCCACTCTTCATCATCATGCTGTCTCACATAGGTCGAATACTTTGACAACTCATTAAACTTGACAATGAACTCCTCCTCATTCATATTGCCTTGCTGTAGATGATAAAACTCAGATTCCTTTTCAGCTCGAAAGGTAGATAGGAAGTAATGAGCAAAGAATCTTCTTTTGAATTCCTTCTATGTAAGCAAAAAGCCATTAGCTAGCTTCATGCTCTCCCACTATAGTTTGGCAGCATCCTCTAGCATAAAGGTAGCTAAGAGTACCAATTACTCTGTTGTGCAAGTTATCACTGAGAATATTGTCTCTAATCGATCAATCCACTTCTCTCCGGCTCTATGTTTCATGAAACCATTAAAGTAAGAAGGATTCAGTCTCATAAATCTCTTGAGTGCAAAGTCTATGGAGCCCTCATGCTCCTTCTTAGTTAGCCTTGTTGTATGCATTGGCCTCTTTGGTTCACTCTCCTCATAATACTCCTTATCTTCGTGCTCTTGTACTTCTTCAAGTATTTCTACTCTCTTCTTTTTCTCTTGGTTACCTCTGGCTTTCTCAACCGTTCCACTACAACCTTCATCCAGCTTCTTCTCAAGAATTCTATCATGCTCATCTAGTCTCTTCTCAATTCTCTTCATCATTACTCTTAAGTTGAGCAATACATCATCCTTTCCCGTGAAGCACATGGGTTATTCTTGGTTTTGTCCCAATTCTACTTGTTCTTCTTCATTTGGGACTACCTCATCCTTAACCTCTACTGAGACTTCTTGCTCTTGTATTGATACATTTGCTAGAATATTGCTAGTTATATTTCTCATTTGCACCATTCTCCCATCCTAAGGATGGAAGTCATCCCACAAAAGAAAAGGATTGGTATTAGCTCAAGAGAGGAAAACAATATATGTATAATGACAATTACCAACTCTATATGTGTAACACCTTAAAATTTTCAAACCGATTTTTCACAAATTATTAGTTTAATAAATTATTTTTACATCATCGAACCCTTATCATGATAGAAAAATTTCTACCATGATAATAAATAACTAAACTTCTTTTCAAAACTCTACTATGGTAGAAAAGAGTTTATCATATAAATAAAATATTTTACAAATAGCTTATTATAGTAGAAAAATTTTAAAATAATGAATAAGTTCAACCATGATAATTGAAAATACATTTATAATAAAATGAAAAACAATGTAAAATAATACATATCAAAGAAAATGATAATTTTTAAATCAACATTTGGTGTAAAAGCCTATCTTAAAGTGGCAGAATCCCAAACAATTCCTAAATACAAATTTTTTAATGTTGTTATGTGAACCAAAAAGCAATTAGAACTATGAGGGATAGACAGGATCCTCATGGAATGATATTCAAATCAGGATAGATATGATCCTCTTGGTCATATAAATGTAGTTAATAAAAAGGATCAGAGTCTATATGCTCTACAAAATAAGATATATTTTAAGTTGGCACTAGATACATTGCATGATCCAAAATAAGAGGTAGTGTAAAAAATAGTGTCTCATACACCAAAGTTACGCCTCTGGTGCTTTTTAGGCCGAACTCACTTCTATAAAAATATTAACCACAGGGAATGACACTTAAAAGTCCTGTTAACCAAAATTGATATGTAATTATGCATATGGATATAACTAATCATGTGATTGCTAAGTAGGCACATAAAAACATTTAACTGAACAATATTTCTAAACAAACCAAATAAGTATTTAATTGCATGACCACATCTTATATCCTTCTTTTGCCATGCCTAGACGCCAAATCACCTGGTCAAAGGTGAGTTGGACTAAGCACTTATTAGGTTTAATAAGGGCTTACCATGTGGTAATAATTAACCAGACAGAAATTTTCAATAATACCATATATTAAAATACCCTGATGAATTATGCATCATTTAAATATTCAAACAAGAATATAACCAAATAATAGTATCTCATCATGATAAACAAAAATAAATTTTAAACCCACTTGACAATAATTCCAAACAAGTATATAACAGTATTTATTTTCAATAGTTCATAATTTATAATTTTTTCAAATAACAAAATAATACATAATCAATCATATACACATCCATCACAACACATTAATAATAGTTACCTTGTGTCTTGAACAATAAATTTTCCTTCACAACTCCTCTTTCACCACTCTCTTTATCAATACAATCTACATAATTATTCATAATATTATATATTAATTTTACATTAAAACTAATAAATAACTCTAATTTAAAGAGTTAAAAAGTCTTAAGCTTAAGATCCATATTAATACTAATTTAAGGTTCATGCCTTATTTAACTTTCTAAATAATTTTTTATATTTTTTATACCCTAATAAATTATATTCAAGCCTCAAATCACTTCTAACATCACAATTTTATTAATCTATATTCTAAAAAATTCATTCAAAAATAAATTAAAAATTTTAAAATTACTCTGAAGCCTCAAATCACCATTCTATAGCCTTAGAAATATCTATTCATGCTTAAATAAATATTTAATAATCAGAGGTTTATTCTTACATCTCATATTCAACATAAATTCAACTATATAGATCTAGAGTCTAACTCAAAAATTCTTAAACATGAGTTTCAACCTCAAGAAAATATTCTATAATATTTATTATATCCCTAAAACTTTAACCTGTATTTTTAATCTATCATATCGTCAAATTAACTATCTTGTAAAAAAATCTTAATCAAAATATTTTCTCTACTCTACAAAATAATCATATCATTAGAAAGCTAATACTGTTTCAGAAATAACTATAAAATTAATTTTGTAATTAAATAATTTTTTAAATATTAATCTAAACAGGAAACTTAGAGCATACCTGAAGAAATGAGAAAATAACACCCTTGAATGAACAACATGAGAGGGGGAGAGAGATAGGGATAGAATAATATAAAAATGAGATTGTGAGTCCCACAATTATATTAAAAAAAAGACTATAGGTTTGAATTTAATTATTCAAACTCTTCGGCCATAAGTTACAATTTTTTCTAAATTGAATCTTAGCCCTTCTTGTCTCTAATGTGCGTACTTCCTCCTTTTATACATAAAGAAATATCTTCTCTTTCTACATTCAACCAATGTAGGACCTAAAGAAAAAAAAAACCTTCCACCTCTTTTTTTTTCCTTCCACCTACTTTTTTTTGTTACTTACACACACATAAAATTATTTATATATTCTAAATTTTTAAATTATATCTTAAATAAATATTTCTCATGTAATTTTAAACCTAAATTTTTAATTCACTATTAAATGTCTAACGATATTATTATTTTTGAATAATCTCAAATAATATAAATTTCTATTATTATCAATTTTTTTATCCTCAGTAAAACCTGAATTCCACAAGTTCTTTATTATCTAAAAATCAAGATGTTACAATATGCAAATGCATAAATAATAATAACAACTCAACACCATCCACAGACCAGTTCTCATAACCAGAGAAACTGATACCAAATTTGTAATATCCTCCTTCTCTAATCCATAATTAACTCTAAATCTCAATTAATTAGGAGATTGGATTAAGGTAAAAAATAAGTTTTCAAATAAATGGTAAAGTTGAGATCCTAAGTTTTCAAAAGTAAAACCATTTCCAAAGATCTTGAAAGGAATAATTCAAAGTTTACAACTATGTGAAAGTATGAGATCATTTCAAGAATTAGTGCACTTTACTAAAGAGTTAGAAAACAAAGAGATTCTGTAAAATTTGAGGCGTGCGTTGTGGCTCATTGAACATGCACCGCGGCTCGTTCGTCTCTGTGCCACATACCGCAGCTCGTGGCACCATGTGCCATGGCGCATTACATGTTTTATGACAGTAAATTTTTACTGTTAGTTTGACAACATTCAAGGCAACTTCTGACCCCATTCCTCCATCCAACGTCCGATTGATGCGAACAAGGTGTCTACAAAAAGCTTTTTTCGAGCTCTAATTAATGGCTTTGATTTCATAACCAAACTATTACACATTAAAAATTTAGATACTCTTTTCAAAACTTATACTTTTATAACATTTTTCACAAACTAAATGTCCAAATCATTCACCAAAACCCAAGAGCTATTAACACCACTTATATTACATGCAATACACCAAAACTAACCTATGCAATGCACCACATCACATCAAACACTTATAATTCACAATTTCAATACTCAGCCCCTTAATTCAAAAACGTAAAAAGGGGAGTTTAATCACATATTTCATCAAATATTTCAAGAACATCTCACAATATGCCCAACTCTTACTTACATTAGTATTTTGGCCCTATTATGGATATCACATTTCACAACGCACTCTTTAAGGCCCAAACTACACTTACAACTCACAAAACGCATAATGCAAGTAAGAACCAAAATAAATTAATGCTAGTTGGCAATTTCAATCATCATATATACATAATTACTCAAAATGAAATAGGCTTACTATAGCAAGACAATCCTATGCCTCTAAATGTTTTCCTCTATCCGATCTCATTGAGCTATTCCTTATAATATTAAAGATAGTGGAGTGGGTACAACCACTCAGTAACCAAGGTTCAACTAACTCATACTAATGCATGTCAATTAATTTAAATGTAAGTAAAAAATTATAAAATAATTTCAGAACATGAATATGGTCAAGAGCATAACTCAACTATATAGTTCGCATCAATACACACACATGACATAGTGATAAATGACAATTCATAAAACGTGTTTCAAGAGTTTACAACCCCATTCTCATTTCACAATGATACAACTCATGTAATAATTAAACAAGTGCCACTTCATAAGGGACAAGGCTCTCATATATTTCATTTTACTAAGGTCACAATGTAGTAACCGTGTGCTTTTTCTCACTATATGCATGATCACACCTCCCTTATATTTTCCTTATTCCTCTGATATAAAACCATGGGCTATAGCACACTGGGAGAGTTTATAATCTGGGACTTCCCTAGCCTAAACACTTGTGAAGGATTACCCGACTAAGGTTTTCCTAACTCAGTTGTGAGACATAATTTTTCTTATTTTCTCACACTATGGGGTGTCATACTCTCTAGACTAGCTTCTTTATTTAACCAGTAGATAGTTAGCTAAGTTTGAGTCCCTCATTAAACTAATGGGACAGTCCCTCATTAAATAAGTGGGACAATATGAATATAAACAATACGGGCAAGGCATCAACTCAAATGGGAACCCTACTATGTGAATTTAAATCTTTACTCCTCTGCCTAAGCAAATTCCCACCTTTCAAGATCATGCGATACATGTTCATGCAATAATTCATAATATACTAGTATTCATTACACGAGCATGCATAGTAACATCATTGTACCCATTTCACACATGGTAATCAAATCAAGATACATAAGTCAATCATTGAACTCCTATTTACTCATTAAGCTCCTTAATAATATTGACATTCGTTTAACTTCTCATATTACACACAATCATATAACTCCATTCACACATAGTTATTGAACTCTATATTTTTATAATCATTGTACCTCACACATTCACAATCATTGAACTTCATACTTTCAAAATCATTGAACTTTATTTGATAACCACCTTATAGAGGGTTTTGCAAACAAAACATGTCACATTTACATTTCAATAAATCTCACATAATTCAATTATTAAATATTAATCAATAAACTAATAGCACACAAAAGCACGAGATAAAATTCTCTTAGTTACCTCAAACCTTTGAAAGGTCAAAGGTTTCACCTATCAAATACTATACTCTCAAAACTTTCAAGAAGCTTGAATGGTATCAAAATGATTACTCTACAAACATGTACAATATGATTCATCAATATCTAAATTTTGGATAGTTTCAACTATTAATTCAACTCTTCTTCACTCTCAAGACTCATACTCTACTCATATAAAAATACCCATAAAGTTTCTTAGCTTTCTTTAATCCTCATTAAAATTATTAAACTCTTTAATGGCTATTAATGGGACCACATTGTCCCTAACTAATATATTTATAGGAATTTCGCATATTTATTTCTTCTCGACTACCAATCATCATAAACTTATAAATATTAAGTTTTATTAACTCAATCTACTCCCATTAACTCTATTTAAATCAATAAGTTAGGACTTATAGTCTCTATGGACCAAAAATCATTATTATCAATCAAACTCTAACTTCTAATACTAAGAAAATGGAAGAAGGAAGGAAGATTTAGGTGCAGGAAGCTTACCTTTAATGTTTATGAGCTCTAAAATGCTCTAAATATTTAGATTCTTTAAGCCCTAACAGAGCATTTTCATCTCTCCTTCATATTTCTTTATTTCTCACTCTTTTTCTGCTTCATTTCGCGGCTATATTTTAATAGAAAAGTGACAATGCATTGTGATAGACACATAATACGCTGTGACACATGGCACAGAGAGCATCCTTCCAAGCGTGTCAGGACACACACACCGCAGCAGCTTGATCCACAAGTCGCAGCGCGTGGCACAAAACCTTACCCTTTAGATTTATTCCTTTTCTCATTCTCGGGTGACCCAATTCTCCCTTGAACTTGCTTCTAGGGCTGAAATTAAAATCAAACATGCTCGTTAGGCTCTTTGGCCATACACCTCTCCAACACACTTAATTAATCTAATCAGGCTTAAATAATTCGGTTTAAAATTGAAGATGTTACAAAAAGTAATCAATTCGACAAGATGGTGTCACACGAATCAAATTCACATCAACAAGATATAAATTTTATTTCTTGAATATCTAAAGTCTTTTTTATAAATAAAATAAAAGTCCATTGAAATTTATATTGTTCTATTTTATTTTCTCACCATTAAAATTTTTTAGCTATGGCTTTTTTCATTTATTAGAAGAGAGTCATATTTCTTTTGTCTATTCTCTTGTACATTAGAATCTATAAAGTTGTTATATAATTGCATTTGCATGCTTTAAATAAATAATATAATCATACTAAAATAATAAAATAATATATAAGTAACTAATATTAAATAAATAAAAAATAGTATAGAGGTTGAAGATTCTGCTTAACAAATTAAAAAAACTATTGTAGTAATATGCAATAGACTAATATTTTCAAAATTACAATATTTTACATCATGTATGATGAACTGGCACAGGGGATGAATTCTAGTTATTTTTAAAATTATACACTCTTTTTATATTTATTTTTATTTTATAGCACATTTCAATTTAAAAATTTTATTTTTGACCAAAAAGAATTTAAACATTTTATTAATTACACTTTTTAATTAAATTTTTTTTAGAACAAATTTATTAATTTTATTTTAAAATATTGTAAATGCCTTATATTTTTTGGCATCTTATTTTTGAAAGATAATATCTATATATTTTTGGAGGGAGGATGTAAATCATTTCCTTTTGCACATGCGCGCATGCTGATGCCTAGCTATTGTTTGGTCACGCCCAATTATATCCTAGATGGCATTGTGTTAACCTGCAAATATTATTATTGTAAATTTGTACAAATGTTTCATCACCATTTAAAAAGAATTAATTTAGGCCATGCGCGAAAATATGAGAGGAAACACTGGAGATAGGAGAAAAATAACTAATAAGAGCAAAGTTAACACGAGCACTACTAGGCGACTAACAAAGAAACATAAATAACACAGTAATTCTAAAGCTTGAACATAAATTAATCATATAATAGAAAGAAAGTTTAGTCATCAAGTGGGTACGGCAGCAAGCTGATGGAGAAAAGCCCTGAGATTGGTATCGGAAGCAGCAGCTTGTTTGATAGCCTCCTCGGCCACCTCCTTCCAGCTGCTAGCATTTGTCCTCACCTCTTTCCCTTTCTCCCCATTTCGAATCACCTCTTCCAAACACCTCATTATCTCTTCCCCTCCTGCTATCCCGCCGCCATCGTCCTCCTTCACCTTCACCCTCACCCCCGTCTTCCACACTTGCTCTATCAACTTGGCATTCGTGTTTTGATCTGCCCACTGAGGAAATGCCACCATTGGCATCCCCGCCACTAAACTCTCCAGAGTCGAATTCCACCCACAGTGCGACATGAAACACCCCACCGACTTGTGTGACAGCACCTCCACCTGCTTGCACCACTTCACTATCTTCCCTTTCTTCTCCATTTTCTCTATATACTCGCTCACCTTGTCTCTCTCTTTTTCTTCTCTTATTACCCACAAGAATGGATGCCCACTCTCCACCAATCCTCGTGCGATTTCCTGCATTTGCTTCTTTTGTAACACGCACAAACTCCCGAAAGACACGTAAATCACCGATGATTTTGGTTTTGAATTTAACCACTCCATGTAGTCATCACCGTCCTGGAATAAGTCCATGCCAAAGCATGCATCTGAAGGGTCTGTCCCGTTAGAAATACCAGATCGGACTAGCGGGCCGATTGGGATCATTCTCATCCCGTGATCGACACCTCTTAAGGCCTCGGCTTCTAGCTCCTCAAACGTGTTCACCAGCACTGTGGGATTGGGTTCTCTTCGAAGGACTTGGAAACCTCTGCCGATGACGTTACAGCGAAAGCGTAAACACCGGAATGGCTCGTGATAAACGACGGGAGCTCCCGCCATTCTAATCGCTGCAACCCCGGCAATTCTATAGAAAACCGTCGAGTTCTCTTCGAGTTTGCTCTTGATGTACCTGTCGTCTTTGAAGTAATAATAGTAGATGTTGAATACCGTAGCGGGCTGGATCCACAACAGGGCCGACGGAAGGTGAAGTCGACGCCCCACCTCTGCTGCCCAAGGAAGGAACAAAGTGTGCACCACACAGGTGAAAGGGTGGCCACCATCGTGTCCGGTGGAAGGTATGAGGTTGGAGAGAAACTCCGAGCCGTGACGTCGGAGCTGGGATAAGTAGTGCTTCATGCTAGCATTAAAATCGCCATGGCCTCCGTCGTCTTCGAAACCATGGCCGAAGCCATCAGAAAAGGTGGCGAAGGAGAGGCCCGGGAGGGTTGGTGTGTTGTCCATGCGACGGCGCATGTGGACAGTAGTGGCGAGGGTGACGAGGACGCCCATGTTAATGAGACGCTTGGCAAGCTGGAGCACAGGATTGAGGTGGCCTTGCGCCGGGTATGTGACTAGAAGAAAGTGATGTTGAACCATGGTCAGGGTAGTGCGTGAGAATGAGCTAATTGGAATCAAAGTCTTAGACACACACAAATGTATACATTGAGGGAGAAACGACGCTCGAGGTGAAATAATAAAGGGCAATAATTGGATTCATAAGAAGGAAATTAATTTGTAGCTAGCTTGCCAGTATAGTTTTAGCTGTCAAAAACAAAATTGAAAACGGAAACGTATTCAAATTTTGATTTAGAAACATCCTATCTAGCATAGATGATGGGAGGCGTGTTAAGTACGCAGAATGAACTTGAAAGATACGGGTGAACCTGAGCAATTAATATGAAGACCACGAGAAGATTAATCACTCACGCGTGCTGGGAGGAGAGTGTATTTGGGCGGGTGCTGGGAGCGCCACGTTTGGGAGGTCAGATAAAGGGAAAATTGTGCTCATACTTCGACAATGAAGGTCAGAAGGAGTTGGTGTATATTTTGCAAACACAGCCTGTCAAATTTAAAATTTCAAATGGAATCATATTTAAAAATGTTTTAAATAAAATCTGATTTATCGGGAACATCCTATCTGAATCAGAAGTAGCAAGGCCTATGCTTATCACATATATGTAGCCCAATGTGATCACATAAAAGATGCAAAATCTTTTAAACTTTTGAGTGCAGGAATGTAACAATATATTCTCCTTTTAGTTCTATTAACAAAATATAAGATATTACCTATTGCTATTTGTCTTTATTATAGGATCCCTTATATATAAAATTTAATGAAACATTTATAATGAAAATTAAAAAGGAAAAATATGATTAAAGAACATGAAAGTAATTAATTTAATATCAAATAAGTACCAAAAGATTCTAAAATACTACTATAGGATTGGGGGATTGATTTGAAAATAATTTTAGATGAAAAGACTATAATAGTATCCCTGCTTTTCTTTTTATTAAAAAAACTTCTCAACTATTGAATGTTTTTTTATTAAATGTGAATAAGTATTTATTAACTAATGACTACTTATTAAAACATGATCTATACTTTCTCTTTCCACAATCAAGTTATTTCAAATTCTTAAACTTTTCAATTAATGAATGGCTTCTTGTTAAATATAAATAAAAAATTATTAATTAACGAATGATTATTTATTAAAAAATTATTTACACTTATCCTTTCACACAACCCAATTCTTTTGAATTATTAATTCACAAATAGTTGCTTGTCAATTAATTAAAGAGTGCTATAATCTTTTTATATTATTCAAAAATATTTTCAAATCAGTCCCTAATCCTGCAGTAATAATATTTTAGAATATTTTCGTTCCTGTGGCAGTTAATATTAAATACCATTAGTGATCCTTGAATGATATTTTTTCTACTAAAAAATATCCTTGTCTTTTTATAATATCTTTTCCACCTTTTTCCACCGAGATATACTAATAATCGATCAAAGGTTTAATTTGAAAAGTTGTAAAGTATTTAATAGTTAACAAACTTTAAATAATTTATTTAATCTTAAGAAAATAGATAACAGGACGTTGTAGATGATGAATGGTGATTGTTAGGATTGTATATTAAAAATCTAATCGTTAGGGAAAAAGTATCGACATACTCCTTCTGGTTCTACTTATAAGACACTTTTTACATATAATTTTTGATCTAAAATATAAGATACTTTACAATAATTAAACTATTTTTTTAATTTTATCCCTTCTTAATTAGCGTAAAAATATTTAATATAGTTGTATTATTATTTAAAGTTAATAATAAAAATAAAAGTACATCTAACTTTTTTATGATATTAAGAAGAAAACTAACTTTTCTTAATATACATGAAATGTAATATCCTGAATTTTTATTGAGTCTAAAATAGTAAAACAATATATATATATATATATATATAATAACTAAAGTAATTAAATTTAATAAATGTTTGAAACTAACTTATTAATATATATATATATATAACATTAAAAGTCAAATAATTTTGTTATGTTTTAAAAGATATCAGATTATCCTAGAATTATCTTTAAAGATTGTATAAAATAATAATAATTAAAAAAATTAAGTTAATGTTTGCAAACTGGTGAGTCTATATTTATAACCTAGCAAAACCCTACATCTCTATTTATTTTAGTCTTTCTCATTCATCCTGTATTGGTGGCCATGTACTATAGAAATTTTAAAAGGTAACTCTTCAATTTTCGTCCATTTTCTTCCCTCTCTCACTTGTGATTTCTTTCTTTACATGCCTCCTCTTTATTGGTCAGCTAACAACCTTCAACTTCATATATATTAAAATATTCCTTTTACGATCACAGTATATTCTCATATGCTTTCTTCAATGCGTCCTTTTTCTTATCCAAAAAACATAATTCAAATGCAATCACATTTTTTTATTAATTATATTTCTATATATTAGTTATATATGAATACGCACAGCACCTTTTTTCATGGACACTTTTGTTGTTCTCCTTTGAGACTCTTGTCCTTTCATGATTCATCAATTATCCTATTTTCCTATATGTCTTTGTATTAAAATTCGATTCCAGTGTACACAAATAACATAAATGGCTCCTTAAGTATCTCCTTGTAAATTTTTATGCATTAGGTATAATTATATTATAACATACTTAATGGTCTCTTAGTATTAATTTCAACCTATGCCATGATTTCATGCCACGTCCGGTGCCCCTTTTTTTTTTTAATATTGCCAACACATAATATAAAGTTATTATGATGATTCACGCACACATACACATACTAGGAATTTATAATGAAACTTAAAATTTATGAATTCCGAAAATTATAGTGAGGATTAGCATAAAACTTGTTTACTCCACTGAATTAATGAAATTATAAATGAATATGAAATCAAAAGAGCAGTTCGGGTTCTTAAAGGGTGACTTTAAGGTCCTAGAGCAATTTTAGAGTGACCCTAGAATAGTTTAAGGTAATATTTAGTAAATTTAAATGGTCTCTTAATATTTTTGTGTGCATGTGAATTTTGTAGACTTTCACAAAGAGCTTGTATTTGTTTGGATTTTTATTGTGGGACTACTTGTTAGCTCAAAAAGAACAAGTAACTCGGGGTTTTTTTCATATGTGTGCAAGCTGTGTGTTTGATAATGAATGCGTATGATCATAAATTTAATTGTAGAAAATTTATATATTATTTAAATCCTATTAAGCATGCTTGTAGCTCGGTTATATATTATTAGTGTTTCTTTTCAAGTATGCTTGTAAATGCAGATTAAGAAATTTTATTTGATGGAAATGGTATGTATTATTTAAGAGTGATTTATTTCCTTCAAGCATACTTGTACATTGAGTTGATTGAATGAAATAAGTCTATTCCTTTTCAAGCATGCTTGTACACAATGTAATTTCCGTTTATGTGCAATATGCATCGGGGGATGGGTTGAAGAGGAGATGATAATGTTAATACATATATGATTCAATAACCATGAGGTTTACCTCTACTATGAGCACAATAGTTGGCCCTTTTTCAAAGCCCTGTGCCTCAATACTTGCCTGGTCGGGTTTGTAAATGGGGAATATGGGACAGTGTCACCTCCTGGTTGGTGTTTTTCAAGGAAGGGAGCCATGGTCTAGGCTTGGGCTCTGTACCTTTGGCCGAGTACATTTCAAGCACTGGTGAAGCCTAGTCAGTCCAGCATGTCGGCCAGATCATATTTAAGCTTGTGGTTCTAATCAGCAGAATAAGGATGGATGGAGTAAGAAGGGAGATTTTTGGTACTACATATTGACATTTTATGAGCTATTTCCTATGAAATTCTTATGTTATAATTGAACGATTCTTATGAACTCACTTGTATATTGGTTGTATAATTGGGTGATTGTAATTTAAACATGTATGGTTAAACTTTGGGTTACTGAGATATTAGTGCTCACCCCTTTTTTAACATTTTCTAGGTGAAGGCCTAAGTAAGAATCAAAGAAAGGCACCAAAGGAGTGAGCCTTTGGCTCTTATATTCCTTGCAGTACATACAGGATTATATTTATTTTTTGCCGTGACTAAGGGATCTTTTGTCATTTTAGACCATATTTCTTTCTTTCTATTTGCTTTTAGTTATTGGACGGTAGTTTACCATAAACTGGCTTGGATTAACATTTTTAGTTAGTTATATTTTAAATTATTATGAATAAAAAAAAGTATGCTTTGAATTAAATAAAGTGGGCATAGCCTTTGGTGTTCGATAATTGTTTGCTAAGTGTCTAGATAGTAGGACAAGGTCTTACATAAAACGTAGAGCCGACAATTAGGGCCAAACCTAACAGGCTAGTTCGAACCCGCTCGAAAAAATTTAGGACCGGACTTGGCTATATAGACTTTTTTAAGAGGTATGATACTTTAAGTCCAACCCAAATTGAGGCCAACTTGAATAAGCTTGATCCTTGAAATTTCTGGGTGTATGTATAAGTAGAGTAGGTAATTTTGACTAAGCCCGACGGGCCAAAAAAAGTTAGTGCCGAGCTTGGTTATATAAGTTTTTTAAGAAGATCGAATACTTTAAGCCCAGCCCGAATAAGCTTGGCCCACCTGAATTATTGACTCTAATAAAACAGTTGAAATTATCTTATTTTAAGGACTGAAGGGAGTATTAACTTTCATGAAATTGAACATGTAATGACAATATTTTTAATATGTTCATAATTTTTTAGATCACTATGAATGCGAACAATATGTTTTTTTAGCTTGACACATAGTATCTTTTAGGTGCCATTTGCTTACTATAACGAAATAGAATGGAATAAAAAAATAAAAATAAAAATAAAATGATTGAAAGGGATAGGTGAGCATATTTATAAAGGGAAGGGGTAATCTAGTCTAAGGGGTTGGAAATCATAATTGATGAGATTTTTGGAGGGTGTGATGATTTTTACATTTGTAAAGTATATTAATGAATTTTATTATGCTTATCATGGAGAAAAAGGTGATTTAGATCATTTTTATTAAGATTTTTTTCAATTCATTTCATTCCATTCCATTCTAGTAACTAAATAGGACTTTGCATTATACATTTTTACAATTAGAATGTTTAAAATTTGTTGGATGAATATAAAATTGGGCTAAGGTCACTTTTGTCATGAACTTTTTTTTGGCACCCTGACATATTCTAAATGTTTAACGTGTCCATAGACTCTAAGAAAAAAGTTTGAAAAATAAAAATAACCCTTGATCTTTGTAAAAAAAATTTAAAAAATATAAATGGTGGTATCCATAAGCTCTAAAGGTAAAGTTCAAGAGCAAAAGTAACCCTTAACCCTACAAAATTTATTACATTTTCTATTTGAGCAAGTATAAATTCAATATCATTTTGGCTACATTTTGAATTTTGACCGCCCAACAATAACATATAAATTGTAACGATATTATTCAAATATACTTTCTTTGATCCTATTAATGAGGAGAGAATGAAGACTTTTTTATCCTATTTATAAGTCACCTAATTAAAGAGAAAAAAATGTATTGTAAGAATATGTACATTTAAAAAAGACAAATTTAAGAAATTACTAAAATTTTAGACAGGCTTAATGATTTTAAAATTTTTATTAATTCTAATAAAATACATTAAAAATACTTTATAAACAAGACCAAAATGAGTAAATAGTAAAAGCTCCCAAAAACATAATAACTTGTTAATAGTCGGACCATTGAATAGGTTATAAAATGAATGAACTCATTATGGGTTCTGAGTGTCTATCCTATCATTATCATAAGAAAGTAACATGTCAATAAAAATAATATTTAATCAAGTTAATGAAATTTTCATTAGTCATTATCTTAATGCCAGTGAGTTATTATTTGATATTTATATAAATTCATTTTTCATTTTATGATATTTATGTAAATTCCTTTTTCATCTTAAAAATAAAAATTACTAGAACATTTGGGTAAATCGTGTCAGGGTAAAGGAAAAAATAATTAAAACGGACAGCTGGCTCAACTAGAAATATAGTGAACCAATGCCTAATCTGGTCGGAGACGGGGGTTGCGGGTAAGGACTAGGAAAGCCGTTTAAGGAATCGGTCATCCAGTGCAAACTGCAAAGTGATAAAATTAGCTAATTGATCGCAGCATTGGTCTGGGATACTTATTTTATTTCAGTTCTAACAAGCATAATTGTCAAAACTCTCTAATTGACTTTATAAATTTAACATATTTATATTTTCAACTTATAAAATCGTGTCAACTCACTCATAAACTCTAATTAGATATAAATTTGATTAAACTCACAAGTTTACCGTTTTTTACGTTTTTAATTTATAAAATCATGTTAACTAATTCATAAATTTAAACTTGATGTAAGTTTAATTAAACTTATTAAGCTTGTCAATCTTTTTTGAATTAAATGAATTAAGTATATACTATAAAAAATTCAGTTCATAAAAGTTACAAGACTTGATTCAAAAAAAGAATTTGAAATGCAAAAATTAATATTAATAAAAAAAATAAAAATACCAAAAGTCAGTTTCTCTATTTTAAAATTTTTATGTCTTATATATGATAATTTATCCAAGTAGATGGATTTAATTTAATAATTTATATTTTAATATATTTAAATTAAATTACAGTGATATTTTAATGGTTATTTGTTAATAAAGATAAACTTTTATAAATTATGATCTGAATTTGCGATTTGAGTTTAAATTTCTATCACGAATTTATTTAAACTCATAAATTTAAGAACCTTAAATTAACGAGTCATGTTGTTTTTTGTATTTTTAAAGAGTGAAAAAAAAATGTTGATATTGAAAATTGAAATCTAATCCGCCTTCCAACGCGAGGATCCCGGCAACATGTGCGAAACATGTGGATACAGAAAGTTAACTCTAATTCTAAGTATACTTAAAAATAATCTATTTTATCACGGTAGTTAATTAAGCCAATCAGTACAGCTGAGAATTTGCTCACTTTTGTTTATTTATCACGACACTGTCCTGTTGCGATGATGAGCAAGTCAAACAACTATTCGTTCCTAAAAGCTTGGATCCAGATGCAAGGAAAAAAAAAATCTGAGGAGACAATACTCAGACTAACTCGTGCGTTTTGGTCCAACTTTTCTTCAAGCATCTCCTCAAACTTGAATAATACTGCGAAGTGTAGACCTTCCATCTCGGAAAATACGCGGATTGGAATGTTGTCCACGCAAACCCAGGCTGGCCTTTACGATACAACACTCGAGTTGGGCCTGGTGTCATGTCCTGGATAAGCTAGCCCCAATTAGTTCGCCATTAGATGCTACCCCAACTCTGTCTTTGTGATACACAAATCGATGCTAGTTTATGTTTATCAATGCTAAATAACAAACCGGAACAGTCACACATGGGCATCTCTCACCATCAATCCCACACGCTCACTCCAATCACTATTACACCCAACCCACGGTTATGGTACTTGGTTTTCGGTCTCCCACGCCTCCAATTTTCATGACAAATATGCATTGCCGTTGTTTTGTAAATTATGTTTTCAGATTAAACGAAAAATTTATCCTTAAAACTTTTTCACCAAATGCAATTGGTATTCAGAAGTTTTAAAAAGTGCAATGTTTTTTTTTTTTATATTTTCAAAGGCAGTGCACTATGATCCACAATTAACAGATCCCAAACGTCGTTAACTTTGTGATTTTTTTACTTTTCTGTGCTTTGCTGGCAGCCATGTGGGATACACGTGTTATGGTTTTTTGACCTTCCCATCTTCAATTTGTTTACTCCTTCCTTCCTTTTTCCCCCTTCTTTCACGATTATCAATTCGTCATTCTCCTCTACTTGCTATCAGACAAACAAACCAAAAATGCACTGACAAAATCCACCTATCGAACAAAAGAACCCGGGCGGAAAAGAACAAGTGAACAAACAAAATCGAACCAGAAATCAAAATATATAGGTCATCATCGCCGTTCTTGCAATCAAACCAAAAACCAGAAATCGAAATCAAACCATAAAATAGAAATCAAAATCAAATTGAAAACTAGTAGACCATGAAATCAAACCCATTGATGCTCCAAGCTTTCAGATCAAAGCCATAAACCAAATTGCTTCCCAGAAGCCAAAACCCGAAGGGGCAGATGAAGCTCAAGGATCCCCAACCTATAAACCAAATCAAACCCAAAAATCAGATCAATCCCCCTCACTCTCTGGTTCCTCCCGAATTCAGATTTTGCGTGGCCGTTTTGACCTCACACTTTTGCCTTCAATTCTTGATATCCTATTACAAAGCCATGGTGAACTGTGTTTGGATTTTCAGAGTCTTCTGTACTTGAGTAATTCGTGGGATTTTGAGCTTTTGGATAGAGTCGGTAATTTGAACAGATTGAACTTATTTAAATCGAGCTTAAAATATTATATTATCTAAACAGAGTCCATATAATCAAACCTAACTCTAATTTTTTTTTAGTTGGGTTCAGCTGACCCATCAAACCGATCAAGATGACCAACCATACATACATAGAGTCGATAATTTCAGCTACCAAACTCATTGAAATTAAATTTAAAATATCCTACCTTTCTAAAAAAACATAACTAAGGAATTGAAGAAAGATAAAGGGAGCTTCCCCCCGCCCCCTTTTTTTTTTATTTTTTGAAAACATGCAAGGCTGCCAACAATACATAGCTTAAGTGGACATAACCGCCTAAATTTAGTGAAATTAACTAATGGTCAAACATTTACATGTGTTAAAATTAAATGATATTACACTGTTTTTAAAATATTAGACAGAATATTACATTTTTTTTAAACTTTTGAATGCCAATTGCACCTAGCAAAAATTCAGGGACATATTTACTCTTTGACCCTGATGTTTCTGCAGGAATGAACAATCAAATTCCGTAAGCTAACCTAACCCGTACGTTTATGGTTCGGCGCGGAAACTAAGAGAGACGGGCGGATAACAATGTTTTACCTATACGCATATAAAGGCCAGTTTCCTGTGCGTATAAATGTCGGTCACGTTTATTTATTTTCTATTTTTTCTACTCCTTTTAATCTTAATGCCTACCATTATTTAGATGGCATCAGCCAGTCACCTGTGGAAGAAGTTCCGGTCCCACTAACAAACAAAGATTTTCCCATTGGACCCTCCATTTCCTCAACGGAAACTCTGGTCATTATTCTTTCAAATTAATACATACAAAAACGGTTGCGTCGCTCCTGTCTGTCCAACAACTGTGGTCCTCCCGTTTCCTAAGTTTCCAGGCTTTGTTCGTCTATTCTTCAGTTCGTCATTGTAACTATTACTTTTGCCAAACCAAAAATATGATGATAATATTGCCAATACCCTTTTCCCTCCACGGACAAATTCACGTTTTCCCCTCCATTTTTCCTAGTTTGAAAATGAAATCCATGGCTTGACAAATTCACATCAAGCCATTGTCTTTTTTTGTGTGTATTGATTCCCATTCACAAATTGCGCTATTCGATTAATGTCGTTCTCTTCCGAAACCTCGTTGTGTCCTCCTGTACATTACCGAAATTTTTATTGCTTTTTTTCTTTTTTCGGTGTGATTAAAAAAAGGAATTAAACTTTGAAATAAAAGAAACACAAAGATCGTTTCCGGTTTGGTTGCTGTCTCTCTCTCCACTCCGATCCATGCTGAGCTAGCTGAGCCAGAACCAGCAGCATCCTTCTTTACTCGGCCCTGCCCATTCCAATGCTCTTCACCACAGCGTTTCTAATGGCTTCCGTCTGTATACAAGGACCATTCGGCTCTATTCCAGACATGTAATTCTTCACCTCCTTCTTTATCATCTCTTGCATCGCCGCCAAAAACTCGGCGCTGAAGAATTGTTTCTCCCAACCAAACTGAACACATCTCTGGCTCTGACTGGTGGGAGCTGGAAAACGCACTTGCTGTATTGATGCTCCTACAGATAGTACGGTAGGTGCTGGCGATGGTGGACTTGGTGGTAACTGGGTCGAGCTGATAGGCTGATTTGATCCGGATCCATGGTTGGAGACCTCGTGCGAATTGGATCCAGGCAGCGATAGGCATAGTGATGTAGGTGGATCGGGGGCGGAAGGGGCGGTTTCTGGTTGTTGGACGCAGGGGACGGGGGCAACGTTCCTCGCAAAGGGTCTGCAAACCCGCGTGGGAGACATAGCGGGCAAACTGGTATCGCTCAAATCGGATCCGGAGGGGCTACTCGGGCTCAAGTAAAATCCGGAGACGGATGGGGCGGCACCGACACTGGCAGATCTTTTGAGAGGTTGGTGGTCATTGGATTCGGGATTGAAAGGATCGGAGATGGCGGAGCATTTCCTCTTGAGAGTGGAATTCCAGTGGTTTTTGATGGCGTTGTCGGTGCGACCGTGGAGCAAGCGAGCGATTGTGGCCCACTTGTTGCCGAACCTGGCGTGCGCTCTCATGATAGTATCGTCCTCCTCGGGCGTGAAAGGCCGGTGCTCGACGTTGGGAGAGAGCTGATTGCACCACCGCAAACGGCAGGACTTGCCGGATCGACCGGGAATGGACTTGCTGATTAGAGACCAGTTTCTAGGACCGTAACTCTGAACGAGTCTCTGCAAGGCTTCATCTTCCTCGGGACTCCACGGGCCTTTAATACGATCAACGTCTTTCTTGAGGGAAGCCATGGAAATGAAAAGCAGGATGGGAGGCAACACCACTGCTCAATGGCTCTCCAGCTGGGCTTGGTGATATCTAAAATACCGAAACGGGGAGGGAAAAACAAAGAAGAAAATGAATAATTAGTTTACGGGGCATGAAAACGGGATCAAAAATCATAAGATTAAGCAAGAGAAGGATAGTCGAAACTCGAACAGAGAAAGGAGATAATTTATATAGGAAGGGGATAGGGATGACTGGTTGAACCGGTTGGGGTGAGGAGTGACGAGGATTGCTCAAGGCAAGTCAGTTAATATAGGATACAGCTGTCACGATGACACGCGTCAAACTGGAGTCTGTGAGAGCTACACGTATGGTCACACTCTCGGCGCCCATTAATAAGTGGTTGTTCTTCTTCCTTCTCTCCCCCGTTCATCAAAATATCTCTTTTCTTCCCGATCACGCTTTTCGTCCTTCCCCCTGTTTTCTTTTTCTTTTTTGTTTTCTCGGCTATTCATATCAAGCACTTTTTTATTTTTCAATTTATTGCCAACTAACTTATTTGAGGTCGTTTCCTATTTCACTTTTGTTCGTCTTTTTTTTTAAGAAAAAAAATTCTCATCTGCAGACTGCAGTCGACCCTAAGTAAAAATTCCCAATATTATAAAATGAATTATTGCTTATTCAACGACATCTTTCAAAATATTTCAAAACATTCATGTTATTTACTTAAATGATCGTATTATATAGTTATGAATCTGAGATACTTGAATTATTTATTATGCAAAAAAAAAAAAGGCCGGTGTGCTTTAGTTGTTAAATTTTGAGAAAATCACTCTTAATCCTATACAAGCAATTTAAATCATGAATGTTTCATAAAATTATAAAATTACCCTAAAATCCTATACTCCATTAAAAAATATAAGATATTTTTATAAGATTAAATAATTAAAAATATAAAATATTTTTAATATTTTAAGATGTAATTCATATTTATCTTTTTCAAAAATGTTCATGCTAAATAAATTATTTTACATTTATTTTAAATTAAAATATTCTGTTAAGGATGAATGAATATAAAAAGATGATATTATTTAAAAAATAAATAATTATTTTATGAATAAAATTTGATTAAAAATATCTGATTAAATAGAGTATTTTTTTTGTTGAAGTAGTTGTCCGTTGCTGAGCGATGAATAACAATTATTTAGCAGTGATATACAATTTCAGTGAAGAAGATAGAATTTTAAAACAATTGTATCATTTCATGTAATTTTTTGTATTTAAATTATTTATGTAAAATCTGGGAGTGATTTTTCTCTGGACTTTGTCCCTCGTTGAAGCCCAAAATTGGGTCGGCATTCTTGTTGCTTCTCGTTAAATAAAAAATAAACAATGTTAATATTTAGCATTTAAAAATAAAATGGTAGTATATGTTATTATGGATATGGTGAGAACCTGAGGGCGTGAGTAACAGGGGCACAGTGGATGGGTGCAGGGCATAACTTTTGACCCAAACAGCCTGGACAGCATTTTATAGTGACTGGGGAGGAAGCAACCCCCATCGGAAAGAAACAAAATTCGATTGGTTTCATTTTCAAGATAAAAAAATGAAGGAGGCAATGAACCGGGAAGGAAAACGACAAGTTTTGAGGGGGAGATGGTACTGGTGTACTCTAATGTCAGTCCAGCCTGTCAACCCAATAAAAAGTCGAATTCCGACTCAACTTCTAACGGCCTTACTCACCTCGTACTGCCACGTGTCAGTCATCATTGAAATCCCGCCACCTCCACCGGTCCTCTTGCACTATTCCCCACACTAACCGAACCAGGATTATTATTCTATGGCAATCAATCACAGGGAGAAGAATCGAAGATATCGAAAGCAACACCACTAAATCTTGGTTAGATCGTATGGAAAGAAATGTGTCCCCATTTTGATCCTTCACCCCAACAAATTACTTTATTATTGGCCCGGCCCTCCACACATGCACTCCACTGCAATTACTGCCACATCCCATCCCCTTACAAAAGTTATAAACATTTCAACCTTTGATACTTCTGTTATTCTTATCCTATTCTCTTTCTTTCTCGTTACTTGAACTCGAAATTCACGATGAACTTATTGAATTAATGGACTGTATATTTTAGAATACCAATAAAAGAGAGCTCTCTAAAGCACTTTTCTTTTGAAATCCATTTTTGCATGATCCATCAAATATCGATTTTTTTATTTAGTATATAAATTCGACACGAGAAAAGTTTATAATTGAAAAAACATCGTGTAGTTAGTTAATTTTTTATACTTTTTTTTTTATCGAACTCAAAATGCATGCATCTTTCTTTTTCGCCGGTTCAATGCTGGTGCCGAATGCATGCATCCCAACCTGTACGGATGTCGTCCTGTCTCGTCCCTGAAATGAAAACCCCTCACGTGTGCGTGTCACGTGATTATCCTTCCGTACCATTTTGAATCCAACCGACCGGATATTTCCATATCTATTTTAAATTATTCTCCCAAAAACAGCACTAAAATAACCTCCTCTTCTTCTTCTTTGTTTGGTAGAAAAATAACCGCTTCTTCTTAATGAAATAAAAATAGGTTAAAAAAAAAAAAAAAGAGGAACGCTGAATTTGAGGGCATTCTTCGAAAGCAGGAAAACATGGAAAGAAGACAAATAATTGAGACCCCGGAGCGCTGGATTGCTTTTCTGAAAGTTGCAACTTGCAAGCTGTATATTGCTTTGTATTTCAAGATGTGCGACTACTAAATATGGATAAGAAAACACGCACCCAAAAGCATTAGACATAGATCTAACAAATCTTAAAAGGCATGGAATTGGCTTTAAAGACGAAGATCAAACAAAGGAAGGTTTTGAAAACGAGAAGTAATACTTCTCTACCTCATTCTGTAACATATTTCCTAGTAAAATTGTTAATTTTAACGAGACTAATTAAATACAATTTAAAACTCACTCTCACAAAAAAAAATAAACATTCAAAAATATTATTCATTCGGTAAAACAGAGATAGAAAGGAAGATGTCTAAAAAGTGAAGCGGTATAAGATAATTTAAAAATAAATTTTATCGATGAAACGTTATTTTTAAAAAATAGTTTTTTTGACATGACACTAAATCATTTGGAAAAAAAATATTTCATATAATGTGCACGGAGGAGAACAAAGTTTCAGAAATTTTACTATTTCCATTAAAAAAATCAGTAATTTAAAAAAATGTAATTTAAAACGGATGTTAAGATGGAATAAAATTTTAATTAAAATTAAATTAAATTAAAAAGATAATATATGAAATTCTTAAATAAAAATAAATAAATTTTGAGAGCGAAGGGAAGAGGGATGGGGGTGTTTGTGGAGATAAAAGGAAAAGAAAAAAGAAATGATAATAGGGGTTGGGGGAGTACAAGTTGCTACGGAAGGGGAAACGAGGAGATCGAAAGCGGAAGGAATAAAGAGACATGATTGTGTTTGGGCCGTGACAGTCACATGATGTGGTAACCACAGACTATACTTCCTAAGCACAACCAAAAGCAGCTTTGCATTAAATTAAATTAAGACCAAAGTGCCAGCGCTCTCGTCTATCTTGTCAGGTCCCTCCTCCTAGCCGCGCCTCCCACTCTCCTTCACTAGCCTCCCCTACCCAAAACCTGTACCCGCATAGGCCTCCCCTGTGATGCTAGTACTGCTATTTTATTATTCACTTTGCACTTACCGGTTCCTTCCAATTCAGCCTAATTTCGGGTGGATTCTGCCCCAAAAAAAAAAAAAAAGTGTTTCTTTTAAGCTGATTTATTCACAAATCAAATTCTATAAAACCTAAAATTACACTATACCTCCTTATTTTTATATACATAAAAAATTATATCATACAATTTAAAAAAATTAATTAATTAAAATAATTATATTTAAAAATAATTAAATTAAAATGTTTTATCAATATAAACATATATTATTTATTTTTTATTAATATAAATTATGAGAGATAATTTAAAAAATATATAATAAATATTTATTAAAATATGTAAGTTTTTTATTAAAAAATACGTGTAGAAAGTAATTGTTTCCCTAATAATAAAAAGCGGAGGGAGTAAAATCAAATGACTTAGTTGAAATAATTTTTTGAAATAAATGATCAAAATGTCTTTCAACTACGCGTAATTGTGTAATTTTACTTGCTAATTTTTAACATAATTTGTTAATTACTAATTTTATTTATTAAATATGTGATTGTTTCAATTGAATTACATTATTTTTTAATTGCGTAACTTTTTTTGTATAGATTTTAACAAGATTTATTAATTGCTTAATTTTACTATTTAAATTTGTGACTCTCTTAATTGAATTATATAACTCAACTTGTTAATCTTGTATAAAAAATAAGGACATTTTGGCCATTTTATATAAAAAGTAGTTTTAATAAAAAAATTTGGACCTACAGTGTAATTTCAACTTTTATCGGACCTGATTTGTTTAAAAATTACACCCTTAATCCTTAAATGAAATTACACACACACATATATATAAAGGTGAGATGGTGAGTCTTGCTCATTTTATTAACCAACCATTCGAGAGCCCAAACTATTAACCATTACATTTTAAAGTAATTTCTAACTTTCAAAAAACATATCTTTCATCAATTTCAATTTTAGCAATGCATGTTTTTTCTAAAAATATCTATATTTTCTAAGAATAACAGATTAGTTTTAATTAAAGCACGTAAATTTGGGTAAACCCATACAGTTAAACCAATAAACTAGTATATTGGTTGGTTTAATAAAATATTCTGTTCATATGACCAATTTCATCACAGTTTAACTATAATTTTAATCATTAATTATGAATTAGCATCTTAATAGTTTCAATTTTCAATACATTGGTGTCGTTATATCATTTTTCTTCAATTTATTAACTCCTTCCTCTCATAACTCTCCTCCCTCACCCCTCGGCTACCGTCAAGAGAAGATATTTGTATAGAAATTTTGGCCAACTCGAATACAAACAACCTTGGCTTATGAATGGCTTATTGTCTTGGTGATAATATCACTTTTCTCTTTCAAAGAAGTATTAGGTTCGAACTTAACATTGAAATATTTATGTACATGCCTGGATGTGAATGTGGATGTCTTCCCCCTATTTTATGGGGAATGACTAAAGTAAAAGTAAAAAAAAAAAAACTGACCCCCATTTTTTTAACTTATTCAAGATAGCCCCCAAAATCCAATTAGAAGGGTGAGGGGAATAATTACCTCAACCCCAACTATATATATTATGAAGCCAGATTGTCAAAAGCTTAGCTCAAATTATTAGTTTTACATTTCAGCACAATGTCATCAATGCAGTTGTGAATCTATCGGATTTGGGAAACGAGGCCCAAATTTATCCCTGGTGAATAATTAAAAAAAAATCAAACACAAATTTAAAATTAATCATTCTGAGATAATAAGATAAAATTTGGACCGATAGCCTTGAAGACTGCCACTGGATGGGCTAATCTGAAGTATCACATGAAATGGGAGCAATGTGTCAGCTTTTCTTACCTGAATGTGTATATTTCTTTTGAATATCTACATCGACGCTTCATATTCCAGGCAGTACAAGATGGCTAGCTTAAAGTCGAGATATCATCATCTTAATTTAAATTGACTTCAAAAGTCCTCTGCATTCACAACACACTATTCATGTGACTTTCTTATCATAGAATGCAACTATAGTTTAAGAATTAAGGGGCTTAAATCCTGTATAGTCAGTGTTCAACTACTTTAATGTCACAGTTTTTGTATAAACATAAAAAAGATAGCTGTTGACTAAATGAAGATAGACGCGGTTTGAGATGAAAAGGAGGGTGAGAGGAGAGGCGGAGAGGAACAGCCAGGTGGGGTCAGGCGGGGGCTGCTGGTGCGCGTTTAATTTCGGTGCTCATTGGGGATGAATAAATGCCATGGTGTTTGATGATGAGCACGGCCCAAATTTATCAGTTTTATTTTACATTTTATTTGATATTTATTAAAATAAAAAATTTTAATAAACTTACCTTATCATAAATCTAAATAATACAAACATTTAATTAAAAATTAATTTTTTAAATTTTTATAAATTAACTATTTAAATATACTTTGAAACTAGCCTATCCATAATACAATTAGATAGTTAATTTATAAAAATTTTAAAAAATTAATATTAAATTAAATTATTTAAATTAAATTTATATTGTCTAAATTGATGATAAAATATATTTATTATAAATTTATAATTATGTATAATAGATATAAAATTAAAATTATAAATCTAAACATCCAGATGGTCGAGCACAGCATGAGGACCAAAGCCGAACCTGTGGGGGTATGTTTTGTCTGTTTAAGAGTGACATGGCAAGCAGGGCATGCCGATAGCCCGAGATATGAGTATTTATTAAAAATATTTCTTTCAATTATGAGCATCCACCTTGTTTTCCCCTACAATTTACTTGCAGTTGCAGGGGCGCTACGGCATCATCACCACTTCCTGACTGGTGAACTAGTGGGTGATAAATTTTTGCATCCACGTGATCCAACATTTTAAAAATGGCCCAAAAAGGAATAAAAAAATGCAACGGGCACAACCGTATTTCCAGAACTGGTCTTGCCACGTAGTGCCCTGCCAGCCAGCTATATCCCACTCCATTTTCCCTCACCCTCCACAGTCATACTCTCCGGATTCGTTTCTTCATTACGACTTCAGTGGGCAAATGACGGATTTTTTGTGCCGAAAATGAGAACCGCATTATCGTTGCGAATTACAAGTTCCTATCTTCAAAGTATTCCTCCGATCCTATATATGATCATGTAAAAAAAAATATAATTTAATTTATTTTATAAATTATTAGTTAATTGATTATTTTATTTTAAATTGAATTTTTTAAACTATTCTTAACAAATAAGAGAGAAATATACAAAAAGTATTATATCATTTATTTACTTTTTACTTAAGAGTTATATTTATAATTTTTCTTACTTCTATTCCTTATACTTTTATTATATCAACATAGATGAGGTTGATAAAAATAATTTATAAATCAAATTAAAGAGAATATATAGAAAATAATTGTTTCATACATACAAGACATGTAACACCCTAAAAATTTAAACTTGAGATAATCTCTTAATTCATTGAGAGTAGGAGTTAATTAAGGAATAGTGAAAGAGATTTCACAAGACATATCATTGATACTTTATCATCAGTTTTTTTTTATCCTTGTTAGATGCTAGTAAAAAAATATTATTAAAATTTATACATTTAATATAGGTAGAGATAAAAACTTGTTAAATTTTTATAAAAAATTTATGAAAAAATTAATCATTTAGTTCTTATAATTTTAACCAAATTGTAACTCAATCCAAAAATTTTAACTCATTATAACTTAATCCTTAAAGTTTTGATTCAGTTTTAAATCAATTTCTAAATTTTGTCTCTTATAATTTAACCCATAAAATTTCAACCTCTTAAATATTAGACCTTATATTTTAAAAATAAAATTATAAAGATTAATTTTTTAATGTTTATAAAGATTAAAGGGGTTTAGTAATTTAATATATTAGTAATAAACTTTAAAATATTTTTAATATTTACAATTTTATTATTCAAAAATATAGGGACTAATATTTAAGAAGTTAAAATTTCAGGAACTAAATTGCAAGAGGTAAAGTTTAGAGACTGATTTATAACTGAATCAAAATTTCAGAGACTGAATTATAATGAGTTAAAGTTTATGAATTGAGTTATAATTAAGTCAAAACTATAAAGATTAAATGATTAATTTTTTAAAAATTGATTAATTTTTATATTTTTATCATACTTAAATTTGGTTTAAAAATAAGAGTGAAGAGAATAATAATAAAATCACACTTCATCTAAATTGAATGGAGTATATTTTTATGAATTCTACAAGAAAATAACAACTGATATCCCACCGTACTTAAATGTAAGCAAATTTAAACTCACCTACACAGTTTCAAAAAAAATGTTATTAGTGATGATTATGATTGAAATTAAAAAAAAATTGGATTCAAATGCTCTTTGAATTAACCTTTAACACATGAAGGAATCATTTGTGTCATAAAATAAACTATTTTTTATTATTATTCATAACTTTTTTTATATTGGAGGCAATTCTATTTAAGATATAGTTAAGTTTTTAATATGTATATATCTCCCAACCAGTCTTCCACTCATGGTTTGTTGTGTTATGAAGGGTTAGCTTTATGTGTTAGACCCAATCTTTGCCGGTCCTAAAAATAACTTCTAATTTTATGAGAAACAATTGAAAGAAATTATGATAAATGTTTTTTGAATTTTATAATTTTATTTATAAAAATAATAACAAGTATACGAAAGTTTTTCATATAATGAGAGAGAGAGAGAGAGAGAGAGAGAGAGAGAGAGAGAGAGAGAGAGAGAGAGAGACCAGCGCCGCGATCCTTCTCCTATCATTGCAATGTCCTCTCTCTTATTTGACCAGGTTCTCCTTCCCATTTCTCCCCAGCTCGCACGCATCAACCATGCTATCCACTCACGGCTCTGTACTCCAGCATCATTTGTTAATTGCTTCTCTCGGATTTTTTTTTTTTCCCAAACAAATTCCCTCCCACCTTCGCACCTTCCATCTATTATCACCATTTTTATTATGTCCCATTCTCTCTCTTCTCTAGCGATATTATTGGAAATCAAGCTCAGAATAGTCACTGATGTTTATCATCAGATCACAGGGGCCTAGTTGGCGGTAGCCATAGAAACCGAGCACTTAAACTTGTTTTAAGCGTCAACTGCTACTGAGTCAAATGGGTTATCTCTCCATAAACCTTCCTTTTAAAGAAGGGGACCCCTTCAAATGTAAAATTCAAAGCTGCTCTAGGCACTGTCATTATGCAACGTGAACTTTAAAGTATCATATATGTGTCATCGATCCCAGAAAAAAATCATTTGAAAAATGGCGAATCAATTAGTTAATGCCTCGATGGAAATTAAAATCGTGTTTCTCGTGACCGATACCTACATGATGCAACCCGTAGGGGGGTGGGAACCGTTAAGAGAATTGACCTCTAAAGAATCCTCAATCATGATTCATGAGAAATGGGCTTAATGGCACTAAGGATAATTGATTGTGATTAGAGTTGGGAATGAGGTTTAAAGGTCTTATTTAAATAAAAATTTAAGTTTTAAAAATTAAAATTTTTAAAATTATTGAGTTTGAGAGTTTGATCTTAATAAATTCTATAAAAAAAAGCTCGGGTTTGGCCGGCTCTTCAAATTTAATTTTTTTTTTTGTTAAACACACCTTTGAAGCTAAAAAGAATCTTCTCGCCTAAAGCCTTGATCCTACACTCGTTATATTATTATTAATTTTAATTTATTTTAAAATTAATTTAATATAATTTAATAAATATCATTGTACAGTATAAAATTTTTAATATTTTTTATTTTTTTATAATTATTATATTTGTATATTTATGAGAAAATGAACTTTTTTTAACTAAAATTTAAATTTTTTTACTAGACTTTTAAATATATATTGTTTACTTTTTAAAATATTATGAGGATTTTATTTTTTTAAATTTTAAAATATTTTAATTAATTTATAATATTTAATTTTATTTTAATTTTTTTTAAAACAGAGCGACTTGATCCTAAATTTTTTAAATAAGAATTCAGTTTTAAAAATTGAGTGAAAAATGAAAAATTGAATTTAAGAATTTTGGTCCTTGAGGATCGGGCCACCTAATTTTTCAACTCTAAATTCGTGATTGTGACCAGATATTTCGTCATCCTAATTGCTCATTTATGTAGACTCATCTGTCTCTACCCTCTACCCTCAATGATTGTTAATCGTAAATCTATAATTTATTCGAATTAAAAATCACATCCTTTGATAGGCACTGCTCTGATCTATATAAATTATTCGTCAAGTGCATTACAGCCAACCTTCATAGCAGCAAGGTTAGATATATTTATAAACTGAGTTGACTGGCCTAAAGAACATGAAAAGCCAAGCATGTCCCCACCCATTTCCAAATAAAATCTGCTCCCCCACCTCAATGTTACAGTTCCAACACGTCTGAGTCTGAGATGTAACTTTGTCATTCTTTGCTTACTATCTAAACAACTTGCTCACGCCTCATTTCTCTTTACCCACCACGCATCAAATTGCATTTAAGTATACAAATGCACCTTTTCCTTATGATATATGCACCAAATATCCGTCAAGACATTGTACTATTATATCACTAGTAAAAAGGTTAGCATACGATGCGATGTTCTGCGGGCGGACATCGGCGTGGCCTGTTGGTCGGCCCGGCCAGATTAAGAGATCATGGTTGCATAGTTGCGGATTTTTAAATGAGACACTGATGTCCATGTTTCTGAAGAAGAGAGCTGTCAGGAAACACGGCTGACATTTAACAAATGTGCTGCATTTCCATGGACGTCTACTGTGAGTTCTTTTTGTCTTTTATGTTGTTTATTTTTGTGGTCTCTCAATATGTAAATCCTTATCATTTAAATCAACTTTTTTTGGTAAGTCGATCTTGTCACTTTTTCAACGCTATATTGTGCGTCATACAGACACACATTAGATTCTTTAGATACATTATATAAATAAAATATATTTAACTATGATTGGTCTGAGTAAGATGCTCTCATGGTTGAATTAATGAGTTGCAAGTACTTATACTGTGGCAAAAAGAAAAAGGTCAGTACAGCAGTACTTATGCTAATTTTAACGACAGATTCGACTTTGAGAAAACATTTATTGCAAACAAGCAGCTAAAAGACATTAAGCCTCGAGAGTGGGCCTAAGCAGGGCCTGATAATATAGTTCCATTAAGAGGACGTGGCGTCTGAAGGGGTTCACAGGCCTCAAGTGTCGGAGCTTGTGGACCAAGTCAAGTGCAGTGTATTAGCCCAAACCTGTCTAGCACGAAGAAGGCAGAACATGGGACCGTTGAAGACGCTGCTGGTTTCTACGACAATCTGGTTCATGAAGAATCCAAGCGAATCTCGGGGGATATCTGTAAAAAGGGTATGTCCCCGGCGAAACAGGACACATTCAACTCTCGTCACCAGTTCCTAAACACTGCAGCATTTCAGATTTCTTGCTTATGCTTTCTGCTTTCTTATCTTCATTGCAATTCTAGCCAGCTCTCGCACATGTTCTTGTACTCACTCTATTTCCTTGCAGTACCACTAGTTTCAATTCATATCGTACTTGGCATTCATTTGATTTGGGTGTCGCATTTGGGAAACTGAGGAAAGGGGTCTTAGGAACTAACTCATTTGAAGTCAGGTTCACTTGAGATCGTGAAAATCTCTGGCACGCCTAGAGTCGAGCCCGGATCCTTAGGCGCACTACGGAGTAACGATAATCTCTTAAAAAACTCCCAGGGACAAATAAGTATTTCAGAGGTTTGGCGAATTTGGAGTGGTAAGGATACATAGTTCCCACAGTACCTTCTAATGGTATCACAATATGGAATGGAAAATCTACCGCAATTTTGGTGGAAGTTTCCAAAGAAAATGCTGCATACTCATAGCGAGTGGCGTGCCTTACACATGAGCCCGAAATGTCTGCTGTGCGGAGCGTTTATTCTCCATTACGCGCGCGCGCGCGCACCCAAGTAGGATGGAGATGCCATTGAGTTAATCAGAAGGGTACAATCATGATTCATTGATATTTATGTAACGGGTACATTAATTTTTTTAACCAGAATTAATATAAAACACAAATAATATAATTAATTTTTGAGAATGAAAATGCCAATTATATCCATATTGTGGGGCTTCTAGATCAGAATGGTAGCATATTTAGATTTGGCTTCCTTTCGCTAAAGGAAGCTCTTGAGAGTTGCAAATCTTGATTGTCTAGATTTAATATTTTTTATTTTTATTTTAAATTTATCCAAATAAACAAATTTATATGATCATTGATATTAAATCTAAATTATCTAGATTGCTAAGCAGATTTATAAATTTCTTTTACAATTCATATAATTTTTTAAAATATATAAATATTAATTCTGAACGGTCCCAACATACACATTTGCATGATATAACACGTCAAATATTTTGGCATGCCCGACGCTCCTATCTTCAAACTCTCAATGATTACTTTCATTGGTTTCGGCGCGCCTCCTTGGAACTTCAATGATTTTAGTGCAAGACAAGGGAGGAGCAATTCTTCGTTTTCTTTTCTTTTTTTTTCCCCTTGAAAATGATAATTATGTTTTTTGGTATAGTAAATGAATAAATTAATTCAATGATTTTTTTAGTGACCCTAACTCAGACGCAAGAGAACCACTTCAATATATGATTCCCCCCCCCCTTTCACATTGAAACTGTAATGGCAGCTAATTATACTTATACCTTTTGTTGTAACAAATGCTTTAAGCCTTGGGTTACACGTATGATTAGAATCCATTACCAATTGCATACTCAAATGCAATAAGAAATAAATACTTGATTCTTTAATCCATATATAATGCTAAAAGTGAAAAAGAAACACGTGCATGGTAGGGAACCCCATACGAAAGCTGATGGGAAATTTGACAGCGTTGGTTGTCACAAGGTCCAACGTTGGGTGGCAAAAGGGAGGCAGAAAATTGCAGATTTGGGCCATCTTTGTATTGGGCCCTAACATAACACCAACATGCGATCAGATTGTGTTGTCTGTGCGGACTGGCAATGATTAACGAAATGACGATGATGCCCCTTCTGCCTGTGCCGGTTCTCGTTTGTATCGGTACAAGGCCACAGGAAACGTCCTTTCGCGCCTTCAATAAATAATACAGTACTTTCAAATTCCACGCCCCTCCACTTCCAACTCTTCATTATTACTTTCTTTGCTTTCCACATGCACTTTCTTCACTTGACATAAGGCCAAAAATACATCCTGGCTAGCCTGAATCACTTTCGAATCTTAATCTCGGTGAGTTGCAATACACTCGCTTCACAATCTTCAACGGGCCATTCCTCCCATTTTCTTTTCTCTTCTCCTTTTCCTTTCCTTTTTGTTTTTCACTCCGAGCAAATTAATGAAAGAAAAATAATTTTAGATTTATTCAAGATGTCGGAAGGATAATATTAAACAGAAATGATTCTTGTATTATTATCACTAGCATGTTTATGGAGCAGATGGTAGAATGTTGAAGGACTAGACATATAGATTATAGCAAGGCAGTCAGAGGGTTGTCTGTCGAAAGCATAGATATAAAACTCCGAAGTAGGATACAGATTTTGGTCGTGGCACAGATTTTGGTCATTAAACTTGCGTTGCCCTGTTAATTTGGTCATTAAACTTGCGTTGCCCTGTTATTTAAATGAGGGTATTCTTTCCCCTTTAGAGACGAACCCCACAGAAACAGATGAGATATCAAATACAGGGGTGGGTGATGTTTTATGTATATTCTATACTTTGTGGCCGCATTTGATTTGTGAGTACAAAAACAGAACTACCATGCTGGAGAGGGACATGCAAACGAAAACGAATACAAAATAAAAAGGATGGAATATGGGGTGCAGGTGGAATCAGGGGAAGGCAAAGATTCAGAGGGGGAGAGCAGTTCAAATGGGGATCGAACTGCCTGGCTAACGTCAAATGAACCAATGCCAAATGAAAGGATTGCTTGTAAAGTCAGATGAAGACAGCATTGGGGACGGGAAGCTACGGAGAAATGACACGTGGATGAAAACGTGGGGGGAAATGTCTGGAGGGGTGCATACAGAGCAGGAGTGTGAGAAAGGGCGTGCAGGTGCAGTGGAGTGTTGAGCTTGGGGAGGCCAACGGAAATTTTAACATGGCGGGGAGTTCCAAAGGAGCGGGTGCAAATACAAATACAAATCCAACTTGACGCGGCAGGACCGAACATGCGTCCCAAGCCAGCCAAGAAGGGCATCTTCTATGCTCATAGCCTCATACAGACAATTTCCAAGGACCCCTCACCCCCCACCATGCACTCTTTATGTCTGTGTCTTTTTGTCTACATGGCCTTCAATCCCCCCCCCCACCCCAAAACCACCACAAGCCCCGAGCAAACAAAATAAAAATTCAGCCCGCCTTCCCAATTGCCATTTGCATTCCACATCATCTCGTCTAACATGTCAAATAAAAGACACTTCTAGTTATCTTTAATTAAAAGTTAAAACCAAGAACAATTGGCGATCTAGTTGAACGCATTAATTTCTCACGATTTAATATTTTTCCAAAAATATTCATATTTAATAAAATGGGTGCATGGTGAATGGTAATAAAATATCAGTTCTAAACAATTGGACGCATGACTTCTACTATGGCAGTGAGTTCATCAGATTTGAATTATGTAATTATACTTCACCATTAAAATTCATATCAATAATTTAGATAAATTTATTTATTTATTAATCTTAAGTCGAGTATACATTTATAATCATTAAATTTAAATTCAAGACAATATTCACTTTGGGGGCTTATGTGTGAGACTGGGTGTTATGTTATAAAGAGAGAATTAAGAATGGATGATCTCCATGCCTCCGTTTATATGTTTAATTCCATTTCATGACTGTACTTAAATGGTTGAGAAAAGAGCTCATAAATTAATGGACCATATATTTGATTCAATAATTTGGGCCGTTATAATATCAATAAATGCTCTTAAAAACAATACCAAAAATCTTATGTAGAGTTTACTTAACTAAATAAAAATATATATTTAGTTTAATTAACATTACTACTGGCGATCTATCATTAAATCAAACGGATCCGATAGAGGTAATTTGGGGGGTGGGGAGAAGTATAGAAAAAAAAAAATAATTAAGATGATTCAGATCTTAAAGGATTCCACCCCATACCTTTGTGAGATTTAAATTGTATTCATATTAATTGGATACACTTATATTTGCATGAATAAATATACGCTTATTCAGGGATCTTCACGTGCACTAAAAAAAAGAAAAAGAAAAAAGAACCTGGTTCAGAATGAAAGCTGAGAATGTTGGAAGTACTAAATTGTGACAGGACTACCGACACATATTTTAGAATTTATTAATATGCCTAATGATTAACAAATTTAAATTTTAACGCGACACTCATCACTTCTGCATAGTAAGGGAGTGACTACAAAAACAGACTCGTTTTTGCTGCGATGGCGTCGGTTCATCAATTTCCCTTTCGTCCGGGTGCGCCCCATTTCCTTCCCACTATGACTGACAGCAAGCGACTCCAGGAATTTTATTCATATTTAATTAATAAGGATCCTAAGTCTTTTTGGGTATATTAATTTAATCCCGAGGCGTGCTCCTTTTGATGAAGGCAAAAGGACCCACTTTAATGTTTTAGGCTCGATAAACAAGGTCGGCAAACACAAGAGGCAGAAGTGGACAAAGAAACAAACAAAAAGGAACAAGGGAAGATGAATCTAGTAGTGAAATTTATTTGACAGTTGGTTACATATTCAGAATCACAAGAACCAGATTCTAGGAGCCTCATAGAAATAACCAAACACTAAAAAAAGTTCATTCCCAGATTCCGACCTCCATGAAGCCATCCTCGGTGGCGCACCCCCGAAACATGCCGTTACAGTTAAACCCATAAGCCACCTCTCCGGTGTTGGACACGGCGATCAGGCCAGCCTTGCCCTCGTCCAGCCTCTCCTTGATCACCATGTCCACCGCCTCCTGCAGGCCCAGCCCTTTGTACTCCATCACCGCCCCCACCTCACGCGCCAGCGTCCCGCGTATGATCGCTTCTCCCTCCCCTGTGCACGATACCCCACACAAGTCACACGCGTACGTCCCCGCACCTATCAGGGGTGAGTCACCTATCCTGCCACTCATCTTGTTCATCAGACCCCCGGTCGACGTGCCTGCCGCACACCTTCCCTGCCCGTCCACCACCACGCACCCCACCGTCTCCGGTGCGTATACGCTTATTGGCAGCCCGTTCATTTGCAGCGGACTCTCCACTCCCGCGCCGCACGTCTCGTATCCCGTCGTTGGAATCCTGTAGTCAAACTGCATCCCCCGAATATCCCAAATGGATTCCGTCAACCCTCTTTCTTACCATTTTTTATAATTAATTAAATAATTGATTGATTGAATAAAAAGCCGCCAGACAATTCGATCACTTACCAAAATAGCGTTGGCTTCCTTTGCCAGCTTCAGCATGCCCACATTCTCCGGGGTGATGAAGTATTCGTTTTCCACCACCTCCACGCCCTGCACCAATCCCAATCATATTTCACTCTTCACATAGATACTTCGAAAACCACAGGAATAATGCCTCGTCTCAGGTAAACCAACCGTGTCCACCAAATATTTTATCTTTTTCAATGTCTTATTTAAGAATATTAAAAACAAAACACAGGACCGAACTCAAACGAAGAGAGACGAACCTGTTGCCTTGCGAATTCTTCCGCGCCGTTGAAAGCGAGGTACGAATGGGGGGACTTGTCCATGACAAGCCGGGCCAACGAAATCGGGTTTTTCACGGTGGTGACGCCCGATACCGCGCCGCATCTTCTTTTAGGGCCATCCATGATACTCGCCTCCATTTCCACCGTTCCCTTTTCTGTCAGAGCAGATCCACGACCAGAGTTGAACAGGGGATCTGTTTCCAGTTCCCTCACCTGTGTCAAAAGGGAAAAGGCAAACTTTAACGCCGATCTATGGTAAAAACAGAACAAAAAGCGCTTAATTTTCCATTTGAAAGTCAATAAAATTAAACAACAAAACAATATGCATAAGAAATGCCGACAGCAGCGGCCGAAAACATGCATCGACTGTGGATGGCATGGGGGTTCAGACGCTTCAGAGTGCACATTGTGACAGCGTTTCTAATATAGTCTTTTGGCGAAACATAAAATTCGTAAGAGAATGTGATGCGAGGGTGGAGAGAGTGGAAGCAGGGGAAGAAGGGTGAGAATACATACGACAAGTTCGACGACATCGATGGCGGGAAGATTGGAACGAAGAGCAGAGATGCCGAGATGGAGACAGCGAGTAAGGAGTTGCTTGGCTTGCTCCTGACGCTGGGGAGGGAGATTAGGGTCGACACCAGCGCCGCCATGCACTGCGATAGCCCAACCCCCCATCTCTCTCTCTCCTTATTGTCTCTGCCCTCACAAGCTTGTGTGCCACTGCAAATGGAGAAGGGTTGGCAGGGTTTTATAGACAGTTTCGGACTTGAAACCAGTATTGTGTTGGAATTAAATTGGAACGCCCCAAATTATATTTGCTCACGGCCCTTGTTATTGTAACTATACATAATAATCTTCATTTGTATTTCATCTTCATAATTTTATATACATATACTATATAATATAAATGTGAAAGTTTGATGTAAATGATTTGGCACGCAAATTCAACCCGGCCCAGCCAGGATTGGCTCTGCATTTAAATCCTTTTTTTTTTTTGGTTATTGTCAGCGTGATTTCTTTCACGTGTTTTTCGTAAATAAAAAAAAAAATTAATTGCTCTTAATGTCACAAACAACATTATATATGGCACTACCCTTTAAGACACAGCATAAAAAGGAAGCCGAGTTATATTTTGAGGAAGTGCCAGGTGGGGCGTGCGGGGTGTGCGAGTGTGTGACTCACAGAGAGGAGACCTTCTGGCCTCTTTCCCCAGCCTTGACAAGTGGGATGTGCCCCCTGCAATTACGAATTTGCCCCTACTCTCCAGATTACATGGACTGCTGAAACCGGGCCCAACCGGTTTCCCATTTTACAACTTTGCCCTATTTTACTGGCCCAGCCCTCCCTTTCTTAGCTTCTTGTTACAACCTCTGTTCAAGTAGAAGAGAACTTACAAAGTTAGAGGGTTTTTGGAGACCTTTGAAATTATGTAAAGAATTTTAAAATGTTCAAGAGAAATATTCTGATATATTTTAAAATGTTAGAAACACATTTGGAACAATCTCCTTTTCTACAGCACCTTGTCACAACCTCTATTTAAGTATGGGAGAACTTGCAAGCTTAAAAAGTTTTTGAAAACTTTCAAGATTATGTAAAGAATTTTAAAATGTTCAAGAGGAATATTTTGGTATATTTCAAAATGTTAGAGAAACATATGGAACAATTTCCTCTTCTGTAAAGCCTTATCACACCCTCTGCTTAAGTATGAGAGATCCTGCAAGGTTAAAGAGTTTTTGAAGACCTTCATAATTATGTGCAGAATTTTAAAATGTTGAAGAAGAATATTCTAGTATGAAATGTTAGAGAAACATCTAGAACAATAAATAAATATCTAGAAAATTTATAAGGATCTAAAAGTTTGTAAAAACTTGTGGAAGGAATGTAGAAATATCGGTAATATTTTAAGATATTTTAAAATATTTCACACATATTTTAAAAAGGGTCTTTAAAAGGGTCATTATAAATATCTATAATTCTAGATATTATCATATAATATTTTAGATAAGCATTATTATATTGATCTCCATCGTTTTATTAAAGAGGTGGAAAAATTATGGAATAAGGGAGAAGTCTATAAATATTCCCGAGCCTTCTCATCCTTAACCAACTAGCAAACCAAACAAATTAACAAAACCCTCAAATTCATTCACTCAAGTTCTATATTTTCTACTTGTATGCCAAGCTCTTTAAGTCTCTTCACTCACACTGTGAGGGTTTGATTGATTTAATTAAGATTAAGTGATTGATCAAGATAATGCTAACACGGTTAAAAAACCAGGACAACATGATCCACCAACTCTCATTTGATTAAGAAATATAATAATAGCAGTAATAATAATAACAATAATAATAATAATAATAATAATAATAAATATGTAAAGATATGTTATATTTTATTAAATTTACCTCTCGTCTAATTTCTTCTATAAAATTATTATTATGCTGAATATTAAGTTTTTTATAAAAATATTATTGAATATCATTTTAAAATGCTAAAAAAAACGCATAATATGAAACAAATTGCAAATATAATGAAAGAGTATTTTAATATTATTGTTGTCGTTGTGATTTATATTTGTTTAATGTTTTTTAAGAAAACTGTGTCCATACAACATTATTCACCAGCGCACAAAATGATGGACTGAATCCCAAACAAATATTTATTTAATATTATCACGGTTTAAATTGTAAGACACTTCTAACCATATTTAAAATATCGGTAAAAACTATTAATTCCTTTCTTTCATTTAAAAAGGACGTGTCTTCCTTGTTTTGTTCTCAATTCCTTTATTATGAACAGTGAGAAAAGTATTGAGTCAGATTACATTTCTTATGCCCACCCTAATTCATATGAGATTTAATTTTAAATTTATCAGTCACTAAATATCTTAAAATTTATATTAAGTTTAGCTGAAAAAAACTTCAGCCAAAAGCATTCCGCCTATTGCAAATTATGAGATAATTTGAGAGGTATTTTATTATCTTAAAATATAAAATAATTTGATAAAAATATTTCATTAATGTTATTTTTTTTAATATTACCTTTAAAGTAAAGGAAGGATTAAATAATTATAATGTAAGTGAGATTTAATGTTGCATTAAATGAACAGTATCTTTTGAAGTTTATATGTTTATTTTAAAAATTAAATTTTAAATATTACTACCTTCATCCTAAATTATAGGATAATTTAAAAAAATTATTTTAAACTATAAGACACTTTGAGTATATTAAAATTTTATTAAGTATATCAATCTTAATATTATCCTTTTTCTTTTTATAATTAATTTTTATCTCTTTTCTTTTTAGTACATTAAATTATGAATATTTTTAAAAATTTATATTTTTATTTTAAAAAATTAAGATTGTTAAATATATTTAATAAAATTTATTTTAAAATTGTTTTGTAATCTGAAATGGAGAAAATATTATTAAGTTTTATCAATATGTTTAATTTTGTCTTAAATTATCTAATAATTTAATTCTATCGAGCATTATTTTGTGAGATTGGGTTGCTATTTTTTTCAGGGCCAGCCTCCGTATCTGGTGGTAGATTCACTTGGAAAGGAATCACGGGGACGGGGGGTTGGTTCGCCAGTGGCAGTTCCAGAACGCAGACAGACTGTCGCAAAGAGTCAAACTCCATGGCTCAGGGCATCCTGTGAATCTTTTGAGATTCGATGTGGTCTCCCCCAAAATTACTTATTTATTCTCCCTTCCTTCAATTAATAACAAAAAAATTTCAATGCGCCCTGTTGATTGCTTTCTTTATAATAATAAATGTCCTATTTGAACTTTTTCTCATATTTTAATTTACCCAGGCTCTGTAGTCTGCATCCGCCCTCAAGAGCATCTAGCTGTAATAATATTATTATATTTTAATGAAGATTCCCCTCGCTTGCCTAACTATTTTGTCCCTTAGCTCATTTCTTTTGTTTGCCCCCGCAATTGTACTTTAAAAGGATATGATTTTAACATGCACTTTATTTATATTTTATTATTAATTTATATATTATTTTTTATTTCATTTATTTAAAAATATAAAATATTTTTTTGAGAAATTAAATGTTAAAAATATAAATATTTTTAATATTTTAAGGTGTGATCATTTTTTTTTAAATATCCCTATTGATAATGACTTTATATTTATTATAGGGTGTTTAATAGGGATAAATATAAAAAGATAGGATTGGTTAGAAAGTAAGCAATTACTTTATTGAGGTGTGAAATTTTGTTAAAATATTTTATATTTTTAAACGGAGTAAATAATATTTTTGATCTCTTAACCCTTTCTCAGTGTACAAAAATGCAGGAATAAAAAATACAAAGATTAATACTAAAATGTGAGTAAAATATAAAAAAATTAAAGTTTTATTTTTTATACTATTTTTCAATACTGTTCGCCCATATTTTCTAATCACTCTCTGCAGATATTAAATTTAATTTAATTAAATAGCATTTTCATATCACACCGCCAAGATCAAATAAAAACAAAAAAAAAGGGTGCAACTAATGCTCTTAAGAGTGTACTATAATTCGTAATAAATGACATCAGCAAAGTATTTAGAAAGTCCAGACCACATAATTTCAATACGCTTTAGGTAAAGGTGTTGGTGTCCAGTCACCACTCACCCAGGGCAGCCATACTTATAAATTTGAGTCGAGATCAGAATAGTATTCCGCATTCAAATTCTTCTGATAAAAGAAAAAAAGAACTGCAAGGAATGTTGTGTGTTTTTTTTTTATCACGTTGATTTTTGATTCACCGTAAAAGTTACACAGTAACATTATAGATTCTTGATTCATCACATTTCTTTAATATTTTTAATTTTAATATACGATTTTAAATTCGTTACAATCTTATTGTGATTAATTAAATCGACGAGCATGCTAATAAAAATATATAGAATTTAATTTAAGTGCTAATTATAATTTTGTGGTAATAAGTTAAAAAAAATTATTGGATAACAGTGATACATAGGAATGTTTCGTCCAATGACGTCAAAATTATAGTCTTATAAATTGTTTCAGCCGGCGTGAATGTTATTAGTATACTGTTTTATGATCTCTAAATGTATACTGTGCGGTTGTTGGTTTTTTTTTTTTTTTTAAATGTATATTGTGCGCGGTTAAGAGAATCACTAACCCGCGCGCGAACCCTCCATGTTTTGATTTTTAAATGAAAATAAAAGAATAAGACGACGCAAGAGACTGGGAGTCAGAGTCAGTTACGTTAATTTTAATTGATTGATGTCCACTGTCATATGCATGAATCTAGAGAAATTTATTATAACATATGTGATTCTATTTCCATGGTCGCCGGAGAAAACAAATATATGTATATATTATATAGAGAGGGGGGGGGTGGTGAAGAAATTAGAGTGGAGCCGCTGGCATGTGATCTAAAATTAATATTATTGGTCAATGGTGGTTTCAACTTTTATTTCTGTGTTCCTTAAACCCTGGGCCATGCGGCCAAATGCCAATAAAATTTTCAGCCACTAGCTATAAATTAAGAGGCCTCCAATTCTGGCCGAAAAGGAAAGTAAAAAACAAGGAAAAGAAAAGAAGGGAAAGAACAGAGAGACCTTCACTACCCTCGGTTTACGGACAAGATAAGGACTGTGACTGGCTGGATTTGGAGACCAACCATCACACCATGGCATCTGCGTTGATCTATCAATTCTTTAAATGCAGATCAAACTAAATACCTTTATTCAAAAATACAAGAACATAGAGTATTTATTTTCTGTTTTTAAAAATTAATTTTATTTTTAAATAAAAATTTAAAAATTTATTTGGATAAATGTTTTTCATTTAAATATTTTTAAAATTGTTTTATTCTTTATTTTAAAAATAAAAAATAGAAACATTATTTTTTTGTTTTTTAAAATACACTATATTTGATTATTGAAAATTATAGTTATTTTGACTAATTTTTATTATTAATTATCAATATTAATTTTTTATAACTATCATTATCAGTATATATTTTTTAATTTTAAAGTTGTTTTTAATTAACATAATCAAATGGATTCTCATTTTTTTAAAACAATTTTGAAAACTATATTATAAAATAGTTCTTAAAAACAATAAATAAAAATAGAAAGCAAACATGTCCTAAATAACTTGACAATTTTAATTTTTCTATTTTTTTCTAAACGTGATAAGAATTTGTCGTACGTGAAGATTCCCAGTTATTGCGGTGCGCACGGACCTTGCTGCTAAGAGGTTCAGACTTCAGCTAATAAACAAACAAGTCAAAACAGAAACCATGTCGGGTTTGTCTGTTGGCCGTCTATTTTATAGCAACGAATAACAAAAAAACAAAACAAAACATGAAACACAATAAGGATTAATGTGATTGGATGGAATCGTTCAATATGCAGTGGTTTGTTAAGGAATCGATGTTGAAGCTAATGAAAGATGGAAGCTTGTATATTGACCGATTGTATTGAAATTAAAGAACCCTCACTTCCCAGCTTTGAGGGCGAGCATGTTGCAAGTCCAGGTCTCTCAAACTTGTTTGTGGACGTACAGCTTTCTCAGATGAGTGATCAGATCTTAATATAATCAAATGCAATATGGTTATAACTGATAGTAGGTGATTTTTGGAAAGCACAGAATAAAAAACGAGACAGGCATTTCAGAGGAGGAGTTTATGATTACCTGAAATAATAACAAACTGACATGGGGCATATATAGGTGGTGGATCGTTAATATGTCTGTAGAATAGAGAAAAGGCATACGTATATGGACGCTGGATCGGGGGCGTGCGTGGTCTTAGAAAAGGAAGAAGTAGGCGAAGAAAGAGGAGTGGGGTGGGTGAAAGCAGAACGCTACATAGGATCGTCGCGCAGCAATTGATCGATTTATTTATGTTGGGGTGCTGATGGTCGGGAGGGGAATCCACTGCACACCCCAGAAAAGAATACTGCGGTACTCATAAACATAAATATATTAAGTAGTTAGTAACGTCGGCGGGAAAAAGGATCGGTGAAGCCATGAGATATTAACATCATAAGTGAATTGCAACATCTTACGTGCGAGTTGGGACCGCGAACACGCAGGCGGCGGCCATGGCAGTAAATATATAGACAGTCCCTTTTTAAGTGAAAACTAAAGTCAAAAGTGAACATTTGGCCAAAAAATATATATATATACATACATATATATATATATATATATATAGAGAGAGAGAGAGAGAGAGAGAGAGGTGAACCCAGTAGATACAGCTTTTTTTCAACCCCGTTTCCTTTATTTGATCAAGAAAATCGGTGGTGGGGCAGTTAAAGGAAAGCAAAGCAGCCCACTTGGATGGTAAACAAGCAAACAAGGCATTGAAAATTAGGAAACGTAACATTATGTGATGTAACTGTATTTCAAGGCTGTTAAAAGTAACTGTACCAGAAAAAAAAAACGAAATAAGACGCGTTTGCGATTGCATATGCAGGGATACACACAACGGGCAGCTGACCGGATTTGAATCACCACCATACATTTTCTCAATGCATTTCTTGATGTTTAATTTCATCCATCCACTTAATTATTATTTTTAATTTAATGATGTCAGATTGTATCACCATTGAAATGCTTTTGAAAATAAGTTCACAATGCTTATTTATGATAATCATTAAATGAAAAATATTTATTTTGATATCATAATTATCAATCTGACACCATTGAACTAGATGAATAATTACACAAACAGATGATGTTAAGTATGGAAGAATGTATCAAGGGAGAGTATCAGGAGGATGTAAATTAGCAGCTAACCCTATCCGTGAGGAAGGAGATTACAAGGAAGACGGAGCTGCGGGTTAGACTTTTCCAAATAATGAGGATCCATAAACCATGTAGACACACCGAGTGAAAAGATGAATGAATGTAATTTGACATTTATGACAAGAAGTGAAAAAGACGATGGAGGGAAAGAAACGGTCCCTCGGAAGAAAAAACTTGAGAGGCGTGCATCTCCCGTTTCCAACAAGCACACCGGGGGAGCCCTGTCACGTGGAGGTCGGTTGTAAAACTAAACACGTGACGCGATGTGAAAGGGTGATTTCCTACAGTGCCCCCTGTCATGGTTTAAACTTTAAAAGCTCAGCTCACTGAACTCACTCGTGTGATTTTTATATATTTGATATTGTAATTTAACCCTGCTAATAAACTATCTTGACTTTCCTGATCATTTATTTCCATTTTTTCACAGCATTTCAATTTTTCCTCAATTTTTTATGTTTCTGGATTTTTAGGTTGATTGTACTCCATATTTCTTTTTCTGTCTGACCGAGAGATATTGTGACAATAAATAGTTAATTAGAGTTGAATTTAAAAGTTTATAGCAAGAACTTTTTGTAGAAATAGATATTGCAAAGACAATGGTTTTGTAAAATAGAAAAACGAATTTCTCAAATTGAAATCTGTGTGGTGGCTGTCAATTAGCCGTTGACAGGGTAATTGAAATTTAAAATAACGAGACATTAAAATGGAGGGTAAAATTAAGAAAAGAAGAAGATAATTCTTATATTATATATAAATTTTGTTTTTCGTTTGATTGGGGGTTGTGTTTTTTTTTTTTTTTCTCCCAAAGGACGACAAGAAATTAAAGGAAGGAGTAGAAATTAATGAGCAGCATTCCAAAGAGAGAGATGAGAGGAGAGGAGAGTGGGAAGGAGCGGGAGTGTGGGGACAGGGGGCGGAATCGCATGTGGATTGGTGAACGTCGCATCCACCACTGTCACCTTCACGCCCACCCACGTTCCTCAAGCAGCCAGAGAATCTTTCCCAGATTCCCCTTCCACGTCACCCACCCCCTCACGTGCCCTACCTCCTGATAGAGTGGGAGCGATAGCGAAGTGATGCTGAGTATGATTCCAAAGGATCTCATTTACTTTATGGAGATATAGGTGCCGAGTCTTTATGAGACCCGAGGGCGCCCACCCCCTCCGAATTTTGAGTGAATCTCTTCCCCAAGAATATACTCCAGGAACCCACCACCACGCTTGTGCTGCTGCTCCCTTTCACGCTCCTTGCTTCCCCCCTTCCTCTCTGCTACTCCTCTCCCTTTTCACTACCCCAACAACATCTCTCTACCCTCTTCTTTCCTATTCCTTCTTCAGGAAAAGCTACATTGTTTTTTGCGTGCCTGTATTTGTTCCACCAATAATATGCATTTGTCTTTAGTGTTGGTGTATTACTGATCAGGAATCAAACAAACTCCCCACAGCTAGAAATTATCAAATAAATTAACAACATTTGAAATTTGAGATATATTTAATCGAATTGCTCGAGTTCCTTGGATCCATCCAAATAATCCTGCACCTACGTACGGAATCTGCAAGTTAAATGAATAATAAACCCCTCCGGCAGAAATAAGCCACGCCCACGCACCACCACTACGGATTTACTGTATCTAGGACTTCCATAGATAAAAACAAAGCAAAATTATATTAACCAATACAATCGATCATTAATGGAAAGTGTCCCGCCCATCTGACAAAATAGTAGGCGTGACTTGTGACTGAGTTTTTTTTTTTTTTTGGCCAGGGAGAGTGACCTTACGATGAGTGCTCACAATTGACAAATAATTACAAAATGAAAAGTCTTGTTTGGCTATTAAAAATGAATGAAATAAAATGAATTAAAAAAAATAAATTATGCTCCTTTTTTATGATAAGCATAATAAAATTTATGAACATATATTATAAATGTGAAAAATTATCACATTCTTTAAAAATATTATAAATTATTATTTTTAATTTTATAAATTAAATTACTCATCTCTTTTATGAATCTACTCATATATTTTCTTTAATTATATTATTTTTTAATTCATTTTATTTCTTTTATTTCTAATAAGTAAACGGGACTTTAGTAAATGATGAACCAAAATGAATTTAAAAAAAGAGAGAGAATAAACGAAGGTCCACATGGCCATAATACAAGATGATTAGGCACTGCAAAGGGACGAAGAAAAGGAAGAACAAGGAGAATAGAAGCAGGGGGCCGGGTGACAAATCACATGCACTCACATTTTACTTTTAGGAATCACGTCCCGCTTCTAACGCCCGGATAATTCTCACCGCTCTTGTTGCCGGTCACTCTCGCCAGTCAAAACTCAACAAGTGTATTCACAGTTACTAGACACACCGCCTGTGACTTTAGGCACCCACGAAAATGACGGTCATAATGCGGCGAATGCATTCCATTCATCCATCCAAAGGCCGTGATTCCTTTTGAATTCTCTTCCAACCACCCATCAGTTTCATCTTCCATTTTTCCTCGGCATCGAGTCAACTCTACAATTAATCCCTCCTTCCGCATTACACAAGCCCACAAGCAAACTCCTTCACACAATTCATCACTCCTTCTGTTATGCTACACGACGGCTCTTGTGCCATCACATGAGATACATTTTTTAAAATATTATATTCTTCAACTGATTTTTACATACGCCTACCATTCACTTGTCCAGATAATTCCTAATTATTACCGACTAGAAATCTTAAACGATGAGAAAGATGAATAAAAAAAATATAAACCAGTACAGCTAAAGAGATAAAAACAAAACCAAAATTATATTATACAATATTGCAGTGACTCGAATTTTCCGGTGGAGACTTGTGCAGGGGAAAAAAGAAAGGCATGCTCATCCTTGCTCCCTTCGTTCTCCACTATAAAACAAACTTAATTAACTCTATGCCTATAAAAAATGGTGGTTACATCCTTGAAATTGTTGACAAAATATGTAACTTTTTAATTTTATAATTTTTTTCAATTAATAATCTTAATAAATTATTGTCTAAAAATTCAAAGGTCAATAACTAGCTGAGGTAAAATTGGAGAAAAAAGTTACTGGATAGTCACTTAATTTTGTCTTATAATAATAACGACCAAAAAAATGTTTTGAAAGTTTGGTTAATTTATTTTACGGATCAGCGCATTTTGTTATCAAAACTAGTTAATGATTTAAATTCCAGCGAGAAGCTTAATTAATATATACTCTATCCAGTTTTATTTATAAGGCAGAGTCAAAAGACTTTTATTATTCTATTTATAAATTAACTCATTAATTTCCATTGCAATTTTTTCTACTCGACTTCTATTGAATATTGAAGAGAAAAAATATATTATTAAATTATATATATTTAATAGGGATAAAATTAAGAAATAATTAAATTTTTAAACAGAGTTAATAATTATTTTTTTTTTAAATTCTGACAAAACAAGTCGGAAGTTTCATATAAAAGACTACAAGTGTATGTAGGTTCCACATCCAGCAAAAGCGAGAACAACACAGCTTACACATTGTTTGTAATAAGTCAAATTAAAAACGCAAAATAAAATAAAATTACTTTACATTACAACGTTGGAATAGCCAGCCATGCGATATTTGAATAGGCCTCGGCATTCGCTCGATCATCATAGATGCAATATAAACCTGATTTTCCTGTGCTCCTACCTGTCTTGTTTCGGCCTCCCTCTCTTCCCCCACCCCCCCCGAGTCGTTCCAATTATGTTTGTGGCCCAACAGATCTTCTTGTATTAATTTCTGGGTCAGATGTATCTCAGCCTATTAACAACACAGACTTGTTGTTCTTGGCCCATCGTTCCACACGTCCATTAATTTCCTGAGGAATGTAGACACGACTATTCTTCTCTCTAATCTTGAACTGTCACCACTCCACTCAACATGTCCATTTATTTCCACTCGGCTTCATTTAATCATTTATTTGCTGAGCATATGGCTTCATTGTGTTCCCCCAGACCCATTTCTTAGAAGCAGGCCACTTTTCCAATGTGCATTGTGCTCCATTGGACTGAAAACCAAACAGGTCTATATGGCAGTAAGAGGGCCCTTACCCAAATCTTCGAGAGAGGAAACAAAGTTTGGCCAAAATCCAGGGAACAACTATATTTTGCCATAGCCTTTTTTTCCCGACGCATTGACAGAGTCATTTGTGAGTACTTGTGATTGATGTTGGTGTGAGGGACTGGGATGCAGGTGCTGCAACATCAAGTGTGGCAGCACTTGTGAGTCCTGATTTTTCAATAGATATGGCCAAAGTGCAAATGTGACCCTTCGTTAACTTATGCTTCTCGAAATCCTCCAATTCAATTGTTGTTCAGTTTGGCGCCAATTTCTCCATGATTTCCTTCTCCTTTGGCCTAAACCTTGCCGACACTGAAAGCCTCTGCTCATGTCCCTTTCCTCTCATTCCCTTCCAATCTATCATCATCACTCCGCTCCACATGCAATGACACATTCCGTCCCCTCATTTCAATCTCAGCCTCTCTGGATCCCTCCTTCAGTTTTACAGCCAAATCTCTGCATGTAATACCTTGCCCGTCTATTTCTTTCTGGAGAAAATGGCTAAACAAAAATCAAAGTATACATGGACCACGGGGGATGAAGAATGGACCACATGTCCAGATGCGGTTACCCAATCACTTGATCTCAGAATGCCAGCAAAGGCTGAGAAGCAGAAACAGATTATAGGTTTGGCATTACCTGGGTCCTTGGATGGTGACACCACCAGCCCAAACCCACAAGCCCATTTCCCTCTCTCTCTCTCTCTCTCTCTCTCTACTCTAGAAATTGCATGTGATCAACTGGTTTGAACATCCCCTGCGTCTGGGGACTGGGGGCAAATTAAATTTCACATTTGGATTCTACCATGCTCTTTCTGCTTCCTTCATTATGACTTTCACGTCGGGAATGTGCATCCCCTGTCCCTTGCTCTTTAATTCGCTTGCCAATCACTTTGTAATTAATCCCACTATTCAGGTCCCACCTCCAGTTTCCCCAAACGCTCTCTCTCAAATTACACCCCTTCCCTTCCATTCTGCTCTTAATTGTTGCTCCAAATCCAATCATGCTCGTACTTGCAGTGTGTAAACTAGGAAATACATTTAACATGCGCATATCCGAATCCAATATTATGGCCTGTGAATTGTGACTGACGGCAGTAGATCACAGCATGGCATGGCCTGCCAGCGCCCGTTTCATCTCTCAAGTTTCCGTGGGCCCCCCCGTGTCCTTTCTTCTTCTAGAGGCACAGACCCAATAAAAAATGAACAAGGAGAAAAACAAAGAGGCCGAGTACGGGTATCACATTTTAAACTAATATCAATGGGGATGGCATACAATTCGTATAAAGTAGTTGAAAAGTCTCTGTTGGCGCACAGTGATTTCCTCCGATGGACTAGAACTTTTTGGGGAATGCTGATTAGTAATTAGCAAAGAAACGAAAAAGTGCGTAGAGACCGTATTTAATCGGAGGAATTTGTGAGCAAAATTAGGGTGCGAGGGAACTGGGTATGTGCTTTGGTTTTAATTCACTCCCTGCACTGTGCACTGACCTATATTAATGGTCCCGCGATGCGTCTAGCACGCATAGCAGTACTCGAGCCACCCTGCCATTTCTTTATATCCTTTCGGGCTTTGCCATCTACCTTTTGCACTTCTCTGAATCTTAATTGAAGTTATCCGGGGACCAAATCGCAGTGTTTATAGAATGCGAAAAGAATGGCCGGTTGAAATAATTAAAGAATTCCAAAAGGCAGAAAGAACGGGAGAATCCCCTAAAGAGAGCAAGTAACAATCATACTGTAAATTGTAGCAGTCTTTACGGCTTCAGTGGAGTGAAAAGATGGGAATACGAAAAAGTAAAAGAACAAGAGATGGTAGAGGGCTCAAAAACCCCTGCAATGGTAGGGGGCTCAAAAACCCCTTCCCATATTTGCAATCCATTCTTCATTCCTCCCAAATAAATAATTCATTCTTTGAAAGACTCAAGTAAGGATGTTCAAAACCGAACCAAATTTGATTAAAAAAATTTTATTTATTTATTTATAAAATATATAACCATTTATCTACAAGAAGCATTTTGTTTTGAATTTTTTATAATAATAAATAAACATTTTTAAAATACTTGAATGAAATGCATAATATTAAGTAATCATAATAATCATGCTATGATCATCATTTAATTATTTACAACCTAAAAGCCTCAGCATTCAATTTATCTACAAGAAACATTTTGTTTTGAATTTTATATAATAAGTTTTTCATTATTTATTAAAATATAGATATATAGATAAACATTTTCAAAGGATCTGAATGAAAATATATAATATTAAATAATTTTAATATTAAAAACTTATATGAATTTTTATGATTAATTATTGTTATCACATTAAAATTTTATTATATTTTTATACCTCTATTTATGAAAAAAAGGAGTCAAAAAGAATTAAATTTAATTTTAGTACATAGCACCATTATGAAGATGGAGAAAAGAAAAAAAAAATTAAACAAGTGTATTAAAACTTGATCAAGACCTTAACCAAACCGAAAATAAAACCGAACCAAACCAAACTTTGTAAAAACCGATCAGGTCCCAATTATTAGTAAACCGAATGGTTCGGTTCGGTTTGGTTTTTGCCCAAAACCAAACCAAACCGAACCTATGAACACCCCTAGACTCGAGAGAAGAAAAATAAAAACCTAGAGTATAATGAAAAGAGAATCACATTTAAAATTTTTCAAGAGAATTATTCATATAAAATAATGAATATGGAATTGTTCATTGTTAGAATGATATTAATGATTTTGTTTTTTCTCAAATAATGATTTGTTATTAGTTTTTATTTATAATAATTATCTTGAAGATTTTTAAATATGATTCTTCATAAAATAAATATCTTTTTAACCATTCACTTTTATCGTGCCCCTGCACAAGCAAAGATTCTTGTATAGAAATATGGTAATTCGTGTGCAGGTTAGGCAGGAAGGCAATCCTTTTTTTGTAATCATGAGGTAATTAGGACAAATGGGGAAAAAAATGTCTGGGGACTTTTCTTTCAAATGCGCATGGTATTTTAAACTTTTTTTTCAGAGTAATGGCATCTCGGTACCCTTAAAAAGCGTGCAATTTTGCCTTGCTATTAGTCTACCTGTTTATTGACTGTAATTTTGACTTTTTTGTGCCAGATGTAAAAAAAAAAATCCATCTAAAACTCACCTCTAAATCTAAAACCATTGTCTAAAAAAACCTTAACCTTTTTTTATCTTGAAACCCACCATTTGTCGAACATGAATCCACATTTAAACCTAAACCTACCACTAAGCCAGAATCATTGAAACTACTCAAGTCGTTAAAATGCTTCACCTAGTCACGTCGCATCTTTGAAGATTTTGGCTCATGGTAGTTCATTTGTCTTCTAATCATCTATAAACAGCAAAATGAGCTTGAAAAATTTTCTTCCTTATAAATGAGTTCATCTTAGAAGCCCCGAGTTTCTTAAAACTTTCAATTTCAATGAAAAAGGATCATAGTAAACTAGAACCACAATCCAATCCATACTATTAGAGACAATAAAGAAAACACATAGCACACATTTGGCACTCACTATTCTTAGGTTTATGTGGTTGGGATAAGAGGGTAGGAAAAAAGAGAAGTTACTTTGGTTCGACATTCACTGTGCTGTAATGAGAGGGTCATCTCATTGAATGTCATAAGGGTGCCATTGCACCATTTCCTCATCGATGAGCTTCTTCCACAAAAGCTTACATGTAGATCTCTTGCATGTGGGATTAATTACATGTTCGAATATCCTTGCTTGCATCTTAGAGGCATTATCACTATTGCTAGAATGCTCTTCAAGCTCTCACTTACCATTTTTGCTTTCTTGAAACAAGTATATTAGAGGTTGTAAAGCCCAACTCTTCACAGAAGCCCAGGTCTCGTTTGTAGTAGGCTCATGTATTGTTTGGTTTATATTTCTTTATTCTTTTATTCTTTAGAAGGTTGTAGATATGATGATGTGGCCTATCATTTGTAATTGCTTCTTGTTATATAATGGGCATAGTACCCTAAGCCATTCACATTGAGTGAGCCTCATTCTTTAAAAATCATTTCTTGGTATTAGAGTAGAGCATCTATGGCCTTTTCTTTGCTTCTTGCTACTTTTAGTGCACCACTCTTTGTTTCCTTCACTACTGTAATTCCTACCATGTCTCTTTTTGCTTCCTCTGGTTTTATACCTCATATTTCTGCTGAAATCTCTTCCTCAAATGTGCTCACCATGTTTGTACCTCTCCTCAACAGTCTTAATCAAGTAGGATCGATCGAACTATTTGCTTTGGCACAACTTTGTGCTTTCCATCTTGCATGGTCACTATCTCAAAAATTTTCTCACTAGCATGTGTCTTATTCTACAAGAATTTATTTTCAATGGAACTGATATTGTTGTAAATCTTGCCTTTGATGATTGGCATTCTGATAGCCAATTGATTTATGGATGGCTTCCTGGGTCTATGAGCCCCAACATTTCTTCCCCAGTTCTTTATTGTCGAACGACTGCTCAACTATGGAAGGCAGTGATAGATTTGACCTGTTCTAACACTCATTCTCATCTTGTGCTAATGAAGACTGAGTTTTAGAGGACTCAAAAAGGGTCTTTGAAGATGGAAGACTATATCAATCGTATAAAGCTTTTGCTTGGTCATATGGCTCTCATAAGTTATCCTCTTGCCGTATCAAAAATTGTATGTAGACACTTGCTGGACTTGATGTTGACTATACTCCCATAGTTTTTCATCTTTTGGACAAGTCATACTTATCATGGATAGATCTTCAATCCTATCTTCTCAACTATGAACGGCATCTTGAACATATCAATAGTGTTAGCACTGTAAGTATTGCTTTTGCCAATTTGAGTTTTTCTTCTAATTCTTCCATGCCTGGTCAGGGTTCTAGTTCTAGATCTAGTTCTCATTTGGGCTCTCACTCTTTGTGGCAAGGTTTAGGCCATGGGAGGGGAAATTGTGGTCATGGTAAGAATAATCGTAACAAGCCATGGTGTCAGCTTTGTACCAAATATAGATATATGGTTAAAGATTGTTTTCATAAATTTGATATAAACTTTATGCATCTTATGAATGCTTCATCCTCTCCCACAACATACTATGCATCCTTTGACAGGGTTTAAGATCCTGCCTGGTATATTGAGAGTGGAGCCTCCAATCATGTAACTCATTAAACCACTGGTTCCAGTGGTACGGGTAAATTAACTATGGGAAATGGTAAAGGCTTAAACATCGTTGGTCATACCTTTAGTTATATCAATTGTGGCAATAATAAACACTTGATCCTTAATGATGTTCTAGTTGTGCCTGCTATAACGAAAAACTTGCTTAATGTCTTTAAACTTATATTGGGTAATGATATATTAATCTAGTTTTATCATAATTGATGTGTTGTGAAGGAAATGAGCACAAATCAAGTACTACTTAGAGGAAAGAGGTGCGAAGGACTCTATAAGGTTGATAGTTCCCTTCATCGAGTTTTTCAGCTTTCTGATGATGATCACATTAAAAACAAGCCAATAGCCTTAGTTGCTACTTTAGACACTTGGCATCGATAATTAGGACACTCTTCTTGTAGTATTGTCAAACAAGTTTTGCAAAGTTGTAATATACAATTTGATAGTAATGAAACTTTTGATTTTTGTAATGCTTGTCGTTATGGCAAAATGCACAAACTCCTATTTCCTTTATCTGAATCATGAGCTAAAGCTCCTCTTGATCTTATTTACATAGATTTATGAGGGCCATCTCCAATTATTTTAAAGTTTGGTTTCAAGTTTTACATTAGTTTTATTGATGATTTTAGTCAGTTTACTCGGCTTTATCCTTCACGATCTAAAGGTGAAGCATTATCTGCCTTCTTACAATTTTCAAAAGTTGGTATAAAATCAGTTTAGTAAGAAAATTAAAAATCTACAAAGTGATTAAGGAGGTGAATTTTATAGTTTTACATCTATTTTAGCAAATTCTGGTATCAATTTTCATTAATCATGTCCTCATATGTTTGAGAAAAATGGAAGAGTTGAAAGGAAGCACCAATATATTGTTGAAATAGGCTTGAGTATGCTAGCCCAAGCTTCTGTGCCTCTAAATTTTTGGTGGGAAGCTTTCATGAATGCTATATTTTTTATCAACAGATTACCAACCCATGTTCTTGATAATTTATCTCCATTCGAAGTGTTGTTTAAGGCCAAACTGAATTATGGAGGTTTTAAAATTTTTAGTTGTGCCTGCTTTCCATGCTTACGTCCTTCTAACAAGCATAAATTGAAATTTCATAGTGAATGACGCCCTTATCTTGGTCCAAGTTCTTGACATAAGGGATACAAGTGTTTGAGTTCTTCTGGATGACTTTACATTTCATGACATGTGATATTTAATGAAAATGATTTCCCTTTTTCAGGATCATTTTCATCATCAAGGCCTCATACATAAATTGCCTCCTATGATTTTTGGTTGCTAAGCTCACTACCTGATTCTATTGTTACTCATGCAAATCTTAGGGATAAAGACGATATACTGTTTCCTTCCACGATGTCGTTGTATGAGTTATCTAATGCCACGTCATTGCCTTCTTGTTCAACCTCTAAACGTCCTAATATTTCAACAACATTATTACTGTTAGCATCTCCATCAAAAGGCACTTCAGTTTTGGTCTCTTCTTTAAATAGTCCAAGTTTGTCAATTTTATTGGATTCTACTATCTCTAGTCCAATTTGTAAGATCTGGTTGATATTGATGTTAGTATTGATGTTCCTTCATTAGCCCAACCAATGCAGAATACTCATCCTATGGTCACATGAGGCAAGCTTGGCATCTCCAAGCCCAAGTAACCTTTTATTGGTTTGGTTCAACATGATTCCCAATGTTTGGTTATAGAGCCTTCTTCTGTCTCTGAAGCTTTGAAATTAACTTACTAGAATTAAGCAATGGCTGATGAATTTGCTGCTTTGCAGAGGAATGATACGTGGGATCTCATCCCTTTTTGACCTTCTTACAATGTTATTATTAGTTGCTGGGTATTTAAAACTAAGTTCAAGCTTGATCATTTTATGGAATGTTATAAGGCTTGTCTTGTTGCTAAAGGGTATCTTCAAGAACTAGGTATAAATTATAGAGAAACTTATAGTCTTGTAATCAAGCCTTCCACTATTAGAGTTATGCTAACTTTTTCTGCTTCTTAGAACAAGGATGTCCGACAGTTGGATATTAATAATGCATTCCTTAATGGTTTCCTTTTCTAAGACAATTTACTCGACTCAACTAAAGGGTTTCATTGATTCAGCAAGACCCAATTATGTTTGCTGGCTGAAGAAGGCATTTTATGGTTTAAAGCAAGCACCTCGAGGTTGGTTTGATTGGCCATGGACTACTTTACTCTCATGGCAATTCATCAATAGTAAAAGTGATTCACCTTTGTTTTTCTTTCAAAACAGAGATCAACTTATTCTTATTTTAATTTATATTGATGATATACTTGTCATAGACAGTAATAATTCAAGCTTAACATGTTTTTATCACTAAGCTGAATGCTCTATTTTCCTTAAAGGATATGGGATTTGTGCATTATTTTTTTAGGATTGAAACATCACGTGATGCTAATGGCTTCTACTTAAATCAGAGCAAATACATCTCTGATCTCTTATCTAAATGGCATATGTCTAAATCTTTTTCATACTCCACTCTTATGGTCCCTGGTCATACTTTGTCTAAGTTTGATAGTCCACCTCTTACATCTGCCACAATTATAGATGTATTGTTAGATCTCTTCAATACTTAGCTAATACACATCCAAACATTGCCTTTGCCGTTAGTAAACTTAGTCAATTCCTTTCTTCACCTACTATATGTTATTGGCAAGCTGTGAAGAGGTTACTCAAATATTTGCACAGTACTATTAACCTCGGGTTACATCTTAAGAAAACTAATCATCTTGATTTTATTACTTTTGTTAATACTGACTGGGCATCCTGCCTTGATGATCGACAGTCCACTAGAGGATATTTTGTGTTCTATGGTGATATTCTTGTCTTACGGTCTTCTAAAAAGTAGACTGTGGTTGCTCTTTCCAGTATAAAGTCTGAATATCACGCTCTTTCTCATACTATAGCAGAATTAATTTGGTTGCGTTCCTTGCTTCATGAACTTGGGCTTTCCTCGTGTCTCACTTCTGTCATTTGGTGTGATAACGTTTTTGCTGTAGCTTCATCCTCTAATTTTACGTTTCACACTCGCACCAAACACATCAAAATTGATTAGTATTTCATTTATGATCTAGTTCTTGTGAAGACTCTAGCTATTCATCATGTACCTTTTGAATATCAGCTTGCTGATCTACTTACGAAACCTTTGAGTTCTTCTTGCTTTCTTTTTTAGCGGAACAAACTCGATTTACATCTTGTACCCTTTTGTTTGCAGGGGAATGAAACGAGTATATCAAAGGTCATAAAGCTTAGCTCTTCACATAAGCCTAACTCTTATTTGTAGTAGGCTCATGTATTGTTTGGTTTATATTTCTTTATTCTTTTTATCATTTTATTCTTTAAAAGGTTGTAGATGTGATGATGTGGCCTATCATTTGTAACCATTTCTTATTATATAATGAGCACAGTACCCTAGGCCACTCACGTTGAGTGAGCCTTATTCTTCAAAAATCATTTTTGGCCAGCAGTGTTTTTAAAACAGGACCGGAAGTTCAAACCGGTCCGATCGTTAATCGGTCTGACTTTTGGTCTGATTCATAAGAAAAAGTCATTTTAAGAGTTAAGCTGGATTGAGTTGTTTTGAACCAGCAATCGGACCGAGAACAGGAATCAAGCCGGGAATCAAATTCGGTTTTCAAAAACGGACTGTTAAAAAAATCTTTTTTTATTTTTTTAAAAATAACTAATTTTTTTAATCATTTGATATTATGTTATATCATGTAGCTTGTTAAGTTATGATAAACTTAAAATGTTTAATTTTTTTAAGTTAAATGATAATTTCATATGTATTTCTTATATTTAAATTATTATATACATATATAATTTTTTTTAATTTAATTATTACGTCACCGGTTAGACCATTGGTTGAACCATGCGAACCGAGAATTGTTGACTTTTTTGGTTTAATGTCCGGTTCGATTCTGAAAATATTGTTGGCAAGAACCTACCTTTGTCTTTCGAACATTCTAGCCTAAGTCAATTAGAATTCAGAAACGAGATGGATTGGGATGAATAAGTTTTCGACTCATCAAAACTCGAATCAGCTTCAGTCTTGCGATGCCAATTTCTTCAAATGCAATGCCAACGACAAGTCCCTTTGTGTTGAAAATTATAAAGCAAAATTGCACATTTTTTAATAGTTTCGAGCGTTACTTTTAAAAAAGTTTAGGGTATGAAGTGTCATAGAAAGAAAAGTTTGAAGATATTTTTAATTTTTTGCCCTTTAAATTAATGGTAATATGGTAGATTTAGAGGTAGAGTAGATAAATAACAGGAAGATGACACGGGATGAAAGCCCGAGGGAGGGAACGGATTTAAAAAGCAAAAAGTTGGAGGCAGGCTGAGCGGGGCGTAGTTCAGTGTTAGTGATGGCACCGAATACGATTCTCTCAAGGACTGGTATGAAGACTTTATTGAGGAGCGAGTCAAAAGGATCAAAATAATGAGACGTGTTCACAAAAGAGAGAAAGGGAAGACGAAGGAGGTCAGTGAGATCAATCAAGTGGGTTTCTCCTTGGGAGCAATACTCTCATTTGTCTTATATGGCCTTTTTCTTTTGGTTTGAAATACGAGCTACAGTGTCTACCCGCATTTTCCACCATAAAAGCACGCAAACAACAAACACGTCTCCAACCAGATCAATACATGGTGGTTCCCCAGTTTCAACATTCCTCGCCTCTCTCCCTTTTCTGCTCCATCTGTGAATCTGCATCTAATTGCAATCAAAATCTTTGTTCCCTTGTCTAACCTGAACCTACTATGATCCTTCCATTTTTGTATATTCTCGCGTACTTCCCTCTCGGGTTGCTCCTTTTAATTTGTTACTTGACTCTGATTTTTTGAGGATTCACGCTGTGCCCATGCGAGATTTCGAAGGTGAAGCTGCATGTGGGTGTGAATTGTGCTGTCTTACTGTAGGATTTGCACCAAATCCCACAACTTCTATATTTGTACTATACAAAGATATCATTATCATAGCAACATGGTCAAACAACCTCCCAAACCAGCTATCCTTTTACTATTAAAATAACATATAAACTCCGACATTCACGGTACGTCATTTTTTAAAACATTAATATATATATTTATATATGTATGCATGTATATATGTAATCTATAACTAGTTACTTGTATGATTTTGGTTTCTCTAATTTTTATAAAAATTTATTCGGCCATTCAAGGCCCTGTTACTCGACTATTTTCTAAGACCTTTCACTTGTCAAATGAATAAATAATATTCATGAAACATGACATTCAATCTTTGATGAATAATTTCATAATTTAACTTCAATGTCAATGACACCCTCCTATCTCCATCTTTCGTTCCTTGACACGTTTTTTTTTTATAAAAAAAAAAAATCAACACTCTCGCCCTCTTTTTCTTTTTTCTTTTGTTTCGTTACGAGGGCGGAATTAGTCTCACGGATTCTTGCAGCCTGTTAAAATATACGGATTATATCTATTAAAACAGAGAAGAAAAAGGAGTGAAAGTCTATTCTCTCCCTTGCTCTTTCTCTCTAAGTAACTTTGTATTAAATAGGAAGAGACTAAACGCAAGGCATTCAAATCCAAAATCAACACTAAGAATACTAATAGTCCTCCTACTCAACAGACAAGTGCTCGACTATAATTTAGATCTCGTGAAGCTATGAATATATATTTGTCGCGAATGATTTCATCTATCGATCGGTTTAATTTCTTGGCAGAACCCGCAAGATCATCAAATACATAAAGACAAAGGTCTTCCTTGGTTTATGCGAAAACAAAAGGAGCAAGGAAAAGAACATCTTTCTCTTTTTTCTAATAAAAAATAAAAAGAAAATAAAGAAAGAGAAAAAGCATGGGATCAAACATCAATACAGCTACCAGCTGGAGAGCTCTTTGCAAATGCTTTTTATAATGTCTATTGTAATCTAAACACATGGAGAGTGTGAAGGTATTAAATGTAAAAATGAATTAACTGCTCATGGAGCACCGAATAATAGAAACGCCACATCAAAACAAAAGCGACTCTAAACTGACACTCTCAACGAGGTCAACACACCAAGAATGGCCATAAAATCTGTATTTGAATAGCCTCCAGTGGCCGACATGTTTTTCCCCCTCTCATGAATCTCCCTCTTACCAACGCCCCCTGCTCGCTTCACATTTTGATTCCCCGCAAACATATCGACTCACTTCACTACTAGGAATCTTTAACCATTTCTCGGCCAAAAATTATATGGGAATTATGGTTTGAGCTTTACTAATTACAAGTTCTCTTGAGATAATGACAACAAGTTTCTCAGTTTTGGGAGCAAGACAAGCATGTATGTTGCTTCATTTCAAACAGTTACGGGAAAGTAATACTCATGAATTAATAATTCATTACTATGATCATGTACTTTAATTACTTCCGGATAAAATGCCAACGATCTCTGCTCGACCGCTTCCAATCGATCTCAGATTTTGTGGAAAGTCTATCTAATGACTTGCAAATTTGGAGCGGACAAGTGCTTTTACGCAGAGACAGTTGGCAATTTAACTTGGCATAGAAAAAAGGGGGAAAACAATGGGGATAGATTAGTATTATTGAACATACAGAGACCATCCTTAAGATTAGATGCAGGGATTGGGGGATTCAGGGAGGAATACTGAGGAATTCTGAATTAGTAGGATGGTTTAGAAGAAGCTGATCTTGAGTCCTGGCCTTCTTCGAGAGAGGCTCCGGTGACGACGAAACAGACGCAGCCACGGCCCACGAATCATTGGAGCTGTCGCAACTGAATGACGCATCCATCACACCGTTTGGACTTCCTGGAACGGAACCAAACGTGCGTTTGTTGGATTGCTTCACCTGGTACTCTGTCGTAAATTCCAATACGAGCTTGTGGCATTCATCCACCTTGTCCTGCTATTTATCCAAACATTAAATGTTAAATGCACCATCTACACTCAACTAAGTTGTTCACAACTCCGAACTTTCAAAAAGAAAAGAAGATAACTAACCTTATCGATTCCCAGAATACCCAGAAGCTGGTTTCTGTATTCCACTCCTAGGCCGGCTTCCACACCATTCACAACGTGCATCATTGTCGCAGTCGCCACCACAGAAGGAAGATAACTCATAAACCTCGAATCTGCAATTCATACATCACGAGTCGAAACTTGAAAAATGCATTATTATTTAGCCGTCCGAGTCGATCATTGAACTGAGCATTACCAAATTACCTGTAATGAGGGACAGAATAATGCCTTGGCACCTCCTGAGGAACTCCCAGCAGAGATAATCCCTTAAGCCCAGCCTCCGAGTCATGTAATCGAGAAACGATAGTGGGGTTACAGGGTTCATCTTCCACTCAAGAGAGGAAAGCACCAAAATCTCCATCCTTTTGATGGTTTTGGCTTCGAACAGGTATGTGCTCTCCTCCACCTACACAATTGAAAGAAAATGAATTATCAAAATGTTCATCCCGATGAAGGAAACAAGGAACAGAGTGGAAGCAGTACACACTTGGAGGTCGAGTAAAAGGGGGACGTGGGTCTCCTCCACCTTGGCCGCGAGGGAAAGACAAGCGACGGCAGCAAGATGGATCATCCAAGGCTTTCCATCCTGAATTTGAAAGTGGAACAGGAACCTGTCGAGGTAGTTTGCGGCAAGAACAGCTGTGAGGACAGAGAAGGAGTAGTGGGCATTCACTTTGAGAATCCACTCCACGCCTTCTCTGCGAGCTGCGGAGAGAAGAGGGTTGGTTTCCAGTAGCGTACAGAGTTGGCTTTCACGTTCCTTGGCCAGCAGAGACGTTAGCTCTTCATCATCCCACAAAAGGTCCTGTTCGAGCAACACCGGAGGTGCCTTTGTTTGAGCGTCACTGCCAGGATAGCACTCGTCTACTTGTTCTAATTCGTGGTGGAAATATTCGGGGCCTGATTGTTCCTCCAAGTGCTCTTCCGAACAGTACAAGGCATCCAAGTGGAACCTGGGGTTGTCTAGCTGATGCGGATGATGAGCCATGTTTGTGAAGCGACGGCAAGTCGGAATCTTTGTCTAGTTCGTCATACGTCGGGGCAAAGAAGGGCCGTGATATGCCCTGACGGAGACATCTCTATTCTCCAAGTGCTTGCGAGGGCGAGAACGAGAGAGAAGAGAGTTAGAGAGACACAGGGAATTGACGAAGAAGCAAAAGCGAGCGTTATATCGGAGAGGTTTCGCCGCGAGTCGTTTTATTTTGCCCCGATTCATGGGCCACGCATCACAGTTACTCGGCACGTGACGATTGTACTCTGCGGGGTAAATTTGGGGTATTTCCAGTGTCCGGTATATTTCTCAAAATGCAAGCGACTAAACAATTCCATTACTCAAGGTTGTTAAATTTGCGACTTTAAAAACTGACAATGATGTAAATTTAAACTTTAGTTTTAAATTTTAAATTTACAAGAATTTATTTTCCTTAATAAATAATATTTAAAAATATATGATTAAATAATTAAAATAAAAAATACAATCATAATTTAATTTAAATATATTTTGAATATAAATAATTAAAATTAAATCTATCTACATTTATAAATTATTATATTTAATATAGAAATTTTAAAATATAATAACTTATTTTTGATATTTTTTATTTTCTCTTTTATTAATGTTAATTTTTGGTTTTTTTAGTTTTATTTTTCATTGAACCAAATCCCACTGCTTCTATAAAATTAGTTTTACATAATATATACTTATCTTGCTCAATGAGTTTTGAGCGGATTAACATGATTTTATAAGTTATAAACTTAAAAACGATAAACTCAAAAAGTCAACTAACAAGTTTAATTAATTTTTATTTAATTTAAATTTATAAACGAGTTAATATGATTTTATAAGTTAAAAACGTTAAAACAATAAACTCATAGAGTTAACTCAAAAGTTTGACAACAATAAAATTACTTATATCTTTATATCTTAATTATGAGAAAACACAATCATCATCCTTATAATTTTATTAGATTTTACTTTTGATCTTAATAATTTTTTCATTATTTTAAAACACTAAAATTATATGGACCTCAATATAAATGTCACCCAACCTTATTAAAATTATAAAAATTGAAGAAATTATATAGACAAAAACCAAAACTCAACAAAATTATAACAACTGGTGATTATATGTTTTTCCTTAGTGAATATAATAATATCAAATGTTTAGAATCCATCACAAATTAATTTAATCCACATGCATCAGCTGGTATAATTTTTTTTTTTTTTTGTTTGACTGCCAGCACGAAGACGGTAAGAGTTGGTATGCGGTAAGAACTAGGAAGAGCCATGGTTGAATTGCATGTGCATTATATGCAAACTTTTTCCGAGGAAAAAAAAAGAAAGAAAAACACAAACACGCACACAACAGGTGGAGAGGGGCAAATTGAGATTTCGAGGGGTTCGGAATTGAAAAGCATACATGTACGAAATTTGCATAAGTTTTAAGAAAACCAAAATATATAATACTTGTAAAATACTGAAAAAAAAAATTAAAACTCAGGGATCAGTAGGTGAGTTATAATTGAAAATTGAAATATCCGTTTTCTTTTTCTCTCCGTCTGGGTGTTTAATCTCAGCGGATGGGTACATTGAGATGTGACAGAGAGGGAGACTAGGAGGGGCTTGGATCGCCGGGGGGGGGGGGACACAAATTCACTTATTTAACAAGTATTTTATATGATATTCTAACAAACATTTAATTTAATCGAATAACTGTTAAAAATTTTGTCACATGATATTTATAAGGTATCAAATCTAAAATTTTTGGAGAGTGATCTTGGAATTTTAAAAATAAATATACGTTGATAATTTTGATATGTTGATAAAATTAATGAGTATAATTGAAACAATGGTTAAGTAGCAGACAATTATATTCCAAATCTGATTGGGAGAGGTATAAGCTAATAGTACATAGGGATGCATTAATTAGGGAGATAAGAGAGAGAGAGAGAGGAGGGGGGGCGCTGAGCTGATATTGGCGAATGGCGAGGGCGGGAGTGAAAGGGAGCACGGTGGCCCACACTTAAAAATAACCACTCTGTTCTCATCTGATGCAGCCATGATACTCAGAATCAGAAAGCTAAGTCCCCAGCTTTTCCAAAAAAAATCCCCATTCTGGTCCACCCCCCTCTCTCTTTCTCCCCACATTTAATTTTACCCTCCAAACTAATATTTCATCTCTTTCCATCATCCTGCCCTGCAAATCCACGCTCCCAGATTCCATTATTAAAATAAAACCAAGTCAAGCCTCTTCCCAGCTTGCGATTTCCAGTTTCCACCACCATCATTTTCTTTGACTCGCCTCAGAAATCAGATTCGTTCTCTCGTTGCTTCTTCTCCATCGGGGCTGCCCCCGTTTATATTTTCGTCCTCGAACACGTTAACTTCGCTCCCGTGTCCACTGCCCTGCCCAAATTAGAATTACATCTTGCACTAAATTACATTATCACAGCTTGATGGCAGATATATTCTATTTCCCCCATGCTTCCCTCAACTCGTCTTTGCACATTCATGTCTCCAATCCCTGTTTGTTTATATAACATATATATTATGCGGTAGAGTACGTAATAAACTGAACTGGGGTAGTGGTCCAGAAATATTATAGTTCATGACTTCTGAATAATGGTCTTTTTTTATTTCAAGTGAACCGAAAGAATATTTGACTCACTCGTTCAGAACTCGTGACGCGTTCCGATCCCCTCTTCGTCATGGGACCAACCGGATGGATAATAAATAACATGCTCGTCACAAGTCACTGCCAAAGACCCATACCATTTGATAACTCATAACTATATAAAATGGATCGTAGGACAGGGAAATTGTATTACAGAAATTGAATTCTTAGGTTTTGTACGTGCTGCTTTCTTAAAGCGTTGTCACTGTTGGCTGTATTCAGTTGAAGACAATTGTAAATAATATTCGACTCTAGCTCGTTGCAGGTCAGTTTTGGTATAGAATTGAGAGGAAAAAAAGCAAAAGCCTATGAAGTGTAGCGTAATAAAGAAGAGGCGGGCTTACAAGTTTAGGGTCAGCGCGGAGTCGAGGGTGGGGAATAACAGGGCATTGGATCAGTGGGATTGAAAGGGTTAGGTGGGCATGATGGCTTTATGAGCCGGGAAGGGGAAACTATTGGAGGGCGATACAATTTTGGAAGCCACAGTTTCCCGTGTAACTTACTCGGAGCCATGTAAAAACAAAGGACAACTCAATTCTCCTCTTTTTTGGGTACGATAAAGAGACGTCTCTGTGGAGACCATATTACAAAATAATGGCGGTCACAGAGCAGCAGACCGTAGAAGCAGAGGTAGAGAGAGGGAGAGAGAAGTTTTAATGGGTTTGCTTTGGAGTTACTCAAAAGATGTTAGGCTACGGGTGCGATGGCATACAAGAAAATGGGCATAACATTGTACGCAGAGAACCGTACGTGTAGAGTGGCAAACCAGGACAGACGCGTGTAAGGCCTTCTTTTCTGGCATCATATGTTGCTTTTCCTTCCCTCTTTCCTCTACTTTTTTTTTTTATAACTTTTTTTTATTTTTTCAATATTTTGCCCTTATTTCAAGAGAATTTCAGCCTCACTGCAGATAAGTACGATATTTGGAAAACTAACATTATCAATTATTGTTTTTGTGCATTATACAAAGACATAATGTATATTGAATTGTAGAGCCATTAATTTGGATTTGTTAATCTTATTTAAGTTAGGTTTAAAATATATTATTTTATTAAAAAAATTCATACAACCAAATCTAGTCTTATCTTTTTTGTTTGAGTTTGGATTGGCTCATTAAATTTAGACAAAATTATTAACTCTATATTCATATAGAGTCAAAAAATTTTAATGGTCAAACTTAAATCAAGTTGGACTTATTTAAATTAAATTTAAATTATTTTATTTTTTTTAAAAAAATTCATATAACTACTTTAACTATGTTTTGAGACAGGTTCAAATTTACTATTAAGCTTGATTTAAATTATCGACTGACATAATGAGTTGGAAGGATAAGCTATATTTTTCCGCATTTGTGATGATACGGATACAGGAGATAATTATTTGCAACTCCCGGAAATGAATAATTAGAAAAGGGCGTGTTATTAGCTTGTACAGCCTAAAATATGGGTCTAATTATAAAAGGACAGCGGAGAGAAACGTCATTAGCTCATCCAAAAATCAAATCAAATCAAAACATTACAAAATTGACGGAGGTAAATGCGAATGGTGGTTGTCGGGGGAGGCTGTGGTGGTTTCCAGCCCATTTATCAACATTCTCCTTTTTTTTTTTTATTACAACACACTTTCTAAAAAAAGTACCGTTTATTGCACGTTGGGAAATAAACTGTTCTATTTTGTCGTGAAATAAATATATATTGTTTTATTTTTATTGTTATTTTTAATTTAAAGCCATTAAAACCATTTTTAATTATTTTTATTGGCCCCTTCATTTCGTTGTTGTTTTTATTATTCATATAGAAAAACATAACATTTTAACAAAATTGGAAATTATAAACAAAAAATCAATAAAATAAAGAGTTTTTACTAATATAGTCCATATTATGAGAATAAATCAAACAAACAAAATAAGCTTGAATCAAATGAGAAAGGAGATTTCGTTCAAATGAGAAAATAATTACAAAGAATTAGAAAGTAGCTAGAAGCAAGCAAAAAAAGGTTAGGCATGGGTGACAAGGTTTTTTAATTTTGATCTGCAGGCTTGGGGTCAATTTGGATTAAATTCCTGTCAATTTTTTTATTAAGAGACCAATCTTTAAAATTATTATTGACTTTGAATAAAATTTCAAATAATATGTTGCTAACATATAATAATTAACCGTGATATTTAATAATAAGAATACTTTTGGTTAAAATTAATCGCAGTTTTATAGATTAATTTCTTAATGAAAACGATGTAAGAACCTAAGTTGACTGAGACATGTGTTTTCTCCAGAATTAAATTTTCAAATTTTTATATAATACATCATGACACTGTTTGTAATATTTATATGATGAATGTTATCGACATCATTAATAGGTGAAAAATTACATTAATCAGTACCAAACTCATGACTCAAATGATTTTTAAATCAGAAACAATGTAACTCGTTTTTTATGTTTCGTCCAATAAACACGCAACAGCTACCTGATTTACGAAACGTGTAGAAAAGAAGAAATTCAATTATTTAATCTTACATATTTATTTTTTCCGCTTAAATTAAAAATTACTTTAAATTCTAAACGCTCTCTAAGCTAATATTTTTAGAAAATCAGCTGCTGTTACAGTTTAAGGAACAAAGAAAACGTCAAAAGCAAAAGCGACAGGCGTTAAATAAAATGTGAATGTAGATGTAGATTTTAGGAGGCTCATATCAAATTCAAAACGTTTCTGCATTATTTGCTTCATTTGCTTCTTTTCTGGTTTTCGGATCTCAAACAAAATCTGCAACTCCCACTAGAACAGGTGAAAGTCAGAGAAGCCCACACCCTGAGAAAGATCAGAAAGTCGATGGTTTCCCAGCATTTCCATTGCAGCGCTGCATAAAAAAAATTAAAGTAAAACCCTTTATCGGGACTCATAAACCCTTTCTGCTCTTCGTACCATCCATCGCCATGGATCTTGGCCGCTCATCAATTCAATATTCTGAATGAATTTTGGAAATTTCTCGTCGCCCCATCTCTACCTTTGCCTTTTCCCTTTTTCATAAAAAACATCCCCACAAGTTCAATTGAAGAACCACCACATTTTTAATCTAGCTAGCTTCGTGCTTTTATTTTTCGGTCTAATATCATTAATATAAATTCCGTGAAAAGTCATACCAATATTACTATTCTTTTAAACATAAAAGTCTAATTTCTTTTTTTTTAAAAAAAAATTAATGTGTGATCTTTTATTCAGTTTTTGGTCCAGAAAAAGATCTATTCAAGTTATTATTATTATTATTTTTTATGGATGGATGTGGACGTGGAAGGCCAGGCGAGGAAAAGAGACGTGATCATGGGATGTGGGGGAGGGCCCACAAGGATCTTGTTCCAGCTGGGTCGATGACCACTCAGAAGGAGGGGCCCACGGTCCATAGTCAGTTGAATGATAGTGTTTTTGCCGCGATCAATCACAGAATTACATCACAGTGAATAATTGCCGGTGGGAAGTTGCAACTACTGGAGGAGGAGGGAGGAGTCCCAAAACGTAATCATCACCCAGGGGGTTGACCATTGATTTTACATTACTACATAGTAATAGTGAGCTTTTTATATGAAATATGCTAAAAAGTATCATTATCATAATGTTCATCACTTTGTTTTGTTTAAAGAACATGTCTGGGTCAAGCTTTGGAGAAATGAAGTTGGAAATGATCATCAGCTGCCATCAAGAAGCAAACAGTTTTTATGTGCTTTCACTAAATAATAATAGCAACAACAAAAAGTTTACGTGCACAGGCAGTTCGGTAGCAAATAGAGTTTGCATGGGAATCAAATCTTTTGAATATCATGAGGGGTTAGCTTGACACGACGTCCCAACTTCATAACTTATATTCCCTGATACATCATCATTTCGCCATACACCCAGAATAATATTAGCTCGAGAGCCATTAAATGGATACTTTTATTTTTATTTGAATATTTCCGAATAAAAATGATAGCATAGGACGACTGTCATCTCTTACGAGTTATGACTTATGACCCTCGCAATAAATGAGACCATCCTCCCTGCATTGGAAGATGCTATCTAGGAATAACGTCCAGCACATAAGGATGAGGACTATTCTTGCCTCCTTAACATTCAAAACTTAACGTAAATCTGCTTCCGTGGCTTAAAAACAGAGCATCATTGGTCATACTCGTACGGTACTCTGTGGATTGTCGTGGTCCTCGTTCTCTGGATGAGGCCAATACATGAGCTTGGTTCGTCCAGAGCGAGAGGAGTTTTGAGTTGGGAGTGGTTGGGCTGAGCAGGAAAATTATTCGGTGTTAGCAAAAATATTGCCTTCGCTACTGCATTCGTATGTGGGTGCATGTGTATATCAATAAACTGGCAAGTTTCATTGCTGAAAGCAAAACACGTTAATAATTTTTTTTAAAACAAGCTTAAATTATGTTTGCTACTCCCTATTTCAAAATTTATGCTAGGATCCCATCAGATCTTGAAAAATATCGAGCCCGCTTCTTTGCTTTTTAAAATCAGCTTTAATGATGAATAGTGATTCAATTGAGTTTGAAAAAGAGGTCGTGACTCATTTCTTAATCTTTGCCCACTTAAATATTTTTGATAAATTCGTACACAATATATAAGCATAAATACATCAAACAACGAGGGCAAAAAATAACATTGCTAAGCATAGGGAGACATGAGTGACCATGTTCTGCAATGAGTGAAATTTATAATTTAGGCAAAAGGTAAACTATGAATTTACATGAGCATAAAAAATAAGAAAGCCGGGGAGACTGTAGCATGATACTGGTGGGTGATAATATTGCCATGACGGTTTGACTAAATAACAAAACAAACGCAACAGGAGAAAACATGATTCTGTCTCCGGATTTGGCAACACAGATTCAGCTTAGCATCTAAAAGTAGGGCGAACAAAGTTTCTCGCCGTTTTGACTTGCGCAGAGACCCCACTGAACAAACATCAACCTAGCTGAGCAACTGCTTCCAGCGAAGAGCTCGAGCCTTTTGACTCTCAGTGTCCGACCTTTAACTACTCCTTGCACATCCCGTGACCAAATATTACTCTCCATAACTCAAATTGCAACCCAGAACGAGTCCACGCCACAATCTTCGACTTCCCACTCATATTGCGGGATTCCCAAGATTCCTGCTATGCCTTTGTTCACTGATCTGACAGCAACCTTGTCATGCTCCGCAAACGGCTTCATATTCTGTCGGAAATCACCCTCCAAAGACCTAGGCACTCCCAAGTTTTCAATGCCAGAATGGCCGTACATATTAAAGAAAACAAATTCTACTATGAAGAAGGTGGTCTATCGCTTAATTCAAATTAAAACTTCATTCCTATTGCCTATAGGTTACCTAATCACCAATTCCTGCAATGCTAACAAACAGCATTTCACTAGTCAACAAAGTGAAGTTCAACTTCAATCATTTTCTGTATGATCATTTAACGAAAAAGCTTGATATGCAGGTCAATGGTTATCAACTACCATTGACAAATCGATTAAACTAGGTAAAGCATTGAAGTACGGGGACCAACAAAAGAAACAGGACAGTAGTCACCATATTATAGATTGAGAAACCAAAATCAGTAATCAAGTTCCAATATATAAACATATTAACCACTCCCACGCTTTAAATGTTCTCGAATAAATCTTTCTGCATGAGATGGGTACTTATTTCGAATGTACTCACGAAGGCACTTCTGGTAGGAGAAGTCAATCCAGCCACCATCGGTTCTTACAACAAAAAGACACCTTGAGTATCTAAACTGGGGATGACGATCGACCTACAACACAAGAAGTCAAATAGCTCACAAAAACCTAGAGCAAGTAATTTACAAACAATAATAATTGAAAGACAAAGAAATGGCAAGTATTCTCCAAAAAAAAAAAAAAATTGCACGAGATAACACAAAAAGCATCCCATTCTATCAGAACCATGCCTCAATCATTAACCACGTTAGCTACTAAAATTCAAGGGAAGGGACATTAAAATTCGTCTGCAACGAAAAAAGCAAACCAAAAGCATCCAAGCAATTAGAGCGCGACTCAGATTTATGAAATAAACCTAAATACATACTCACAGAATTATCTAGGCAAGAATATTCTTGCTTTCTTGTCTTTCAATCATTATAACCAAGAGTTGAAAATGAAATGTGAATTAACCCAAAAATGACTAAGAGACCAAAAATGACTAACATCATATGGATACCATTTCAGCAGAGAAGATTCCCTCTACACAATGTATTCACGAACAGCATATGATGCCGCTGCTTTTGATGTGATAAGTGTGGTGAGATAGACAGAATTGAAGATCATTGCTGCCTAAGACAGAACTAACATTGGTGAAAGCTAATAATATCCTGAATTTATATCAGGAAGCACAAGCTCCCATTTTGCACATTTTGTTTGCTCCCACTGAAGAGGAGGAAAACAAGAGCATAGCTACTTGTATTGGCTGGTTAAATTGTCACATAGCGAGTTACTGATTTTACAATCATCTTTAATTATCCTATCTAGTCATTTAGTTATTTTTTGGTTGAACTATAATGATGGCACAAAAGGTTTATTTGACCTGTCAATTCATTGCATGTAATTGGCAGGAAAACGATGCTTAAAGGAAATAGATATCGACATATATCTCTTGAAGGTTATCAATGATCTATAAATGTATCTCTATAGAAACTGAGGCAATCACTCCATCAGGCAGTACCACAGTAGCAGGGGATATCGTCATTCTTAACATGCTATGGTTCATAATATCATATAAACGTATCATTTTAGGCCTAAACTTAAGAGAAATAAAAGAATGCACTGGCACAGATGTAGCACATAAAGTAAAATTCTAGGATGAATGGAGATAAAATACCCCAAGAAAGTTGCTACAAAAATGAAAATTCAGGTGCAAAATGTTCGGATTGGATGGGGAAGAAACACACAGCCTTGTGGTGTTAAATATAATTTGCAATTAAATCATTTCTTTCTGGAGAAAAGCAATTCAGAAATTTTAGTTCATACAAAGATAGCATTGCTGATCCTGGAAATATTCCTTTACAAGCAGTTGGCACAATATGGTATGTCATTTTTAATGTACAACAATCGCAACTCAGAAGTTGCAAAGACAAAACATAATAACAAATTTACAGCATCACACTACGACAACAACTATAAATTGCATTGTTTACCTTGCATGTAGATATACATATAGAATTAAACGTATCATACCATAATTGACTCAAGACCGCATCCAATCTTATCTTCAGAATGTGGATGGTAAAAAAGAAGTTTCTCTACCACAATTTTCTCATCCTCAGCTGTCAATTTCTCTCCATCCATGTACCTAGTGTAGAAAATCAGAATCATTGAGAAGATAGTTTTACGAGGTTAAAAAAAACTTGTAGCAACCATACTGGTTAGTATTAAAAAATGCAGCACAAATAAATGTGAACAAATGATAGACATACAGAATTTATTACAGAAAAATTGTACATTGTGCAAAGAAACTCACTGGCAAGCAAGCACTGCTTTCAGCAGTTATTTTAGAGGATTTGATGCTTTCACAGCAGCGTTGTGCTTGTCTGTCTGCATATTTATTATATCTTTTTGCTGACACTAGCAGAGTCATGATTTTGCTCATCGCGTCTTCAAATATGCTTCATTTTAGTTTAGTGTCACAATAAGGTATACTGTAATTTTGTCATTGCGTGTGTTTATAGACCTTCATCACTCAGCCAAGAGTGCTCAGAGACAAATGATACTCTAGTGTTTAGTTTCCTGTCAAGAAGCCAATACAGTCTCAAGGAATTTCCTAGAAGAGTATATGAACTTGGATTTTGGGGAACCAATAATGGAGACAAGGGGAGAAACAATAGATAAAGGGCAACCAATAATGTACTGGTTTATAACTTCACTACAATAGGATGTGTGACAAGATGTTAATAACAACTTTTGCGTCATGCTCATGTTATCAGATTAATAATTACTTTCAGTTGAATTTCAGATTAATGCGTGTATTCACTACGTGCATCAAATAAATCATTCGTACCTAGAACTTAGGAGTGTCATATAGTTTGAATAGGAGATGTACATGAAAGAAAATTTCAACCAACGGTAATAACTGGTTTTGTTTTCTTCTGCTCAGCTTTTGAACCATAGAGTGATTGAAATTATAACTTCATCCTGATCACAATGCATGTAAATAAATTGCAACAAGTATGCAACCACCATTGAACTGATAAAAGCAGCAACAAGTTCAAGGCCAGACAATAGATTTTAGAAGCCGCCGAAGTTCCAAGAAGAATAATTTTATCCTTAGTAATCAAACAATTTGAACTCGTAATAATCCATTGATTACAAAGACTTCCTTTTGTTACCTAAATTATATCTTAAAAAGGTTCTCAGTTAGTATCTTAATTGAGAAGACTATGATTTTCTTTTCATACATTCCACGTAGTGTTTTTGTGTAAACTACTACTCGCATGCAATCAAGACATGAGTCAGGATGTCATGCAGATAATACATTCCTCTAAAAGTTAGTCATACACTAAACTTTGAACTTCATAATCCGCTGGTTCAGTCTAGTTCTTGAAGTAAATGAGCGATGCAAGAAAAATGTATTTCTCTAGTCCTATTTACAGGGTAGAGAAAAATGATTAATTTTAATCTTATTTATAAAACACTTCACTATTTTCTATGCTTATATTTACCTTTCTGCCCATAACAAATGGTAGAAAAGTAATTAAAAATAACTCTTTTTGTAAGGGGTAAAGGTAAAAACTTATAAGAAAAGTTAATGAGGTTTAAGTTTTTACTTGATTCCAATAAAACATGCCGGAAGTAATTTATAAATAGGAGTAGAGAGTATGTTTATAGGTCAAAGGAAGATGTAATGTATAAAATCCCACTGCATCGGTACATACAACAATCTTAGGATTTTCTTTAACGTCTGCCATTATTGTCCGAGGAAATCGTTGTAATCTTCCACTTGCTTGGAAAACTAAAGTCTGTAATATAGTTAACAGTGTTGGGTGTTCATGCCAAGCAGTCTCCGTCTCTCCGACCAGAAAATTTGTTCTCCGCTTGGTAGCAGACTAAAAGTCAATGGGATATTATGTCCAAGCACATAAATAACGGGTATCGGGAAAATTGAATGACACTAGAGCCGAGGCGAGTGACGCCATGTCGCAGACTTGCAAACAAGGGTAAGAAGCTTAAACTATCGCAACGAAGAAGTTGAAATACTTAGTAGGATAGCCCCTATCTTTTCATCCATTACAAAGATGAAGACAAAAGATGATCTCCATCATATGCATTGTCGTTCAGTGATACATTATAACTCGTTTTGTTTACATATATGATATTCGACGATATGCCAAGGATTCTTGCCGACAATACGACGAATAGTTAGGGTACAGCAAGAAATCACACATTCCAGATAAGGAATGAGGGTGAGAAACTGACCTTCGCGAGTGGAGGATATCCTTCGTTAGCCTAACGATTGGTTCAATGTCCTTAAGGATCTCTCTTTCTTTATCCTTCCATTTCCGATAATCGGGGTCATCCGAAGTCGGCTGACTCACAAGGTCCTTAGCTCTCAGCAGCTTGGCGATTTGAGCAGCGTAGCTTGCTTTCTCATCTGCTTGTCCCGGTTCAGAGTTGTTGGGAACACTGCAGAATAGGCGTTGAGGTGTCCCAGTCACAGCGATCCCCGCCACAAAACGCCGGTAGCTATGGAGCCGAAAGCCAGGAAACAGAACTTCTCGAAGAAGCAGAGGACCAGCCATTGAGGTCGAGTGAAGCAGGGGAAGATGTTGGGCAACCCTGAGCATGATGTCCCCGGAACTCTATCCAATAAAATTAGTCCAGCCCATGTACCCCAAAAAAAAAAAAAACAAACCAACATACAAAGAAAGAAATAAAAGTCCAGCTCAACTAAACTGGATGCCATTTCACCGGGGAACTAGAGGTCCGTCTGGTTGTTAACTAACTTTCCACACTTCAAAAATACTCCCTTCATCTTTATATATAAAAAAAAATTTAAAATATTTTTTATTCTTAAAAATAAAAGGTTATTTGCATATATTTTAATAAATAAATTATTATACCCTATTAAATTAAAAAAAATAAATACTCTTATTAATTTATTTTTATTTATAATAATTAAAGATAAAATTAAAATGTTATTATGCTTTTAATTAAATAATTAACTTTTATTGATTTGTATAATTTAATTAAAAATATCTTATATATAAGGACAGAGGGAATATTTTTTTTTCTTTTGAGATATGTAAAGTTGTTTGGACATGTTTTAATAAAAAAAAAACTTTTTGAATATGTTTTCTAAAAGTGAGTGAATGTAAATGTTGATAATGTGACTTTTGAGAGCTTTTGAAACTCATATTTGGGTTTGGGTATTAAATAATGAAGTTAAATGTGTGACTAATTTTTTATTTTATCATACTACCCCTTTTCCTCTATATTTCTCTCCTTCCTCTTTCTTTTCTATCTATCTCTATTTAACTTTTTTTATTCCTCTGATGTCTATAGATAATACCTTTTTTAAAACAAAAATTGTATTAATAAGTACTCACGTAATTTTTTTGATTTCATGTTGGTCTGGTTATATTATATTAGATTAAAAAAATTAATCAATGCAATAGAATATTGAGAAACTCTTAAATTTTCATATGTAGAAAAATTTGGTGTATCAAATTTTTATTTAACAAATCAAATTTTATATTATTTATCACACTTTTAAAAACTTTTTAACCTACTATATTTGTATGACAAAAATTATAACTCATCATAAATAAATATTTTTTTTCATAATTATACATTCAAAAGCACATTTTACTATCATAATCCAAACAACTTTCAATTTATAAAATTAATTTTTTAAAAAATGCATCTAAACATAAATTTTATTATAATAATTGACTTTCACTGAATTGACTTTTGCTAAATAAACATTAAGCAAATGAATTTTTGTCAAACTAAAAATCAAACACACACTGAATCAACATGTGATTTTGAGTTCTAGATGGACAATGGTATTAAATAAATAAATCAAAAAAAATTCTCAAAATACTTAATAGTCACAAGATTATAATTAATAATAATAGTCCTACATATATTGAGGGTTTGGATTTCTTTTGGTGAGAAGTGCCCAGATTTCTCATAGAGAAATTCTCAAGTGAATCAGTGCATTACATTATTTATGGTCTTTCCAAATAAAAACATAACATTTAAATGTTACTAAATATAAATTAATTCTGATATTAATGATAGTAGAGAGAGAAAAAGTAATAAATTAAATATGCATTCTATTATAAAAATAAAATCAATTAAAAAAATGTCACACAATATTTTATTTAGATTATTTGGAGTATTTTAATTAGATATACTACAAATGACGTGGTACACTTAATCTATTTAAGTATTCCTCCTTCTCAGATAAAAAAATGGATACCCATTTATTATTGGTTTTAAATTTAAATTCATTAATAACTTCTTAAGTTTAAATTATTCTAAACTAGTCCCTTCAAGGACATTTGATAAAATTATTTCAAACTAAAGTTAGATTATTTAGATTATTTGATAAAATTAAAAAAATGTCACACAATATTTTATTTAGATTATTTGAAGTATTTTAATTGGACATACTACAAATGACGCGGTACACTTAATCTATTTAAGTATTCCTCCTTCTCAGATAAAAAAATGGATACTCATTTATTATTGGTTTTAAATTTAAATTCATTAATAACTTCTTAAGTTTAAATTATTCTAAACTAGTCCCTTCAAGGACATTTGATAAAATTATTTCAAACTAAAGTTGAATTGAACTTATCTTTATTGAATTGAGTATAGATGAGAGCCTAATAATTTCTCAGAAGGTGGTGATCATCTAATCGACCAGAGAATCATTGGAAGCCTAATTTTAAAATGAAACTAAATGGCCCATTCTGCTAAAATAAAAGCCTGATTGAGCTGCCTATTTAGTAGAGCTCACATGGGCAAACCTTTTATTTATTCTTTTTGGACAACAACATGAGCAAACTTACCTCGAGAAAGGAAATATTCACACTGCTAAGTCAAAATGGAAAAAGCTCTACCAAAAAAATGAAATGGAAAAAGTGGGATCCTCGTGCAAATTAATAAAGACAAGTCCATTTTTAATTAGTTAGGGGATATTAGAATAAAAATATTTAAAAAATAACATTCTAAATAAATAGTCAAGAAAATAGGTTTATAGGAAGTGGGGGAGTGCTTTTTAACAATGTTTTAAAACTCGAATTGGATAGCAACCAAAAATATCACTAGTTTGTAGGCCTTATGGTTTAACTGGTCAGACTGGCGGTTGAATCGGTAACATAATAATTAAATAAAAAATAATATTTATATGTAGATAACTATATATATGAGAAATAAAATACAACAATACATCAATGCCAAAAGTAATTAATACAACTAAAACACCACATAAACAAGTAAATTAATAATTCAAAAGTAAACAGAAACATAAAGTTAATCAAAGTAGAGAATATAGCCTTCGAAAGAGGCATATTAAGGAGAAATTGACTAGATCTTAACGATATGAACAGGTCCAATAAATTAAAAACAAGTTTGTTTAATGCAACAGTAAGTTCAATATGACAACAAATTCTATTTAATCATCACAATTTTCTTTTAAATCTCTAGTTTTGTTATTCCCCTCCAATGAATATGACCCCTCAAAGGTAAGGGGGAATATTCTTTTTTGAATATGGGAAGCATTATTGAGGAAAACCAAAAAAATTATTTGTTCTAAATAATATAAAAAAATATTCACTTTTGCATGCCATAAACAATTACACTTCAACCACTAGTGAATTGAAACATTAAAATTGAAATATATCACAATTCAAATCAAATACTACCGGCAAACATATTCTTTGGCCAAAAATAAAACTAGAAGACATAAAACAAAGAAAGTAATTTAAAGAGAGAATAGATTGCAGATGTTACATGAAAATTTTATGTGTGAGCAAGAGCTTTGCTTTGGACTTCACAAGTGACATAAAAGATATGGCTAAGAAAGAAAGGAATAATATTGCCTTAGATGGACTTTGCAACTCAAAGTCTATTATGAGAAAGCAAGAGTAGGACTATAAAGAGTAGGTTAATTTGGGGAGAGAGATAAATAAGAGTAAAAGAAAATCTCACTAAGCAAAATGAGGCTAATTGATGAAGAAGATAAAGGATAAAAGATAAAGAAGAAGGTCGAGGCCAATTGATGCCGTTCAACTTTATTCCAACTTCCAACAGTTGCGTGAGAGTGAGAAGCAAAGCAAGACAGAGAGAAAAGAATTAAGAAGGAGAAGAGTGAAGATTGAAGCATACGCGATCCATTGCCTTAGAAACAAGGGGTTTAAAATTTTTAAAATGCTAATTTTGCCCTCATAAGACACCTTTTAACCTACGAAAACCCACTTGGGTTCCTAGTCTTTAAAAATTGCCTAGTTAAGGGAGGCCAACTGCTAAAATGGGCTAAGAGATTGAACCATATTGCTTTCTTCATTGGGCGACAATCTAACCGATTCAACCATCAGAGTTAGTTTACGTCTGAACACATTACTTTTTAATGAATATCCCTAATATTTTGAAATCTCACAGTGTCATCTCATGGATGGTATTACAATCATTGCATACATGTAGACACTCATATGAAATATTAATGTACTTTTTTTCTTTTATGTTCTAGACCTTTCACTCATTTTACTTGAGATATTAACATGGGAAAACTAGTTAAAAACTCTAGGTTAAAAAGCAAATCAGTCTCAAGGATCAAATGTTCTATAAGGACCAAACTAATTATTTTATTCAGAAAAGGATGAGGAGAATGAACTAAAATGCCTTCTATTATTGGGAGAAAATAATATAGTAAATCAAAGACAATTCCCAGTGGCCATACTTCTCCAAGCTATCTCCTTCCTCCTTTGTCATTTCACGTTTATTAGTATCGATCACTCTCAAACTCACCTATACCATTGTTTACACCATTGCACTTAATCTCCCTTGAGCTATCTATAAAACAACACCTTCAGCCGTGCTCCTATGAAATTTTTAAACCTTAAGCCTCTTGAACTCTCAAGCCCTTCCCTCACACCCACATATGCATTCACCTCTTATTATTAACTTTTGCTGTTGGCAACCCTCGAATCCATCACACTCATGTCTCTACTATTGTCTGCCTCACTATCAGCCGCCCCTTAAGCCTTATGGCTCAAGCCATTACCTCCCTCAATTCCATTCACCCTTGGTTCACTTTTAGCCATAGCCTCATTCACACTCGTGTATTATCATCCTCTTTTGAGGGAACTCTTAGTTTTTTTGGTATTTTTTTTCGTGAAAATTAGGTTAAATTGGTGCATAAGCCATTTGTGTTATTCTTTTAGCTATACTAATGTTTTGTATTCCTAGTTTAATGAATAACTAAATGACATATTTGCTAACATTATAAAAAATATGCATTTCTCAACTTAGGAAATTTTATATGACTCTTTAAAATGTTAGTTCTTTGGGCTGCACTTGTAAGTTTATGTTTGTGGTTATGTGAAATATTTGTTAATTTCCTATGGCTCGTTCTGTTGACTTTGATTCTATTATTGTGAAATAAATAATAGATGTATCAATCAAATATTATTCTTAATTTAAGTCTAGCTGGAAACAATTTATTAGTTCATGGTCAATATTTAGATTGTGGTGGTAGTGTAATGGATCCTCTTAACAAAGGTAACAATCCTACCAACGACTCTAATCTCAGCTTAAAGCAATATTTACGCTAGACATATGAGCTATATGAACATTTTGTTGATGTTGTGGCACAACTTGGTGGGCCTGATTATGAGTCTTCTTTTTCTATTACTGCTTAATAAGAACTGATTTCTTCTTCTTGTTCTCTAAACCAAATATATGGCAATTTTTTATTTGATAAAATATAAATATTATGTTGTTTAGTAGCTATCAAAACCAACTTGCCCCACTACGTTAATTATTTTCATTACCTTATATTTAGTTGAAAGCCATCAAGAATAATCATTTTCAAAAATCATAGTGTAATATCCTAAAAATTTAACCTTGATTAGCTAAGCCTAATTAGAGTAATCAAGTGAATTACTGTGATATATGACTAGAGAGGTCTAATGAGTGTATTTGGTTGTAATTTCAGTCTTAAATTTAGGTCCCAAGTGAAGTCAGGTTACCTGGATACTACAAAGTGAGAAAATATGAAGGAGGAGCACCTGTATCACATGTTGCAGCACATGTGTGACCAGCTGCAAAGAACAGGCATGGTGCATGGTCAATTTATCTTATAAGAAATGTGAGAATCAGACAAAAAAGATAAAGGGGAAAGGGGGGAGAGAGATGAGGTATTACTTTACTAAGGCATGCCATTTTCAAAGAATTTACAGTGATTTGAACTTGATTACACCTTGATAAGTCTCTACCTACATCTCCTTCTTCCTTTTCTATACCTATTTCTCAAATGTTTGAGTTAAGGTTTGAGTTAGAATGACAATTTTTGATCCATAAAGGTTATATATCTGAACCCATTAACTTAAATAGAGTTAATAAGAGTTGTTTAGGTTATTTAAACCTAATATTAATGGTTTTATAAGGTTTTAGTTAGTAGGTGTTATTAACACCTAAAAATTTCCATAAATGAGGGTAGTTGGAGGTTTTGAATGACAATTAATGATAGTTTAATGATATATTAGTGTTAATATGAGTTAAAGGAAGATAATGGACCTTATGAACACGTTAGATAATGAGGGATTGTATTTTATATAAGTTCAAAAGATTGGGTTAGAATGTTGAGATTTATCCTAATAAGGATATTATTGGTTATCCTTGTGATTAAATTATATGCTAACTATCATTGGCACCATTCAAGCTATTGAGGAGCTTTAGAAGTTTATTTTAAGGGATAAACCTTTGACCTCTTAAAAGTTTGAGGTAATCGGAGGAAAATTTAGTTTATAGAATTTCTTGTTAATTAATTAATTGTTAAAATGAGTTATTAAAACTTATTGAGTGTTTGTAAACTCATTTGATGCAAATTGTGGCAAGTTATGTGATAGGTGAGAAATATTGTTTAAATTAAGAAAATGATATGTATCTTATGCATGTGTTATTGATGCTATTGAGTGAGATCATGTATGTGTATGTGTGTGTGAAAATGAATAACATGATATATTGTACAAATTGAGATATATATATATATATATATATAGTGTGATAAGGATGATTTGTGATGAGTGATATGATTTGATGGCTGTCATTAGTTTTATATAATACATATTAATGTGTGTATGGTATGATTACTTTTAGTGGGAATTCGCCTAACAAGAGAAGTAGTAATAAAATTCACATGATATTGGCAGCTTACTATTAAAATCGAAAGTCAATCGGTTGCTGACCGTTAGAATTGGGAGGTAGCTATTGTCTTATGGTTTATAAAGGACTATCTTACTTGTTATTCGAGGAATTCGAATCTAATTAGTCTCTATTAGTTTATGAGAAGGCTAGATTAGAGGTTTAATACCCCATGATTGTTAGGGAAGATAGCTCTTCATAAGTGAAAGACTTGGTTAGTTTGAGTTTATAGACATAGCCATTGAATAGCCATCAATTTCATGTTAGAGGTATCAAAGTCACATGATTATTATTATTGTGGTCCAGCGTGATTTGAAAAGAGGCACAAGGTTGTTAGTATTGTGACCCTATATGTGTTTTATTGTTCTTATATGATGTGATGATATATGTTTGTTCCTAGCCATATAGTTGTTAGTATTGTAGTCGTGGCAACCTTTTGAATACAAGTAAATTTGTGAGAGAATTGTCATTGCCATTTCCATCTAATTAATTGACATGCATGTATATAGGCTAGATCAATCTTAATTACTGAGTGATTATACTCACCCTTTATTCTTCAATATTACAGGGATTAGCTCATTAGATCAGGATCAAAAAAATGATCAGAGGTATAGGATTATGTGGTAATCTTATTAGTGGGCCTTATAGTTATATTTATGTGTATTTGCATTGATAATTTGCCAACTAGAATTTTATATGATTTTGACTACTTGCATTACTTAGAAAATTGATTGAAATTGTGTATTTTATGCCTTATGTTGTAAAGTTTAAATAGGGTCAAAATACTAGTAAAAGTAAGGAGTTGTGTAAATGAACGAATATGATGATTTATATGTTGGTTTATGAGAATTAGGCTCCCACTTATGTTTTTGTAATCAAAGAGTTAGGCGTTGAAAATATGACATATGTGTGAGTGTTTAGCTAGGGTGTTTTTTACGAGTTCATTATAGTCTAATGAGTGTAATCTAAGGGTTGGTGTAAGCTCTCAGTACTTAAATTGAGTAATAGACACCCAAGTTATAGATTGTTGTAAAAAAGAGTGAGTTTTGAATTGGATGTCCAACTTTTGATTAAAAAGTGATTTGATTGTGAAATTAGTGCCTTAGCTAGAACTTGGAGAAGGCTCTCTGTAAATATCTAGATTACCTCAATTAGACATCAAATGGAGAAAGGTTGTCATCTGACAGCTCTGATGCTCTTAAATTTCTTGCAATAGGCCGCGATACATGGCATAGAGGCAAACATGCTACGACTCATATACTATAAGCTGCAACATGCATGTTTTCATGATTTTTACTAAAATGCAAATGCTTTTTTTTTGGAATCTAATGCTTTTTCCTACAACTTCTACTATGATTTTTGACTTGTGAAGTGTTTTGAAATGTTTTCAAAAGGTTTGAAAATTAGGATCCCCTTTTGTAAAAATTTTTAAACTCGGTAACCCTTTTTAATTGTTCCCATTATTACCTTGATAATTGGAGTTAAATATGGATTAGTAAGGAAGAATTTACAACTTGTTATCAAATTTTACACATGGAATTTGTGATTCAATCTAAAATTTAAGAAAAATGTTTCAAGCCATTATTTTTTGCATCATTGATAACTTTTTAGATTAATTTCTCATTTCTGCTCCATTTTGGATAAATATCTCATACCTGAATGTAGCATGGCATGAATGACCCACTTGTGATGGTTACTAATTTTTATTTTAGACATAATGTTTCAAACGCATTGAAGCATAAGGTTTTGTCTAAAGATGAAAAAAATAAGTTCAAGTCAATAAGTTCTTGCAAATTTAACCCATGCATATCATAACTCGAGTGAGCTATAAAGAAATGCTGATAAAGGAATTCCCCTAAAAGATTGAATAAAATTGTGATTATACTTTGAAGTGTACTTATAACCATCCCTTTATTTGTATTTTTGGTATAGGATAGGATGTAATTTAACATGGACATAATGTTGTTCTTAAGCCCTTGTAGTATATTTTTTTGATATGGGGTGCCTTATGGTCTTTGTTTATCATTTTAATTACACTTGACAGAAAGATAAACCAAACCTAATGAAATTAAAATTCTTTCATTAAAATTATTGTTGTTCATTCTCCCTCTTCATATGTGCTTGTTTTTCTAAGACAATTTAGTTGTCCTCCATGCTATATTATTGAATCTGCATCTTTTACAAGTTAACATGGCTTACTATACAATATATAATACTTAATAAAGAGAGAATTTATTGTGAATGTTCCCTTATTTGTTGTTTATACAGAATAAGATGTAGTTTAACATAGGTATGATGCTGTTCTTACCTCCCATGATATTTTTTTTATTTAGGGTACCATAATTAAAGGGTGTAAGGGTTCTGGTTTGGGTATACATGTTATGGCTTAGGGTGTAAGGTTTCTAATTTGGGTGTAAGGCGTAAGGCTTAAGTACAAGGGATTTAACTTAAGGTGTAAAGCTTCTGGTTTAGTCATTTTCATGTAATTTTTAGTCGTTTTCATGTAATTTGTGGTTGTTTTCATGTAATTTAGGGGTACTGATAGTGGAGTGCTCTTTGTGTGATTAATTTACATGCAATTTGCTGTATATTATGTGTAAATTATTTTTCAAGCATGCTCATGAATTTCTTTACGTATTGATTTAGATGTAATCTATAATCATTTTCATATAATTCAGGGGCATTGATAGGGCATGATCTTTATATGTTTGATTTACATGTAATCTGCTAGAGATTACATGTAAACTATTCCTTAGGCATGCTTGTGAATTTTTCCTCCTATTGATTTACATGTAATTAATTAGCTATCATTTTCATGTAATTATGGGGCACTAACAGTGGATGCTCTGTGTGTATTTGATTTTTTTTGTAATCCACAAGATATTATATATAATTGTCTAAGTTAAAAGCTTTGCACCTAAGCTAAAAGTTTTGCACCCTAAGCCATAACAAGTGCGTCATAAACTAGAAGCGTTGCACCTTAAGCTAGAACCTTAAGCCATAACATGTGCGCCATAAACTAGAAGTGTTGCACCCTAAGCTAAAACCCTTACACCCAAGTCAAAACCCTTACACCTTAAGCCAAAATTTTTACACCTTATGATTGCTGAATTTGCATGTAATCTTTGATAATTATATGTAATCAAGGGATATTGAACTTTTTCAATAAACCTTCACCCGCTGGCTGAAGCTCTAGCAAGCGCATTATCACTTATTAAAGGAGTGGCCAAATTTTGTGCCTTTTTTCTTAATTTTTTTAGTTAACATAAAAGGGCATTTTGATCATTTGATCAAATTATTTTATGAATAAAATAATAAGGTTGGTCTTTCAATTTACCTTAGCCCCTGGGTACAATTTTGGTTTTTATTTGGTCTTTTCTACCAATTTTTCCTATTAATATTAAAACATATATAAATCTGTTTGGGTGATTAAGTAGATGAGATATTTAAACAATAACAAAATTACATTCAAGTATATCATGGTTATAGATTGTAAACTGAGAATATTTAGTTAAAATTAAAATTACTTAACAATCTTACCCTTTAATTTGTTTATCTTGTTACCTAGTACTAAAAAAAACTTAATAATTGGTTTATTATCATTTTATTAAAAAACGTAGGATCAAAAACTTTATTTCCAATTTTTATTAAAAATTTTACATATTTTCAGTCGACTCAGTCTTTGTTTACTTGTATATTATTTCTTATTTTGATGCTGAGTGAATGTTTTAAACATCACCTATTAAATGGATTCTAGAATTACGAACCAACTTGAGTCCTTTAAAAATAAAAAAATAAAATAAAATCATAACGTTTTGTGTTTTAAAATTATCAAATTTGATCATTATCCAGCAATGATCATACAAGTACAATTTATAAAGTTCCATAGACTAAACAGACTTGCCATTTGGAGGAAGCTTTGCAAGATGGAGATAAGATTTGGACAATGATCGTGATCCAAACACTCATGATATGATTAAAACACTAAAAGAGAAACCAAAGTTAATTTACTCGTAAAACAGAAAGCAAGCGATGTATAGATCCTAATCTAATATTTAAATGTAGAAGCATCTTCACTAGTATTATTTGCATATCCGTATAATTTTGTTCAATTTTAAAGTAAGTTTTTATAATTTATTTGTCTTAATTAAATTATTATAATTTGATCTATTATTATGTTGATCCTTGAAGGTTAAAATTAAAAACAAATTATTAAATTTCACACAACAAAAACATTCCTGGAGTTTACAAAAAAATTATTTTAAAAATTTTAGCCAAAATTAAAAAAATTGATTTGATAAACTCTTTATATTTTTTTTGTTAATTTTTATAAAAATTCTATATGTATAAAAAATATTTTAAAAACAACATAATTATATAAATTTTGAGTTATAAAAATTATGTAATTAATTCTAAACTTATATAATCATTTAATAAAAATATAAAAGTTCTTAATTTTATTTTGTTAAAAGAAAATTTTTAAAGATTTTAACTTTCAAGAATTAAAAAATTTAGTTGATTAAATTATAAAAACTCAATTAAAATAAAATAAATTACAAGGATTTAATTTAAATTTAAGTAAAACTGTAAAAATTTGTCAATATATTTTATACATATTATTTTTCCTCACAATACACATGTCAGCAAAAGTTGGAAGGCAATTTCAAAATCACCATGGATTTTGCCTTACTCCTTATAGGCTCCACTTACATGGAATTCAATTTTTTTTAATCAATAAACTATAAGAAGTTGATTAGTCTGATATCGTAGTAACACAAAAACAAACTAACCAAAAAAACGAACATAAGGCAATAAAATAAAATTGAAGTGCCAGTAACATTTGGTTCAATATAATGAACCTCCCTATTGAAGGAAATATATCTTATTTGCCTGCAGCAAAAGAATGAGAAATAACAACCAAAGGACAGTAGCCACGAACAAAAGCATCAAGAAGAAGGAAAAAGACTAGTAGCAACCAAAACACGAAAACAAAGAAAAAAAGTCAAAGACATGATTTCTAGCTTTCGACAGATATGAGAGATTAGCAATTAGGATTTTAACAGTGGGAGAAGGGGGTTGCAAAACTCAATCTTTCAAGCACATCTCCTTGAGAATAGCTAAAATATACCAACTAATAGTTACCTTTTGGAGTCTTGGAGTCCACTCATAGTGATAAGAGCCAAGAGCTTTGCCAAGATTAGTATGATCCACTAGAGCTAAGCAAGCCCAATAGAATAAAATATAGCATTGAACATAGCTTGCAATAGTAGAGAAACATATCTTTCCAAAACCTGTACCATTCTTTCAACAAAAACAACATCAACAGCTTATATCCTGGTGAGACCCACCTCATATAATCCTTGATCTTTCCACCAAGAGATTCAAGAGGATTACTAAGTGTACAACTAAGATGGAGTTCAATAAAAAATTCTACATTATCCCCATCAGAAAGAACAGACATAAAAACATTGATTATAAACCAATCCAGAGAAAGGTAATCTAAATCAAACATTTCCAACTCTACCCACCTTTAAAACCAAACCATAAACCATACAGAGTAACCAGAATCCAACTAACACCAAATTAACATTCACAATATAACATAAGCCAAAACTCCCATCCAGATCAATAAAATATTTCCAAATTAAGTTCTCAAACATTTTAAATAGAAATAGAGAAGATATACCATAGTAAAATGGGATCAAAACTTTAAGAGAATTGAAATATTAAACTCATTTTGGTGATTTCCATAGCCTTCATCCCAACCAAACTAGGTCTTATCCCTTGCCATCCATTGATCAACTTCAACCTACTTAGTGAGGAATCAAAACTCACTACTCTCATTGCCTTAAACTAGAGATCAATCCTCAGAGCCAAAAATCTAATACTTCATACCTCTTCATTTGTATTCCACTGACTTGATACAAATCTAGCTAACACTATATCAGGCGATACCAATCAAAGATAGTCTTCCCCCTCGATACCCTTAAAGAACCCCATAGTTTCTTTACTCATAACCCAATCCAAGCTTGGTTCCACACATCACCACATTTTCACACCTTCTATTTCCTTATCCAAATCCTATTAATCACCATCTTACCTTGATTCCCTCCATACACTTACCCTAATCCACACCCAAACCAAACCATAGCTTTAAGCCAACCACACAAATACTAGCCATGGAATGATGGAATATCACTTGCCAGACACGAGAAAAGCTCTTCGGTGATGAGGGAAGGGGGAAGCCTCTGGTGTAACATCTTGAAAAACTAATCAAGATTTAGTTAAGTAAATGAGAGTAATTAAGTGAATTAATGTAATATATGGCTAGAAAGGTCTAAGAAGTGTGGTTAGTTGTGATTTCAGTCATAAATATAGGTCTAAAGTATAGTCAAGCCATTAAAGCATCAAAAGGTATGGAAGAATTGAAGATGGGTCCTCTGTGCCACATCTCGTGACGTGAGGAACATTCACCATGGCCAATAGAGGCAACCAATAAGGAAGAGCCTATTTATGCCATGCACCATGCACCTATTGCATCTATTCAAAAAATTAAAAGAGAGGAAGGAACGAAGAGCACACTTATTGCTCTACTAGGGCATAAACTTGAGGATCATTAGAGATATTTTAGAGCTTCCTACCAATAAGGTAAGTGCATTATGCTTTCTTCTTTCCTTTCCTTCTATTTTCATGAAGGTTAAAGTTAGAAAAGTAATTTTCAATCCCTATGAGCTATGAGTCTAAACCCATTAACTAAAATAGATACAATGAGATTTGTTTAGAGTATTTAAAACCTCACATTTATGGTTTTATAAGGTATTGTTGTTAAGGGCCATTAATATCCAAAAATGGTAATAAATAAGGTTATTAGGAGTGTTTGATGGCCATTAATGGTGGTTTAACTATTCATTAATGATAATGTGAGTTGTTAGGACCTAGTAAACACCTTGGGTATGATGGGGAATGAGTTTATATTTTTATGAAATGAATAAGGTGGAGTTGAATGTTGGAAATTACTTATAAGGGGACATGGACGAATGTCCTTGTCTTTTGTTGTAGATTATTTAATTTCGGAGCCATTCAAGCTAATTCAAGAGCTTTGAAGAGGTTGTTTTGAGGGGTAAACCTTTAGTCTCTCAAAAATTTGAAGTAATCAGGAAAAAATTTAATTTTTATAGTTGTTTATTAATTAATTAATTATTGAAGTTAATGATTTGGAACTTGTTTGATGTTTGTAAACCCATTGATGCAAGTTTTGGCAAAGTAATGAATTACGTGTATGGTATTGTCTTGAATTATGGAGAGTAATATGTATATTTATGTATATGTATCTATAAATGATAATATGAGAACTACTCATTGTGAAAATGAAAAATATGTGATTCTTAGTATGTGGATTTTTGTGGAAAAAGAGAAATATATATATGTAAGATGATATGGTTAATGTGTGTTAAATGACATATTACTTGTTATATTTGCACAAGCATGATCATTTGGTGGGAGTTTCACTTAAGAAGAGGAGTAAATTGGTAAATTCACGTGATAGTGGCGGTTGACCGTTGGAATTTGAAGCTTGCCTTGACACCGATTGTTAAAATCGAGAGGTAGCTGTTGTTTTATGATTGATTTGAGACTATCCCAGTAATTCTTTAAAGAACAAGAACCTAACTTATTTTTACTAGTTCACGAGGAGGCTAGATTAGGGGTACGACACCCCATGATTTTTAATATTGGGAGAAATCTCTATACATAAGTGAGTGAGTTAACCCTAGCCCAATAGCTCCGCACAAGTGTAAGGTTAGATTAGTTTAGGCTATGAATAGAGCCATTGATAGCCACTAGTTTCACGTTGGAAGCAACAGGAGAGTATAAGACTGGCATTGATTATGCATTTTAATTTCGGCCATATGGTAGTTATTTTTGTGGTCCATCATTTTAATTAGGGGTGTATGGTTATTATTTTTGCAATCCTGTGATATGTGTAACTGAGATGTTTGATTATATATATCATATGCCTAATTACATGTTATTTTTGTAGCCAAGGCTATATTTAATATATGAGCATATGATGAATGTTTATTTCTATTTGCATCCATAATTAATTGATATGCAACTTCATAAGTTAGGTTCACCTTGGTTACTGGGTGATTGTACTCACCCTTTATTCTTTAATATTTCAGTACCTAACTCATCAGATCAAGATCAGGGAAAATGACCAGAGGCCTAGGATCGTGCGTAAATCCTAATAGTAGACCTCTAGATTTACTTTTATGTATATTTAAAATGTTAATTTGTCAATTAGGATTTCATTCCATTCTTTTGATTACTTGCATTATAGTTAAGAAAATCATGTGTATTTTGTACCCTGAGCCAATGATATGTAATTGTAAAGCTTAAATATGGTTGAAATACTTGTGTAAAAACGTAATGGTGTATTTGGTTACTTATAATGGATATTTGATGTATTTGTGCAAAGTTAACTCCCCCTTATATTTTTATGAATCAAGGGGTTTAGTGGTGAATACATGATATATGTGTATTGGAATGGATGTGGTGTATTGCACGAGTTCAAAATAGTCCATTAAGTGTAGTCTAAAGGTTAGTGTAGGCTTTTGAATGTATTGGAGTTTAGGCACCTTGGTTGTGAGATTTTTGTGAAAAAAGAGTGACAATTGTAAAAGTTGTCCAACTTTTTGTAGAAAAACAATTTGATTGTGAAACTTGTGACATTAGTTAGAACTAGGAAAAAATCTCTCTATAGATACTTAAATCACCTCAATCGGATGTCGGACAGAGAAATGAAATGCATTGAAAGTTCATCTCGGGTACTGTCATAAGACAACAAAATTTGCTATCAAATTTCGTGCAATGTACTGCATCACATGATGCTTCTACCGCTGCGCATGGCACATATCCATGCACGTTGTAGTGCACCTATAGTAAACCATAGTGCATGTGCTGTTTTGTGCACAGTTCACTGTTTTGGTAGTTATAAACATATGTAATGATCCTTTTTTCAAATTCTATGCTTTCGCATATGTTTTAAACTTTAATTTAAAAATATTGAGAATATATAGGATTATTTTAGATTGTGAAACTTGAGATCCCTATTTTAATATTTTATAAACTTGATAGGTTAAACTCTTAATTATCTTAATTTTGAGAGTTAATGATGTTTTAATAGGAGCAACCTTACATCTGGTAAAGCAAACTTTACAAGGCCACTTGCGACCTACTCACACTAGGGAAAAGAAACCCTAGGAGAAAAAAAACCCAAAGAGACCCCAAAGACATAACCACAAAGATTCAAATTAACAGATATAATAGGGCAGACATTAAATTAGCCCAGTGGAGCCCATATTCAAATTACCCAATCACTTACATAGAACTTGCCAATTAGTTTCAATCAAGGTTTCAACTAAATCATGACCCCAGAATCCGCTCATACCATTCACAACATGTTGATTCATTAACTATGTAGAAGGAAACAATCCTAGCCAATTACAATCGACACTTGGTGGAACTCATCATTTGTCCCCTTTGATTCGGAAAACAACATTCCTACTGATTTTAATCAAATCGTAGATATAAATATACGATCAACAGCAAGAATTGATTTCATGGCTATGCTAAATGAGTTAAAACCAGCCAAAAGAAAGAAAGCATCCATATGTTAATACCAGTTTAAATCCCCAAACAACAATGTGTGACTGTGTGAATAGGTCTCAGAGCATAATATCACTTAGAAGACGGAGGCACCTAATTCAATAGACCCTATAGTTGCTTATGGATAATTCCTGAATTATACATCTCCATGCTTTTAGATTACCAAACATCTTTAATATATAATCATCAATCTCGTTACTTTTGGATTTTTTATTTACGCCCTAAAGACGAACATAGCTCTAGACCTCGCCATTCTTGGTTGTTTCTCCTTCATCTCTATTGACGCCATAAAAACTAGAATCCATCATTGTCCCCAAGCTTTCCTCCACTTGCCAACCCCCACATAGCCATGAACACATTGCTCCCTTGGCTATCATCAGAGTAAGAACGCCAAGGTTCTTGTTTAGGGAAGGCTTTCCCCTTCAAAGAAAGACTCTCTTACAAAGATAGAGAGAGAATGAATCTTGATTTTTAAATATTTAAATTCAATCTTTACCCAAATCTTTTATTTTATTTTATGTTTCTTTTATAGAGAGGCAAATTCAGCACAATTAAGGTGAAAATCACTTGGAACTGAAGCATTATTCTATTCCATTGCATTGCATTATCTTAATCATATCCCTTCACCATCAATTTATCCAAATCTTTGTTATAAAATAAGATAACAATAGCAATAAATTAATAATAACGTAGTTCTCTATTTCTGACCCTACGGCCTGCGTTTCTCTCCACATCACGAGAGTTCATGCTAAACCTATGCGGTCGTTCACACGCTGCGCCTTGCTGGGGAGTTTTCCATTTCTGCATTTCAAACACCTCAAGTTTAAGAGTACAGAAAAGTCCCAATGAAATCTGATTTCATGTCCGTCTCTATGGTCAAAGCGGCAGTATGTTTCTAACGACGAGGAAGAAGACACTCTCTGACTAGCTCAGAGTGGCTTTCGCCTCTATAAGCTGTTAGGCAAAGGCCGAGAGCATCCCGTTAATATAAAGACTGACGTTTGTCAATTGTCACCGTAACCCTGTAATTTCAAGCATCTCCGTGAATGGGCCAGGCTGCTTCCGCGGCTGCAGTCCCTTGCCTTCGCCAAACCAATCATACCCACCGCTCCACGTCCAAATCCAGATCAACGGCGTTCATTTCCCCTATGCTTTTCAATGAAAATCACGAGTCCCCGTATGAGGTTATCCATACAGTGCCTGACTACATCTCTGAGCTTCCCGACGAGTGCTTGGCTTGCATTTTTCAGTCACTAAGCTCCGCCGACCGTAACCGCTGCTCCCTCGTATGCCGGCGGTGGCTCCGGGTCGAGGGACAGAGTCGTCATCGTCTCTCTGTCAACGCTCAACTTGATCTGCTCCCGGTCATCCCTTCTCTTTTCTCACGTTTCGATTCCGTCACGAAGCTCGCTTTGAAATGCAATCGTAGATCTGTTAGCATAGGGGACGAAGCGCTCGTTCTTATCTCTCAACGATGCCCGAATCTGACTCGCCTGAAACTTCGTGTCTGCCGTGAAGTTACGGATGCTGGGATGGAAGTCTTTGCTAAGAATTGCAAGGGTTTGAAGAAACTTTCCTGTGGATCTTGCACTTTTGGAGCCAAAGGGATGAACTCAGTGCTCGATCATTGCGCCTCTATAGAAGAATTATCTGTCAAGCGTCTCCGGGGAATTGCCGATGTAGCATCGGTGGAGTCGATTGGACCCGGTGTTGCAGCGTCATCTCTCAAAACTATTTGTTTAAAAGAGCTACATAATGGACAGTGTTTTGGGCCCCTTATTCTTGGCTCGAAGAATTTAAGGACTTTGAAAATTTTTAGGTGCTCTGGCGATTGGGATAAACTTTTTCAACTCCTAGCGGATCGAGTACCAAGTATAGTCGAAGTCCACCTTGAGAGGCTCCAGACAAGCGATATTGGCTTAGAGGCAATCTCGAATTGCTCGACTCTGGAAATTTTGCATCTTGTCAAGACTCCAGAGTGCACAGATTCAGGACTTATCGCTATTGCAGAACGATGTAAGCTCTTAAGGAAACTTCATATTGACGGATGGAAGATGAATCGTATAGGAGATAAAGGTCTAATAGCAGTCGCTAAATATTGCCCACATCTTCAGGAATTGTTCCTTATTGGTGTCAGTCCTACTAATGCGAGTTTGGAAATGTTGGCCTGCAATTGCCTGAATCTAGAGCGGTTGGCGTTATGTGGAAGTGAAACAGTTGGTGATGTTGAAATATCGTGCATTGCAGCAAAATGCATAGCACTGAAGAAACTTTGTATTAAGAACTGCCGTGTGTCTGACCACGGTATGGAAGCACTCGCATCTGGTTGCCCGAATTTGCTGAAAATAAAGGTTAAGAAATGCAAGGGTGTAACCTCTGAGGGTGCAGATTGGCTGAGGCTATGTAGGGAGTCGCTTGCTGTACATTTAGATGCTGGTGAGACAGAACATCATGACGCAAGTGCTAGTGATGGCGGGGCTCAAGAAAATGGCCTAGAATTTCCTTCAATCCCCAACCAGACAGCAGCTTCGGCCACCATTGCATTAAGCAGTACTGGTCGATCAAGTTCATTCAAGTCAAGGCTAGGACTTTTCTCTGGGAAAAGCTACCTCGTTTGCACTTTGAGACGATTGTCTGGTGGTAACCGTAGTTCTCGGCATAGTTAGACTGAGGGATTTTAGTTGAGTCACTGAAGTGACGGGCAGTTCGGCAATTCAAGTCATTGACCATTCATATTATTATTTGGTGATGTAATCACTTGGTTGGTTCTCTCTCTCTCTCTCTCTCTCTCGTATTTAAAGCTAAAATTTCTTCTTGTGTGTTTTTTATTGCTTTTTTAGATGAATCCTTTTTAGTTAAATTGAAAAATTCAATTTGTTTGTTGTTTTTCTCCTGCATTATTGTTGCTGTTACGCTAGTTGTTGATCTTACCTTTTCTCAGACTTGTCCGTATCACCCAATTGATTCTTAGAGCACTTAGTTTGTAAACTTCAGCTTCAGCTTGTAAGAGTTTCAGGGATGGTGAATGTAGTTGTTTAGTGATGATGGGTACATGGAACTTTCAATGGTTTTGTTAGATCTTCGACTGGTAACTGGAGGAGAGCACGAGCACGATGCAAGCTTCTAAGTAAAATAGATGCGACGTGTTTGTGGTTGAATATTTACAGTTTAAGTTGATCATCTTATCAAATAAAGTGAGTAAAGCGAGTTTTTGCCCCATGAAGGAGATCCTGTTCGCATTTGAAGATGGTTAGAGTTTGGCCATTGTACGTGTGCGTGACAAGACAGCATGAGTTTTCATTAAAGTTGAATATTTGATCGTTATCACCAGACATTAGGCTAGCATATGATTATATGATATCATGTGAAACTGACGGGGAAGAATTATGATTCCACTCTCACAATAGGCTGTATTGAACGTGGTTCGTTCGTATTGTCATTTCTTGCCTAGATCCATGGTTTTTATGATTCATGGTAATTGTTGTGCCCATCGGTATCCTCCTTGACGTTTATTTATTTGACTCAAATTATTTTAATTAGTAAATCTCGTTAATCATCTCAACAGAACAATGGTAAATTATCTCCTAAATAGTGAGAAATGAAAATAGAAATAGCAATGAAACAAGAAGGAAGTTGGGAAAAAATAAAAGAGATGATTAAAAGAGGGAAATTGTATCTCAAACAGCACGAGAGTATAGTTGATTTTCTAGCTGAAAATTATCCATTATCTCCCATCACTCGAAAACTGGATTGTTTAATGTCTTCTTTGGTCACGGTTTGTGGCAAGGGTTGTGAAGGAGAATTTTGGGACGGACAAAAGCAAAATTGCACCAGGAAGTTTTACCCAAAAAAAAAAAAAAAGTATTGCACCAGGAAGAACCAAATTGCAAAATAAATCCAATTCCAAAAATCTCTTCTTTTTTTGTCATAACAACATAAATTCACTTAGATAATCTAAAATACTAGAAATTTGTGAATAAAATGTTGTATAAAACTCAAAAAAAAAAGAAAAGAAAAGAAAAGAAAATGCCCAATTCATTGAATCCTTCGATAAATCCCAATCTTCCATTCAAGGGTAGTGAAGATAAGGGATGTCAAGGATGTTTAGATTTCAATTGAATAAAATTGATTATCAAATAAAATTGTAAAATAAGTTATGATGAGATGGAACTTCAAATAACTTCTTGATACAATTTCATAGCCATAATTAATTATCAAATGAAGTTTCAAAAAATAGTGCCGGGGCGATTTTTCTCTCATAACAACCAAGGCAGGCATGCTTCAGGCAACCCATGGCATCCCTCCTATAAAGACCTAGGATTTAGGGGATTTTTGTAGGGAGGGTCGGAAGAAGATAAAGAACCAAGCCATGGGCTAGAAGGTGAAAGAAGCATAAAAGCGAGCGATCGCATCACAGCACAGATCAACATTCTCCGGTTAAGTCATACAGCAGACAACGTAGATAGCTGAGGATACATCATGTGAATAATGAAATTCATTCAACCATTGTAGCATTGTCAAATGATCACAGAATCAATCTACAGAAGCTGGACACTAGCAATAATCAACATGTTCCTGCCTTCACGGCTTGAATATATAAATACATCCATATGTACACAGCGAATACTAGACTTTAAAGTTTAGAGACTACTTATCTGATTAAATCTTATAAGCAGCTATCAGTATATTTATGGGCATGCGGCATGACGAAAGGAGTATCAAGCATACTATCATTCTCCTTTGTCCTCCGTCGGCTTCGTCATCCACTGCTTCAATATTCACACCATTCACTTAAGCACTGCTTACTTTGTTATTAGCTCCAAAAGCCCAGGAGCGTTTAGCTGGAGTTCGCTTCATAGCCTTCACTCCAAATGGACTGTCCTTGCTCTGTAGCGGACAGAAATAATTCAGTTAAAAAAACTAGAGTGTTAGCGAGCGAATAACTAGATAACAATAGAGTTCGATCAACATTGTAAGATTACCATGAGACATGTGCCTTCATCAAGGTTGCAGATGGGATAGTCGTGAGGGCAGCAACTAGAGTGGTCATCACAGCAGGTGGCAGCCTCAAGAGGACAGCATCCCCATGAAAAGCAATACCTGCCATATTCGTACACGCAGCAGCAAGTAGTGCTTTCAGCACAACTGTAGTAACTATCGCAAACAGTTGGAGGCTTTACAGGTGAAGGCGGTGATGGTCCTGGGTTTGGGGGATTTGGGCTTTTCTTGATTGGGTAAGACGACTCCATTGCAATTCCACATTTTCCAGTGTAGCTTGCAGCCAAATTACGTTCCAATCTCACATACCCGTCTTCCCCCCAGGCCTTGCCCCATGAGTTTCTCACTATCCAATAGTCAACTCCATTTTCAGTACCATATCCCACAGCTGTGACACCATGATCTAATGCTGTTCCACATGCTCCCGTGAAGATGCCCTGACAAATTTGAGGTTAATGGAATCAGTAAGGAGGTTTAGGCAGTCATTTGGCAGCAATTAATCCATAAAAATAGTCATTTGAATAAGCTTCAAATTGCACCACTTCTGATAAACGAGTAAACAGAGAGAAGCCAAGTCCACGTTTCATCTATCTCTTCTTCTATATAATTGTGCGCTCAATATGGGGAAAAGAAAAGGAGCGAGAGACTTACGGATACATATAACTGGAATTCCCTGCCACCACCTTCAATGGCAACGCTTACTGGCTGATTTGCAACAGCCTTTTTCAATGCCCTCTCGTCATTGGCAGGAACGTCCTCATAGCTATCAATTGAGACGACTTTAGCATTTTTCTGCAGACGAGACAGGAAAAATTATCATTACAGCATCAACTATTTTCCACAAGCTTAATTCAAGTAACCAAGACTGCCAAGACTCACCCTGTATGTGTCACATCTACCATCAACAGCGCGATAGGGGTAATCATCTTCGGTGTCAATGCCACCGTTGTTGATGATGAACTCAAAACCGTAGTCCATGAGTCCGCCATTGCATCCTTCGTTATAAGAAGTATCGCAGTCTACCAGCTCTTGCTCTGATAGTGAAATTAAATCGCCAGTCACTATCTTATTAATTCCTTCCACTGCAGAGACAGTTGAAAAAGCCCAGCAGCTCCCTTCATAAAAGAAATGAATCGTGTGAATTGATGAAAACAAACGTGTGTAGAGTTGGTTATTCAAATGAGACTCAAGGGCTGTTCAACGCCAGAAAGTTATTCACAAATTCTTCCTCATTTTTACAGAGGTTGAAGAATACTTTTGTTAGTTGTTTGTAAATTTTACAGTAAACTAGAAACAATCATTACACGAGCCCCCGAAAAATTGATTACTGACGACTAATGTTAAGGAATTTAGGAGGATCATGTCGGAAAGTGCAAATCAACAATAGTGGGCCTCAGCTCCAAAATATCTGTGGGTTTTCCACTTAATCTGAGATCCACATCCAGAAGCCTGATGTAAATGGGCCCAACATCTCGCTCAAGCCAATTCTACTAATTTAGAGCAACAGCCGATCAATGTACAGGATACCAACATTAGAATAAAGGCACATACAACATATCAGATTAATTTTTTTAAAAAAATCGACACATGCTTTGTATGTTCGCAGTAATAGAAAACACTTCCTGATTCCCAAAAGGGAGAATTACTGTGGATGATCCTAGTAAAAGTAGCATACAAAAATAGCATAAGTTGTCTAGCAGCTTAATTTATGAGGTACGAACTACGAACTTACCTTGAAGCCACCCGGGGAGGGGATTATTATTTTCTACATTCACTATGTTTCTGGAAGTAAAGTATTGGAAACTGTCCTTATCATTTCATGTGGTGGAGTGAGAAGTGCTTTATTTCCTTTAATCGCGCGTTTCTTACACTGTTTTCACTTCAAATATATACATATACACCAACAATGGTTTCTTAACTTTTTTGTTTTATAAAAAATCCTTTTGCTTGTAAAAAGATATTCGCAAAAAATACGCATTGACAAGAAAATACACGGACAATTTAGACCGATCAATTACAAAGCCATAATTACAGGTCATATGTTGGTAAAAAGAAGAAGAGGTTATCTCGACGCGGATACACCCCATACAGACATGCTGACACCTGGAAACCCATCAATTACAAAACAACAACAGCTAGTTATCTGTCCACAAAGCAGTGTATCTAAATACAGATGCAGTGATTTGTATTTAGTTATGAGAGCTGATTCTTGAATTTGATGCAAAAACACTATGACCCTAATATCAAATAATTGTTCCAAAAAAATCGGTCAAAAAGTGAAAATTTAAATGCTTGAATTATAAATAATATAGTGCTCCAAAAAATTCGTCAGGCACAAAGGCTGATACGGAATTTAACGAAAATTAATAAAATCGAAAACTGTGGGTAAGGCACAGAACTTACCGCAACTTCCTTGGTCTTTGACCTCGACCACGGCGCCTTTCTTCCTCCAATCAACAGAATCCGGTAAATTGTCACCGACACGTGGAGCGTAACGGTTGCTCCTGGTCTTGGCTATTCTCCTCTTGGGATCAATCCTGGTTCCAAGATACTTGGCCCGGTACTCGTCGTTGGTCAGATCGGCGAACCGATTCAACCCCAGCTTGTAGGTCCGATTCTCGGCGTTGCGCTCATCGATGAACCTGAGGTTGTCCTTGAAGATCTGAAACCTCTTCTCCTTCTCCCCCAAACCGTTGTAGACCTTGCCGTGTTTCAAAAGCCAGTGCTCGTACATGTTCATGACCTCCTCATCAGTCCTCCAGTTTGAGCCGTCGGCATGAGCTGTGTCGTAGGAGATGATCGACATGTCCAAGGCGGACGACAGGGTGAAGATGGCGAATAAGAGGAGCATCATGGCAGAAGATGATCTAGACGAAGCCATCAGAGATGAAGTTGGAGAGAAACACTCGACCAAGGCGAGGAGAGGGGTGGGAATTGAGGCGGAGTATGTGGGGCCTTTTAAAGGCAAAAGGGTGAGCGCTGGAATCGGATTCCTGATATTATTAAAAAAATATATAAGGGTGAATCATAATTAGTCAGGAAATAGTATCGTCAGAAATAGACAAATAGAAGATAAGATTTTGGAGATTGAGGATGGTTTATTTTTTATTTTGAAATAAAAATTATTATTTTCATCCAAAAAAATAAAAAAATTATTTTTTAAACACACTATATTTAATTATTAAAATTAAAAATTATTATCATAACCAATCAGCGTAAGTCACTTTCTAGTATTACTATTGGCCATATTTTTAACTCAAATTATTTTTAAATTAATATAATCAACATATTTTTATTTTAAAAAAAAATAAAAAACTATATTACAATGTTTAATATTTAAAAACACAAATTTTGGAAAAAATGTCAAACAGGATCTGAAATTATTCTTTTGTGGTTTTTTTTTTTGGCTAGTTATTCTTTTACGTTAGAGGATAAAAACTAACAATTTATTGCAAAAAAAAAAAAAACAGAGAGAGAGAGAGAGAGAGAGAGAGAGAGCAGGTAAAAACTAGAAAGTATACTGAATAGGTTGGAGAGTAGAGAGCATGTGAGTTGGGTGGCGCCTGGTCACTAGTTTCAGGCGCGGAACGAATGAGTCTGCAAGTGAATTTTAATATGATGATGAAAATATTAATAATAAAAATTTATTATAAAAAAATAATTTATAAAAAAAATCACTTGTATTTAATTGAAAATAAACAATTAAAGAATACTCCTTCTGTTTAAAAATATAAACTATTTTTAATCGAATCTCACCTCCTTAATAAAATAGTTATCTATTTTTTAACTAATCTTATATTTTTATATTTATCCTTATAAAACACTTTACAATAAATATAAAATTATTATTTAATAAAGATATTTTTAAAAAAAGAGCAATGATTATATCTTAAAGATTAATAATATTTTATATTTTTTAACACTTAATTTTTTAAAAAAATATTTTATATTTTTTAACGAAAAGAATATAAGTTTTATATATATATATATATATATATAGCGATTATGGAAAAGATATCAAAAAAGCAAACTTGATTGGGGGAGAGGGGGGGGAAGTCCCGAGCTTTGGTAAATATCATTTGGTTTTTCTTTACAACGAAACCAAATTGAGCCTGCGCGCACACCTAGTTTCACCGTTAGCCAGGTGCCTAGGCCAATAAATCCTAATGGATTAGAGAAGCACTGGCTTACAGGCCAACTCACACCGTCTTAGTTACCGAAAGGGGCGGATATTTCCAAGATATAATTATAATTATAAATAAATACTACTATCTTTTAGTGTTGAGGGAACTAGCGTACAAGTATGTGCCACGTTTTCAATCTCATGTGACGCCTTCAATGGGTGGAATTTCCGACTTGCGCTTTTTCCTGTTGCATTTGTCATGACGCTGTGACGCTTCCCGGAGGGAGGGGCTCCCTTGCAATTTCATTCTCTTTTTGGGGCCGTAGGGAATTTTGCGCTTCATGTCAATTATTTCCCCCCAATCGCTTTCCTCCAACTTGTCGCTGTGATCCCCTCTCTGCTCATCTCCTCGTCTCCCCCACATGAACTTCCTATTATTCCTCAAAATTACAAAAAATAGAAGTACATAATAAACTGAGTAGAAAATAAATACATGAAGAAGAAATATAATGGAGACAAGAGGAGGGAGAATTTTCTCATGACCTGTTTGCTTTCCCAACTAAAAAAAAAATGAAGTAGAATGAATTGAGAGAATAAAGATAAAAATAAATTGATTAGGATAGGGGAGGGAATGCAAATCAACCATGTTTATGAAAGGAAAAACCAGTTTAATTTATTAAATTATGAGTCATGATTTATGAGATTTATAAAAAATATGATAATTTCTATATTTATGATATGTAATATCAAGTTTTATTGTGTTTATCATAGAGAAAGTAAGCTTATTTTTATTAATTTTTTATTACTTATAAATATTTTCCTATTAAAAACAATTCTGCATTCTCCCAATTAAAATTCAAATCTTGATTTATTACGTTATAAAACAATAGCCTCTTTCGATAAATACAACCCTTGATTATTTTTATTATTACTTTATTCCATTATCATCATTTTCAACAACCAAACAACTCCTTAAATTATTGCTCCTTAATCTTTAAAATACAAATAACAATATAATATGTTCTATTTGTAAAAATGATCCTTCACATCAAAAATTACAATAACAATAAATGAAAATCATAAATAACAACACTAATTAGTGTGTGAGCCAGAGTTGAGTGTAAGATTAATGTAATAATCAAGGAGAGTAGTTTGAAAAGATGGAGGTTGAGAGAGAAGAACATCTACACAACTTTTGATATTTATAATTTATAATACTTCAACAAGTATATCAAAAAATGTCTAGTTTAACTCGTCGAATGAGTTAAACTAATTTATCATATGGTTATAACTAAGATATATAATAGCATAAAAAAATTAAACTAAAAGTATGCCAGAGGTACTTGCGAAGTCACCATCAATCATAGCGGTCTTATACAATAGAATGTTGGATGGGTGATCATGATAGTATAAATATCTCCATAGGTTTCTCAAGATATTGAACGATAAAATTTTAAGAAAGATACTTATATTACTCCCCTCGAATATCCATCAGACCATCACATAAAAATGTGCCCCATTAAATTTCCCTTACGTCATTTATTGATACGTTACGATGCCACCCGCCTTATTCAAAATTTCTCTAGGAAAACAAGTGGAAAAAACCTTAGACAGGTAAAAAGAGCACCGCGGGTCTAAAATTAATCAATAATATGACTGTAAAGATCAGAACAAGTTTTGCGTCATAATTGTTAAAAGTTAAAAATTTTAATAATCACTCGTACATAATTGTCATGAAAACATAATTGATGATATTATAGAGAGAAAAGATTAATTGTCATCCTATTTATTAAACATTTTATTATTTTTTATATTATTTTTATATTTTTATCTTTATTAAATGTTATAAAAAATTATTAAAAATATTTTTTCCTTTGTTGGAAAGTAGAGGTAGAAACTTATTAAATTTTACAACAAACTTAATAAAATTTAAATTTTTTTAATTTAGATAAAATATACTAAAAATGATTTATAAATAAGGTAAAGGAGAGTAAATATAAAATACTGTCATTCCATTCAATAATGATAGTTGCTGGATTTTGTTTCGTTCTTAAATTTACGATGTTATTATCATTTTTTTATAATTTGTATTATAAATTACAATACGAAAAATGTAAACTATATGTTAAGAGTTGGCCAAACTAAAACATCAAGAAATTAAATGAAAATTAAAATGACAATTAAGACTAGTTAATTATGATGCTTGTGAGCAGTAACAAATCTAGAAACACATAAGGGGGACCAATATAAAAAAATCGCCTAAATATGGGCGGCTACAATTAACTTAAAAAAAAAACAGAGTAACAAAAATTCAATGGGTGGAATGAGAGATACCTTACAGATGAAGAATCTATAAATATATAAATAAATGAAGAAAGATGGATGTTGTGGCAAAAAAAAAAAAAAACGGTACGCTGTTTAGTTCTGATTTCTTTTTTTTTTTGTCCTGCGAACAAAAATTATTTATAAATAAATCTCATAATTAAATATTATGGCCAAGTCCCTTGAGATTCAGTTGTAATTTGAAATTATGATGTAAATATAATATTATCTTTATTTGTAATGCATGATTAATTTAATTATTGTATATGTAAAATCATAATTATAAAAAGTTGAAGTGGTTGTTGTGAATTATTGATGAAATAATTGTAAATAATTAGTATTAAACTTTGTTAATAATGTATGATCAATTTAATCATTAGACATATGAAATTATAGTTGTAAATTATTGATGAAATAATTATAAAATAATTGTTATTAAAATTTGTTAGTGGCGCATAAGTAGTTTAGCTATTAGATATGTGAAGTTATAATTATAAAATATTAAAGTGATAGTTATAAATTAGTGATGATACAATCTTATACCATTAATATTAAATTTATAACACATGATCAATTTAACCAGTTGACATATAAAATTACAATTATAAAAAGTTGAAGTGATATTTATAAATTATTAATAAATTAATTATAAATTATTTGATTAATGTAATGTATTTTTAATAAAAATATTATAAGTTTTACATCATAATTTTAAATTACACTCAAGTTTCAATAAATTTAGATATTGTTTTTGAATTCTGCAAAATTTATTTATAAATATATATGCTTTGCTAAAGACTGAACCACAGGCTTGGTGCAACAATTTATTTATAAAATTTATTATTATTTTTTACCAAATAGTTCTTGAAATTATTTTGATTCTTCGTCATCTGATAAAGACTGAACGACAGGCTTGGTGTAACAATCGACAGCGGAATCCTCTCAAAGATGCAGTGCTCAGTGCTCACCCATGACCTCATGTTTGGTATCTTCATCATTTTCCGTGCTCCTTAACAAAAATCTGTCCATCGTGATATTCTTATGACAATTTTATTTAAGCTTGTGTATTTAATGACTGTATAAACCTTGATGATGATAACATTTCTATATGCATTATAATATCCATACCCAAAAAAAATTCATATACAGTTTTTTTAAAAAAAATCGCGCTGTTCATAACACCCATTCTTGAGACTCACAGCAACGGTAAAAGATCCATATTATTTACTTATAATAATTAAATGAATTTTGAAAATGAGAACATTAATGAAATTATTTTTAAAAATGATGAACAAGACGACAGGGAGTAACGAGGCCACGTGAGAGTTTGGTTGCCCCACGATGCCTGAGACTGAAGCAAATATCTTGAGAGTTCGGTGAAAGAGAGATGGAAGGAATCTACTGTCTAATAGTCTGCTTGATAATCTGCATCAGTATTTAGCAATTCAATTTGATCTTGCTTTCCTCTGCGTGTATGCTTTTCAAACAATCAATATTAAATGGACTTTAAGCTTTTTTGATTCCCTAAATACCATTACCCAGTTCAAGCCCTTCAAAAAACAAATACAAACAGGCATCATCAACCCGGGCCAGCAATCATAATTGTAAACACTGCCAACGTAATCACGGAGAATATACTGAATCTTATTTTTCTACTCAAGAAAAGAGAGAGATGTTATTGACTACACCATATAATTGGGCTGACGGCTAGTTGGCAAGTTGCAACAAGCTGAGTGGAGGGATAATAATTAATTATGAGAAAAGCCCCCAGTCGCCATCAAGGGGTCCAGCAGCACGCAAGAAGATTGTCCCTCCATGCACACATGTAGACGTATATATATTAAAAAACAAGGGGGGGGGGGGGGGGGGACATTAAAGAGGGAAAGAAATATGTGATTGAATTGAATATTGGGAATGGATAAGGAATTGGGGATTCAGCCAGAAGAAGAGATGCGAATTGAAATTGGAATGCCCAATGCCCATGACCAGCAATAATATTGCTCAACTACTGCTGAATCTCAGCCCTCCCATGATCATGTGCCTTTCAGTTTCACCTGTCCCTTTTAAATCTATCCACGTCGATTCTTCAAAGATTTCACTCCCTCTCTCCTCCAAACTCTGATCTGCATATATCATATGAATCTGTATGTTATCCATCTATATCCCACTTCATCTCCATCATCTTCTTCCCCTCCACATTTTTCTCCTCTATTATTGATATTATGAAGTATAGGGACTGAGTTACTAGTTTTTAAAGTACAGAGAATGAATTAAAAAATCTGTGAAATTATAAGGATCAATTAATTAATTTCCCATTTAATTGTATACATACAACATGTATACAAATAAATAGTGCAAATATATCGATTAGATATATGAGGTCTTGAATGATGGAATGTATGTGATCTAGCTACAATTTGCAATCTATTCTTCCCCCTAAAGTATCATTCAGGAGGTTGAGAAGTGTAGCAGAGGTTTCCTATGGAATGATTGTCTTGGCAAGACGAAACTTCACCTCATTGCCTAGGATGATATCAAGAAAAGCAAGCATGAGGATGGCTTGGGGGTTAAAGATCTATAGACACAGAACCTGGCTTTCATCATGAGATTATGTTGGAACCTAATTCACCAACCCAATCGTCTATGGGTTCAATGTCTTCGTGGTAAACACCAATGTGGTCAAGGGATCATGCCTGCTGTTAATGCAGAGAGAAATGCTTCTCATGCTTGGCGTGCCATTTCTAAAGGCTGGGACAATTTTTCCAAGGGTCATAGTATACACATTAAGGACGGCTAAAGCAATAAATTCTAGTTAGACTTGTGGTCTCCTTTAAACGAGCCTCTTGCTGCTCATGTTCAATGGAACCAGGACTTGCTTAACCTCAATGCCACTGTCCGCGACTTCCTCTCACCCCATAGAGGTTACAACGTTGTTGAACTTGAAAAGTTCCCCCCTCCCTCTATGATGGGTGTCATCTTGACACACCCTCCTCCTCATAGCAACCAACTTGATTCCTTCTTATGGAGGCCGACCAGTGATGGGATGTTCTTAGTTAAGGATGCTTGTGACTTCATTAGAGCTAGTTCTAAAAACCAACATGGATATATTTAAAGGTATTTGGAAGTGGCCTCTACCCGAAAGAATCAAAATTTTCCTATGCCAGGCTTCCATTGAGGTCTCACCTATGAACCAGCTCAGAGTTTCTCTAGGGATTAATGATAATGTTGAGTGCCCTTTTGAGTGTACTAGTAAGGAAAATACACTTCACACTTTTACCTTTAGGCAACAGTTTTTCTGAGGACAATTATAAAAATGATTCCTACAATATGAATAGAGGATGGTTTTTAATTGTAGCCATTAATCTCTAGTTTAGAATACAATTATTAAGCAACCCTTTGAAACTATTGCTTATTTTAATATTGGCAATAGTTTTGACATGTAGCATTTGATTTTTTAAACTATTGCCTACATGCAATATATGTTGTTAATATAGCTGTCTAAGCTTGGATGTTCAATGATAGCATTTTTTCTCACTTCTCGCTTCCTTCACTGATTGACTCGACACGGACAAGAGACACAAGACACGTCACAGCCCTTGTAACATTCTAGAAAATTAATGCCAAATTAGTTGAGCTAAATGATGTTTCTTGTGTAAATTAATCCCATTAGAATTAAAAATTCCAAACAACAATATACATTTTCAATCATAGATCATTCCAAACAATACTCCATTTCACAACAAATCACACATAACACATCATAACACACAAGGTTATCTTTGCTCCTAGCAATCAAAGTTTTCCAAACAAGTGATTACTCACTGCCAACACTTTCAACACTTTATCTAAACATAATACAACATTAAAAATCATTAATATTTGTGATTAGTCACTAATCACACCTTAACATTAGGTTAATTAATCTCATTAACCCATCACTATTACTAATCACACCTTAACATTAGGTTAATTAATCTCATTAACCCATCACTATTAAATCCATCCAAACTCTTAAACTTAATCATCATCACACTTATATATTATTTTATTTAGCCTCTGTATCCTTGAATTATTATAAAAATCCATCCGTTTGGGCTAAGGTTTTGAATTTAAGCTTCCCATTACTATAAACACCATTTAAGCAACTTAAACAGTACTTATTTAACTTTAAAACAATCATAAAATTCAAACCCAACGACTGAGTGTCCCCAAAAATGAAAATCAAACTAAACCCATAACAATATATGGCTTAAAATGAAATTTAGAGGGTAGAGGAGGGATTTTGAAGGTTTTTCTTGAGTTATTAGAAAACCAAAAACAAGTTCATTCAATGGTAGCCACCAAACCCTAGTAAAAAATAAAATTATTTTCACACCAAATCCTATTATCCTAACTTCTATTATGTCTGTTTTCTTAATAGATTATAAATTTTGAAAATGTACTATGTATTGTGACATATAATACAATGATAAAAAATTTCATTTAAGCCCAATACATATTTTGGACCTCAAATAATACTCATAGATAATTTTAGGCCCAATTCAAATCATAATTAAGTATTTAAATAATTAATCAACCTCAGTCACAAATAATTTATCAATTAAAACCCTCAATTATGCATGTCTTCCTCAATTAAATTTTCTAATAAAAATCAAGGTGTTACAAATAGTCAAACTGATGGGCTTCTATCTTGCAAAATTGATCTAGGCTTAGCCTAACTCTTCTCTTATACCTAATGCGCTAAAATTAGTCTAAACACATATCAATAAAAAGTTTATTAAATAAACTTTATAATCTTATTTTTTTAAAAAAATATATATAAACTTTAAAAAATGTTATTCATTTAATACTTAATTTTTGAAGAATATTAAATAAAAATAAAATAATGTAAATTGTGATATTAAAAAATATCACTAATTAAACCTTACTTTGGGCCCATTTGTTTAGAATTAAAAAAAATAATTTTTAGATAATCTAAAGATTTTATAAAAAGATATTTATTTTGCAGATATTTCATAAAAAGCATATATTATTTTATGTTTGGTTACTCTAATAAAAATGATTATTATTATTTATTTTTTAAATTTTATGATATCTTTGATAATTTTTATTTTATAAAAATAATTTATTATTAAATTATTTTAAAATTTTGTAATATCTCCATGCATCTACTTTCTGAAAAACATTCTCTTTTATCTATGCCATTGAATTCTTTTCAAGAGGTACTCAATATAGCTTCTTAAAATAATTAGAGACATATATTTTTAATTTTGATTATTTTTAAAAATTTAAACAAATATTATAAAAACTTACTGTATAAATTTTTTGAATAAATAATTGATTTTTTATAATATAAGCTAAAATGAGCCTATATATTGGGACACTAAATCTCTCTTACAAGTGTCATAATTTGGGATAGAAGTGGTAACAAATCTAAAGGGGCACTCTTTGAAAGGTAGTATTAAATCTCTCCCACACATCTTAACTTTCATTTTTAATCATAATAGATACTTTCTCCTAAGATAGAATTGGATACTCCATCTCCATAACCCCTATTATCTCTATAACTTTTCCATCCATAAATTATAACAAGTGTTTATAACTTTTTTAAGCTTTTAATGAATGCTTTTAAGTACTTTTAAATCTTGTAACCCTTTCATTTAGAATTAAGTTATTCCACAATCTCTCTACTAACATTAATTTCTTACTTACTTGAGATTAGTATAAATAGCTCTCATTTCATTGTACTCAAGATCACAAATAAATAATACAATTTTTTTTATTAAAGTAAGAGTGTTCTCTTTTTCCCCTTAGCTCCTAAGTTAGTTTGGTGTCAGAGCAGGGTCTAAATGAAATGAATGTTGAGCATTGACAAGTCTGTAATTCTTTTCATCCATAACTTCAGTCATAACATCTGTAACCCCTCAATTATACAATTGTAATAGTTGTAACTCCTCCATTTGAGTTAAAGTTTTGTCCCTTTCATAATAGTATAAATAAGACCCTTGTTTTCTTTGTAAGGCATATCAAGTTAAAATAATAAAGCAAAAAATTTCTTTCCATTTGGGTTTATATACCACCTTCGTTTAAAATATAAGATATTTTTAATTGAATCTTACCTTCAATAAAATAGTTTATTTGTCTTCAAACTAATATTATTTTTTTATATTTACTCCTATATAATAAGATGTTTCTCTCTAAAATAAATACAAAGTGATTATTTAATAAGGAAACTTTTAAAAAAAAGATAATGATTATACCTTAAAATACTAAAAATGTCTTATATTTTTTAATATTCAATCTTTCAAGAAATGTCTTATATTTTTTAACATAGTAAATATGTATTGCCTTGTTTGGATAGGTCAAAAAATCAATTTTTAGGCCATAATCGATTTTTGCCCGAAGTTATCCAAACACCACAAAATCTTATTAATTGATTAATAGGCCTGGAATCCCGTTTTGCCATAATCTGGATTTGGCAGCTTCTGAATGAAGTTTACCATTATAAATTAAATTGTTACTATTAATATAATTTAAAATTTTATAATTAGTCAGATATATAATTTAAACAATATATTTTATGTCTTAAATAAAATTTAAAAAATTTAGTAATAATAGATACAAATTGATCAATAATTTAATTTTAAAATACAATATTTTTTATAATAATTTATATAATTAAAATTGATTCTGACTCAATTATTTAAACATCTTTAATTTTATTAAAATTAATTTAAAAAAAAGTATCTAAACATCTTCAAAATCAATGATATTAATTATAATTAATTAATTAATATTCAATTAAAATTTAAACGAAGTCGTAATAAAAGTTGATAAAAGCAAGAAACGTGAAGCAGCAATATTTGACTGTTTCCTGGGTTAAATTCCCGACGTCTCGTCCCTGTACATCCTAAAGCAAAGTAAAAGAATGATACACGGCATGTGGGGTATCTTTTGAATTTTTGAATTAATAGAATAGACATCACTCTTTGGAAGGTTTCGCAACTATTTCCCTATCTTTTTCTTCGGTTTCCATCCTTGCCATCAGTATTCTTCTTCCTTTTTTATTTTCTCTTCTTCTTCTTGTTTTTTTTTCCCCTTGAATTGACTTACTTTCAGTATTCGAGATATCGATGCAGGGATTGAAAGGAAACCACATCTTAATATAGGTTTTTTCTTTTACTATGCATGCACGCATATATATATATATATATATATATATATATATATATTAATCGGATCCATTCGGCCTAAGGCGTTTCTATGAGCATAAATTAAAAAACAAAAAATACAACACAAAACGTCATTACATATAATAGAATAAAAGAAACATGATGGGTTCAAAATTATATATCTTTTTTGGTAAAATGTTCAAAATTATATATCTGAGACACACCCTCTTTTTAGAAGACTAAACAAGTCAATTACTGCCTTTTTCATAAGTTTAAACGCTAATTGTTTGCTCTCGATACTTTGCAAGTTATCATGGTAAGAACAAAGAGTGAGGCTGCTTTTATTATTGTAATTAACAAAAATTATCATCATCGGCCACATTATCAAGAGCACTCAATCATTATCAACATTATACATGAAGAAAATTATATATAAGTCTCATGGAACAGGTTTATTTATTAATAAATTATGCAAAATTTAAAAATTATAACTAAATCTTTTAAAACCGAAGTGTAATTTAAAATTAAGTTACAGAGATAATAATATCCTTATTAGACATATATTATATCAATTAAATAATTAATTTGCAACTACTTCATCAATAATTTATAACAATTTTTTTTTGCCGGAGGAAAAACAATTCACTACAAGAGTGAGGAATACAAGCACTAATCACCAAAACCCAACAACAAACCCGAAACAAACAAAAATTGAAAATGCCCTAACAAAAAAATTGAAAAACACATCGATGTCAAGACTAATTCTTTTGCACATTAAGAAGCTAGCCAAGGTATAGTAGACAGTCTTATATGTCTTAAAGCCCATGATAATCACCATGGAAACGAATGGAAGGGGTGGTAGTCTAAAGACTTGCTCAAACACTGAGCCCACACCCTTATGCGTGAAAGTTGCATTCACTAGAATAGTATCAACAACCACTCTCATTATAAGAGGGAAAGAACAACACTGAAAGTGAAAATAACTTTTAGGTCAACAAAGAACACCATAGGACTGAAGTAATATCGCCCACAACAAAGCCAAATGATCTATAAGAACCAGTCTCTCTTATTAACAAATAAAAAAGACACAGACACAAGCCTATAAAGAACACTTCTGCTAACTACTAAGGGCAAAATGATCTTCATTAGTACCAACAAGAGAGCCCCGAGCCCTTGGTACCTGCACCAATTAGTCTTCATGGCACTTTGGTGGCTATAAGCCAGCCATATGAGCTCTCACAATATGCTTTCCCGAGACCTTTAACTACCGTATCTTGAATCATCATTAGGCAGACCATGAAACATGCTTTGACAAATCCATCAAATCGCAACCAAAGATACACACAAAATGAGATAGAATCAATAGAGAATATAACAATATCACGACCACTATCCATGTTAATAGGAAGCCCATATTCAATTAGGAAATTACTTAACCAATCCATTTTCACACACTGTTTCAAAAAATATAGACACATTCATCAATTCATACACAGCCAACACCTATTCATTGTCACTTATTTTCTTGCACAACAGATCTACTATATTCATATTCAATCTCCATCAATCAGGATGATTATTCAGAACTAGCCATTCAATGAGTAAAGCATGTCTTACTTGTTGATTCAGACTCAAATCGTTCAACCTAACAAACATTTGAAACATCCAAATTAACTTTAGAAAATCCTTCATATAACTTCATGACTCACCATTAGTAAACATCTTACTAATTCTATTGACTGATACATCATGGCCAATAGTCCAAATAAGATAGTCCATTTCACGATCCTACCCTAGCACTTCAAATCCATGTCAAAAATCAACACTATCTAGGTTGATTAGAACTATCTCCTCCAGATCATCCTTCTCCTAGATGAATTTTGCCCCAATCTTTACCTTCCAATCCTCTTCTGTCCCTTCCACAATCTCCTCTTTGAAATTATGATGAAACCAATTAGCTTCTTCTATAACAAGCACGGCCACCCACGTAGCCATCCTTAACAATTGCCGGAGAATAAGAGAGGATGCCAATTAAGGCTCCAACCAAGGGGAGAGTTGGAGCTCCCACGCCTTTGAAGGGAGAGTCGGTTGTGCTTTAAATATTTAGCAATTTATAACTATAATTTTAACTTTTTACAACTGTAATTTTATATATTTAATAATTAAATAATAATTTATTATTAACAAGTTTAATATTAATTGTTTACAACTATTTTATTAATAACTTACAACTATAACTTTAATTTTTCACAATTATAACTTTATATATTCAATATTTAAACTGATCAGTTTAATTATTGAATATATAGAATTACGGTTGTAAAAAGTAAAAGTTATAATTGTAAAATTCGAATGAAGTAATTATAAATTATTTGACTGATCTAATATATATATGTTTAATAAAGGTATTATTATCTTTTTATTTTAATTTTAAATCACACTTAGGTATCAAGAGATCTTATTATGATTTTTAAATTTTATAGGACTTATGTATAAATAATAAGACTTATGTATAATTTTCCCTTATGTATAATAGTAACAAAATCAAATCGATGTTAAAACTTAAAAGTGGCGCTTTGTTCCACGGTGGACGGGGGAAACTGCCAATGGCTTGCCTATATGGAGAAGCAATTTCAGGCGTCCGTAACAAATGGCTCAAAGGCCCAATAGACTAACTAATTACTGGGCCCATTGTGAAACAGAAATGTGCGTTTAGCATTCTTATAATTTCATGATGTTTTTAGGAGGTTCCTAAAAAAACAAAAAAGAAAATGATACATCTCGTTTAAATGATAACTTGATGTGTTTGCGACTGGTCCAATGTCTATACCACATCTGTGGAGTTTAACGGAAATACTATTGGCCGAAAAACAAGTTCAGCTACGTAGGTCTTTGGTTTTGTACTTGAAAAAAAAAAAACAAAGAAAATTATTTTGCAGGTTTTTCTATTTTTTTTTATTTTGAGCTAGATCTTTATAATATATATCGTTTTAATCAAACACTTATAATTTGATCGATTGAATACATTAGTATCTGAAAATTAAAACTATCAATGAAATATTAACTTTTCCAAAGCAAAAAGACTTTTAAAATTTATAGAAAATTTGATTTAATACCTTTGCCAAAAAAAAGGAAGATAATTTGATTTAATACCATGTTTACATTTTTATTAAAATATTTATAAAAAAACTATATGCATAAAAGTTATTTAGAATACATAATCTAATTATATAATTTTTGAGATTTAAAAATATGTAATTAATTATAAATTTATGTAATATTTCAATAGAAAGATAAAATTTCTTATTTTCATTTTTGAAAGGGGAAATTCAAGGATTTTAACCTTCAGATATTAACATGTTTAATTGATCAAACTATTAAAGTTTAATTAAAATAAAAGAAACTATATGAACCTAATTCAAAATGAAAGAAGACTAAAAAGACTTATATATTAATTTTTCCAAGAAAAATCAAAATCATGGTTATGATAATTTTTAGTATGAAACAGACGATAGCTTTCTTGGCACAAAAACAAGTCCCTCTTAAATTTTGTGTCAGTCCCATTTTGGACTAAAAATGTCCTCAAAATAATGGGCTTATAGGTCTTGAAGTGAAACCTATCGATAACATTACTTAATAGAAATAGGGTGTGATCACTCAAAAAATGACAAGTGGATAAGAATAATGGAAGGACGTATCATCTTAATTTGAACTTTTAAAACTCAAGTGTATGAGTAATTTTTTTTTTATTTTGCACAAGGTACTAAGATAACTTCACATCGACTTAAATCCATTCATATTTGAAAAACCTAACAATATTTTCTTGAGTGTGAGTCCACTTGCTCTATATTGAAAAATGCCTTAAACACTAAATCCATATTCTCACAATTACGCCAGCCCAATTTTTCAAGCTTCAAGCAACGTGATGCATACAAGTCTTCGTTGTAGCTATCACCAATCCTACTTTGGGACTCAAAAAGTTTATGCACAATAACGAGCTTTGTCTCTAGGTGAAACTAAGTTGTGATACCATTTATTAGAAATGGAGAGAGGGGACAAGTAGGTGAAGAGTAGTAAAATATGTTACATCTTAACTCAAAATGTAAGTCTTGAATTTACAAGCATTACTTTTTATTTTATATTAATTATTAAGTCTAGTTTTATCCACTATAAAACTTCTTACATTGATTAATTTCTACTCACTCTTACTTGTATATTCTAACAATAGGCATATGGCATAGCCTGCAAAAGCCTTTCCTTTCACTTTGCTTTCCTTTCCCGTACATTTTTCCATCTCTTTTCCTGCACATTCTCCTAGTAATTTTTTATAAAGGGTGAGTAAAGTTGGATAAAACCAAACTAATCTTATAAAAGCTAAATAAAATTGACCATTAATAAAACTTGACTTGGTTCTATAAATTTGAAAACTAAATGGTTTGATTATGGTTTTGATTTTTTTTTTTAACTTAACTAAACCTAAACCATACCTTTTATATTTTTAAGTATACCTTTTTTTTTATCAATTTTTGATTATTAATGTTTATTTTTTAAAGAAATTGAACTTCAATTAAAGGCCAACCCAAACTTAAAAAGACTTTAATTTAATTTCTAATCCTTCATTTCTCAATTATGCTATTTTAGAGTCAAATACATATACTCGTGTTACTTCATGATTTTTTAGATAATTTTAAACATATAATTTTTCTTTTTTTATTTAAAATGAGTAGCTTTTCATGGTAGACATAAAGATGATTCATAATAAAATTTAGGTTATGTTACTTACAAATGTATATATTTAGGCGTCTATTGACAATAAAATTTGAATATTTTTATTTTAGGTATGATGTTCATTTTCATTCATGAATGACAAAGTCAAGAATGTGACTTGGAATTGGAATATGAAAGAAAAAAATAGAGTAAAGAATTATACTTAACCTTAATCTATGATTTTATATGTTAAAAAATATTGAAACTTGATCTATGTAGGGTTGTGTGAGGAAGTTTTGGGGTCTAAAGCAGAATTATTTAAGAGGCATTACTCCTTTCAGTTTTCAATCCTTATCATAAGATATATTTTTTAAAAAAATCTTTGGTTCTTAATATAAGACATATGGATGATCATTTATTATAAGTTTTCATTGTTATCTCTATTGTAAATTTAATTTTAGAACTCGTCATATAATACTGTGTATATCTCTCTTCCTATTTTTAATAGGGTAAAGTTGATTTTTTTTTTCATTTGAAATCTTAAATGAGTTAATTGTCATTTTTTGATTCCAATGAAATAGTAGAAATCATCTTACAACAGAGACCAGAGGAAGTATTATTTGTCTATCTATCTTCATTTCACTTTTCTTCATGGTTGGTTTTATATAAGAGATATAAGCAAGTGATGAATTCTACATGAAAATATATCATTAATATTAATATTTAATAAAAAATAATGACCAATTTATATAGAACACAAGTGAATATTTTCCTGAGGCCTAAGGCGATCGCCTCATTTGCCTAGTGTCATACACGGCCATGGATATAAGTACAAACAAAACCAAATCACTTACAATTGAACCAAACTGATTTTAATTAAAAAAATTGATTAAGTGTCATACTGTGAACTAGTTAGTTCAGTTCGGTTCATGTTTTGACAAAAATTGAACCAAACCATACAACATTCTAATTTAAGTTTTAACATTCAATGAGTTAATAAAAATTTGAAAGAATAGTTAAAGAAAATTAAATTAATGAGGAGAGGATTATTAAGCTTAACTTAGGATATAATTTTAAGTTAGGATTTTTAGAGAATGAAAAAAATTGTAATAATAATAAATAATCATAAATGTTATAACGATGATAACGAGAGGATGAAATATGGAGGGGGGGACAACAAGAAGGGGATAGAGTGACGGATGACCATAGGAAACAAAATAGAGAAGATTTTAAAAAAAGGGAGAATTAGCGAAAAGGACGTTAGAATTCAGTCTTAGGACTAAAGCCAATTAAATGACCAAATGCATTAAAATACTCAAAAAAAGGTCGCATGGATGGACAAAAATACCCCTGTGCCTTTAGCCTAATCCCTTCGTTCAGAACAATCCCTGATTGGAGAGAATACAGATACGGTTGACGAGTGAAAGTTGAGCGTCGATGTTGACAGAGAGCATGTTTGGATAAGACTCTAACCGAAGTTCAGAGGATTCTAATTGAGATTTGGGTTTAGAAAGCTCATTATGTTTTGTTTGGTTTAAAATGTAAATAGCGTTGCGGTAGACACGTCTTAACAGCATGTAATGCTATTTACATTATTTCATCATTTGTTAATTACAATCATGTCCCTTATCCACTCCTATTGACATTCATACTCTTTGAATAATTTTGGCCTCTATCATTTATATTTTTTAACTTGTTAAGCTCTTTATCTAGTTTTTATTTCAGTTGTTTTCTCTATTTTTTTTTTGGATATTTCTAGACTTCAACTGTTGGTTCTAAAATGACTTTTTTTACTACGTGTATATAGGGTTATTTTAGTTTTTTTATACTTTAATGTTTTGTAATTTGTGAATTTACTTTAGAGTTTTATAATTTACAAACAATAAATTGTATATGAACTCCTTTTTTTAAATTATAACTTAAACTTTAATATTTTTCATTAAAATATATATAAGAAAACTTATATTTATTTTTATTATTATATATCTTAACTGATTTTTTAATCTAATTAGCCAAACAAATTTTATTTTATTTAACTGACTTTTTTTAAAAAAAATCTAAACATAAATCATGTTATAATTATAGATTTTTTTAATCCCAATTAACTAATCTCAGTTGATTTTTAATTTCAGTTGAAATTTTTTTAATCCAAACACATGCTGAATCAAGAAGAGTGAAACTATGAATAAAAACTTCACTTTGAAACATCGAGTCAGACCTTCGCTTTCTCTATAACAACAATATGAAGCTTCTGAGTTCAGAGAGTTGAGCACGACAGCTCCTTCCTTCCTCCACACCAATCTAAAGGCTGAAGCTTTGAAGTTCACATTACTGTTCGCATGCTCTTGAGTCTTCACACTCGCCAATTAGAATTGATTTTTGTTGTTTGCTTCTTATTTTTGCCTCTATCTGCTTTATTCTGGGTTGCGTTTGTGTTGGTGTATGCTTCTTATTCTGGTTCACATTCTTCTTATTTTGGTCAGCATTTCTTATTTTTAATTGATTTGTGCTGTGAGTTCTGTCTTGAATCTTCTGGAATGATTAAACGATTGAAACTTTGGGTGTTGAAATTTTGGCTCTGTATGACGATATCCATGCTCAATTGTTTTCTCAACATATCAAGCCAAATATGTTTGGTTTCTCATTACCACAGCCAAACTGTAATAGCCATGACTCGTTAAAATGTTGGAGGCTTGAGTTTCACCATTTAAGGGATCGAAATAAAAAATATTGAAAGTCAATGTTATAAAACCATAGTTAAACCATAATTATCGATCATGTTTGGATTGAGGCAAACATCATAAGCCATGATTTTGAATAAATTTTAAATTTCTTGATTTGATATTCATTTCTCCGTGAGGTACATACTTTGAAAGTTCACCCTTCGTCCTTCACTCATAATGCCACGTTGCTACAATGTTTCTTCGGCTTTAACAGTGGCAGGAAAGCCACGTTGAAAAAAAAAGTAATTTATCTACTAAACCAAGTTATAGTTGACTCTAATATAATCCAACGATGTTCAAGGGAGATAACTAAAACCAACTAACCTTAACCTTCAAACCCAAACTATGGATCCAATGATTGCACTTAGTAGGACACTCAGTCTCCTTTTTTTTTAAGGGTTTGAGAAAATCATTATTGAATCCCACAGAAGAATTCTAATTACTTAAATGGCTCATAAAATGAAGAAACTAATTTGAAATCCTAAGGAACTTTGGTGTAAATACGTTTTGTTGCCTAATTACTAGATTGACAGTTGAATCTTCTCCTCCTCCTGGCTTTTATCAAAATCAAACAAGCAAGTGGGGTAAAGATTACAGTATTGATAGAGGATACACAAATGCCATGAAAATGGTTTGAGTGTAGGTTAGGTACTCACCAACCACCTAGGCTCTAACTCCTATTCTCATTGCCTAAATTTACCTTTCCAAGCAATTTTAAAAGTTCGAGCATTTGTGTTTATCAGCCCCCAAACTGAAATGGGAAAGGCTCAAGTATTCACATTGTTGATCATTGGAGATTCAAATAAAAAATTTAGGGTTCTCTCATTCAACGTGTACCAAAAGCATACGGCTTCATGAATCCAGCTTTCAGTATTCATTAAGGAGATGACACCACGATACTCATTACCCTTGATGAAATATAGACAATTCAAATTTAATTGCATGATCTTAATTTAAAGTTTTTATTTTTATTTTATATTTATTAAAATAAATATTTATAAAAATTGTAAAACATTTAATAAATTTGGTTTATAATTGTTTATAACCAATTGGATTTAATTTAAAAGGTTCAAATTTAATATCAATTTTTTTTATAATTTTTATAAATTAAATATCCAGATTTATATTGAAAAATTCAAGTTTAAAATTTTTAACCTTTAAAATTTTTAAAATTATTTTTTAAAAAAGTTCTAATCAAGAGATCATCTTTATTTTTAATATTGTATTTATTAAAATAAAAATTTAAAAAATTAATATTAAATACGGATTTACTGAGCATGATTGAGTTGTCAATTTATAAAAAATATAATTTTTTAATATTATTGAACCATTTAGATTAAATTTAAACCCCCCAAATTGGTGATCAATAGCTTTATCAATAATTACGATAATTTTTAAACTAATTTATAAATATAAAAATTAAAAATAAAAGCTTTAAATCTTGACCGAGTCTTGATGAGCATTGGGAACATTTTCTTTCAATCTCATATATTGGATTTTCAGTCCCAAAAAAAAAAAAAAAAAACTCATGCCTACCTGAACCAGCACACGCTCCTTCCATTATCTAATCTCCTCCCGAGACACCGTTTGTCGGAGACGGGAACCACGACATTTTTGGCGGAAACAAGGATGGAGATTGGAGAGAGTTTCAAATATGGAATAGGAAAATTTAGAGGGCAATCTAGTAATCAGGCAATAAAATTTATTTACCCCAAAGTTTCTTGGGACAACAAAATTAATTTCTTCATTCCCTGAGACTTTTGAGTAATTAGAATGCTTTTGTGGACCTCAATAATGATTTCCCGATTTTTTTTTTTCTGAGCTAAAATTCACGAGACAAATATGGCAAATAAATAAGGGAGAATTGTAGCCCCAAAAGTAAGAAATTTGCACAAAGCTCAATTAAATATGAAGTTATTTTAAGAGCTTAAAGACCTCATTTCATTTGTAATTATATTTTTCAGTGTAATGACTCGTTTACCCCTCCCATCAGTTCTACTTTTTGAGACTCTCCTTCATCCTGATCTCTACCCTCTCTTCTTCCTGAAAAAAACCACCCCATTTTAAAAGTCGAATTCCAGTTTCCTCCATGGTTTTCTGCGGAATCAAGGAGATTGATTTCGAAAATCCTTGTGGCTGACCCAGACAGACAAGATCCAGCAATAATGCAAGTCCCATGGTTTCTTAAAGGTTTCTAGAAGCCATTTGCTTTTCAACCAGAGGAACCCGTTTTGTGGAGCGCCGATGATAAAGGGCCATAGAAATCAAAACTCGCAAACCCAAAAATGAAACCTTCACGGCCCAAGTTTTTCAACGCATTTGAGTTCATCCCATCCATGTCTTATGAGTTCGATATGTCCAGGATGTTCGAGAGCAAGAGGAAAACATGGTCGATGTTCACATCCAAATACTCGGCCATGGCAATCGTATCAAAGATTAAGGCAGTGACGAGAAAGTCTGAATTTCAAGATGGGGAATGAGGAGGGTTTCAAAATCAAGCTGCAAGGGCGGTTGGAGGGGAGAAAAGGGAGCTGCCTGTGATAACAGAGGCATTCGATGTGGCAACAGAAGGGAGAAAATTGAGGTGTTCCGATGAGTTTTGCCTGCAAATTTCTTACTTCTGTTTTAGGTTTGTACTTTTTTTTGGGGCCTAAAATAACGAAGAATAAAAATATAGAAATTTAAAATATTAAAAAATGTAAGAATTAACGGCAATTGAATACAGTATTGAAAGAGAATCCAGTCGAATATAACTGACCAAGGAAGACGAGTATAAAATAAAATCGAATCAATTGAATACGGGGCAAAAATTGTAACTTCCCGTAAATTTAATGGTTGACCATCTTTTACCCGTTGATTTGACGACCAAGACAGCGTACAAAATCTCCCGCTCTCTCACAGCGGAAAAAACCTGCGTTTCCGTTGCACTGTGGAGTTTTATTATATTGGGTGCAACACTCAGTCCTGTGCTCGGAGTTGCAAGATTTCACACAACACACCCGGTAATTCCTGTTGCTGTTCTCATTGTTATTTTCGTTGTATGCTCCGTCTTGTTTTCTGTTCATGGGTTCTCGCCGAGCTTACCGATTGCAACGTTTTTTTTTTCAGAGAAATCTTAAATAGACTAAATCCATCACATTATTTATAATCTATTCAGTAAAAATATAATAATTAAATAATATTAAAATAAATTAATTTTAATATTAATAATAAAGAGAGAGAAAAGATAAAAAATTAAATTTACATTATAATATGAAGATTCAATAAATTAAAAAAAGTATTATACAATATTTTATTCATATTATTTAGAGTATTTTAATTAAATATATTATAAAAATGATGTACCTAACCTATCTAAATACTTTTTTTAATACTCATATTTTTCGTGGTCCTTTTTGGCCAACATATTAGGTCTTGTACTCTTGTATTTGTTTTAATTTTCAATATTTTTTAAAAATTAAATAGTATTAAAGAAGATGATACAAGCATAATTATCAAAAAAATGAAATTAGGATTACAAAAAAATATAAGAAAATTATGTTGAAATACTATATAAAGAAGTTAATTATGAAAAATTTTATTAATAATTGATATAAATTTATGTTTGTTGTTAATAAATTTTATAATAATTAATTTTTTTACATAAGACTGATATGTAATTATCCCAAAAAAATAGCGGGTTTGAACAAAGAAGTGGAGGTTTGGTAATTGGTTTTTGATTTTTGAACACGAATCCTGGAGTCTGATGAAAGAGAAAAAGAATCAACATATTTGATTTTTGAAGAATAAAGGAGGGTTTTAAAAGTCAAGCTTCCGGTGTCCGGTTAAAGAGGAAACCAGTGGGACCCGCCCACCGAGCGCTCTCAGTCCCTGAACTCGCCATTCCGCATTAAAAGAAGTTAAAGGTCAACTCTGCCTCACTGTCCCCAACTGACATTTTCCCTTCTCTTTCTCCAACGGCTACTTCCTTGCTTTTGACCTTATCTCCATTCCCTGCCCTTCGTCAGTCGGTTCCGTTTGTCGTCTACAGTTTTTACCCCTTAACCCGGACCCACGTTTATTAGACGGTCAATTCTCTGTCAGTTTCTGCCACGTGTACCTCTTTCATTCGTCATGGCTTTGACCGGCCCCTCTCTTCTCAGCTACTCTCCATTGACAACGCATCCCCCTTGACTCCAAACCGCCTTCCCTCTCCAAACTTTCTCAATGCTCTTCCTCTTTTTTAATTTTTAATTTTTGTTCTTTTTCCCTCTCCCTCCCTTTCCTCTTTTTTCTTTCCTCCTCAATCATTTCTCTTGCTTCGTAAGTAATAAAAGATTCAACCCATGATTATTCCCCGACGACTTTCTCCTCCTCTACAACCATCTAGCCATTGAAAGAAGTAAAAGGGTCAGTTCGAGTGAAAAGAAAAGGAAAAAAAAAAAAGCTTGCGAGTTTGGTTTTGCTTCTGCCCTTCATGCTCTTGGATTAATGGCTGTGGAGCTTATATCGGGTTGCGGGGATGTTAGTTTTGCAGGCAGGACGGAACTAGACGACACAATCGCGGTGCAGGAAGCTACGGCCGCGGGCATTCACAGCGTCAAGAAGCTCATGACAATAATTTCTCAGCAACGACAGAGCCGGGACGAGGAGGCTTCTAGCTCCCGAGGGCCTTCGGAATTGGAAGCTCTGGCAGATACGGCAATGAACAAGTTCAAAAGGGTCATCTCTCTGTTGGACAGGCCGAGAATTGGCCACGCTCGTTTCAGAAAAGCTCCTGCAACACAGGCTTCGATCCCTCTTCTCCCGCTGCGGCAGACGCCGGATTCCGAAACCGGACTGCCTCCTGTTACAGAACGCCAGCAGAACAGAACAGAACAACCCTCTGCTTTCAAGGTCTATTGCCCTACACCGGTTTTACGTCTCCCGCCTCTGCCTCACCAGGCGCACCAGCCTCCCCCCTTCCATCGGCCAGAGAAGAAGGAGGCGAACGGCAGTGTTCAATTTTCGGTGTCGCCGCCTGTTTCCGCCGCCAATTCGTATATGTCTGCGTTAACAGGGGATACTGATAGTGTGCAACGCTCTTGTCATTCTTCGGGGTTCCAAATCATTCACAGTCAGAGATCGCAGCAGGGATCCTACCTGGGCAAACCACCTTTGTGTTCGAGTTCTTTAAAGAGGAAATGCAATTCAATGGACGATGCCGGTCTCAAGTGTGGATCATCCTCTGGTCGCTGCCATTGCTCTAAGAAAAGGTATAGGCGTAGAACCACCTTCTCAAGGATCGATTTTTTGCATTTTTGATTCTTAGAATAAAACTAGGATGGCAGTCCCATCGCGTTTGTTACAATTTGTTATGTTAATCTGGTTTATTATTATCCGAGGCATATACATAAGCCAGATTCAATGGATGCAGGAAATCAAAGATAAGAAGAGTAATAAGAGTACCAGCAATCAGCTCGAAGTTGGCTGACATTCCGGCTGATGAATATTCGTGGAGAAAATATGGACAGAAGCCTATCAAGGGTTCTCCTCACCCCAGGTATATATATATATATATATATATGTTGTGTCCAGTGTTATTATCAGTGTTGGGTTCGCAAGTTTCAGTGGTGGCACATGGGGTTTTCTGAAATGTGTTGGGTGTTTGAACTTGGAAGGGGTTATTACAAGTGTAGCAGCGTGAGAGGCTGCCCGGCACGCAAACACGTGGAGCGTGCTATGGACGATCCTACCATGCTCATTGTCACCTACGAAGCTGATCATAATCACTCGATTGAGGTTGCAGCCGCCGCCGTCCTCGAGTCATCCTAGCTCTCTTATCTGATCCATCAACTTTCATGAGTTTTGCACTACCTGTACTTAGTACCTTTATGTAATATTCGTCCTTTTCTTTTCTTTGGGTTAATCAGTGGCCTGTATATCTTCTTTTTCCTTTTGCATTAGTTTCTCCAGAATTGCATTCTTTTGGACTGGATTTCCAGAATTGCATTACTATAAGGTATAAACAGTACAGGTGGGTTTAACTTTAATACAGTCAAATACACAATTTGATCACCATTTTGTTTCCTTGCCATCACGATTCATGAACTATAATAATGCGTCCTTAATTTCACTTTGAAGGATAGATTTTCCATTCCCCCCCCCCCAAAAAAGGACGGTTTTTGATCCGAAAGAGAGAAAGAAAGAAAGAACAACGTTGCCACCTTGTTTAGATGGATCATAGAATAATTAAGGAAAAGGAATAGGCGAGGGAAGCAGCGCCGGATATGGATATAGGTGTGATAGTGTTTCGAAATAGGGGTGTTGGTTACATTTTTTATTTTTCCAGAGTAAAAAGGAATGAATGCATGCGGACAACAAATGTTGGGAATGGATTGGTTTGAAGAGTACGTTTCGTGGACTGTACGTTAGAGAATGGACGAAGAGGGAAGGAATGGTTGCGTTTTAGAATATATGTTGACAGCTTAACGAGTGGGGTTTGTTGACTTTAGATGCCTAAAGCGACACACGTTGGCAAGCAAGCGCAATAATCAAGTACGCTTGAAAGAGTTGAAACGTTGTTACGGTGCTTCCTTCGCTCTAATTTGATTGATTTCTCGAGTCTATCAATGATGTCCATATCGCTCCTTCATTACTGTAATTGTCCACCAAACACCATCACTCCATGGTCGCAACTAGAGGGTGGAGCTGAAATTTGATTGCGAGGAGAGGTTAAAAAAATCCTAACACCTCTATGGTATGAGGAAGAATTGAAGATTTAGGAAGGGCTATAACCCCTGCTCTAAAATTGATGAAGGTTGAAAGGTATATGCATGCAGACATGTATTTGTGTATTGAAAAATAGAAGTTTAGGTGGGTATTGTCTGTCCATGTCAGTAGTATGCATGAAGAGATATGTATTTTTGCGTATTCCTCTAAAACTGCATTTATTTATTTTCTTGACATTGAAGGGTATCCAGTTTTTTGTTTAATTAATGAAAGTATTGTCTTTCAAGAGCATGAATATGCTAGGTTGGCCCAAAAAAAAAACCTCGAATACGGTAAAACAAGCGTGGAACTGTGAATATTAAAAAAATATATTTCCATTCCAATCACAGGGGGAGGTTATTTTCAGCCACGCTGCTGTCAGAATTTGGTGACTATAGGGATCCAGCTTTAATTTATAACACATTATTTTTGCGACGATGTCTTTGTACATGGTGATAATATCTCAAAGGAGATTAAGATTTTTTTTTAATTTTCAAAGGTTCTAGATTTATAATTTATATAACACAAAATCACCCACTAAGTCGTAAATATTTATCATTAAAATAGTGTAAAATTATAAGTTGAAGGATATTTACCGTTGAAACCGGACAAACTTACAAATAGAATTATGATTATTTACTATTAAAAATCTTAAAAAATAAATAAATTTTGGATTTGCTTTTCAGAAATAATTTTTTCCCTTGAATATTACATGCACAAGGTTAAAATAACCTCAACGGTTGCGGCGCGTTAAGATATTTAAAAAAAATTTCTTGAGAGGCTTTAAAATCAATATATATAAAATAAAATTATTATTAAATGTATATTTAATTATATTTTGGTGTTAAGAGTTACAATGAAAATACAGTGTCTAATTTCAACTTTAAACTTCATGGCAGATTTTTTTTTTTTTGGGGGTTCAACTTCATGGCAGTATTTAATTTCATGCATCATGAGAACATTTTAAAGACCAATCTTCCCTCGAACTTCAGTGGGTTGATAGAAACTAGTAGCTAATTAGGCCCGGTATCTTCTTTGGGTTCTTCACAAATCCCTAAGCCATTCAATAATACAATACAGCAACCTAGACACTGCAGGCTGAGAGATTCAATTGGAGAGAACAGGCTAATCAAATCCGGCCATGAACCTAACCTACTAACTCAGCATCATGTTTCCCTTTAACGAACACTTGAACAGAAATTATTTGATTGATGTGATGGGTTGTTTGGTTGCCTTTTCATTTGATGATTTTTTTTCAAGGTGTATTGAACGAACCATTTTAGCACGTAAAACCATAATCTTTATTGTGTTTTTACCTTTGTACATAAACAATTAAAAAGGCTAATCGAAATTACCTAACCCCCTCGCATAATTCACTAGTTTCCCATCGTCTGTTATCATCTTTTTGTATCAAATAGTAAATTCATGTTATTGCTTTCAGCTATGTGGACATTAGTAAATTCGCTCCCTCATTTTTATGCGATCCAATTTCATGCTTTTTCAACCAATTCTTTTCTTAATATTATTTTATAATATTTTTTTTGCAATTTAAAACTATTTTTATTTTATTATTTTAAAAATTTATATTTTATAAAACATGTTCTGAAAAAAAAATATTTTTTCATTCTTTTTTATTCTTTAAAATAATAATTACAGAATATCAAAAGTTATTTTTATTTTTTTATTCTCCACAATAATATTTATTTTTTTATTTTTTAAAAGTTTGTTATTAAACAAGCTTTTTATTTTAGAGAACAAAAATATGTTTTGAGAATAGGTTGCCAAATATGCTCATAAACTCTGAAGTGACGGATCATTATTTTGCTCCACTACTTGTTCTGAGAATATGTGGGTTTTAGCTTTTCTAAAATCTCGGCTCAGGTGCTGGTATCTTTTTTTGATTCTTTTTCAAGTGTTGGCATCTTAATAGGAATTGGTTTTGCACCAAAAACACTATCGTTTGACAGTGTTTTTTTATTTTTATTTTTTAAAGCACAAACTCATAATAATAATAAATAAATAAATATTATAAAATTATTATTTAATATTTAATAAATAAATAAATACTAAAATGTTAAAATTAAATTAGAGCAGTTTAAATAAAAATTTTAGTTTGAATAATTCATCATTATAATAAAAAAATAAAAAAATGATTCGAAGAATTTAAAATTGGGGTTGAGGTTATCAAAATAAGCTAGTTTCTCACATCATAACAAATCAATATTTGAATTTTTATTAACAAAAATATTTATATTTAATACCCGATTATGCTTTGAATAATATTATTTTCACGAATAGACAACTGTACAAAATTAATAAAATAAAAAAATAAAATATTTTTTGTTACAATTCTATTTTTTTTATTACAGTTCTAAATTATTCAGATCAAAATTTATATATAAATTGTTCAAGTCAAATTTTAATAAGTCAAACTATTCAAATTCAATTTTAACATTTTAATATTTATTTATTTATTAAATATTAAAATAATAATTTATAATATTTATTTATTATTATTATAATGAGTTTGCAGTTTAAAAAAAAAAAGCACTGCCAAAGGTGCTGAGCACCACGATGTTCATCCTAAGATGAGCATGAAACCGAGTCCCATCTTAGCATTGTAGATGATGATAAATGGTGAACTTACGTATTCGAGTTAGGAATCTAATATACAGTACATTCGAGGTAATTTGAAGACAGACCTACGCAAGAGCAAGTGGTACATTTATCCCAGTGAAAGTGACATTTTTGTAGGACGTGGAAAAAGAAAAAATTCACTTGGATCGATTATGGTGATGGTGATGCCCTATTTCCACTTTTTAAAGTGTGATGAGCGACATAATTGTTCACCAACCCAAAGCACGATTCGTTCTCTCCCTGAAAATTTTAGTATTCGTGATACTGCTTTCAGGTTGTTCTGTTCCGTCTCAGCCCATTCATTTTCTTTCCTTATAAACACTGAAGGCTTAGCTATAGAAAGTCATGCCCACTTCTTTCTTCCACCTCTTCTTGCCTTGGAAACTTTCATTTGGAAAGCACCTTTGAGGAGCAGATAAAGATGATCAGGGTTCCTCCAAAAATTGTAGTTTCAACTTTGTACATCCTTATACTGTCCCTTCCTGTCCAAACTCTAGCACATGTTGCTGACACAGATCCACTGGAATTCAACAGTGGCTACAGCAGCCAAGGTGGTGGAGGTGAGGTCTCCAGCAAAAGCTGCAAAAATGAATTCCACCCAATACCCTTCCCATCCCCATGTCAAACGTCAATAGGCACTGAAGCATCTCCAGTTTTACCTCTCCAAACAGATGGTCTGGTATTTGCAGATCAGAGACTTGAAGTTGTGTACCCGGTTATCCAAAAATTCAAATCCACCATCACCTCTGACCCCCTAGGCGTCATCAAATCGTGGGTAGGCTCAAATATTTGCAGCTATAAAGGTTTCTACTGTGATAATCCCCCGGACAACACATCAGCCATTGGTGTGGCCTCCATTGATTTCAATGGATTTCAACTTGGAGCTCCTACCCTCGACGGCTTCATTGATCAGCTTCCTGATATTGCTCTCTTCCATGCAAATTCCAACAATTTTAGAGGCACCATCTCCACTAAAATCTCCAAGCTTCCTTATCTTTACGAGCTTGATGTAAGCAACAATCTGCTGTCTGGTCCATTTCCCATGGCCGTCTTGGGCATGAACACCCTAACATTCTTGGACATTCGCTTCAACCTGTTCTCTGGGCAAGTCCCTCCCCAGATATTCACCCAGAATCTCGATGTCCTCTTCATCAACAACAACGACTTCACTCACAGCTTGCCTGATAACTTAGGCACCACTCATATTCTTTATCTCACCTTAGCCAACAACAAATTCATGGGTCCAATACCTAGAAGCCTCCCCAAAGCTCTGTCTACTCTCACCGAGGTATTATTCCTGAACAACCAGTTAACAGGTTGTATCCCATATGAGATTGGGTTTCTTGAGGAGGCCAGAGTGTTTGATGCTGGAAACAACCGGCTAACAGGTCCATTGCCCATGTCCTTGGGTTGCCTTGAGCAGTTGGAACTCCTCAATTTGGCTGATAATCTCCTGTATGGTATGGTACCAGAGGTGTTGTGCGGACTAGAGAATTTGGTCAATTTATCACTTTCAGATAATTATTTCACGCATGTAGGACCCCTGTGTAGGACCTTAATTCAGCGAGGGGTTCTTGATGTTAAGAACAATTGCATTCCTGATCTTCCATTCCAGAGATCAGTGATTGAGTGTGCAGATTTCTTTGTGTACCCCAGAATGTGTTCCCACATGTGGTTTCATAGTTTCATTCCTTGTAAGTTTCCTTTCCACAAGTCTTCAGCTTCTGCCATTCCTTAGATGGCTACTTATCCTTGACTTTCTTTGCTTCAATGTTAAGGCATGGACTGCAACATTTTATCATCTCCTTTTCCTTCGTGTGTAGTGAGTAATTATGCCAAGCACTTTACCGTCCTCCATTTTCCCTTCAATTATTTCTACTTTTCAAGACGCAAATGAAATTACTTGGAACTTATGCCATGATCGTGACCATTCTATGATGATGACAAGGAACGTGGTTACCAGGTCAACGGTGACTGTAACGATTTAATGAATGTGATATGGGCTATGTCCACGAATAATTTAGGAGAAAACAATATTATCATGATTGATTTGTGGTGCTCTTCAAATGGGTGCTCCAGCAAATCAAAGGTGACGAGTTCTACTGAAGAAAACTATTATTACTGGATCCACCGTTTTCCAAACCACTCTGTTCACATCGACAAATATTAATAGGATTTGTGTCATAAGAGAGAACACAACCTTAATGAGCAAAGGAGACTCAAATCGACGTGAGGAGTCTGGTCCCATATGTTGTAAAACTTTCCTCATTTTAGGTGGGGACCAATAGTGAATGGTCCCTTATTCGTGTATGGGAGAGTAACCTTTAGATATGAAAAAGTGAAGGAAAAAATTGCATTATCTCATGCATATCTAAAGCTGGGCAAGACAGTAGACACTATGTCATCTGGTGGTTCTTTCAAGGTTACTGAATTTTTATTTTTATATGTCCCGTACTCCTATCATTTTTGCAATATGCAAGAGGGACACTGATGACGGGTAAGGGAGGGGCATGCGTTACAGCTCAAAAAGAGCGTAACGAAGCATGATTCTTATTTATAATTAAGGATATGATGTTCGTTAAAGGAATAAAATCCAAGTCAGTAGGCACTGTTGGTGGTTTAAAATATCAAAGAACCTTGTGGAGGCCTTTCGGCTGTTAATAAAATATTATTATAACTAAAAACGTTACAAAATTCGAAGAGTGGATCATGCCACTGTTAGAGTTGACAATAAACTTGATTCACATTTGCAGAGGGGAAGCAATTATTTTATTTTATTTTCAATGTGGGCCGTTGGAAACTAAAGAAATTGATGAAAACAGGGACAGTGGGCTTGATCAAAGTGCAGCCGCCCAATCCATTGCAGTTATCTTATCCGTCGGGCACTTTTGAGCTTGTCGCACCTGTGGTAGGTCATGAGCGGCCACTTAAAATTTGAAACACATTGTGAAAATCGAATAACAAACTATAAAACAAACAAATCAAAACGTCTTTTAGATTGAAAGAATCTATAGTGACAGAGCTTTCTTTAATTTCTGTTTAGCCCAATTCGAATTCTAATTAATCAGTGTTCGTAAATATCAAGTGGTTTCTCTTTAAAAAAATTTTTGGAGGATGAAAGTACATCACTAATTATTATGTGATACAACGAAAATAAATTAGGTTCATCCGGCAGGCCTATTTAAGCCCTGAATTTGGCAGGGCTGGCCTTGGAATTTCGGGGTTAAAAAGAATATTTGGGTTCAGGGCCTAAGGCCAACTCTTTTAAGTCCCATTATTATTTTTAAAATTTTAAATAAAAATGTAAATTAATTAAATTATATTAATAATAAAGGATGCTGAAGGAAGATATAAAAAACTTAATATTTTTTCCATTAAAAAAGTACTAAGAGGAGAATGATTAAATTATATTAATATTAAGGTGATGACGACGACAATGATAAGCTTAATTCTTAATGATAATGTTGCTGTTAGAGCTGGGAATTCGAGTGAGTCTGACCCTTAAATTTAGTTTTTTATTTTTAGCCCTTTTTTTGAGGCTCAATCCTTATGTAAAGGGTTCAGGGCAAGGCCCGAAAGCCTTGTTCTAAAAAATTTAAAAATTAAAATAAAATTAAAAATTAAAAATTAATTAAAATATTTTGAAATTTAAAAAATTAAAATCCTCACAATCTTTTAAAAATTAAACAACATATTTAGAAATTTAAACAACATACATTCATCAATCAAAACTTAAATCCTCCTCATCTTTCACTATCTACAAGTACAACATTAGATTCCTCAGATGTAAGTGCACTTGTTAAAAATGAAAGTGAAAATTCAATGTCAATTATCATTACAATTTTTTCTTCATCACCTATAATAAATATTAATTAAATTGTATCATTATCAATCAAATATATGTATGTGTGTGTGTGTATAAGATAATTAGGCTTATCAAGGCTTGGAGGACTGCCTGAACCTAAGCCCTTTTTCACAGGGCTTAGCAAGACCAGGGCCTCAAGCCTGATTCCTTTAAAAAAAATTCAAAGCTCAAATCCTTATTCAAATAAGGCTTCCAAGCTTGAGCCTCCAAGCCCGACCCTTATTCACGGCTCTAATTGCTGTAAATGTTTAATTTTTAATGTGTTATTTGTATTATTAAGAGTTGTTATTGATTTCTTGTGGTTGTGAATTGATTTTGTTTTGTTATTAAGTTGTTTGTTTTTTTTCATATTTTATTTTGTGTGGAATATTTTTTGAATTATAAATGTGTTTTAAATTTTAAATTTAAAAAAAAATTCAGGACCAGCCCTTGGCCATTAGGGCTAAGGTTGGGCTTAAAAATTTTTAACCTTGAAGTATATTCTCAATCCTTTTTGAGCCTAGCCTTTTTAGCCATGGCTCTTCAAGGTCAAGGCTAGACTTAATTATCAAATCTAAAAGCATCCGTGAAAGAGGAAAAAATAAATAAAGAATATCAATGTAAAGCAAATATTTTTCAAGTAATGATTTAATTGAAAATAAACGTATTAATATATATATATATATATATATAAAAGACTTAGAATATAAGTTTTTTTTTTACATAAAATTTCACATTATCAATGTAGATCTAAAATGTCCTATATTGCGTATTGAGTTACAAGAGGCGCATCGAATGTAGCAAATTATGTTAATATGGTTTCGCCCACACTCGATATGTTTTAAAATATAACATATCAATGTAAAACAAATATTTTTCTTGTCATGATTTAATTAAAAATAAATACATTAAGTATGTAAGATTAAATATATATTTTTTTTAATAAAATTCTACATTATCAAAATAAATCTCAAATGTCCTAAATCTCGTTACAAGAGGTTTATCTTGAACGTAGCAAATTATGTTAATAGGGCTTTGCCCACACTCAACGTGTTAAAAAAATAATAATGACAACAACAACATATAGTACTGTGACTCGGGAGACGTGTAACCAACACTCGAGCTCATAAAGCCACAACGATCTGAAGTCCGAAGATCCTTTTTCTTCTTCTGGTCAGCATGAAAGTTAAATGAGAAAAGCCAGTCAATTCGACAGGGATGAACTGGGCTGTTTCGCCAGCCCAAATTTCAAAGGATGCAGTGAATTTCTATTTTTTGGGTGGGAGTGGGAGCGGGGTTGATATTCGAGAATAAATAAATAATAAATGCCACTTTTTACCCCAAAAAAATGCCACCAAGAATTTTACCCAAAAAAAGCCACTATAAGAAAATGTGCATGGGTAGAATAACTCTCAATAATATACATATATATAACAACTATAAATTCTTGACAGTTTACACACATGAAGACCCAACAATCGAAAAAACAGCTATAGAAGAATTCCCTACTGTTATGTAACAGAAACACTACAGTATACAAACTATCAACAAAATCAATAATGGACTCGAACACAACGAGACAACAACAAATTACAATTACAACAAGGAATATAAGAGTAAAAGACCCGTAGTACACATTTCCAAGAATTGATGAATAATTTTTTCCCTTTCTCTACTCATGTTGGAATGAACAGAGTATTTATGCCAAAAAAAAAAAAAAAAAAACTTGTCCAGCAAGCCCCCGTCTCCTCCTACTCAGGCAATTATTTGGGTTACCGCTGGCAACATCGCAACAAACCTCACGAGATGCTCCACTACCAGTAATTATGTGCAAGTTTCCAAGATTCGGATAGCATTATCCAATACTATAGGTATGTATGGTGAGCGGCTACTAAAATTAGTATGTTACACTGCAGCACGAAAAGGTTGGTGTCAGTCAGATCAATGCTTCTTTCTTACCAAGACCAAAAATGTTTCTGGATGGTTGTCATTAAGTAAAATATGATTCATTAGCTGAAAATTGAATGAAAAAGTACTATGGGTCTTTCCAGGGTCCTTATTCAACATAAATTGCACTTTTCAAGAAAAGAAATAAAACATTAAGAGTAGTCTAGGGCTTCAAGTACTAAAAAAATCCAGAGATCGCTACATGTACCTAATGTTGTGCTCTTTCCAAAGTCCTGTGTCTATGATCACTCTCGTTGGTCCAAAAATGAATACTAGGTGACAGTTGTTCGGTGATCGTATATGCTCATGGTTCATAGGGGACGTGGCAAGGCCTGTGGCCGTGGCCTTGCTCTCATAATTGTCTCATCACTGTGGCGAATCCATTCTGAAAGCCTCCAGGGCTTTTGCCACTTCCACTTGAATTGTACTAACCATTGGTGGTGACTTCTTTTCCACCTCCACAACTTCCCTGAAGCTTGTCCTACAAATGCTAGTTTTTTCATTGATAGTTGCCTCATGGGTACCATCTGCATTGACAGCAAACCTAACGTCCTTTTCCTCCTGGTAAAAGAGGCACGTCCAAAATTATTGTAAACAAAAATAAAAATCTTACCTTTCTACTCTGATCTATAAATGCTGCGGATTCCCCTGCGAGGCCATTAACGACTCCTGGGGTATACTTGAGCTGTTTTGGTACTGGCACAGACACCGGAGATAACGATCCATTCATATCTTCAACGTAGTGTTTCACTGAATTTGGTGAGTTCCCCTGTTGAAATCAAATAATGGTGAGATAACCACTAAAAATCAAAGAAATACATTGATGACAACAACAACGATTTACAAAGATAAGAGAATGCCAAAAATTCAATTTTCACAACAACCATAAATATTGTGACAGCTACAAGGGCAACATGACACAATTGAGAATTACCGGGGGGAAGAAAAACTAATTGCAGGAGATAGTCATGACAAACAATCTCCACAGGCTACTACAACTTTCTCAGGAATCTACAAATTTTTATAATGTCGAGTAATGGTAACCTAATTGCAATAAATTACTCCCGTATGCTTCAAACTTACATAGGACGCTTGATAGGTAACACCACTGTCAAATTCATTTAAATTCAAGCTTTTATATGTCATGCTAAATTCATGCCAAGTTGTAAAGGATGAAAATTGTAATATGAAGCTTTGAGAAAATAAACTGGACCAAGAAAAATGCAATCTTACAGAAGCTGGTGTAGCCAATGTGGTTGCAAGCGCTTGATCTCTCAATTTCAGCTCCTTCTCAGTTTCCTTTCGCTTCATCTCACTCTGCCGTAATAGGCCTACAAGTTCTTTAATTTGTTCTTTCATTTCCCTGATCTCCATATCTCTCTCCCACAGTTGGCATCTGCAGAAAAATGGAAACTTGAACTTCAAAAACATATACCAATATACCATTATAAACCACTCGACTAAATATACCAATATAACAATGAGTGCATGTCATAATTTGATATGAATAATGTACTCCACTTTTATCATTGAACAAGCGTTTTTGTTCCCATTCATCAAGCAGATGACTAAATAAGCTTATTCTATCAGCAAGAATGAGTAAGATCTGAAAACTAGTCCTTGTTGGCTCTTCTCATTTGTATTGGTCAACAAGTCATACGTCAAAGGATAAATAAATATTCAGATCTCCAGGGAAAATAGGTCATTCAAAGCAATCAAGAATTGAAAATAATTCTCTTTTTTGCTAATTACTGATTGAATTCTTTTATCTTCATTCTAGTAAGGAACAATGTTGAGACATCTAACACGCATCTTCCATCTAAAACAGTGGGTGTTCAGGAGCAATATCAAAGAACAACCACGACAAAGCCAGATAGAGATATCTAACTCAGAAAACTGTGAACAGCCTATACACATTCGCATCTTGGAGTCATTCCCCTCTCTATCTCAACATATCTCAATTCATTATATTGAAAAGAAAGAATGAAAGAATCTGTTTTCTAATATTGTGGATACTATGCAGAACTTCCTATCTAGGCATGAGCAAGTAACATAAAAATCTATTCACAGTTTCAGATACACCTGATGTCAAACATGCAATCTGTGGATGCTGGGATGAAGAATTTAATTAATGGTAAAAAAAAAAAGCACCTAGCATCTGCAACAGAATTGAACATATATTGAAGCAAATTCTTGGCTTCTCCCATTGAGCGCAGTTGGTTCCAGCGTCCGCGATTAGTAAAAGCTCGTTCTCTTTCTTCTGCTTCAGAAAGTTGAGAAGCCATTGCCACTAGTGAATTAGATGATATGCTCAGCATGTTCTCCAGCGAAGCTATTCTAGCCATTCTTGCATTTGGTGACATGGAGGATGCTCTGAGAAATGAGACATTATTAAAATCAAACATAAAGAGGCATGTTCTCCTTTTAATTTGGTATCATGTAAAGAACACAGCACAATTGGAAGGTAGGGAGTGAGGTAAGTAGGCATAAACAAATCAAATCAAATCATACCTAGCAAAACCATTCTTTCCTCTTGGAGGAGTGAGGCCCTTTGCAGCAAATTCATTCACTTGCTTCAGTATGGCTAACTCTTCAGCAAGAGCAGCTCGCCTGAAGATTATACCATAATAATTAAAGACTAGACCAGATCAGCCAGTATGAATATCATGGATAAAAATGTTTTACTTACACTTGGCTCTGCTTCTCATACTCAAAACGGACTTCATGCTCTTTCACCATGACTTCTAGCTCATGATCAAGCCACCGTTGTAAGGACTTCTCATTGCTCTAATGACACAAGGAAACTTCAATTATTTTTTATCTCATAGACAGTAAAAGAAACCTAGAAGGAGGAAGAAAAGATCATTGCCTGTCCATTTGTTCCACTTCCGTTGATAATAGCTGGGAGATGAAATAAAAGAAAAAAAATCAAACAAAAGGGAAGATGTGTGTGTATAAGCATGTGTACAAACACAAGGCATTTCAAGATAATAACTAAATCATGCATCTTTTGTCTCAGCAGTAGTCTCTAAATCTCAGCCTATGTCCATTATCAACAGGGTCATACATGAAGTATCTCGGCTGGAAGATTTCCGAGCTTCTAACAACTCCTTTAGTCTCTTGGTGGCCATGGCAGCTTCTTCAGTCTTTCTTTGAAGGACCTGAAAGAAATATACATATTTATATATCTCATATCTGTAATGACAATCATAAAAGTCAACAATGAGAATGGGCTTTTCTTAACATTTTTTATTCTAGTCACAATCGTGCCAGATGCAAAAGAAACAGAACCATTCAGCACATTGGTTTAATTTTTTTTTAATAAAAATAATTTTTTTATAACCAGGCAAGAAACCATGATAATATACATATATATATATCTATTTATATGAATATCTGACATTTTCTGGAGGGAGATAGGCAATTTAATGCATGTATAAATAATTAATTATAAGTGAGCCTGGATATGACGATTTTAAGTTACAACTAAGTAGGAAAAAAAACTTATGAATGGTCCACGTATTTTTTTTTCCCTTTTTGAATATTTCATTTGCCAACAAAGCAGTTATCTGAAATTGTTTAGAGTTGATTATGACTCGTAATCTAGCCTTATTAATGTTTTGCTCACATCTGTCAATTGTTGCTTATAAATTGACTGAACTGACACCATCCCAACAATGGCTGAAATATCTTACCCAGTTTGGTCTGAAGTTGACTTATAACATTTAGTGCAGGCATGAATTAATGATTTCTATATGTTGTCTGTTCTTGCAAGTTTAAATTGAAGCTTTACAGTTTTTTCATTATAAAAACCTAGACAAGCATAAACCCCCACCGCCCCCCCCCCCAAAAAAAAAAAAAGAAAAAAAAGAAAAAAAGGGACAGGCTAGAAAGAAGGAATTCCAGCTGTTTCTTGATCTTAATATTTGTTCCTAATATAAGCAGAAAAATCCCAGTCCAGCAATTGATGAATAAATGATAATATCATCCAATTGATTTGAATAAAAACCTTTTTTAAAGTTCAGAATACAAACAACGTTCACATATTGCTGGAAATGGGACATTCTTGAAATACTGATAGAGTATCTGGTAAAAAAGATAACTGATATAAACACTTAAGAGGAGAAGGAATTGGCAGTAACATCAGTGGAGATCAAATAGGTAAGATACATAATGTTAACTTGCGACAGTGTGTAAGACAAAAAGAATAAGGGAAACTGTTCAGCAAATTAAACAACATCGAAATACTCACCATTTTCTGGCGCTGATTTAAAGCTTGTAGCTTATGTCTTTCATACTCATTTTTCCTTCCTTCCTTTCGTAACTGTTTTAGCCAAAAAAAAAAAAATAGTTACAAGGATTTTGCTAATATAATTAATATAATGGAGGGATGTAAAGTCCAGTTTCAGTTTATTCCACATCGAACATTATAATCAAAATGTGTACAGTCATGCTAAACAGTAGCACTGACAGAGAATGTAAATTGTAATTCCAAGTTCAAATTGACCATAAGCTGCAATGCTATTTCTTGAATTTTTGCTTATTTAAAGTATCACAAAAAAAAATGTTGTAAAAGAGGGGGAAAAAAAAAGTAACAGAGGAAGCTGGACATACTTGCAGGAGTTCTTTTTCTCTAGAAGCCTTCCACTGCCGAAATTGCTCTGCCTCTTGTTTAATCCTTTGTTGCAATTGAACCTGCAATGTCAATCAGGTTATAAGATCAAAAGTATCATGTCATTTCTACTCTAGTTATGAACAATACAATATTCAACCTTCTGGGCTTTTATAGATTGTATTTCGTCTTGCAGTCTCTTCGCTGCCTCATCACTTTTTTGCTTCTGCTTCATAAGCTGAACCTGGCTCTCTTGTTTCTTCTTCAGATCCAGAATCTGACATTCATGAATTTTGAAATGATTCTTGCAATTTCAAATCTCTGTCATTTAAGTTCCCAATGGAAAATTAAATCCAATAGAACTTGAAATTAAATTCTCCACCTGTGATTCAAGTGATTTCAATTTTTGGGCATGGACATCCTCTAATTTCTGTGTTTGTCCATCAGAATTAGCAGAAAGATTTTCAACCTCAGCTAATAGACGATCCCTTTCTTGCTACATTCAAAAATCAATTATACATATATATGAATACCAGTTCAATGACGAAGAAAAATAACTTTGCAGATATTCTATTGAACCTGGACAGCTCTCTTCTCATCCTCCAACTCCATTATTTTCCTTCCAAAGTGATGCTTGAGTACTTCAGCATCAGATGCTCCAAAAAGCTTCATTTCAGTCTGGACAATAATATCATGAATTACATTAGTATGAAAAAAAATACAGATGGTAGTTTTAAAAACATTCATGATATAATATTTTCTTTTTCTTAAAAACAATGGTAGAAAACCACTCATTGCTGCTATTATGAATTTATCATCTTGCAAAGGTGAAATCCCACGTGATGGAAAATATGCAAGATGAACCTTTGGAAGATTCACACATCAAAAGCTAGCTTATGAGGTTGGAGAGCCATGTAGCTTGTCCGTCCCATGCTGCATGAGAAAGGGAGGGAGGGAGGGAGGGAGGGGGAGAAAACGTAGATGGTAGAGGGAACTTTTGATACCATGTATATGAACTTCCAGTGGAAACAACCCCCCAAAAACTAGCTCATGAGATTGGAGAGCCCAATGTCCACAGAAAACCACTCATAATCCCAATGTGGGGCTCAAGTTCTAAACCTTACGATGGTCCATAATCTGATATAGGAATCAGATTGAAGAAAAATGAAATTAAAGCAGAAAAGATATCCATGACAAACATGATTTAGCAGAAATTGCACATGGTTGTATTGATTAAAATGTGTTTTGGTGTATAAAATGTGTATAATATGGCAGTATTAAAACTCAAGGATGCTGATCCTATATGCATTATAACAACCTCTTTCTGCTCCAAGCGTTTATTTAACTCGTGCAACTCTCTATCCATACTATTTTGCAGAAGTGTGTGCTCCCATTCTTTTGCCACTTCTTCAATCTCTCTTGGATCACCTGCTAAAATTGGCAATTGTAACCCTAAGTTATAGCAGCTATAATCGCATTGATTAATTAGTAGCATGAAAAAGTAGATTGAGTGGGTTAGGCAAGAGGATGTTTAGTGCGTGCATTAGTGACAGATAATAAAAAATCAGGCAAATAGATAAGTCTTGCCTGTTGTTTCATTCACTGAATAATCAGATGCTATGATAGGAAAGCTCCTCTTGAGCCCATCAGTCTTAACAATGCATGGGCTACCATCCTGAAAAAGTTTTAAAACATGCATTTATAGCCTATTAAGAGAATAACTTGAACTCACTTATCGCTATAACAGACTAACAGTAGATACAAGTAGTCCATTACATGGACATACCAAAAAGTTTTACAAAAACACAAACACAAGTTAAAACAGTGACATAAGAAGAATCAAGATACGTACAAGAGCGTCCTTTTCACATTGTTCTACAACAGAACATCTGCTACGGTATTCGTGAAGTTCGCGGCAAAGATTCTCATTAGCAGCTTCAAGCCAAGCAATCCTTTCCTTGAGGACCTAAATTATGCAAGTACAATTATTTCAACCAGAACAAAAAAAAAAAAAAAGATTATACAAGTCTCCAGGAGTCAAAAAAGATGCATGAGTCCACTTTAGGCTAGAAAAATTACTAACAAATACTCTGACTAATATTGATAAAAAAGATTTCCAACCATGAAGCATAAATCATGTCCATTTAGTGTTAAAGTTTACTAATTATAGGATTATACTAAAATTACAAACCATTCATTGAAGATTCCAGTAAAAAGAAGCAAAATACCTGAACTTCCTCAGAAGAGCCCCCAGCACGAGCACAAAGTTCTGCTTGCAAATACTCTAGCTGTTGTCTCATTTTCAGCATTTCGCTGGACATGGGATCTCTGTTGACCTATGGAAAGGTATAACAAAAAAGGAGAACCAAACTTATCATAAAAGACAACAAACTGTCCAAATTTTGTTGAATGAAAGAAAGAGATGGCAAAATACTAAGTACTCACAACAGGTTTATTTTGAATATTGCGTGCACGATTTGCATACTTCAAAGTGTTGAGGGTTTCCTCAGCATTAATATCAGCAGGACTTATGCAGGCTAGAAAAGAAACATCTTTTTGTGTAAGAAAAATAAATCCATTCAAGCACAGCTTGCTTTAGATGCAACTTGAAAAATTAGAGAGGGACAGAAACACAGGCATTTTAATCCCTTGTCTTCAATTATTTATAGCCAAAGGGAAGTCACAATAAATCTAGTTACTACTTAACAGTGCTGAAAAATCATTTCCAGAGGGTTGGAAAAGGAAGGCCTGAGAATGCAAAATCCAGAACACTGAGCATATATGCATAGCCAAAGCATTCGTTTACTCATTTTTAATATTATGTTCCTCTCTCCTGTTTTTGAAAGACTCAGCTGTATTTAGAAACTGGTACATTACAGAGTATAAAGACTAAGAAATCAGATGAGTTCTATTTCCCAAGATGAGATTTGTTTATTTAAAACTTCATCCTTTCAAGGGCACCACCCAAAAAAAAAAAAAGTGAGAAAGAATTAAAGTTGATTGGGATACAAGCAAGAACAACAACAAACCTATCATAACAGTTCTGCTGTTACCACCGAGTGAATCCTGTAAAATCATATAACTTTATCTAAATACATAAAATATAGGGAAAGTAAATATTTCTCAAAAAAAAAAAAAAAGCAGGAATGAGGGGTAATACAAAAACTTCCATTTGCATATATATATATATATATATTTTACCATTCACTTCTTTGCTACAATAATTATTCCTTCTTCACTTCAAGGCAATTGTGATTACAAATGAAAGAATCTAAGCACAAACCAGATCACTAAATGCAGAACTATCAGACAGATTTTGATTGCTGACATGATTTTTTTTAAAAATAACCAATCTTGAGGCACCAACAATCAGATCTACAGTCACGTTATTTTTCACAGCTTGATGTTATATGGGGAATTGTTCAACTATGCTTAATGGTTAATGAATGAAATTTCCATGACTTTCATATGATAACCTTCTCAGAGATGGTAAAAGAATTAGCATTATTTGGACCCGTAGAAACATGAGAGAAGAAGCACCATTTATAAAGAAAATTAATAATAGACTCCATAAGTTATTGTTTACATGATAAAAGCTATGAAACAACATTTTTATTTGTTACGTTCTATAAATGGTTTATTAATTTTGTATCATGCAATTATCACCCATTAGTTAGCCGCCGCATCTTATGAAGAACACCAAATAACAATATTAATGAGTTATTTGTTCATCTTAATGTATATTCACCATTATTATAAAGAAAAGTGTATGCTAAAAGAAATCTACATATAAAGATATCAAACCTGCAAAAGCCTAGTAAGTTTACTATCCCTGTAAGGAACATGAACACCTTCCTTTCGCTTCTTTTCATCACCAAGTGCACTAATAACATTACCAAGTGCCAGGAGGCCCTTGTTAATATGAATTCCTGTTTAAGATATGATACAATTAGCTATTACTCAACCGTAAAAAACATGCTCAGATGCTACCAGCAGGAGATGGTTACCTTCCTTAAAACGCAGACCATCAGAGCCTGTTCTTTTAGCTCGTTCTGAGCCAGCAAGATCCACGAGGTGCAACTTAGCACAAAGATACTCATCATTAATTGACTCATTTAAACCGTTCTCGCCAGGCATAACAGCCTTGGGTTTATGCATTTGCTCTAATGTGATGGTGAAAATGGCATGTGAACGACTAGTTGGAGACACAACAGAAGAGGAATGAGTAACAGAAGAAATCCTGAGCAGGGCAAATTTTGAAATTGCAACACTTTCACGCTAGATCAGGGTCAGCAAATAAGTTTCTATAATTAACCTGGATTGGTTATTCATATTTGTGCTCGCAGTAGCTCTGCTCAATGACCCTTGTTCCAGCCAAGCAGCCATTTCTTTCAGTGTTGAAACACTAACTTCAGTAGATCCAGCTAGTGTAATAACACCATTTGATGTCTCACGAATTTGTATGGGAGGTTTCCCAGGGACGGTCACTTTTCCTGCATGTCCATTAGCAGCTTCTTGCTTGCTCATGGAAGAAGGATCCAACAAGTCTCGTACTTCTTCTTTAAGAATCTTTACACCAAAAAAAATGGTCAAACAGTAAACTGAAACTACTAACATTTGAACTTTATCAGCTTCAGATATTAAAGTACAATGGAACTTCCAAAATAAGGCTGTAAAAAATTTATCAACCGACCTCAATGAAGGAAACATGCAATTGAAATTCAATCTGATGCTTTAAAGTCTCAATTTTGCTGAACAAAACATTCATGACTTGGGGTATTATGCCTGTTTGGCAACCATCTTTAAAACCAGTACCCATGGTGTATGTTTTCCCTGAACCTGTCTGCAATCAAGTGAAAATGTGACATCTCAGGTAAAATAGAAATAAGTGCAGAGGAATTTCACTTCCGTTACCGATGTAGTAACTTTACCTGACCATATGCGAGAACAGTAGCATTATATCCTTGGAATAAACCATCAACAAGGGGAGCGACACATTCTTCAAACATAGAGGATGAAGGAGAACCAGTACTCCCGTAAACATGATCAAATGTGAAGGAATGAGCACCAATTTGCACCTGTATTTTAATCATAATTAGCAAGCGATCCCAACCAAATTTTCCTGCTCAAGGATAGTGTGGTAAGGTGCTATCCTAGACAGAGGGTCTAAAGACTAAAGTAATTGATGCAATCAGCGTGCAAACAAGAAACAAGCAAAGAATTCTGAATGCCAACTTTTTTCAGTATCAGAGAATCATTAGTAATTTAGAGTTGGCAATTAGGAAGAAAGCGCGTCCAGATATATTTATTGTGATGATTTTGTTAAGAAGAAAATTGTCCTCATTTATAAAAGAAATCAACTGACGTTGTACAATAACGCAATTTGAACTAAATTTGGAACCTAAACACATGAGAGGCACAATCAATGTGACAAGCAAGTAGGTTCTAGTTCTTATGGCACCATTAGATTAAAAAGACACTTCAGTTTACCAAGACTCCCTTGTCATATCGTCCACTCGAAGTCGCTTACAAACTAGGATCCTAACAGATAGAAGCGAAATGACAAAAACTGGTGGCGACACTCCTCCCCGGATTCAATACATACATCATGAAATGGCGTCATCGCCGATCGCCTCAGTCCCCAAAAGAATGTTTAGAAAATGACATTTTTGTTCCCTGCTAATGTTCAAACCCAAAACGACACTACCTGAGAATTGGATGAAGTAAAATATCCCAATTAGGGAACCAACGGATCATAGGATCATTAATAAAAGCAATTTCAAAATCAACTTGAAAAACGCAGATGGTTATACCACACCCCAAATTCCGTTCCTCTCTCATTTTGAAAGAAGCCTTTTTCTTAAGCAAGCGATTTTGGATCCAGATCTCTCAAAAAAAAAAAAAAAGTCAAAGCCATATGCTTCACAGAATACAATGCAAAACCGAACCGTTAACAAGCACCAAAGCGATCCCCGCCTCCCCCAACGAGTCAATTACATGATTTTCATTGCAGACAGACGGAAAGGAACCATCACATTGTCGAGAAAGAGTGCACCTGAGGCTTCCCAGGGACGACAATGACACAGTCTTTACATCCCTGAAGCTTTTCATCACTGATGAGCGGTCGGACATGGACAGCAACCTTGACGCAACAATCTTCCCCTGCTTCCATTGGGAAGCAGCCCAGAAAAGGAGAGACGGAAAATGAAGGGGAGAGAGCTCCCGCAGTATGAACGGTTCAGCGAGAGGAAAAGATCCAGGAGCTGGGAAAGCCGTCCTCAACGCTGGCAGGAGAGTTGAGAGAAGTTTCAGGACGGGAAAGGGATGCAGCAACTACAGGAGCAAGAAGGGAAGGGAAAGCACGGGACAGTGTAAGAGAGAGAAAGTGATATAGTTAGAGATTGCGGGAGAGAGAAAATGAAGGGTGGCTGTGGAAATAGGGGCAGTGAGAGCGGAGGACACCGGAGCTGCTCAAGGTAACTGTAAGGACAACAACCACTATCATTTTCCTTCGGCTTCACTGCACACCAGTCCAGACAGTTGCGTGCCGCGAGTCTTTCAGGAACAGTTCCGAAATTGTCATTATTTTTTTTCAGAATTCTGTGATTCTCACAGGTAATTTTAACGAATAAAGGAGGTAGGAGTAGGACTTTTTATTTTGTAGGCAAGAATGAAATCTACTGTGGTGTGGGTTGGTGCGTAGATTTGAGAAGAAGATTAGAAAAGGAATAACACAGCGCACAAAGCCACGTGATGCGGAACCGGATACACCATTATAGACGGTATCCCATCATTGTCACTATGGTTAACAGGTGCCCTGCTTCTTTTGTTTACATGACACGCATCATGCCATGCACATAATTCTGGCCTTCCTTGGGGTATTTTATTTTTTATAAGAAAAAACCGGTAACATAATTTTTGTTGGCCAATGTAAATTAATTAATTAAATGGAGCATCAAAATTATGACGAGTTAATTTAAGAGGAAAAAAAGGGTGGGAGCATGGAATAAAAGAGGACGGGGCAGCACCGAAAGACGTAAAGGAGGGCGGAGGGAAAAAAGGTGGGGGCAGGAAAGAGAGGGCATTGGGAAGCAAAGGGAGGGTGAGGGAGAAAGTGACCCACCTATAGGACACTTCCAGCTGTGTGGTCTCTACCTTCACATGGCGATCAAAGCTCTGCTTCTCCAATTTAGTGGGCCCCAACCTCCCAGACTTCCTCGGTCAGCCTCCTCATATGGTCCCTCCCTCCCTCTACTCTGGGCGTTTCAATTTCTTTGTGACGTCGAATTAATTCATCTCTGGAGTTTGCTACTCTTAAGCATCGCAGTGTGTGTGTGTGAACACAATTAGGTGTCCCAGCTCATCTACGCTCACGATCCCAACGGTCACATGCTCCTTTTTTGCCTCCCTTTTCTTTCCATTTCAAAGGCTTCATTATGCTATTTAATACTCCTTCCCTTTTTTCGTTGAAATTAAGGAGAATTATTATATGACGGTTAGGACATTCCGATTACACAACCCCAAAAGCTAATCCAGGTCCTATATTCCGCCGAACAAAGTTCATCTCAGCTCTGCCTCAATACATCCCATTCGCGGTTTCAGAAACAGAGTCGAACTAGATTGATAAATCAGACCTGGATCCCCGTGTCAAAAATTTGCCAGACCAGATGGAAGACATGCTTAGATCAATACTGAAAAGAGAGAATGCAAACATGGAATCATTCAGTCTTGAGATCGATCTAACGTTTTCTTTGTCGCGTTTCAGCCCCAGGGAGATTGACCATTGCGGAGAATGAATTATTGTCTCGAAAGAATGCTCCACAGTGCATCCAGCAGAACTTGGTGGAGACTATTTTTCAAAAGGAAAACTCACATCCAGCTTTTTGCAAAAAATAATAATTATTATTATTAATAAGAACCAACATAGAATAAGTTGTTAAAATAAAAATATAACTTATTTTTTAAAATAAATTTATTATTAACTCTTATCTGTAATTAATTTTTTGAGAGAGGATTATATGTAATTTTTTTTTTCAAAATTTTAAGTACAACTATCGAGATTTTGGATTTTTTTTTTTCAAAAAGAAAAAATGATTAGCATCTCCCTTCATTTTATTCGTGCCTCAAAGTTACCAAAAAGAATCATGACTAATTTCACCAAACACCACGGCAAAATTTTTAGAAGCCACGTGTATTCCATATCAAACAAACAAACTTAAACAATTGTAATTTAACAGTATCAAATATTCAAATTTTAATTGATTATTTGATTGTATAAATTAATCAATAAATTAATATATCAACATATCACATATGAGTGTATGAAAAATTCACAAAAATTACATTGTTTATAAGCAATAAATAGTACCGTTAAATCCTAGTCAGCTCATGATAAAATATAGGATATTGGTTAATTAGAATAATTATAACTTATTTAAGATGTTAGAATCATCTATGAGAGATATTTGAATAAAAATTTTATTCATTAGTATTATATTTATTATTTGATTTTATTTTTATATTAGATTTATTTATGTTTTATAAAATAAAATATTATTTTCTTATCAATATTTTTTAAAATTAAATTTAAGATTTAGATTTATTATTTTATTATTCTTTTATTATTTTTAAAACTTTGTAAATAGAGTTAGAATTTTTATTTAAATTTAACTTTAATTATTATTAATGAATAGAGATTGTGAGAGTTTCCTTCTCCTCCTCTTTTTTTTTTTTCCTCCCTTCCCCCTTTCTCTTCTTTCTCTTTTCCTTTCCTCATTTTACATCACTTCAACTGTTCAACATTTACATCTTACTACAGGCGTATTTGGACTCTAGTATATAAAAATATGATTACACATTTTGAAGATCCATATTATTTAAATCTTTCATTGAAAACACCTCATTAACTAAAAAAGGCTCACATACTATTATTTTTATTTTTTTATTCATCAAAATTCATTTTTAAACAACTAAATCTATATTTCTTTGAAATTTAATTCATTTCTTTTAAATTACTTGTATAAAAAATTGAATGACGTGACGGATATGTAACTATATATCGATTGATATGGAACTATAGGTTGAAACATAATGAGAATAACTTGATGTAATAAAGCAGGAAGCCGACGGTATTAAATGCGATGGTTTGACAAAGAGTTGCAGGTAGGTGTATACTGCCGCGAAAATATCAAGCTTTTTTGGGTCATGAACGCTGCCCCCAGTCTCCAACTTCCAGGCACTATAGTGACTACGAGCTTCCAGATTTATGAAGCTTCATCTATAAATATTTACATGTATATAATATTTAGATTAGACTAGCCTTTTGCTTCTTCACATTTTAAAATAAAATTTGAGGAAGCCGAAATTTCTTCGAAGAGTCAGTACCAAGGAGCGTGGCAGTGGGCCATAACCGGAACTTCATTTCCTGCTTCCCACTGTTATACTTTGGAGCCATTCATCAATTTGGAGCATTAACATACTCTCCGATACTCCAGGCCCGTTGCCCCTGTCACAAACAATCAACTCCTATTGCTTCTTATATATGTCGATGGCTCATCTTTTTCCAAGTTTTGGCAGATTTTTATATTCAAATCAGATAGCATAAGCTTTCATATTTTATTGTTCAATCAAAACGCAGAAAATGACCCCTCCTCTGTTTTTTAGCATTTTTCTTCATGTGGTGGACCGCAAGCAAAGCAACGCGGCAAAAAAAAAAAAAAAGCCTTTTATTTTTCCTCTCCTGCAATTCTGGGCTTCTTTATTCAGAAGGAAGAAACGAGAGCTGTGGGAGAGGAGGGTGGGTGCATGAAATAAAAACCCAACCTCAATTTTCCTTTTTAACCTAACTCCACATTCATTGGATTTCATCTTCCGAACGTTAGCTCAGACGCAAACAAAGCAACCACATAGTGGTCCCCCATCAAACTGTTTATTTCGGCTTCCCGCGGCAACATTTATCTGTTAAGTACCCTTGATTAAGAGGAAATTAGTAACATCAAGGGGGAGTTATAACTCATAGCAGTGTCTCTTCTAGGGGTGTGTGTGTCACAGTGGCACAATCCTTCAGATGATGACCTTTTTAACCACTACGACATGATCTTAAGATCAGGGTTAATTACCAAACTACAAACAAAATGACCCTGTCATTCATGCCGTCCCTGTCTCTCAGTCTCTCTCACTGTGTGTGCGTGTGTTGGATTATATCTGAGCTTGATGAGCAAGAGAGGTCCTTATCCATCAAAAAAATGACAGGAAGCACATGATTAGAGAAAACTATATCATTCATATTCTTTTGAAGAAGGGGCAGTGAGTAGGCGGGCAGTAGCTTTTTTTGCTTTATGCTTTCAGTGAGGCTAATAACTCGGCAGCAGCAACAGGGCATAGTAGTGCCTTGCTTTATTCTGAAGCCCAACCTCTGTTACCCCACCAAATTTCTCCCTGCTTTCATCCCCCATGTGGAACTTTAACTCACATGCTCCCATCACTAACATCATTCCTAAACCTCCTTTTTCTGACCAATCCCCAATCTTTCTGCCTCCTTTCGCCCTATCATTCTCTCCCACCCAAACCCCTCCTTCCCCTTTATTTATCAGAATCATTAACCGCATAATTACAACATAACTTGGCCTATCTTAACTAAGCTCCAATAGCGCAGCTCAATCACTCCTCTGCACTCATTTCAAGTACGTCAACAACATGATCTCTGGCTTCATTGCCAGGATATTGATTCCTATAACATAATCATTAGATGTGGCCCTATCCAATCTAATCGTGTTTCTGCGTTTGATTGTATATTGGCTCGGACACAACCTTCAATATGTAGCTCCATATTAAGTATCCTCCCCCTCTCGGAGCTGGGGACTCCGGTTGCAGACACGACATGTGCATCGTGGCAAGCTTTTATCATTAGCATGCGCGCCAATGAGCTGTCGAAAGCCTAGCCAGAAAAGTAACTTATGCGACTTTTAGGACAATTACTAGTGGCTTATGGATGGTTATTGGTGACTCATCTATCGATATTATTCTGGATACATATTCTCGTATTCGGTTTGACATCGAGTTAATGGCTACAAGTAGAGAAAAAATCGATCACTTTTTTCCTTTTATACGCGCTTTTTAATTTTCATAGCAAAATGAAATGTTACATGGAAAAAGAAATACTTGGATATATTAAGTGCACCACATCATTTGTGTTGTGTCAATAATCCAAATAACTTTCATGATTGATACCCCGCTCACATGTTCTTTATCCCCTCTGTAAAATGTTCGTTGATACTTGATAATTAAGATAGGATCATTTGTCTGGTCAAGATAGTTTAATCAGTGGAGTGAATTTCTTTCTTCGCTGTTGATCGGAGGGCTGATGAGAGGAAGATGAGAAGCCCAAAGACTCAGTTGATATTTGGGCCTTCGTGAATAAACTAAAGTCTGAAATGGCGTGTTGATCCACGACGTGGAGTGAACCTGCTTCATGAGAACTGGGGCCAGGCCCACTTCACACCAACTCCATGCGAGAAGTGTCAATATTTTTTCTTAACACGCTTCAAGTTCTACATGGGATGGATGGCATGTGAATGGGAGCATGTATAAATGTATATTATGTTTTATCATTATATACTACCTTCAATTTTTCTTATAAAACACTTTCAATTATTTTAAAAAGTTAGTTTTTTATCATAAAAAAGTGAAAAATATTTTTATTTTTACTCTTAACTTTAAATAATAATACAATTATATTAAATACTTTTACACTAATTAAGAAAGGGTAAAATTTAAAAAATAATTTAATTATTATAAGTTGTCCTATATTTTAGATAAAAAATTATTTTTATAAGGTGTCTTATAAATAGGACTAGATGTGCGAGCATGCACGTGCGCATGCGTGTGGATTGCATGAATGAACACAAATTTCTTTAGAAAAGACACTATACTATTATGTCTATCTTATGACGATTTGAAAGGAGTTTATTTTACCATGGTCTGTGGTTGGCAATTTTTTGCTTGACGTCTGTGTGTATAAGTATTTTTATAAAATTGCAACTTCAATTTCAGGGATAAAACTTTGGAGTTGCTAAATGGGGAGAAGGATGTCTTCATTTTTTTATTATCATTTTCCATCTACTTCTTAATCATGATCATTGATCAAATATATGACTAAAATAAATCCACTTAATGCAGTGATGTTAATAATCACAATTAAAAAATTGAGAAAAAATGATGATAAAGAAATGGAGAGAGCTCTCTCCCTTAACAATGGTGCAATTATGATATATGCCAATAAACTCATGATATAAATTGCTTTAGCCAAAATATTTTTTGCTAGCCAAGCCATGCAACATCCTCCCTACTATCCAAGGACCTCGTTGATACTAGACTAACACTCATAATCACATGATCCATTACTTAATTAAAACTACATTTGATCTGAAGGAAAAAGGAGGTAGAGGGGGATGGGAGGGAAAGTAGGAATCCCTTAATTTGGGGAGGTTTTAGAGCCCCTCTGTGTTAATTTTCCCAAACAAGAGAAGGAGAGCCCTCCCTTTCATTTTTTCCATCTAAACAAGAGGCCTCCCTTGTAACCAAATACGCTATGAAGCTCACATACAATAATTGACAAGCCTCATTTTTTAAAATTACTTTTGGCTAAAGCATATGTTCAAGGTTATCAATCATTAATCAATATTTTGTAAATCAAATTGAACAATCTAATTTGATTGTAAAACTAACAAACAAGTATCTAGCTTAAACCGAATCTAAATTAAAATTACACCCAGGAGACTAATCAATAATAATCAAAGCCAATCAAAATAGAATGAAGAAAAAAAAAATCACTTGATTCATATATTTTGATTTGAGTATAATTTAATCCCTAAACTTTAATTTGGTACTATAATATCCTAAATTTTAACATTCAAAAATAACTAATTAATCAAGGGTAATTAAGTAAAATTAAGTGTTAAGGGGGTTAATAATAGTTAGTGATAGCTAACAAACCTTTTAGTTTTGGGTATAATCTTTGAATCAGTTCGGAGGTGTTTTGGATCATTTGGGCTGAAATTGATGAGCTAGTTCGGACCAAGCCTTTATGTGGCAAACGGTCAAAAACTTAAACTAGTCAATTTGCATTCACAATCTATAAAAAGAGAAGGAAAGAGAAGGAGAAATAGAGGGTGGGGGAGAAGGTGTAAGCTAAGTCACGCATTTAAGGTCATTCTTGAGAGGTTTCAACTTCCAAACTTTGAGGTAATCATCTTCTCTCTCCTTTTCTATGCATTTCAGCTTGGATTTTCTCTATAAGAATGGTGATTTCAAACCATATGGCCATAGGTCCGAACCATTAATCCTAATGGGATTAATGAGAGTTGTTTTAAAATTCTAAACATAATTTTGAAGATTCTATAAGGTTATAAGTTTGGGTCTAAGGTTTTGGATAAACTCTTGCCACTTTAGGAGGAATTTGGATTGTTGGATAATATATTAGTTGTTATTTAAGCAATTAGGAGCTAAACAGAGTTAATGAAAGTTAATAAACTCAATAGACATGCGATTTAACTTTTAGTTCGAAAGTTTAGTGTTAGTGAATAAAGTGTGAATTTAGGAGTTGAAAGTGATGTTTATGTGATTATGGTTCTCATCAATTGTATATTAACCCTGTAGTATACCATTTGAACTCAATTTTAGTTTGAGAAGTAAATTATTTAGGAGTAATATTTGAGTTTTCAAAGGTTTGAGATAATAATAAAAAATTTGTTTTTGTGTTAATTGCTTGTTAGATTAGTTATAGTGTTTGTGAACATGATTAATGTATTTTCTAGTTAAATAAACTTGATTTATTATTTTGAAAAATAAAATACAAGTGTGGCCTTTTGTAATGAATGAGAAAAGTTCATTATGGTAAATGTTATTTATCATCACAAATAAGAAGTTTGAATATTATGATGGCATATGAGAAATTGTGATTATGTATGCATGCCTGTGATAGCTAAATTGTGCTAGATGTATACATTTAAGACTTAAGAGTATTTTGTGAATTTTATAAAACTTTTTGATAATAAATTTTTTTATATCTAAATGTGATTTTTCTTAAAAGAAAATTAATGAAGTCATGATTGACAAATTGGTAATTCAGTTGGTTTTGGTTCCAACTGATATTTTTTTAAAAAAAGTAACTACATATTACGGGCTGTCATCACGTATTTTCAATTTATGATTTACATTGACAATAGAGGAAAATAGTGGACACACACACACATAAAAGTACCATTTACGTTCCACATTAGTAGACAATTTTAGGGATATTTCATTATCTTAAAATATAATTGATAAAAATATAATTTTATTAATAATAATAATTTAATATTATTCTTTAAAAAGAAAGAGAATTGAAATAATTATAGTGTAGTGATTATGTGTGTAAATTTAAAGTTATATTAAATGAATTGTATTTTTTAAAATTTGTATCTTTATTTTGAAAAAAATAAATATGTAAAATGAAATTATTGAATTTTATTGATATGTATAATACAATATTTTCAGAACCGAACCAGACATTGAACTGAAAAAGTCAGCAGTTCACGATTCGTATGGTTCAACCGGTTGGACCAATGGTCCAACCGGTGACGTAATAATTAAATTAAAAAATTATATATGTATATAATAATTTAAATATAAGAAATACATATGAAATTGTTATTTAACTTAAAAAAATTAAATATTTTAAGTTTATCACGACTTAACAAGCCATATGATACAATATAATATCAAATGATTAAAAAAATTAGTCATTTTTTTAAATTTGATAAAAAATAAAAAAATTTTTTTGAACAGTCCGGTTTTTGAAAATCGAATTCAGTTCCCGATCTTATTGCTGATTCGAAACGGCTCAAACTGGCTCAACTCTTAAAACAATTTTTTCCTTTGAACCAGACCGGTTGGTCCGATCCGGTTTTCAAAACAATGATATAATGTTAACCAAATTGTCTTATAATTTGAAATGAGGATAGTATATAATATATATATATATATATATCATAATTATTTTATTTTTTTAAAATTATAAATATTTTTTTTTATAGAAGAAAAGCACAAAGGGCACTAAGTTCTCAAATCAGTTGCTGACTATTCATAAATACATTCAAGTGGATCCATGAAGAAGACAGGTCCATTAGCAAGATTGAGGGTTTCTTTGACAAGTTTGTCAGCAACAGCATTAACATCATGACCACACCATAGTAGATTCACCCTCTAATCCCTCTACATCATATGTTGAATCTCAAATATAAGATTTCGATTTGGGTGATAAATCGTGGTTCCCTCCTTGAGTGCAACTCTTACAAATAGCAATATCTAACTAATAATATATTAATTTAATAATGATCATGTAATCATGGTCCGGCCACGAAACTGTCTTCTAATTAATGACTCAATTGCTTTAATAGTTAGTCCAATTTTCACATCTTTGAAACTCGCTGTTTTTTATTTAATTTTTTTTAGTTTTCAAAAACTTAGACAAATATGATAAAAAAAAAAATTTAAAATGACATTATTTTCACCGCGAAAAGTTCCTGGCTTGCGTTTGGATTATTTTGTTTAACGAAGGGCATAAAAGGCAGTTCATATATATATATATATATAGATATATAATTTTTTACAATTTTAGTCCTTTTATCATCTGGGGTAATTAAAATTTTGAAAAAATAATAATTAAGAACTCTCTAAAAATATTAATCTCAATTAAGGATTATAATATTTTAAAATTTTAGTTAAGGATGGTCCGTAATTGAGATGAAAAAAAACATAGTTTGTAAGGTGGGATTCACTAATACTATTTGAGGATTCACTAATCTAATTTAAGAAAATTTCTAATGTGTATTGTAAAAATATAAAACCCAATTTAAAAATTAATTATTTAAAAAAAGCGTTACTTGAAAATTTACTAACCTAATTTAAAAATTTTTTAACATGTATTGTAAAAATATGATACTTCACTTGGGAATCGAATGCTTAACAAAAAAAATCACTTAAAAATTTACTAACCAGACTTTAAAATTTTTTTAATGTATATTGTAAAAAAATGAAACTTCAATTAAAAATTGATTGTTTAACAAAAAAATAACTTGTCTAAATTGGAGATTTTTAATAAAAAATTGATTCCCAAATGAAATTTTATGTTTTCATAATATATGTTAAATTTTTTTAAATCAGGTTAGTGAATTTTTATGTAACACTTTTTGTTAGACAATTAATTTTTAAGTAGAGTTTTATATTTTTACAGTATATGTTAGTAATTTTTTTAAGTTGAATTAATAAATTTTTAAGTGATATTATTAAATCTCATATCACAAATTATATTTTTTTATTTCAATCAAGGATGATGATCTTTAAGTAAAATTTTAAAATATTATAATTTTTAATTAAAATTAATATTCTTAGAGCTCTTTATTTGTCATTGTCCCTGAAATTTTTACGGTGCTGGGAATTTCTCCTCTGGCATATACGTATAGGAACGAGGATCGAAATTCGAAGGACTATCAACTGTAGCGTGGCTGATGTCTGGTGGGATTGCGCGGGGTCGCGTAGCCGAGGAGCGAAAAGCCTGGCGTAAGAATCACCCCGCATTTTCCGTCTCTGCTTCAATAACTGTCTTGGTATCTGTTTGCTCCCTTGTATTTTTCTCTGCGCAAGTCACTCGCCCAACTGTTTTCGTTCTTTAGGGTTTCGTGGCGAAGCCAGAAACTGGACCAGATGGCTGTGTGAATTTGATGGCATGGCACTGCATTATCCCTGGCAAAGCCGGAGTCAGTGCTCCCCTTCATATTCTGCTTTATTCTTTCTAGACTGTGCTTGGAAGTTAGAACTTAATTGGCGACTGAAAGTTTTATTTCTTATTAACAACCAGAGTTAGGTGTCAATTTTGAGCCATCGACTCTCTTTTGTACAAGAGTTCAAAATAAATAAATGGGTTCAGGTGCAAAAATAGCATAGACATTTTAACAAATAAATGGGTTAAGGTGCATGTATGCCCATTAATTTTATGAAAGAAGCCAATCTTCCCCAATGTGTTACCATATTTTAACAGGTTGGGGAAGGCTGACCTCTTTTGTAAAGTTAACAATGCACCATTGGAGAAAAAGTTTCTGGTATTTTTGTACCTTTAAAATTTGTTATACTTCTATTGTCTTGGATCGCTTGCTCTGTTAGTCAATGAGGTGATTTCAAATTGGAATTTGCATCCATTGTCAGCTAATTTATATATTCTTGGATTGAGCAGTGCTGGGTGCAGTTACAAGTTAGTATCTTGCCAGTTGGGCGCCCTGGATTCAGGACTGTGTTTGCCACTTAGTTGTTTTCCTCCATATACTTGGTTAAGTTATACCGATTTCTTCCCTTTCTACTCTGCTCGCCTCTAGTTTAAGGGCGGAGCCATGATTTCATTATGAGAGCAGCCGAGATTGAAAAGCATATATAAGCATAAATTTTAAGGGCTGTAGATATATAACACCTATATAATACTTCTTCTGTACCTGATTATAAGAGCCAATTTTGAGAGATTGGTGCCCTTAATTATAAGACCTTCTACAAAATTCTAGGAATATTTAAAAGTGTTTCCACACATACCCCTAATAAATGATTATAATCTAATGGCCTATATCCTTGGAAAAATTTGAAGACATATGACGACGTGAAAATCATGACATTTAATTGAGGGCAAAATTGGAATGAAGCAAAAATATTTTAACATCAGCTAACCTAACATGTTTTTGTGGCATTTGTGAGTCAAATAATTGGCTCTTATAATTAGGGAGGGAGACTATTAAGAAAAAATTGAAAACTTGGGGGTCATACTCCCCACCGATCCCTCTGCTGCTGCCCTGGTTGTCACTCTCCCCACTGCAAGTGAAGCTGTGTAACTTGGTATAGCATCAAGACATGACAATTGACAAAAGACAACCTTCAGCCTGTTTCAGATTCCTGTATCTTCATAATAGGGGAAGATTGCTTCGTTCTGCGATACTATTTTCAAATGCTAGATTCATCTCACAAAATAATGAATAACTGTATATTCGCAATCTTGATCAAGTTGTAAAGTTGACCAAAGAAAGCGGTGATATGTTATTAAATATTCAAATTTCCCATGGATGTTGCTGGAAATGCTCGTATAGTGTAATTGCATTTTTTCTATTTTACTTATGGTAACTAGTCTTGATGAAGTTCTGACTGATATTTATTGTGTTATTGTTATTTTCTTCTCTTGGTTTATTCCTTTGGTTGCTATAGGTCTGGAAGATATTATCTTTGTGGTTTTCTTTTAATTCCTGTGAAAAAAACCATTAACCGTCTAAATGATGCAGACTGACTGGGAGGGAGGCTACTTCCCCCTTACTCTTCACTTTAGTGAGGATTATCCCAGCAAGCCCCTAAAGTGCAAATTTCCTCCAGGTTTCTTCCATCCTAATGTCTATCCTTCAGGAACTGTATGCCTCTCGATCCTTAATGAGGACAGTGTAAGAGCAGAAGTCAGCTATTTATTATATGTGCAGGTTCTGTTATATTGAATTGGATTATGTCTTCTGATTCTCATATTTGTTTTCTTAGGGTTGGAGACCTGCCATTATGGTGAAGCAAATTCTCGTGGGCATTCAAGATCTCCTGGACCAACCAAACCCTGCGGATCCTGCTCAAACTGATGGGTATCATCTTTTCATCCAGGTTCTTCTTCATTTCCTCTGGATCCACCCCTGAAATTTCTAATGTTGCTGGCGAGCAATCCATGATAAACAATGTTGTGTTTATATGCAGGTTCCTACTGAATATAGACGAAGGGTGCGGCAGCAGGCTAAACAGTACCCCCCCGGTTCTTTAGCTTTCTGTTCTTGTTTGTTCATATGTTGGCCTTTTTGTTGACTTGATAAAATTAAATTTTAAAAATTCTGTTTGAGACAAGCGTCGATTTTCTAGCTGACTATTAAGGCCATCGGTCGCTAATATCCAAGTAAGATAAAGAAGAATTGCGCTTTTTTTTCCTAAATAATTTTTTGTTTTCTTCGACTCAATGAAAATATAAGTGCTTGTGGTGGGCGGAGTTTGGAGCTTGATATTACTTGCTGTTGAGTTTGCTTGCACATTTTGACATACTGCAGTGGGGAAAGTTTTCCTTCGCCAGCCATGAATGGAGGAGGATCACACTCCTGGCCTCGTGAGATATCCTGTTATAAGACAATAATTATTAGTATTATAGTATTTTTTAAATCTAATATCTGGCGTGATAGATTCAATTTAAGGATTCTGTTTGAGACGGAGGCGTTGATCTGGGGTGAAGCCGCTTTCACCTATTAGTAACGACACGGTTCGGTGGAAGGTGCTGGGCGAAGCTCACGAGTTACTGAGATGAGTGTGGTACCAGACGTAGTGACTCTGCTTTGTTAAAAAACATAGTTATTTCATCAGAACTTTGAGTGTTATGTTATATCCGTTTTCCATCATAAGCATTTAACGCTTTCGTCTTAGAATGGCCCGCATCTCAATGATGTCTCGTCTTCAATCGCTATGAATAATATTTGAATCTCCTTTTTTATTTTTTTTCCAATTGGTATAATCTTTGCAGTTGAATCTCAAAAGATGTGCATCTTATAGGTTACTTTCAGATTAATATTGTCAAAATTTTACATGATTTATATAAGTATTAAAATATTGTGAAATTGAATAGAATAATCATTAAATAATTGGGCTGGTTTGATTGTTAGAAATGAAATCAATTAAAGAAATTAAAATCAAAATGAATTACAAGTTCATGTGATTAAATTTTACTGCTAATATAATAATTTTGATGAGCAATTGATAAATATCTTTGTAAATATATTTTAAATTTAAGGTACATTTTAGTTCTTGTAAGCTTTCGAGACTTAATTCACCTATATTTTTTTTGTATAAAAAAATTAAATAGTAAACATGATAAAATTTAATACTATATTTTACAAATGCAAAAATTAATATATACTCAAATTTTTATAAATTATAACATACAACTTATAAATTAAATTATCATTTTTCATGAGTATGATTGACTTATAAATGGATCTTTATGGATTCTAGAATTGTAACACATTAGATTTGAAGAAGCTTTACGTGCTTGGTAATTTCTGCATGTATCTAATTCCATATGGATGTGGATATATAGATACATGGATGAAATATCAAATAACTCTGAAGTGTCCTGTTCCCACGGACCCCTGCACGTGCATAGCCCACTTTCTCCGCATGCTCCACATTCCGCCCATAACTGCCCTTCCCAAATCAAATCAAATCCCACCTACCTTTTACTTGACCTGGCGTGGCATTGAATTTTACGGGAAAATTATTGGCCCTTGGTTGACCTGATATTTTGAAAGCTTGGACATTTTAGCACAAGCTAGAGTTTTAGTTCACCGTATCATTAAAACATTCTCTACTTTCAAGATACTGAGGTAAATTTGTTTCCTTTGATCCTTTTGTAACCTTGTACAGTTTTATTTAATGAATTTTTCCTTTCCAACTTAAAAAAAAAAAAATGTCCTTCATTAAAGATCTGATCTCGAACTCCCCCCTCAGCTTAGGCGAGTAATCGAATCTATTTTGTTCTTTTGCTACCTCCAAATTCATTGGACTTGGTTCCAAACCGATTTTTCTGTACACAATTTCTTTCATTATTCTTCGGATGAAATGGTGAATATGCAACTTCACTTGATCCAAAATGGGACTTGTAAGAGGAGCTGGTTGTCTCCCACACGTTACTGTAAAAGTTAAGATGCTTGGCAACAGAGGTTCTAAATCCTAATACTTTATTAATAATCAAACAATTATATCAAGTTAAGAAACTTAATCACAAATCAAAATAAGGATAACGAATCCTGCACATTAAAAAAATTGCCAATTATTGCCTAACAATTGAATTAACTTACGAAGGTATCTTAGAAAAAAAAAAAATTCTCAAAATAATTCCAAACACTGTCTTCGTGTTTTTCACTTTCACATCGCCTTCAGTGACAGTAGTGGGGGTTGGTTTGTATGAAGACAAGTTTGAGATGTTACGCATTTGCTGGCTCCATTGTTATAAGAAGTGTTCGGTAGAAGTTCAGACATTCGGAGGTTGGTGCAACTCGTGTTGATGCAGTAAGCTGCGACCGTTAGCTGTGTGTCATCCCATCCCTGTTGACGATTTTCCTTCCATCAGATTGTTGTGGTTCTCAATCCTTAACTTGTGTGCACTTGTGAGCGAGTCACACAAATGATGGTTCTTCTTCTTCTTTGGTGAATTATTGTAGTTGTTTGTTGTTCTAAGTTTTGGCAATAATACACCGTGGCCCACGCGCATGCAGGAAAGAAGGAATTGCTTGGCTAACTAAGTGAGATATTGAGATTGCAATGGCATTAGCTGTGCTTAACACTGCGTTAGAATGGGTGACAATGGCTTTATCTGCACGAGCTGTAGTTTGTGGAACCTATGTTGGTGGTAAAGCCTTATTAATTACTCACGCTAACATATCTTTCTATTTCGCGGGCGAAACAACGACTGACATATTTGCCTTTTCCTTATATCTTCCTGCCATCTGGTTGAAGCACATTTGTTTGTTGAAGTTCTTCTGCTGCTTGTCGGCCTTTTATTACTCTCCAGGAAAAGTTCCAAGCCTCGAAAACGAAAGTTGAAACCGAAGGTTAGTTTCACTGTCTTGTTTTTCCTCAACGGATCTCTGTCTGACTGTCTCTTCTGCAGGCTTTTTTATTGAAGGGAAATGCTCTTCAGATGTGGACTTGTGCCATGATTTCTGCTGATCATGTTTAATTCAGACTTGGATTTCCTCATGTTGTGATTTAACATTGTAACTCGTGCTTATGTTTGCAGGAAATAGATGATTTATGTGATCAATGGGTTCCCGAACCTCTATTTCCTCCCATAACCAAAGAGATGTTGTATGAACCGCCAGTGCTGGAGAGGTGATGATTTGTAGAGGATAGAAGCCTTCGTTTCTTTCTTTTCTGTTATTCGTTAGTTACAATTGCATACTACGCCTTGTTTCCTTCGCTGATCGTTCCCTTGCAACTGAAATTACATCTATGTTGTTTTCTTCTGGTCAGCTTCACAGTTATGAATATGGACAAGGGGAAAAAAAAACCAACGTTACGAACTTATGCAGACCAATTTTTTCCTTGGATTCATAATTTCGATCTCCCTCATTGTTAGACCATTACAGGGGAGGTTTATGTCAAGTTAAAATTTAAAATAAGAGAGATGTTCAAGGTTTTTTAAGTTGAAAATGTCATTATAAGGGAGATTGGTTGTTTTGGACACGATACAAACCTCAAGGTAGGTCATTGTACAGACTGTGTAGTCCAGGCAAAAGGGCAAAAGGATGCATATTTCTTTATTTTTGTCATCCAACTGATGAGTTGTGTTTAATGCAGTGCTGCTGGGCCACATGCTATAATTAATGGTAGAGAAATTATTAATTTTGCTTCGGCAAACTATCTTGGATTGATAGGTCATGAGAAGCTGCTTGTAAGTTCTCAGGAAATTCTTCTCATAAATATCATTGATAAATTTTCTTTCGAGTTAAGGTATATATTTACTGCTAATGTCCTGTTTCAGGAGACCTGTACTGCTGCTATAGAAAAATATGGTGTTGGTTCCTCTAGTTCTCGTGGGTTTTATGGAACATTCGGTAAGATTTGATTTTATACTTCGATTGATTTTCTTTCTAATTTTCCTTCTTTCTTCTTCTGTTCAAGTTATTCACAAGAAAAGCTCGCCGATTGATGATACTCTTCTCTCTACTCCAGATGTCCACCTCGACTTTGAAGCCAAAGTATCAAAATTTCTGGGAACCGCTGATGCAATTCTTTACTCTTATGGACTCTGTGCCATGTTCAGTGCAATTCCTGCTTTCTCCAGAAAAGGAGATATAGTTGTCGTGTAAGTATCCATAAGCTAGTCCTTGACCATAAACTTTATGGTTCCATTCAGTTTTTCCTATTCCTCCTTACACTTGAAGCTTTGTATGACCTCAACGGAAACTTGACATACATTTGGAGTTCTTATTGCTACTGGAAGTTCTCATACCAAATCTCAAACTTGAGTTTCATATAGAAGTGATTTTCATCGTTTACAGTGATGAGGGAGTCCACTGGGGGATCCAGAATGGCCTTTGTCTCTCTAAAAGCACAGTGGTGTACTTTAAGCACAATGACATGGACTCTTTGAGACAAACACTGGAGAATATTACTAAAAAACATAAGCGAGACAAGAAAATGAGGCGTTACATAGTTGTTGAAGCTATCTACCAAGTACATATCTTATTGTCAGGCTGTATACGTTTGCCGCTTATATTTACATTTTGATTACATGACCAATAGATGTTTATGATCTATCTTCCATGAAAATTTCAGAATTCAGGCCAAATTGCTCCGTTGGATGAGATCATTAGATTGAAGGAGAAGCACCGTTTCCGTGTTTTATTGGACGAGAGCAACTCATTCGGTGTGCTTGGAAGTTCTGGAAAAGGTCTCACCGAATACTTTGGAATTCAAGTATGTAATGGAAATATTTGTGTGTGTGTGTGTGCAGTACGAATATGCTTTGAAATGCATGTCCATTGTTGGTTGTTGGTCATGTACTGCAGGCTGAAAAAGTAGATATCATAGCTGCTGCAATGGGACATGCACTGGCCACAGAAGGAGGATTCTGTGCTGGAATTGCTGGAACTGAAATTCACCAGGTATAAAAGTGTCCATGTGATGATATTAATCACCATCTACAGTTAATAGGCGTGTTCTCTAGAACATAATATACTGAGGGAAAGAAAGGGAATGCGGAAATTAAATATTTTGATTATTTATTTCATTTTACTTGCTCTCCTAGGCCTGATAGAAGTCCCAACTGTAACGAATGTATGAGTGCTAATATGTAATGATGGTTTCAATCTCGGCAGCGATTGACAGGTGCTGGCTATGCCTTTTCTGCTTCTCTGCCTCCATATCTTGCAAGCGGTGCAACCAAAGCTCTTGAAATCCTTGAAGAAAATACCAATCTGGTAACAAAGCTGAAGCATAACATTGCCCAGTTGTGGGAAGGTGGGCTTTGATCTCATTCTCAATGCATCAATGTAATAGCGCTTTTTGTAAAGCATTTGAACTGCTGGTGATTATCATGTTTATTTCTTTGCCTGCCATTTAGAACAAGGATCTTAGACTAGAGTCTCTGATTTGAAAATGCATTTTTGGTCGAGTACAGAAGTATCAGACATACCTGGCTTGACACCAACAAATAGTGCAGAATCACCAATTATTTATTTGAAATTAGAGAAGTCAACAGGTAGCATTGAAAATGACCGACGCCTGCTTGAAAATATTGCCCAGCGAGTGAGTAAAGTTTGCTTGATAATTCTAACGGCTTGTCAATTGGTTGACTGGTAACTAATGGCATAGTAATCACAGGTTTTGGAGGAAGATGGTGTGTTGGTGGTGGCTTCCAAAAGATCAAAAGTGGATGGATGTCGATTGCCCTTAGGAATTAAATTGTTCGTCTCGGCATCTCATTCTGAGTCAGATCTTCGTAAGGCCGCTGGATCATTGAAAAGGGTTGGTGCCTCAGTCCTGAGTGGTCGTAACTGAAGTTGAATGCTTCTCTCCTGTTACGTTATGTATTGAAACATCACTTCAGGTGCTGAGGGTGAACAACTTTCTATATTCCGGAAGGATTTCTCCCTGCTCTGTAATTTCGGTTTGATATGATAATAAAAAGGAATTAGAGGAACATCAGCCCATAACGGCTGCATGAAGATATATTAAACTGTTAGTGGCAGCTTCCGACTACTGATGACGTTAATTAAATGCACAAAATACCTTATGATGTGCTAAGGCTATTAGTGTTGGAATATTTTCAGTATTCTTCGTTATTCCACATCATGGGAAATTTGTCATTGTAGCGTTATCGCATAATTGAGGGGAATTCCACCGTGACATCGTTTAGTTTCGATTTTTTGGTTGACATTGTTGATGTGGAGGACAGAGTTAATACATTCTATGAGTGGGGTTCTTGTTTAAGAGTTAAGACTATTAAATTCTGATTTTTATCATATAAAATTTCTAATCAATCAGAAGATAACTTCTAATCAATTATTTATTCTCATGTGACTCGGATTTCAGAATAATTACTGAACGCATTTTCGTCAAGACTACGTTCAAATAGGATTGTCTCACAATTATCTCTGCAGGCTAACTTGGTCACACCGTGCATTATTCTTGGGTATACCTTTTAGGCTTTGGAAGAATAACATGGCTCTTAGTGGTCTATTGACTCTTTAATTTTTTACACGACAGTTTATTTTATTTGACACATTTTTTTGCAAACAATAGTTAATATAAGTTGGGTTGGGGTTCATCAAAGTTAAAGCACGCCTTATGACTCGAAATGTATCTATTGTTCAAATCTGAGATTGCATCTTTTTGGAATGAGTGATGACATCTTTACTAATGAAACCAACATTCATTAGCAGTTTATTTGATGATTTGATTCATATATTTAGTCATACGTAATGATTTGATTTATTAAGATAACAATAAACAAAGAGAGCTATTATTACCCTTAAAATATAGTTTAATTTAAGAGAATCGAGATGATGAGAAACCCTTTATAATAAAAAAAATTCTGATATTACATTAATAACTTGTCTTACTGGAAACTTATTTTAATATCTGACAATGCGTGCATATGAGGAAGGGAACTCAAAAAAAGGGCAAATTTTATAACGTAAATTATATACAGAGAAAAAGAATGTCATCTTGCAAAAGACAAAACTATATTTTGACCCCGGGGGAGGGGGAAGACAGCTGTATGTGACAGGTTAGTAGCGGAAGTTAAACCCTTCACGTGTAACTATAAAAGGTCTGCAATGTCTATGAACCTTTGTGTCTCTGTATTTTGTATGATCTTGAAGGATTTGATGATACAGCATTTTGCCCCACGTCATGGTAGGTATCACTGAGACGATGTGAGACAGGACAAGAAACACAGTTTCAAACAAAGCCCATGATGTATGATCTCAAGGCAAAAGCCAAGTTCACTGGGACAACTCAAGCAGCAACGAAGTTAGAAGCCAAAAGCAGGGCAAATTGGATGACAGACGCACCATCATCTGTACAGAAGGAAGCTACGACGTCGTTGAGCCAGGAGGTTTTTCAGAACCATCCAGGACGATTTCAAATAGATCAGCCTCGGACTCTTCATCAAAATCCACCACTCGATTATTGGCCCCACCATTGTGGCTGCCTTTGGTTGCAGATCGATTCAGCCACTGAGCATCAATTCTTCCCATTGAAAACAATTCCTTGCTGTCGTCGTAGCCGAGGGTATTGGCAGGGGAATTTACAAGAGGGGCTACAAAGCATGGATTTGGTGTTCTTTGTGCATTCGCAGGTGCATACTTAAATGCACTTTGTCCAAAATTTACTGATACTAGGATGTCGATATTTGCAGCCAATGTTGGATATAGCGGAGTCCCAAATTCCTCTGACTGACAGTGAATTACATGCACCAACTCTGAGTCCAACGTGAACAAAACTTTCTTCTGCCTCGGATCAAACCCACACCCTATCACCTTATCACTTCCTACCCATTCTGCCTTATCGGACTCGAATACCAGCTTCATTCCTGAAACGACAAGCCCAACACCAAGTCACATGTACGTGTCTCGTTACTCGAAAGAAATAACATATTCCAATAGAAAAACCATTTTCTGAGGGTAACTGTGCCAGTGTGAGCGTGATGTGTCAGCAAGTTCTTTTTTTTTTCTTTTTTTTTTTCTGAGAATAGCTTCAAATAAACAAAAATGTCGCTATTGGTTCTGTTCATGGTCGTGTCATTATACTGTGGGTTCTGCAACATTTCCTGTGGTCCTATCATAGTGTTAATCTTTTAAGTGAAAAATGTGAATTGAGTGGGTTTATGATGTTCCCTTCGTAACACATCAGTGTGAAACAAATTTTATCACTGTCACCTACAGACCCTGTCCTCTGTTCTGCAAATATTAACCAAAAGAAATAGGATGAACTCCGACTATGAACGCCTCGTTGAATTGGTGAAAGAACACAGAAAGCCAGAAGAAGAAGAAGAAGAAGTTAAGAGCAGTTAATTTACCATCAAGAGAGACAGAACCGTTGGAATTGAAGCCGATGCTCCCAGGATAGCTACCGGGAACTCTCAAAGGAACAGAGCCTCCCGCTGTTAACCCCAAAGAAAAAATCACAGAATCGTTCTTTTTACCATCAAGTTTGACCTCTTCGACATTGTTAATTTTATGACTACCGATAACATGGACCAAAGCCTCCGATTTCCCTTCCTGAATGAGTTTAGTCTTCTCGCCTTCTCTGTTCTTCCCAACCGATTCATAATCTTCCCCACGAGTATACAGAATGGTAATTTCAAAATAGGCCTCTTGAGGGAAGGAATGGTTTCCCAGAGGAGGGCCGGGAAGAGGCAGAGCCGTCCTGATCACCGAAGCAACAGTCGAAGAAGGATTGTTTGGATGAACCCTTTTAAGCCCAGGATTCAATCTTATCTTCTGCATAAAATCGGCGGATCCCTGACTCACTTCCCAGGTCAACTCGACCTCTGTTTCTCTTCCTTGATCACCCGCTGCACACACTCCCAAAAGGGTCGATCTTTTTGAAGGAGACGACATGTGGGTCTTGCAGGCCGTGAAAGCAAATCGAGACCATCCGTTTTCCACAGCATCGGCGGCCAGATAGGGATGATCAGCCCAACTGAACAAAGGCCTTCCGGAGATCCCACGATGAAACACAAAATAATTGCCCCTGTTCTTGGTTCCCTGATCAAACGAATGATGAACACTGGATTGTTGGGGGAGATGCTGGGGATGGAGCCTATCAGTGGCTGCTTGGAGGCTCGTCATTCTGGTGAGACTTCCCGGCTCGACGAAATTCCTTCCCTTTCTGCGATAACACCAACGCAAAACAAAAACCAACAAAAGGGTTGAAAGACATCCGACGGTGGCTGCCACCGTTGCAATATTCACCCGTTCGGTCATCTCTTGTTGTGACGGATTTCTTTTCCTATCAGATTTTGATGCATAGATTGGTTTTGGAGGACTTGTCGTGAAGAAAAAAAAGAATGAAGGAAGGAGAAAAGTGGAGGCTGTGGAAGGCGTGGACCATAAGACTGGTTCAATTAAGGCATGCAGGAAGAGAACTCAGCTTACTGTGTGTTACCCGACAGTAAAAAGGGCGGCAGCGAATTTTCTGAGACCAAGACTTGATTGTGATTAACCCCTAACTACAATTTAATGCATACGAACCGACAAGCTCTCGTTCATAAGCCACGAACGCGTTTTCTTCGTTTGCACTGTTTGGGGGGGTGGCTTGTGGAATTTCCTCCCACGGAAAAAAAAAAAAAAAAATCATCTAGAGAAAGAGGCTTATGTAGAAGTAGAAAGCTAACGGTCTATCTGTAATTAGTAGAGATGACTTCGTCGCGAGCACTCCTGATTATGTTGTTCTTTGACATTATTATCACTTTCAACATCTGTTTTCCTCCTCTTAGTTCTCTTTCTTTTATATGGTTGGGTTGGACGATACTAAGTTAATTCCATTTTAATTAAACTAATCCTTGACTGATTTCATCAAAACTTGTTTAGATTGACTTGTCATCAATGGGATAAGTTACATAAAATCTGTGCACATTCAATTTGGTACACGTATATGTTAGACGTGCGTGTATCCGATTAATTAGAATCTGAAGATTAAAAATTGCACATCATTTCAATTTTATATTTTACATATTAGTTATTCGATCATATTTGATTAATCACGTTTTTGAGATTCCTTTCATGTGCTTTCTGTGTAGTTCAAAATCTTCACTTGCATTGTTGGATTATATTTATAAATTTTTTTTAGGTAGATTGTCTATGAAATCGCTTCTTTATATTAAAAGGTTTAAAAAAAAAAATGTAAGTTATTAACTTTATATGTTTATGATATTTGTTTTTAATTAAATTGGGACTATTGTATTTTCTAATCCATTTACACTCTAACTAACTTTTTTTTTAATACAATACACTCTAACTAACTTTTGATATCGATACTTTTATTTTTTTTATTTTAAATTCACTCATCTTTATTACTTAAAATTTGAAAGTGCTCCATTATTTTCATTATGAGAAAAACTATCATATACCTTATTTGTTTTATAACCAAAACTATAAATTTTAAAAAGCATTTATTGTATTTTTTTAATTTGTCTCTCATAAATAGATAATATCATAAGAAAATGATATTAAAATCCCTTTGAATTATCTGAATAATATTTTGATCCTTCAAAATGTCATAATTTTTTAAAGTTCTTAAAAAATTTTCTGTCAAGAAGGAATTAATGTAAAAAATTAAATTGTCCTTAATTAAAATAAAAATCTCAAGCCTCAAAACATATACTTGCGAATTGCTGTTGAATTCTTATAAATTTAAGAAGAAAAATTGTAAATATTAGAACAAAATTTGTGAATGACAATTGATATTTACAATATTTAAAGAATATTAGAATTTTAAATGTGAACTTACGAATTGTTATTGAATTCTTGCAAATTTAAGAAAAAAAGTTATGAACATTGAAACAAAACTTATGAATGGCAATTAATATTTGCAATACTTAAAGAATATCAGGATTTTAAATGTGAACTTATGAATTACTATTGAATTCTTGCAAATTCAAAAAAAATTGTAAATCTTAAAATAAAACTTGTGAATGATAATTAATATTTGCAACACTTTAAGAATATCAAGATTTTAAATGCAAACTAATGAATTGCTATTGAATTCTTGTAATTTAAAAAAAAATTATAAATCTTAAAACAAAACTTACAAATTAAGGTCACAGAATATCTATTATGAGAATTGGGATTTTCATTTCAATCAAGGATAATTTGATCTTTCATATTAATTCCTTGATAATAGAAAAGTTTTTGAAAATTTTAAAAAAATTATAACATTTTGAGAGATTAAAATATTATTTACATAATTTAAAAAAATTTTATTATCATTTTTTTTTTCATATCGTTGATATGAAAAAAATAAGCATTAATTACATAAACATTTTAGTTTATATTTTTTATTTTAAATATAATTATTAATATTAACTTTTTTAAACTATGTGAATAAGTTAAGATTTGTTTATATTGAAAAGTAGAAACAGTAGTTTTGACTTTGGCATATAAAATTAAATATTTAATTTTTCTTGTTTCTTTTTACATTTAAATCTTCTGAAATTAAAATTGATAAATTTTTGTGATATTTTTTAAGAAGGGGAGGAAATATTTTATATTTTATAAAAAATAATAAAATAAAAAAAAAAAGTAAAAAATGAACTTCACAGAAATTCATCAACTTCAATTTCAAATGATTTTCATCGCATGCGGATAGGATGAGGGTAAAAATAAAGTAAATCAAGAATTAGTCCAGTCACAATCAGTTAAACAGAAAACTACGCTGCAATCACCGACACTTTCGATAATCCAACAGAAAAATTTATGTTTGCACTGTTTCTCGTGGTCTGTTTCGATATAATTCAATTTTTTTTTTTGGGAACTCTCGCTAAATCCGATGGCCATTATTGTTGCATTGCATGGTCCATGGTGGCTTCTAGCCAGTGACCATTTTAATTATTAAATATCATGACTTATGGGACGGTGCAACTATATTGTACTCCAAAACACTTTCACATGTTATTCTTGTCTTATTCCATCCCTCACTTGTGCCACCCCCAAATCTTATCAAGCGGAGCTGGCACAATTGTACTGTACAAGCACATCACCAGTTCTTCATTCGTCCCTTTTTTGTGCTTCTCTTTTCTATTTATTTAATACCAACCATGCCACACATTTCCATACGTATTCACTATTCAATATTTATAAGTGCGGTCTTTACTCCATTATTATTAGGGGTAAGCATCAATCAATCAATCTAATGTTAAAATGTATAAAATTGATTGATCAAATAACATTAAAAATATGAATAAAATTTAACTAAACAATAATCAAATTGAATTAAACAAATTGGTTCACATGACTAATTTAATTTTGGGTTTTATGCGAGGCTATTTAAATTTAGGTCAATTTTATTTTTTTTATTAAAATAAATAAAGCTTATATATAAAATTAGACTCGTAAAGTAATAACATCTCATTTTAATAAGAGATTAGGATTTCAACTTATCAAATTATATGTTTACTCTTATTTAATTATAAAATTAAAAAATAAATAAAATAAAGTAATTAAAAATTCAATATAATTTATATAATAAATTATATATATACATGATAATTCGGTTAGTTCGGTTTATTTAAATTTAGATTTTAATAATCAAATCGAATTCGTTAACTGAAATATTTTTTTTAAAAAATCAAATCAAATAACAAAAATTCAATTTCACTCGATTTGATTTGGGTTTGATTAAGTTTTGCTTACCCCTAATTATTATAAATTCAATCTCAATTTTAGTGGACGGTCTCAATTTCAGTTGCAGACTTACGAGTCTTTTCTCTTCAAAAGTAGACTTTCTCGTCACTGCGTTTTTCATAAATTTTCAGGTTGTTAAACGATCGGTGTCGTCTGGGCCTTGATTAGATCCAAAACAAACTGGAGCTAGGAGTAGTAAAGGAGCAATCAACCCTATAATTGATAATCATTCTCTTACCAATTATTAATTTTTATGACGGTACATCATTGTACGCCCTTTTTTTTTTCCTCTCTTTGGATTGATGCAGCTGGGAAAAGAGGCGATCATTATTTAAATCATTATGACTGGTGGCTTTTACATTTAGTGTTGCAGGGTACTTAATTATTACATCTCGTTAGATCATAATATCAACCCAAGTGCCTTGACCAATAGGAGTTTCAGGATCGCGTGCCCTTGCTAATACGTTGACAAACTCGAGTAAATTTATTATAATCCGAATGACGTGTAAATTGGCGATTAATCCAATTGCAAATGACAATATTTCAATGGAACTTTCAGAATTTTCCAAATAATGTTAAAGAAGGAAATTGATTATGAATTGTGTGTGGCTATGTGAAAGCGTAAAATCAAAGAACGACCACAAAAACGTTGAAGCAGGAATTGAAGATGCCAAGAGGATGTCGTAAAGCAAATTGACGCCACAAATTGACGCCACAAGTCAAGAACTTTGCGTTCTTTTTTCGGAATGAACAGCGAGTTGGATTTGGTTCCTTTTAAGAAATCTAGCAAGAATTTTGGTGTTCTATTTTATTCCCTGGTGGACGCGGGTGCTATATATGCCGTCCTTGTCATGGTGGGGAATTATGGGTAATTCTCATTCCCTTGACCAATAGTATAGTTCTTCTGAGTTAAACTCAACTCAGTTAATCTTGTTGAGTACTAGGATCAACTAAAAGAAGGATGATAGAGATGAAAAAGTGAGGGAAATTAAATGGGAGGCAATGAGTAGCAAGTCAACCGAAACAGGGAAGGCGAGCACTCTTGCCTTAAAAGATGAACCGAGACGAGGAGGGAAAGATAAAGGGAACAAAAACGATCTTTTTGTTGAAAAGCAAAAGGGAAAGAAAGGGTAAATGGGTATGACTAATGATGAGGCCAAGGGCATTTCAATGCAGAATGACAGGGCAAAATAACATATAAGTAAGAGCTCATGATCTGGTTTGTCCCTCGTGTTGCTGACAAAGAGTTCTCTCTGAGGATAAGTTAAACCGTTTGTGGAAGTTTGCTTGCAATAAAGGGCCCGATCGATGGGCTCTTCAACAGCCAAAAACGACGTGTCACGCATGCGTCAGCACAACGCCTCTTCTCTTCATGGGGTATTTACTAGAGTGCTAGGCATTAATGTGTCAGTGTCTGTTGGTAATAATATTCTGGAGGTGCATGCCATGCTTTAAAAGCGTCGTGTCCTGATATAGCCATAAACTTCAATTTCTGCTATGTTCACTATATGGCGCCTGCTGCTTTCTGCTGTATATTAATATTTTTAGGAAGACTATGAAGATCTGATATTCACTTGAGAATAGCGAGACTCAAATTAAAATGTAGATAAAATTATATATTGGGATGGAAAGAATAAACAGAAATAATTAAAGTCCCATTTGGTTATAAAAAAAAATGAAATGAAATAGATTAAAAAAATCTATAAAAAATGAATTAAATTACTTCTATCCTCATGGTAAATATAATAAAATTTATTAATATATATTACAAATGTAAAAATCATCACACTCTCCAAAAATTTTGTGGATCATAATTTTCAATCCCATGAATTAAATTACCCCTCCCACTTACAAATGTGCTCACCTACCCTTTTGAGCTTTTTATTTTTATTTTTATTTTTTTAATTCATTTCATTCTATTTATTTCTAGTACGCAAATGGGACTTGAGATTTTTCTTGTTCCTCATTGAGCACCGGCTAGAATTGGATCTCTGCCCCTTCCCTCCCCCTCCTTTTCTCCTTATCCTAAGGCCTAAAATTGCATCATTTTATATTTGAGTTTGACCTAAATTGTTCTCCAAATTGGCTTGATTGCTTTCGCAACCATGATTAAATAAAAATCAATTTAAGACAAGAAGTCATCATATAACAATTCAGGTTAACCTGCCTAATTAAACTCGTAAATAATTAAATTTTTTTGACCGATTCAATAAAAATGCTTTGCTTGTAATGATTTGATCACGATTCAACTATATGATTTTTAGTATCAAGCAAAAAAAAAAAAAATAGCACCATGGAAACTTTTATAAAATCAGGCTGCTTGCTTTATAATTTAAAATATGCTATTCAATTGGCCACCTTAATTTTCTTTTGCATGACGACCACTTTACCAGTTTTATTTAACATTGAAAACTCGCTTAAGCGTCATTCATAGATTAAGAGGGCAACGAGATGAAACTGATAGCTTTTGTTTTTGGCCAACAAAAACTGAGGCCATTCACAAACGTGCCCTCTAAACTTCCCAAGTTGGTGATGTGCTTTGAAAAATATACTCTAGATACCATCATGAAGAAGATTTCTAATTATGATGTGATATGAGTAGGTGATAAAAGTTTAGGCTCTTCTTCTTTTTAACCAGATCCCTTCTGGTAGTGAGTGAAATTCATTTTACCATTTCAAAACAAATGCACCAATTGAAGGCCAAATCTGAATCAATATTTTATGGTTATTGTACATTACCGATCCGATATTTTTATGTAGTCAATATAAAAGTATAACCTCTGTATTGAATTGAACAGTAACATCGCGTCATAGCTCGTAAGAAGTATATGTATGTTGATTCTGGAAACTATAAAGCTTCAGGTGTTGGGAGGACCTTGTAAATCCAAACAAGGTGGAGTCATGGAGACCTTGGGAGTTAGAGATTTCATTGTAGCCTAGGGAGTTAGACAGACAGAGGCAATGTTTGAAAAAATTTCAATTGTAGTAAAAGCTTCATCAAACATCATAAGGGAGTGAGCTATTTAAGAAAAATATCTTTGATGGATCAATTTTTAGAGAATAATATCACGATCTTTCCCTAAACAGACGTCATGTAGACACACAAAATTACCATTTCAAACCAGTTGTTCACTGATATAATTTCGTTTCGTATCCTTTGATATATTGATGTTCTTTTCGGTCCCCTAATTTTTATCATTTCCAATGAAATATAGACGAAACATCAGGTGCCATATACATGTTGAATTACTAAAGATGTTTTCTACAACACACCTTTATTGGAACTGTATCACCATCAAGTGGGCACTTTCTTCTATTAACTAAAAAGAATGCTTCAAATAAGAATTCTTTTTTCTGAAATGAAAAAGAAAGCATGAAATATTAATCACGTTTTTTTTATTGATATGAAAAGTTATTACACGCACTAATACTCCGTGCAACAATAAAAATTTAAAAAAAACAACGAAAGCAAGTAAACCTACTCATACAACCTAATTAAAAGCAATAAAGAACAAACAGTAAACAAAGAAAAACGCAAAAACCATCAGCCAATTCCACTTCCCTCTTACTTCTCGAGCAAAAACCTGTCCCAGTCTATCCTCAACAAAGTGGCAAGTGAAGATGCCCATCCCCTTCGCAGCCCTTACTGCAACACAATCTGCAGCACAGTTCCCTAATCCAAAACCAAAGAAAATAAGAGAGTGAAGAGATTATTTGAAAATTCCAGAATCTCCCCCAATGTCAGAAAACTCCTCCAGTCCCAACCACCACTATCGATCCTTACACACCAAAGCCCGATACAAAAGCTCATTATCAGTTTCCACTACCACCCTCTTATCAACCATGCCCATAGCTATAGATAAGCCTTTTTTAACAGTTAAAGCTTCAGCCCCAAACATGAAAACAAGCTAGTCCTCCAGAATTATTGTAACATCCCAATTTTAATTCCCCAATTAATTAAACCTAATTAAGGTAATTAAATAAGTTAAAGTGGTGTGTGGCTAGGGAAGTCTAATAATCATATTTGATTATATTTCAGCCTTAATTGTGGATCCGGCATTAAGGCATGCTACCCGGGCATCAAAAGGAGAAAAAAAAATAAAGAGTAATATTGCTGTGCCACAAGCCGAGGCATGGAGATCATCCGCCACGGCGCACAAACACTTTTGATGCGAGGGAGGACCTCTTTGTGCCATGCACCGCGGCGCATGGCCATTTTCTACAAATGTCAGTCGCGAAAATGAGACAGAAATATAGAGAAAAAAAAGAGAAACCGAAAGAGGTGTGCCAAGCTCTGCTAAGGTTTGCAAGTAGATGACACTGGGAGTATTTTAAAGGCTACAAACACCCAAGGTAAGTACCAAACTCCTTAATCTATCTACCTCTTTCACATTTATGAGTTTACGGTTAAGGTTTAATAATGAAAGTGAAATTTCAATCCATATGAGTTATGGGTCTGAATTTATTGACTTAAATAGAGTTAACGGGAGTAGATTGGAGTATCTAAACTTAAGTATAATAAGTTTTGATATCTTGAGTTGTCGGGCACCATTAATATCTAAAAGTCTCATTTATTATAAGTGGTTGGAAGATTGTGATATCATTAATGAGAATTTAATAGTTCATTGATGTTATTGGGGACTAAAGGTAATAATAAAACCCAAGGGATAGGCTCAAATTTTTATGGAGTGAATGTTGGGCAATTTAGAAGAGGAAATTGAGGGTTTGATGCTTGATATGGTAATATTGATAAAATTAAACTTGGTTGATTGTAGTATCTGACTCTTGGTCACCTATTAGATTGAAAATTTAAGCTTGAAAGCTAGTAAATTAAGGGGTGAACCTTTGACCTCTCAAAGGTTTAAGATAATCAGGGAAAACTCTATTTTGGGTAATTATATATTAATTGATTATAAATTTATTACTAATCATTAATGTTGCATGCATGAATTGATTCTCAATGTGAAAGCATGTATTAGCTTCAATAGGTGTATGAAAATTTAAATGTGCATGATGCTATTTTTGGTTTGAAATACAAATGTAAAATCAAGATAGTTTTCGGACTATGAACCTACATATGCCTTTGAAAAATGAATGTGATGATTGTGTGAGATGGATGTGTGTTGATGAGAAATGGATTTTGAGATAAGTGAGAATAATGTTAAAAAATGATGAGAATACATACTTGGGTAGCGCATGGTCGTAAACCCAACGTGATTGTTGTGATAATGAGTAAACAAAAATGAAAATGTGAAAATGAGTGAGTATTGATCATGGCATGATTAGTAGTGGAGTTCACCTAGGGAGTGGAAGTAGAAAAAAATCCATATGATATTTATGCTGCCCTTTCGTGCACGGCGGTATAACCTTATCCCATAATTTGTCGAGGGACTGTCCCATAATTTGTCGAGGGACTAAAATCTAACTATCTCCACCAGTTCAATGAGGAGAATAGCTTAAGATATGAGACATCCCAGAGATTCAAGAATGAGAAAAGCCATGGTCCAAGAGTGAGCCATGTGATCTTTGGCCGAGTCACACCTTATACTTGGTGAGCTTGGGTAGTCTAATCACATGGACAGAACTTTAATCAGTGTTATAGCCCACGATTTTGGTCTAAAAAATAAAGAGAATATAAGATTGGTTGATCATTACCTATATAAATATATGACATGTCACACGTTCTAAGTTGTGGCAAGTCACATGAGTAATGGGTCAAGGTCACATATTTGAGAATATGGTGATAATGCCCCTAGTATATATGAGTTAAAGAAGTTATTAAAGGATAAATGACAAGTTATGATATATGTGAGCATGTTTTACATACTCAATTTCTTATGCATGTACTTAGTTTATGATTAATATATAACTACATAGAGTAGGTACTACTTTAGTTACTGAATAGCTAGACTCACCCCTTTCATTTACACTTTTGAGGCTCTAGCTCTAGTGTTGAGAGGGAGAAGGCTAAAGAGGCTAGAAATTAGTATATTCCTTTCTATATGACTTTAGCTTAGTTTATTTTGTGTAATAGTATATGTTTGCCAATTTTAAAATGCATGCCATCACACTTATACTATTTTATTGTTGGGAATGTTAGATTTGCATTTGGGCCCTGAGTTTTTGTGTATGTTGGTATATATATTTGTTAATAGGGCCAAAATACTAGTGCAAGTATAGAAATAGATATTTGAGCATGTTTTGATTATTTTGGGTGTAAAGTAATACCAATTCACTTCCTCCTCTATTTTTGGTAAAAAGGGATCGATGAGTGAATTTCTGTTATATTATGGTTTCAATGTATGTGATATGTTGTACTAGTAATCCTGAGTTCAATGGATATGGTCCAGGTATTAGGAAAGGCTTTTGGCATATATTGAGGGTTTTGGACACCTATTTTGTGCGAAAGTTGTGAAAAGTGATTAAAATATGTTTAGGTGTCCAATTTCTTGGTGTGACTTGTTTTAGAAGTAAAACCCATTCCATTAGCTAGTTTATGCAAAGAGTTTTTCAATACACCTAGATAACATCATTTGAACGTCGGACAGAGAATCAAGGCATGTTGGAAGTTTTTCGATTCTGCTGTTAAATGATAGCAGAATCAATTCAATTTTTTTGCAACACACTGTGGCGCATGGCGCCTGAGCTGCGGCGTATAGCACAGAGAGCAACATGCCGTGGCACAGCATGCACAAGCCACAGCACACTGCTCTGTCACACATTATAAAAGTTATTTTTCACTTGTTTTTAATTTCTTTCACACTTTCAAGATATCCTATACTTTCGAAACTTATTTTACTTTGATATGAAGGATTTTGACTAATTTAAACTCATTATTATTTATAAAACTTTAAATCCCTTGCTTTGAGTTAAACCCTGGTAATCACTCTTTAGGTTAATCCTTTAATTATCATGAGTTTTTATTATTTAATTGTGTTTCGTGGATTGAGAATATTACAATCATCCCTTCAAACCACCCCAATCCCAGCCAACCGTCCATCCTCCCTAAATGAACCATTATAATTTATTTTAACTACTCCCTCCTCCGACGAAACCCAAATATTAGTCATTAAGCAGCCAGGACTTACTCCTTTAGTAATTTCCCCTACCTACACAGCCCAAAATTTCTCCATAAGTCTCCTAACCCCATCAACTACCTCTCTCGCATTAGCAACAGCCCTTTCAAACACAACTTTACATCTTTCCTTCCATACTTTCCAATAAATATATTAAAAAAATCAAACTGCTATTAAACTCATCCACTCTATTGACCACTTTCCACAATCACACTTCAAACCTCTTTGAACCAATTAAATCAACATGAATTGATAAAGAGCAACCAAACCAGACTCGCCTAACCCATAGGCAAACAAAAAAAAGGTGTTCAATAAATTCTACCTCATTTTGCAAATAAGACATAAAGGGTCTCTCCTGCAATTCCTCCTCCATAAAGCACTCCTCGTCGTTAAGACTCCCTTTGCAATCCTTCATAAGAAATGATTGATCTTCTTAAGCTCCTTTATCTTGCAGATTTTAGTCCAGGAACCTTTATCATTACCCTTCTTTAGTCTCATATCGGTTGTCACTAGTAATAAGCACTTCTATAAGTTCCATTACCTTCCTCTTTGACAGTCTTGCTTTAATAATATGCAAGTTCCATTCATACCCATCAATTATATTGCTCACTCTCAGCTTCTTCTTTTCCTCTGATGTCTTAAGCCCTTTTTTTAATAACACCCCATCCAAACCCAGAATCTACTTATCCACCTACACCTGGGCTTCTTCCCCATGCCAGTCCTCCAACATAATTTTTGCTGGAGCAAATGTTTACCTTCAAGGAGGCTAGATCAAGCCCACCAAGCTCTATGCCCTTTAACAACCTCAAGAAATAAGCATTTAGGAAAGTATCTGGCCTTCAGTATCCTGTATCATAAATCATCAAGATGCTACAGAATCCTCCATGCACTTTTTGCTAACATGGCCGGATAAAAATTATTAAACTCTCTAAATCCAAGCCCCCTTCCTTCTTACACTTCGTCACTGTCCCTCAATCCCTCCAATAAATACCCTTCTTTCCGCTAACCTTTCCCTACCAAAACTTAACACAAGTTGAATTTTAATCATCACAAACTTGCATCAAGAACTTGAAACACGCCATTGGATAGGCAGGAATTGTTGAAGCAACAATCTTTAGCAATACCTCATTACCACCCTAAGAAAGCAAGCTATGCTTTCAACTTTGCACCTTAGCATTCAACCTGTCCCTTATATAAGTCAGGGCCTTAACCTTTAATCGCCCCCACAACAGAGGAATACCTAAATATTTACCAAGGTCTTCCGACTCACCAATCCCCAACACCCTATAAGTTCTCTCCCTTATATCATTCAGTATATTACTCGAGAAGAAAAGATTAGACTCGTCTAAATTCGCCTCTTACCTGAAGCTAAATGATAGTCGTGTAAAATACATTTCAACATGCGGTAATTACCTTCCTCAACATTAGTAAAGAACAAAATGTCATCATCAAAGAGTGAGAAACCACACCTTAACGTATACATAAAGAGACTAATAGAGGAACCACACCTTAACGTATGCATAAAGAGACTGATAGAGGAAAGAGACTTGGGTTCTATTACAATTCAACATAGCAATAGAACCAACCATGACTATAATTGGGCTGTTCTAATGTAAGGAAAAGTTTTGGTAGTTGTGGATGCATCATTCTCTTAATTTTACAGTGCAGCTTGTGGGGGGTTAGCTAGAAACTATAAAGGTGAGTAGCTTGTAGGTTTACATGCAATTTAGATAATTTACCAATTATAATTGCTGAAATTAAAGCCGTCAAATATGGCTTGAAACTTTATGCAAATATGAATTGGAAAAGGTAGAAATATTCTCAAATTTCATAGATGCTGTGAACTATATTTACATAAACATTAATCAAACTCATCCATTCTTTGAAGACATTATTGAGGTATAAGCAACTTTATTTGCTCACGGAAGGTATAAACTCTTATATGCTCCTCGTGATCATATGTCTTTTGTAGATTTCTTGGCTAAGATAGCTTAGGATTCTAATAGGAATTTTTTTTCTTAAGGATATTCTTAGAGATTGTGATGCTCTTAGTTTGTCTGACTGTAGTAAGGGTCTATCCCACTGATCCCTAGCATACTTGAGCTTGGTGTCTCTATTTCTAGCATCAGCTAGCATATTTCATGAGAGAAAAAAGAGTGAGAAACCACAGGAGCAAATTAGGCCACCTTTACCTAGGAGTGTTCAACTTATATCCATCTCGATTAGCCCGATTCCATCTTGGTCATATGGGGATGGTTCTCGACTCGCTCCAAAAACAATCAAGATAGGACTTTGCAAAATAGGCCAGAAAAAGGATTCGAGACAAGATGGGACACAGGATTGCTCTTGGGACATCCCGTCCCATCCCCAATATATATATATATATTATTTATTATTTTAAAAATATACATTACATATATTAATTATATTAGTAGAATTTATAATTATATTAATTATAATTTCAATATTTTCTATTCTTATTTGAAACTAAAACTTTTTTATAATAATTATTTTAATGATATGAAATAAGCAGTACATGTTAATATCTTTCTCTACAATATATTGTTCTTCTATTTACCTATTTAATAACTTTTATTTATATCATATTTCTTGCTTTATTTTAGGAAAAGTCAATAGCTTAAGATATTTTAACTAAAGAAAAAGAATAATCACTTGAGGTTATGACGAGCTTATCTGTTGTTGCTCTTATAGAATAAAGATCACTTGTAATTACTATCATAATGTGTTATGTCTCATGTATATTTGAATTTAAGTTGTACATTTGTAATTGTAATTAATGTTATTTAATAATTATTGTAATTCATGTACTCATGTTGTTTTAGTTTTAAAATTTTAATTAATGAATGTATAATTTATGCTTTTCTCCTATATTGTCCAACTTTATCGAGATGACAGGATGTCCTGATCTCATCCCAGTCCCGTCTTGATTCCTAACGAATAAGATGACTTTCGAGATAGGACTAGATATGAGATAAAAATTTAATCCTGATAATTTTTAGAACGGGACACGAGATAGGAGTGTTTTGATCTCGTCTCATCATGTGAACACCCTTACTTTTACCCCCTTTAACATGCCATTTTGAACACAAGCATCTACCATATATGCTAGCACCTCTGCCCCCAATGGCAAAGCTATAACCCTAGGCTAATAAAGGCAAGGTTTTTTATTAGGTTAAAATTTAATATATTTACAAAAATATTACTCTTTCTATGAATTTTAGGGGTGGGTGTTAAAAAAATGTAAGGCTTTTTAGTGTTTCAATATGTAATTAATATTTTTTTAAAGTTTTCTTAAGGAAAAATGATAGTAAAATCCAATTAGGTAAATCACAAATTAGTTTCACAAAATGGTATAATTCCCTTGAAGTCCCTTGAGATCTTTTTATCATTAGGAAATTAAAGGAAATGACACTTTTACCTAGACATACATCAGAGTTTGAAATTTGCAAGTCTCCATTTACAACTTTGGTTCCAATATTAATAAGTTTTGTCCCTAAATTCACAACAATTATTAGCCATTTGTAAGTCTTGGTGTGCAAGTCCAGACAAGTATCAAAGTTGGAAATTTACAAGTCTCTATTCACAAATTTGGTTCTTAAGTTAATAACTTTTGTTCCTAAATTTGCAATAATTTATTAGCCATTCACAAGTCCTGATGTACAAGTCCAAATAAGCATCAGGCTTAGCAATTGATAAGTCTCCATTCACAACTTTAGTTCCTAGATTAACAATTTTTATCCTTAAATTCATAACAATTTATTAGCTATTCACAAATTCTGGTGTGCAAGTCCAGACATACATCAGAGGTGGAAATTCAGTCTTTATTCATAACTTTGGTTCTAATTTTAACAAGTTTTGTCCCTAAATTCACAAGTCCTGATGTGCAAGTCTAGACATGCATCAGAGTTAAAAATTCACAAGTCTTCATTCATAACTTTGATTTTAATATTAATAAGTTTTGTCCTTAAATTCACAGCTATACAACAAGAAATTATAATTTACCAGTACCTTCTGAGTAAGTATTAGTATCCACATTTTTTAGCTTTAAACATAAAGAGAAAATGAAGACTTCAATCATTTATACACAATAACCTATATGAACTTCAACTATCACATATGGGTGGAGAAAATTTCAAGGAAGAGAGAAAATTTACCCATGTATAACAGATGCAATAGAGAAAAAATGTTTGCTTATATAAACCCACACACATCAACTAAAAAATAAAAAACCCATGTACATAAACTAAAAAAAATGGAACACAAGAATAAGAAGGAGAAGGAAAAGGAGACAGAGACATACAGAAGAATATCATGAAGGAGAGAAGAAGATGAGAACATGAATAAGATGAAGCAGAGCCTAAGTGCGCGCGAATTTTCTTCAATGAGGATTAAGATTTTTATTTACTTTGAAGGTAATTTGATCATTTCATTTAATTCCTTAATGACAAAAAGATCCTAAGGGACTCCTGGAGAATTATACCATTTCGTAAAACTAATCTATCATTTACCTAATTTAAATGAATTTTGCTGTCATTTTCCTTTTCCTTAATAAATAAATCACTTTATATTTATTTTGAATTAAAACACTCTATTAAATAACAATATTTATGAAAAGATTGTGTTAATTGAAAAAATAATTAACTATTTTATTGGAATAAGATTCAATTAAAAATACTTTATATTTTTGAACAAATAAAGTAAAATATATTATACATGTGTGTAATAACTAAATAAATTACATGCTTTCTAACTTTTTATTGATGCAAATATTCTAAATTAATATTCTAAAAATTTGATTCATAAGACTTGGATAACTTTTTGTTTTGTATAAAGACTTAGATAACTAATATAAATATAAAACAATATTATTGTTATTGTTTGATTAACTGAAAGCACTATTTTAAAGACTTGCACACACAAACACATTATATATTAAGCTTATTTTTAGCATTTTGTTTATGACACTCAATCATTGCCATTTCTTCCTTCTCCTTCCCAATCCCATGTTGCCATTCGCTCACTCTTTACTTTCCCTCACAATCTCTTTTCCAACCAGTGGGTGCATATTAAGATATGAGAGGGTTTCAGTTAAAGTTATGTAAAAATATGCATTTAATTTCAAATTCGAGGGGAGGGATTTGCCCACCCTAAGATCAACATGTGGCTCTACCATTATCTACCACCATAATGAATAAATATGGGGACAAGGGTCCCCCTATTTAATCCCTTTTTAAGAACAACTGATGCAACCACTTTCCTTGATAATAAGATGATACTTCATAGACCTCACATACTTCATCACCTTATGTGCCCAATATAGACAAAATCCCACCCTTAGCACCACCTTCTTAAAAAAAAATCCCATTCCAACTGATCATGAGCCTTGCTCATGTCTATTTTAACCACAAACTCCCATTATATCTAATTTTCTAATTCTTCATATAATTGAAAACCTCATGAGCAATGAAAATATTATCATAAATGAGTTTGTTTAGCACAGAAGCTTTCTATGTTGGCAAAACTACTTTATTCAATAAACCTTCATCCTATTCACCATTACTTTGGATCTAATTTTGTAACAAAAGTTACAGAAAGAAATTAGCCTATAATTACCCATATTCTTAATATTAACACAAAGTCAGTTCTATCTGTACATTCAATATTCCCTTCACCTCTAAAAAATCCTACATTATTTCCACCAATTCATTATTCACTACTTTTCAAGATTTTTGATAGAAAATACTAAAGAACTGATCTCACGAAGGAGCCTTTCACCCACCCAATTGTTTATATAGCTTCATGTATCTCTACTTCTCCAATAGGTTTCCTCAACTCCTCATTATCCTCCTCACTTATTATAAGGTGCAAGGAATTCATAGCTATATCCTTTTGCCGCGATTGAAACTTCTCAAACAAACCCTCATAATAATTTCAAACTTCTATGCAATCTCTCCCTTGTCTTCCAACCACCTACCATCTTCCCCTTTCAACCTTAGCACCTTACTCCTCTTCCATCTTTAAACTGTTGTTTGGTGAAAAAACTTAGAGTTCTTGTCACCACATCTGAGCTAACTTACCCTTGGCCTATGGTGCCAATATTTCTCCTCCTTCTTCCCTAACATCTTAATATTCTCAACAAGGCCAGTAATTTATGCATGCTTCTTCTCTTACCACACCCTCTCCCTAGCCTTACCCAACTACTCTATATGTAAGCTTCTCAATCTCTTTCCTATTATTAGGAAAGGCTTCCTTACTCTACTTTAAACACTTTATGATGCTTATTCAACCTTTTAATCAAGACATTAACTCTTTCCACTCTATCCTCCCCAACTCCATGCTAACCCTCCTTAACCACCCCCTTACACTTAGGATGATCAATTCAGTAAGCTTCAAACTTAAAGTCCCTCAGAGTCTTTGCTCAACATACTTGAGATCAGCAATGATTAAATGATGATCAGACCCAACAAGCCCATGATGAAAAAACTTGCAACTTAGGAAACCATCTATTTAACTCAACGTTCCTAAATACTCAGTCAATCTTCTCTTTAATATGAGTACCATTGAGCCTATTGTTACATCATGTATATTTAGGACCCTTAAAACCCATATCCATCCAACCAAACTCATCCACCAAGTCTTGAAACATGGAAATCCTTGATGAACTTCTGATCCAAGCACCCAACTCTTCACTTTAGGCCAAAAAAATCATTGAAATTCCCCATACTTAACTAAGGCCTATGTTCTCCTCTAGCCAATTTTAGTCGCATTGAAGTGAAAAAAATGTAATTATGGACAACTGAAGGTAGCTCTCCTGAGGTAAAAATATTAAAGACTTATGACAATTGATCAACATGTGTGAGATTTGGAATTAGACCGGCATACGTTGTTATGTCTCCACTACAATATAATGTAGGAAATCAAGCATGAGACCAAATATAACACATAAAAAGATAGAAAATGATTGACGAACTCATAAAAAAACAAACAACCAAATTGACAAAGAAAGTATGATGAATAATTCTTATATTGTGTGAATATTTTTAGCACAAGTTGAAAATTTATACACACAAAAGACGGAGACAACTTATTTGCTTGACTATATTTCACAATTCAAGATGATTCTATATCTGACTAGCTGTTTATATAAGCCGATTGAGAGATAGCTCTAACTCGATTCTTTTAAAGAAGCATTTGAAGTTATTGCTGCAGTGATATAAGAGACAACAATATGAGAAGTTGAGGGTATTAAGGGGCATGACTTTGAAATGTAGCAGTTGCATATATTTCAAGCTGTCTAAACTAATAATCTAAATTTAGTAATCAGACTCTACACACACACACAACCCCCCCTATACGTGTCGGTCCCTAGTAGGCCAGCTTAATCTTCAGGAGGGCGACCTACTTGCCTTCGAATTTGAATCCTCTACAATACGATATGCTGCACAACCTTCTTTTTCTTTTTTGCCAATTCTCCTCATCCTATTTTCACTAAGATTTTACAAGGAATGCCAAATTAATACAAACCCTCGCTACCGTATTATCAATGGTTGCTTCATGTGTATTTTAGAAATATTTTTGTCATATTTATTTAATGTAATTGCATATTTAAAACTCAAACCTAAGATTATACAATAAACTGATCTAACTCTCTCAACCAATTTAACTAAATGTTGTTAATAAAATAAAAAAATAATTTTAAACTAATAAAATTAAACCTACTCAATTTATAACTACCATAAAATAAATAAATGAAAATTTTAATTTATAAAAAATTTCATAAACAATATGCAACTGTAAACTATGCGGGTTAAATTTTTAACAATTTAAATTTATTTTTTTATATGATAATTATTTTATAAAATAATTAAATGTGTTGATAACAGAACAATTAAATCCAAACCATTGATTTTATTACTTAAGAGTGGAGATGAGACGAGGAGAAGAAAAGGAGAGAGGGAGTTATAAGAGGGATCTGCTTCCTTCCGCTTAGGCTCTCCTCCACCCTATTTATATTTTCTTAATAGTATCTTCCTCATCTAATTGATGGTACATGCCTTGATTCGAGGTGGTCGAGTGAGCATTGAATTATACAATATAGTACTGATCTTGCTCCTAAAACGCTAAGGTGTGACAGAGATATGGGATTTTCTATTTGTCATGTTGCTTGGAAGGATATGATCCGTTGGTATATTTAAGGTTTGCAGTGATCGGTAGATATACTCCCTCCAATTCCACTCATGAAACTTGTTTTAGAAAGTCTATTTAGTTTTATTTATAAATCATAATATAATTTTTTAAGTAATATTTAAAAAGTATATATTTTTAAAAATACACTTCAAGAAATAGAGAAGATAATATGACATTATTTTTTAAATTCTTTATATGAGAGTATATTTAAAATTTTACACACTTTTATTTTTTTATTTTTTATATTAATATTGATAATATTAAAAGAAATGATTTATAAAAAAAATTGGAAAAGTAAGTCATTGGTATCGTGCACTCTTGTAATACATAATGGACGGCTTCAGAGTCTGGTTGCCATCAAGTGGTAAAGTGGCGAAGCATGAATATATAAATCTGCGGGTGCAAGTTGCAGGGTCTCTGCAGTCTTGACCATTTCATGGCCAATTCATGCATCTTTACTGGTTAAATATGATGGGCTGATGAAAAGCTAAGGAGGAGGCGGCCGGAGACGGAGAGTTTTTTTTTTATTTTAATGATATATATATATATATTATATAATGTGTTTTAGGCATTGATAAGGACGCTGTGGAGTAGTAATGTCAAAGCGCGACACGATGATAATAATGAGGTGAAATAATTTGAGAATGGTTATATGGTGTTAGTATTATTATGATTATGATGACGGCAGTAGGAGACAAAATGGACTGCCGACTAAACGTCCTCCACGCTGGGCAGTTAGGTGGAGGCCCACATCCTCCATCACCTAAATTTTCTCCCTTCGTCCTTCGTTCGTCTTCCTCACTTCATTCTTCTTTCTTCTGATCCCACTCTAATTGATCGCCATTTTTTTCCTGTGATCATGTGAGAGATTAGTAGTTTTGAAAAATTAAAAATATATTTATTTTAAACATTTAAACTTTAATTTACAAAAAAAATTAAGGAAAAAAATTGCAAAGGACCTAATTAACAAAATATATGGTGAAATATTAAAAACTAAAAAAATACTTATGAATCACCCACTGACATATATATATATATATATATATATATCACTAGTGAAAATTGACTCCATGGCCTTGTGAGGTGTCTTGCTAGTTGGATTAGTTTTTATTAATACACATACATATATACATATTTATAGAAAATAATTATATTCAAAACACAATCAAATACTAAATGCAAATATCTTTACGTTGAAATTTTTAACTTTAGCTTGCCACATTATTTAGGATAAACTCCTTTCACCTGACTTAATTCCTATCGGCTTAATTGGATCAATTTAATTGGTTGTTTTTTATATTCTAACCCCCTGTTTGGAATGAAAGAAAACTAAAGGAGGAAAGTATAAGAAAAATACATTCTCCTTCCCAAGCATGAAGTTTTTCCTTTAGTTTTACACATTACCTCTTGGTTTGGATGGGGAGAAGAACAGGGAGTAGATAAAAACTATAAGAAAAAAATCCAAGAAAAATACTACTAATTTACTATTTTTAGAGATATCCTCTCATCCTCATTTTCTTTTCATTTTTCTCTCTGTCTAAATCAGGCCTAAAGAAAAAAAAAAAAAAAAAGAAGCCTAATTGCGTTATGGTATGCCCCCCAACCTCAACCTTTTCAGCTCCATAAATCATGCCCATGGCGACTCAACATCTCAGACTTACTATCTTAATTAATCCTAACTTGTCTTAATAACGAATCCTTTTCTTTCCCCTCTTAACAGTAGAAATTAAAAGGAACAAATTCCAAAAAAAAAAGATACAGCTTTTTAAAGTTTTTTAACGATAATTTTCGTAATACGTGTAGATTCGTAGTGCATATTCCTATCTGTTTGAAAAGAAAAGAAAAGAGAAAATTAACAAAACTCCAAAATCTAATTTATGCATATATTTTTTTATAAATTTGGAATTTCTATGACTATTCTCTATTATATATAATTATTAATGAATATATAAGATTTAAAGTCGTGGTTTGATTAGGAATTGATGTAGAAATTAAGAATGGGATGTGCCGCCATACAAGCTGTGGTCCTTGCGTGGGTGTGGTCCCATGAATTCCACATTCCCCAGCTTTCAGTTGGTTTCTCCACCTTTCTTGTTGCTTGGCCGAAAAGATATCCTTTTCTTGTTTTGGTTGTTTAAGGGTGGCTTTTTTTTTTTTTTTTAATATATATCTATATATATGTCTCTGGAGGCTCGTCGATTAATTATTGTGCTTCTCGCGTCAACTTGTGATTAATCACCCCATCTACTCTTAATCAAAATGACATATGGAGTACACATAATGATAGATTATTGAGTTCTCGCCTGAGAGGAAATTATACGATCAACTCAATTATTGCCGTAAAACTTATATACTTAATCATATGCAATTAAATTATTACAAATTGATTTTAATATGTTAATAAAATTAATAATAAATATTTATTATAAAATAAATAATTGATTAAATACCTATATGTATTGATTTAATTGAAAACAATATATAAGCATGATTGTCAAACTCTTAAGTTGACTCCAATTTTTTTCATTATTATATTTTTAATTTATAAAATCGTGTCAACTTACTTATAAATTTGGATTAAAGAAAAGTCAGTTAAACTTATGAGTTAACTCTCCAAATTTATCATTATTATATTTTTAGCTTTGCAAAATCATGTCAATTTATCACCATTTAAACTTGTTAAACTTGTTGGTTTTTAATTGATTAGTGAACAAATTAGGTATATACTATGTACAATTGGCTTTAAAGAAGCAGTAAGACACAGTTCAAAGAAAAATAAAATTCAAAAAACAAAAATTAATATTAACAAAAAAGACAATAATAAAAATAAGTTGTCCTATTTTAAAATTTTTATGTTGAGTATGATAATCTGTCAATATAAATAAATTTAAATTCAATAATTTATATTTAAATCAAATTATGATCCTATTTTATATTTTAATTATTTAACTATATATTTTAATAATTATTTATTAATAAAAATAAACTCTTATGAATTTATGATTTAAATTTACATTGTGAATTTGACAATTTATATAAAGAGTGATTTGAGTTTACATCGTGAATTTAAAAATTTATATAAAGATTTAAGTATATAAGTTTTTTTAAAAATTAAACCTTTGCGATAACTTACAGGTAGAGAATATTTCGTAATACACAGACACAGACACGAGACCACCATCGTAACTGTAGCTACAAATCTATTCAAAACATTAAATCATGTTAACTGTTGCATATTGTTTTTGTTTGGCAAGATGCATAATATTGTATCTTAGTTTAACTCGTGCATGCATCTGTTTGGTGGTGAAGTTTCAACGCGCATAACAAATGAAACAGGGTTTAAGAATATTAAATGCATTTTTTGTTGTTGATTTTGCTGTGCTGTGTTAACCTGAAGCCTCTTTTTCATTGCGTGGAGGAAAGTTAATCCTCAAGTTTTCTCGTGCCTCATCCTTCCATCTACCACCCACTTCTCTCATCACGTATTGTCCACTTGTACTCTCCGCCCACCCGTATATCTCTCATCATCTCTCACTCGCTCTCTTGCTTATTCATCACCATTCACTAACTCACCCCCCGTCTAAATCATGTGTTTTCCCACGTCTCATGCTTAATCCCTTTCACAAAATTATTAATACTCCACTGTATCAAATTATAAAATATTTTTAAATAAAATCTTATATATTAATAAAATTTATTAAATATATTTTATAATTTTTTATTTTTAAAATAAAAATAAAAAAATTTAAAAATACATTTCATTTATTACTTCATTAATAAAAGATTATTAAAAAGAGATAATATATGAGAAGGATAATTTTGAAAAGTATCATTAATGAAACTTTATGTTTATAAAAATATCTTATATTTTAAGAAGTTGAATTTTCTCTAAAAGTATTTTATAATTTGAGATGGAGGGAGTATTATTTTTTTCCACCTTTTTTCATTAATCATCCCATTTCTTTTTTTTTTTTTGGGGGGCCTGAACATCCCATTTCCAATTATACGTAATTACCTTCATACTTGCATATATGCGCGCGCGCGTACACACGTATTATAGCATGATTTCGTAGAGGGGAAAAAAAAAACCTCGCAGAAGCAGAGAAAACGGGTGTCCATGAAAATTCATTACAATTTACCATCAACATCATATCTCTAATCAAAATTAACATGAATAATAATAGAGAACTTAAAATCATCAAGTCTTTTACAATGTACTCTGGTTCATTATATAGAATATTTTTTAAAAAGCCTTGTTTTATTCAGGATATAGAACACTTGATAGTTTTTTATATTTTTTCTAGCTATATCCTTATTTCATTTATTATTATTTGAAATATAAATTGTTATTATTAAGGTATTTATACAAGACATTTAATAAAGGTTTAATTTAAAAGACATACTCTTCATGGATCACATTCAGAGTGTTTTTTAAAGTCTCGCTTAGTTTAAAAGTTTATATATATATATATATATATAAGTCTATAAGATAATGGATATAAGTTTTATATATATATATATATATATATTCATTATATTCTCATTTTATTATATTCAATTTATGTAATTAATAAGAGTGTTTTGAATATGTCAACTAATATATAGTTAGAAATATGAAAAAATTTAAAAAAATTCAAGATTCTAACCAAATTTAGAAACGTAACACTGACTTGTGGAGTGCAATTTTTAAAAAGATTAAAATTCTAGCTAGCCCTTTTTAAAAATCATGAAATAATTATCAATAGCAGAATACCTATATTAGAGGATGGAGGGAGCAGTGTTATTTATATATTTTTATTAAATTTTCAAAATATGAAGTGCTTATATTTGCAAAGTACTCCCTTTAATTTTATTTATAAGTAATTTTTATTAACATCATCAATACCAATACAATAAAAATATAAAAAAGTAAAAGTAAGTGAAATTTTAAACATAACATTCAAGCAAAAAGTAAAAAATAAGTCAACAATATAATATTATTTTTTTGTCTTTCTTTCTCTTACTTTTTAAAGGTAATTTATAAATTTTAATTTGAAACAAAATAATTCCATCAATAAATGACTTATAAAATAGATCAGATTATACTTCTAGAAAATGACTTATATGCTGAATCGAAAGAATATACATTAATGAATGCCATAATATTAATAAGAGTTAAAGTATATTTTTACTCATTTTTATTTAACAAATATTGGATGACTTGTATTAATAAGTGAGTTATTTTTTTTAAATTATTTTTTAAAAGAGTAAAATCTCTCTTTCATAAACGGATCACTGATAGAGTAAAATTTTTGCTCTTCTAAAATATAATTTAAAAAAAATATTATATTTATCGGCACTAGTCAGGGTTTCTTGAAAGAAGATAGATAGGCGTAAGCGGTCCTCGTCGGCGCTCGAGGGTATGATGAATCTGGGAACAAATTGGCCTTTCAAAGGAGAGAGAGAGATGGGTCTGATGGATTGTGTCGGCCATGTTTGGATTTATCTTAAAGGAAGCTCAACGTGGCGGCCGCATCCAGTCGACAGACTAGCAGCCAAGTACGAAACCCTTCTCTCTCAAATAGTTAATGGAAACTATCACGCACATTATATAAATAAGTCTCTTTTACTCTAGCACTATTTATAAATTATTTATTAAAATAATAAATTTTAAAATTTATTAATTTTACCTAAAAATTTAATAATTTTTTACATTTTGTCACAGTTAAATATATATATATATTAATTATATATTTTTTATCCAATATTTCATGAAAAGTAAATAAGAAAACATGTGATGAAAATTTAATAAAATAATTCATAAATAAAATAAAATTTTTCACTCTATATCTTATAAATAAGATTAACGGTGGTATTTTCTTCTTTGTCCAATTTCTTTCTTTCCCCGTCATTTCTTGTCTATAAATATAAACTAACACAACAGCAACAGGTTCGGGGGCCAAGCCTTTTCTGGGCGTGGAAAACAGAATCTTCCTCTTAACTTTCAGGGCTCACAACCTGATATTTCTTGACAGATCTATGCGTACACGGGGATGAAGAAATAGAAATAGCTCTCTAATATTTCATCTTCATAGGGGGAGAAAGATAGCTAGGTTGATTGCCACCCCAAAAGTCGGCGGGTAGGTACAATAATCAACATGGAAGAAAGAGACTGTTGTTCGAGGGATTCGACGATCACGACGATCAGAAGCAGCCCAGAGAAGCGGAAGCAACAGAGACAGCACCAGAAAGCAGCGAAGGACAAGCCATACAGAGGGATAAGGATGAGGAAGTGGGGCAAGTGGGTGGCTGAGATCAGAGAACCCAACAAGAGGTCAAGGATTTGGCTGGGTTCCTACACCACTCCCATCGCCGCCGCACGCGCCTACGACACCGCCGTTTATTACCTCCGAGGCCCTTCTGCTTCGCTTAACTTCCCCGAACTCTTGTTCCAAGACAACAACGCTCTCTCTCGCGGCGACATGTCCGCCGATTCCATACGCAAGAAAGCCACCGAAGTCGGCGCCAGAGTTGACGCCCTTCAAACCGCCCTTCACTCCTCCTCTCCCTCCAGTTCTACCCAAACCACCTCTTGCAAACCCGACTTGAACGAGTACCCCCAACCCGAAGACTCCGTCTAGGATTAGAACTAGCTGATACATATGCAAGCAACTATGATCCTGAATCTGTCCTCTCTAATTAGCTCTCCAGTAGATATATATAGTCCGTAGTAGTAGGTATACATATGATATACTTAGTCTTCCCGGTGAAGCTTATGGTGTAATATTCCCAGGTGTAACAAGGTACATGGTACCGCTCCACGTCGCTGGGCACATGGTTCTGTTTGTATCTGGTAGTCTTCCAATGACCTGTCTTCTTTGTTGCTGGAGATTTTTTTTCCTTGTTTTTAATTTTATTTCCATCGGGTTATTCGAAAAGAAAGAAAGAACTGTTCTTTCTATATATTTTGTTCTAATATATATACATACATAAAGCTTTGATTGCTAATGTGAATAACATATATGTTGTATATTCTGTGGAACTGTGTTGGATTATGTGAATGGAATAACTGGGAGGGAAGGGAAGAAAAACAAAAGGATGGAGGGGATTAGAGGGATGAAGATAGGAAGAGGGGTGGAAGAAGAAAGCCGCCTGGAAACAGAGAGAATTGAATCGATGTTGAGGGTAATTAACAAGTGGATGAAGAGATAAGGGAGAGTTGGGTTGATGAGCAGGAAAACAAAAAATATGAGATGAGGAGATTGTGGAGACCACACAGAGAAGAGGGACAACAGTGGAAGAAAGTTCAAGAGTTAGTGGACCTCAATCAGAAAAGGTTGCCCCTCACCGATCGTCCTCGCATTGCTTACAATAGCTTTGTTTATCGCTGTTTCATATCCTTCGTGGGACCCTACCCGCATCCTCTGTCATATTTTTCTTTTCCTGTTTATTCTTATGAATTGCAAAATTCCATCTTATCCCAGTGCGGCGTTGGCCAAACCTTTTAATGTTTCTGATATGGCGTGTGATCGATCCATCTGTCCTCTTTACAAACTTTCTGCACTCCATGTGTCCTAAAGAGCGTGTGTCTCTCTCTATGTGTGTGTGTGTATTGCTCATACCAATAAAACAAGATTAATACGTAGTATATATACCTATTCTCGGTGGACGGTAACTATTCTTCATTGTTTATATATTTGCCTTCCAATCATTGTTGAAGAATTCCAACTAGCTCACCGCCATCAATGAGTGCGAGAATTATTTTATTTTAAATTTCTTTATTACTTTTGAAAACGGGACACGAAAGATACAAAATGTACGAGTGACCCTTCAGATTGTTATATATAAACATGTTTAATTTCAAGTCAGCTGGAACATGTCTTCAACAAGTGTTTTAAAAGCTTCAAAATAAGACGCAATTTTAATTCAAACGAATAGAATGTTAATTATAAGAATTAATTAATTAATTAATTTGCACCGGCAACCAGGCACGGACAGTGATTTGGGGAGATCATAGAAATAATTAATATGTGATCGATTGATATGATGACTGTCGAGACCAGGAAGAGATATTTCAATTTGTGATTGCTGGGCATTGGCGAGCGAGTCAAAAGATTTGACAGAAGCTCAAATGAAGTTTAATTAGTTTACAAAGGACGGCTGAGAAGGAAGCACGGGACTGAGTGCTGCCATACCCAAATCAATTATCTAATTCTGACCGAACAAGAAGTACAAGACAAATTAGTTGAAATTTATGAATAAGTTATTAGATATGCAGCTCATGTATCGATGATATTCATTTTCCACGAAGGATGATCAGCCTTATCGAATGCTGAACCCGAGATCTTTATCACGCAGAAAAATCCCAGAGCTAGCTGACAAATAGTCCCTGATACCTAACGCTTTTGATCACGACCCTTTATTTTACACGACCATCCCCGCTTCATACATACATAGGGCAGATTTTTTGAAGTCAGCATCAGTTAAGTCTCTCTCTCTACGCGCGCGCGCACGCACACACGTTATATTTGTCTAATTTCCTATTTTTCTTTCTAACGAAAGCCACCCCCAGGGAGTCCGATTCTTCTGTCAAATTTTATTGGAAGCTCTTAATATACAGTATATATTCAACTTCCAATGATCTAGAATAGAGAACCCTTTTTCTTTTCGAGTTGTTTTCCTTTCAAGTGGTGCGTGTGCGTGTGGGTGTGCGTATTATGATCTGTGCAGAGCTAAGATTCAATTTGCATTATTACTTAAATATTGTTAGGGTTCATTTCATCAATCAACAAAAACTCAGGGATTGCTGGATATTAAGATTAAACTGATGGGAAGAAATGGAAAGAGATCTTGACGTGATGAAAAGAAATAGTCTGACTAGCAGGGGTTAAACATAGTAAAATTAGTTTTAGATGATTAAATACGAGATCTCATTCTTAAGTATGTGTGTATTGCTTAAAAATAAAGGCGCATGTTGAGATCAAATGCAAGGATCATTGCCAATGTAAAAAAGAGCATCACGCATCGACGTCATGTGAAAATGCAAGAATTAATGCACGGTCTTGCAGGGGACATGGAGCAACCAAATGCGCTTGACCATTGACAATGGGGAGGAGACGGCGGTATTCCTTTTCCATCACCTGATCGATAATTCCACGAAGCAAACAAGTCCTTGGTTGTTTTATTATTTTATATATAAAATATATGATAATATAATTTTCAATCATCTGTCAACACCCTTACATTGGCTGTTCAATTGTACTGAAATCCCTTGCACAGAAACTGAAGGAAATGATGTCACGGAGTGTGGTGGTGCTCATCATCAAACCCTACCAGTGAATTGGAGACACATCATCCGTCCAACTGAAAACGAGATCATGATAGTGCGCGTTTGATTTTCAGTTTGTCAAAAGTTCATTTAGTAAAAGTTCATTTAGTGAAAGTCAATTTTATAAAAGTACAAAATTTGTGTTTGAATATATTTTTTTAAAAGTCAATTTGATACATTAAAAATTGTTTGGTTTGTGATAGTGAAACGTTCTTTTGAATGTACAATTATCAAAAAGGATATTGATTTATAATGATTTATAATTTTTATTATACAAATATAATATATTTAAAATATTTAAAAAATATAATAAAGATTATAAATAACATAAATTTTGATCTATAATCCTAAAAATTTGATCTCTAATTATTTGTATTTTTTAATTTGTAATTTTAAAAGATATAATAAAGATTTGTAATTTTTATCATACATTAATGCTAAAAATTAACATGATTAATTACTCAATTTATAATACTAAAAAAATTGATACCTAATTATTATTATTATTAAAATAATAATTATATTTTTAATGAATTAATTATTTTTTAAATAAAAATAAGAGATTAAACTTAGGGTAGTATGGTCAAATAACATCCTACTTTTCAAATCTATTTTTTAAAAGCTTTAAATAGTTACATTTCAAAAATTCAGGATGTGCTTTCCTGTAAAATATTCTACCCAAACAACTTTTAACTTTTTAAAAGTAAAATTTTGTTTTCTGAATGTGAAACGGAAGAAAACCAAACACACCTGTAACCTTTTGCTTCTCCTTCTGCACCTGTCATACAGGGAATCATATTATACTTTATTTTGGAAATACCCTTATCAACTAATAATCAAGGACATGATCGAGTTTTCCTCAACAAGTAGTCCCTCTCATCCTTGCATAATTGTTCTTAACTTGCTCATTAAATATGATACCGCCCTGAAAATTAATTGTAACAGCACCGACTTTACCAATAAACTCCACTGAATTTCAACGCGACGCTACAGATCCCTCTATCCCAAAGCGAATAAACCTTCATATCAAATGTCATTTTCTTCTCTGGACCAGTATCTGTATGCTTGTGTAAGTTGATGATGTTGCGTGTGTGATTTCACATTCCGAGAAATGAAAATCACTTTCACACACAAAAAATATATATACTCTCTTCATTTAAAAATATAAAATATTTTTAATTAATTTTTTAATAAATTATTACTTATTTTTAAATTAATTTTATTTTTTTAATTTATCTCTATTAAACAATTATAATAAATATAAAATCATTATTAATAAAAATATTTTTTAAAAAAGTCAATAATTACACTTTAAAAAATTAAAAATACCTTATATTTTTTAACATTCAATTCCTTAAAAAATATCTTATATTTTTAAATGAACAGAATATATATATATATATATATATATCAGTCTCCACCATAACACACATCATGAATTTACTTCTTTTTTTTAATTAAAAAATAACTCCCTGACCGTGCAGTGTGCTTAGTTTTTTTTTTTAAAATAAAGTAACACAGATCTATATATATAATAAAGAATAACAAGCACTATTTTAAATTTGACACGTATATATTTTTAAAAACTGTAATTCTAGACTATCCATATCATCATTAATTTCTAAGGATATTTTTAAAAAATAATATTAACATTATCTCAAAAACTGCTTTCCTTTATTTCAAAATATTCTTTCTCATGATATCAATAATAAATTTTTAACTAATTCATAATTTTAAATTTTAATTTTAAAAATCTTAAAAAATGTCAAGTATCATAACTTCCTCAATTTATCTTATTCGTATAATAGATTTTTACCATTTTAATTACTACACCTTAATTTCTATTAGTTTAAATATTTAAAATTTAAAATTTAAATAATTTAGATTTAAATGTGAAAATTTTAAACCATGAATAACTTTCACATCCTCTCTGTTTCCTAATATCGTAACTCCTTTATTTTTTAATTTCAAAATTTGTGATGTATCATATTTTAAAATTATTTATGTTTAAGTCATTTTAGTTAATTAGCATAATAGATTTTCTCATTCTAATAACTACCCCTCAATTCTTATTAATTTAAATATTTTAAAATTTAAATTTTAAACTTTTAAAATTTAGATTTAAATGCAAAATTTTTGAACTTGGAATAAATTCCATATTCCATGATCTCTATTATCTAATATCATATTCTCTTCGTTTTTACAATTCAAAATTTGTGATGTATTAGATTTTACAATTATTTAAATTTAAATTAATTTAATTAATTGGTGTAATATATTATTTAGACGTAATAAATATGCCTTAGTCTAACTTCCCCTTAATTTTTAGGTTCATATTTTTGGCTTCCCATGTTAACTTCTATATCTTATTTTAACTTCTCTACACCTGAAATTCTCTCTATTATCCTTTCTTCTCTCTCACACACACACACACACACACACACATATATAATTTTATATTTTCTAGAGCAGTTGCCATTATTGATGTTGTTTATTGCTTGCACCATATCTGTCAATATTCATGCCATATCATGCTTCAAATAAATTCTAAGTTCACTATGGTCGTATTAATGGGTGCATCATCTTCCTCTCTTTCAAACCAATCAAGCCATGCTTTTCCTCAAATTCCTTCAAGATGTACTGTTTATTGCTACAAATTGTAAAAGTTGTGATTCTCATGTACATACGTCCTTCTCCTTTTCCCTTTTAATTTGAAGGAAGAATTTCACATTCAATTTTCTTTCTAACAATCTTCTGCTCATATTGTTTGAATTCATCTTTAAATATAGTTTTTACCCCAACTTAACGTGTTGGCAATGGAATCATAAATTCACATATTTCAGAATTTAACCACCTTTCAATGTCCTTTCTTCTAGATTCAAAATTCAATGTTGCATCATTGATGCATCTAGATATATTGCAATTTTTTTTATTGTGAAATCTCTTGCTTTATGAAGTGTAATATTGCGAAGAGGTGTGGGTAATTGTATGGTGCATGGTGTTTTTATCTTTATTGAAGAATGGTATTCAAACTCTTTTCGAATTGAAGTTTAGCATTCACGCTTTTCCCCCCATGAAGATTATTTATATTATTGATTAGTTGTCACTGATTTATGAATGGCAAAAAAAAATTCACATAGGATCAATAATGTAACTAATATAATATGAAGTTAATAGGGTATCATGATTTCACGCAATATCATAAGTAATACTTATTTTCTAACATTATATTTTTAATTTTAGTGACAATTTTATTTTAAAATATCGTTATTTAATATACTTTCTTCAACAATGACATGATATTAATTGACAGGGGAATAATTTGATAAAAAAAATGATTTACTACTCAAAATACTTTTATATAATGCGATACTTATTTTAAATGATTTAATATGAATATACTTTTGCATAATTTATATATATTTAAAGTGATGACTTATTTTAAATGATTTACTGTAATTTGTCCATAAAAAATATTAATCACTTGTGTATGTAATTATCTAGTACTATTTTATAAATATTTTATTGATTCATCTTAACCCCCGTGGTACATATTAGTTTCAAGATAAATATAACCAAAGATCATTTTAGTGTGGGAGGCATAACCGTTTTTTCAGTATGGTGCTTTCGAACATGCACAACACCGGCCGCGCCCCGTGGCATTATAACAGTTACTTGAAAATCATAAGTAAGTTTTATTGGACATGATGATTCTTGTTGGATATGTACGTAGTTATATACTACGCAGTGACTATTTGATGTCTTATTATGCTTTATATAATATACAATGATGAAATAGACTTTGGACTTGTGCTCAGAAGATGCAAGGTATGTTGTTTATGAGTCATGAAGATAGTGTAACTCTTTATAAATTTAAATATAAGAAAAACATAATTATAACATTTGCTGTTGATTTCCGTACTTTTTTTAATTTCAAGTCCCTCTTTTTTTCACATGCAATATTAGTTTTTTTACTTTTAAATATTCTCAAAGCAACAATGATATGTCACTTACAACATTGAATTATCTAATGTTAAAATAATTAAGGATGAGGCAGCAATGTAATCAATAAATTAGAAAAGAATTAGGGGGAAAGGTGAAAGTTTAAACGATTGAAGCACAATGCGTAGAATCCATGGGCCATTGCTTAGAACATTTGACACATAAAAGTAAAAGACCTGGCCTATAATGACTGACAACCTTGTTTTCTTTTTGTGTTGACAAAAACCGTGGCTGTAATAGTCTTTGCTGAATTCAGTAAAAAAAAAAAATTAGTCTTTGTTGAAAAGTGATCATCGATTCATTTTGATTTAACATATCGGCATCTCCATTAATATCATTAGTTCTATGTGAGATAATTTAACATAGTTAGTATTGCATCATCGCCTCCTTGAGATTATTTAAAAAATAGATGAACTAATGTTGCATATAAAAAAAAACATAGAGACCTGAGGCCAAAAAAAAATACAGGGACTAATAAAAAAACTCAATAAAACAATAGAGATTAATACTTTGTTATTTGGGAGAATTTAAGTTGAGGATTGTTGTAGAAAATTAATTTCAGGTGAGTTTAAAAAAATTATAAAATTTTAATTCAGTCTAAGAGAAAAAAGTTAAAAGAATTTTGACAATAAAAATACTAAAATATCCTTCACTTATTCTGTAGAATTACTAGTTATTAATTTTTTTACTACACTTATTAATTTATCAATATCACTTATAAATTACATTCGTTTGTCAGACAATCAGTAACACCAATTATTAATTTGCTTACTTTACTTGCTAATTTATTAACACTAGTTGTAAATTATAAGATCTATCAGTAATTTATAATTGATGTTAGTAAATTACAAGACATATTAGTAAATTATAACTGATGTTAGTAAATTAACAAATAAAGTTAACAATTTAACAACTAATGCTGCTGCTTATGATTGAAAAACTAATATCAAGTTTTATATAATTATTGATATATTAACTTATATAATTTGTAATTCATATTTATAAATTAATAAGTGGAATAAAAAAATTAAAAACCAATTATTCTACATAATAAGTTAAAAGTATTTTGATATTTTCACTATCTAAATTTTTTTTGAATTTTCTCGTCTAAATTGAATTAAAATTTCAAAAAAAAAATTTAGAACCTCTTGATTCTCTACAGTGGTCTTCCCTGTTATTTTTTCTTTTGGTAAATGAGTCTGCATTATTTGAAAATGTTCTCAGTCACCTGGAGCTTGCTGGGGTTGTAACGGTATATTAGGAAAGCATGCCAACTCGGCTTGAATGGAATTTCCTTCGCAGGGTAGCCCGCTTATTCTACTTTTCTAATTTTTATTTTCAATTTTTTCGACAATACTAATAAATCATGTACTTTTCAATATATTCGACATTCGTCGATGTGATTTAAAGGAGACAAGAAACTTGTGGTGCTCATGACAATATAGCTAGGTTGGGGCAATTAAATTTGGCACAGTTTTAGAGGAAAATAAAAAAACAAATGGGCCAATCCATCTGATATGTGGCTAGGCGGAGGGCCAAATTGGGCTCTGTCTTTCCCGGTGACTTTTCCTAGCCCAGCTCACCTCTTCTGGCATATTAAATGGACACTCTATCTGGCCCAGTTCATTTTTCAATCATTGCGAGATGTAAAATAAGATGGAAGGACCAACATGAATTAAGTTTAGTAGAATAAACTAATTACTCATGACATAATAAATTAAAATTAAAATTTTTATTAGAAAATAAGCCCACATTTAGTGGTTGATAGTATCTCAAATAAGATTGCCTCTAATAAGATGATACTTGTAGGTAAAAAAAAAAGATGGGAGGGCTGTACTAGGGGGAAAAAGTTGGGAGGAGCTATCCCTTCTAAATTTGATAATGCTCAAATATAGCCTAGTTAGATAGTTATATAAAAAATAATAATAAGATGGGTTTCAAATAAAAAAATTAAGAGTTCAAACCATTCTAACATAAAAAAAAAATATTTGTTCAAATCACATGAATAAATGATAAAATAATATTACTTTTATTCTTCTTTTATTAGATACATCAATATTGATTTGAGAGACCAAAGGCACTGGTTGAAAGTCGTTGTCGTATATATTGCTAATACAATAAATAAAATAATTTTGGCATATTTGAGAAGAAAATATAATTTCCCTCTAGCCTCATTATTCCAGGTTATAAATGAATTTTCTCAATCCACACCGTGAAGTTAAATCCCAGGCCTTTTTGCCCTACGTTTATCTTTATATTAAAGGTAATCCTTTTAGAGGTAATATCGAATATTAAATCTCCATGCGTCTCCAAACGAATTCAAAATTTAATTTGTCTTTGTAAAAAATTAGCTATTTTTATTGGATCCATAATCCTAAGACATTGTTTTCTCATTACTCTTCCCTAAGATCCGATGTCTAGAGTGAACCGTCAAGGATATAGGGGCCCATTTGAGCCCATTCTCTATGCGTTCTGTATTAGCGCGGCTTTATGTCGCCGTTTTTCGAACATGGCAGTTATTTTGGACTTTCATTTTATTTTAAATAGACCTGTCTAAAGAATCTTAATCTTAACACGCGAAGTAGGAGTAAAATATACACTTGAGTTAGGCTTTAATTAAATTAATCTAAGTTTATATGATAAGTTTAAGATCTAAACCTAACCTGAAGTTTGTATATGATTTTTTTTTCACGGTTTAAATCCAAGCTTATCTAAAACCTCACATGGCCTAAAAGCCTATTTAAAAAACAAACTTAAAAATAAACCTTTTAAGTAGACTTATATGTCAATTTTAAACATCTCAAATATGCCTCAAGACTATTATAGTCTATATAACATTATTTATTAATTATAATATATAATAATTAAGATGTCTTATCAACAACAATACAATAATAAAGTAATAACATTAAAATCAATATGCATGTCTAATCTAGATTGAAAACATAAATAAAAATAAATTAATTAAAAATTAAATGATAAAATTAATGTGTATGTAATATATCATATAACACACACGCACACATAGACTAGCCTATTAGGCTTGTAACTTAAGCCTTGTAAAAATATGCTCGACCTATTTAATTATGTAAAGTTCTCCTTACTAATCCACTTCAAACTCTAAAATCAAAGGTAATCATGGGCTAATCGAAATGGATAACTAAGTTTGTAAAATTTACATAAATGAGATTCTAAATTTTCAAACTCATAAAATGCTTTAAAATTATTTAGTAATTGAGAATAAGAGCAAAACATGTTTAGAAAAGTATCAAATACCAAATTGTGTCAAAAGCATTTGCATTTAAGTAGAAAAGATAGTAAAACAAATGTGTATCGTGGCACATTTTTCTTTATACCATGTGCCGTGATGCATTACACAATTATGACAGCATCATTGTCGTTAGATGATAACTCCTTAAGGTGAACTTCTACATGCCTCGTTTCTTCATCTTATGTTTGATTGAGGTAATTTAAGTATATATAGAAAGCTCTTTCAGGGCACTAGCCAATAACACTAGTCTCACTCACGTATTATTTCTCCTTAAAAGTTGGACACCCATTCGTATACTCACTCCTTTTTCAATCCAAACACAACTAGGTGTAAGATATGCTGGTCAACCAAGAGGGGGATGAGTTTGGTATCCTTGAATTTTTCACTTAAAGCTTTTGACAACAAAAACTTGGAATATGAATGAAGAGAGCATAAATAAAGCTAATGAATATGAGAGAGATAACGAGCAATACATAAGGAATTTATTCTGGTTCAGCCCAATCTACTTGGCTTATGTCTAGTCCCCAAGAACCTCCTGAGATTTTTCACTATAACCACAAGTTTGATCTGAGCACTTGTGAAGCCACAGTATAATCTCAGACTTAATGTTTGTATCACTCTCTCTTACAAAAATCTCACAAATTCAATTCAAGCACTTGTGGAGCCTCTTACAATCTCTCGGACTTATAAGTCTATTTCTCTTTCCCTTATAGAGGTAATTTTATCACTTAATATCCCTTGATCTTAAGTTTACTTAGATAAATGATAGAGAAATTTTGATCATAAAGTGATCCTAATCAATACAAACTCACTCATTGAGTAAATAAACATATTAAAGTAAAATAATATTCTAAACAAATACAAAGAGTAGTCGAAGGTATTAAATATCACAGCTTATGTTACTCACTTCTCTTCTCTACTTCGATCTTCATAGACGAGTCTTTTTATAGTTGAAGTTGATAAATAAATCATTAGACTTATTAATATAGACATTGCAGTAGTCTCCTTATCTCTTATGATCTTCTTCATAAAGTATAAGTCTATTGAGTTCTTTCAATAGAGTTCTCTTGCATCTCTGTAAAGTATTCATTAGACAAAATCAATTTTTTGTGATTGCTCAATCTGTATCATTATAGTTATAAGTGTAGCTTTGTTGCTTTACAATGGTATTGTTACTTGAAAAGGATAGTAGGAATTGACAGCTTTTTAGATAGGTTTATATGTTAGAGCTACAAGCAAATATAACGACATTTACATATTTAATGCTTTGATAAAAGCAGGTAAAGGTTTATATAGGTGAAGCATTTTAGCATCGATGGTGCAAATAAAAAATGAATTACAAAGAGTTTGATCCAAGCAATAATTATGTTTAGATAGATTCTAGTAAGGCTATTAAATGAACACAATTGATTACAGATAAAAATAATAGCTAAGAAATGAGTTTTGAAAAGTTTAGAATTGAGAATGAAAAACAGAGCATGAAAAACCAATTTAGTACCAGTGCTATTTGCAATAGTATCGGTGTTGTGATGAGGAATAATGACAACACAGTGAAAATAATATAGGTGTTATTTTGATGGTACCAATATAGGGCTCTTCGTAAATGATGATGATATTTTTCATTTCATGAAAATAAATGTTTTTCTCAAATGAGGATTTATAGCACAGGTATTGATAAAAAGTATCAGTGTTAATGTAAATTGAACAAAATCTTCTATTTCAAAGCTTTGAAGAATAATACTAATGATAATAAATATCATAGGTGTTAAAATAACTTAGATGATTTTTTTAGAGAGCAAGTTGAATAGGGCAGAAGAGATAGCATCGGAGCTTTCCACTGAAACATGTAAATAGACACCAGAATTTTTGAAGAAAGATGATTTAGTACTGGTGTAGAAAAGTAGTACTGGTGCTCAAATATCAATAGCATAGGTGGCACTTAGTACGGGTGCTAAAGAGGAGGTTTTTTGTTAAAAAATGATTATATATTTAAAAATACCACTAGTGTTAATAGCACAGCACCGGTGCTAAATGGACATTTCCATAACACAATTTATGGGTCAAATTCTAACAATTATAATTCTTTCATTTTAAATCCAAAATAGGAAAATAACATACGGTTGGAAAGCTCTGGATGTATAGTTTTCAATGAAATAATAGCCACTCAAAAATTCAAAGTATTTTAAGATATAAGATAAAAAATGTGAGCAAAGATTAGTAGCATTTTTTTGAGTGTTGGAAGTTTTAACAGCCAAATTTAAAAAATTATATCTACTTCATATAAAATCTATTTTGAATGAAATAAATATCTTTAAAAATATTTATAAGTCTATTTTTAAATGAAAGAAGTTTCACATTAAATAGATTTTTATATTAAAAGATATAGAAAAAATACTGAATCAAGGTCAAAACTAAATATCTCCTAAACTCTTAATGAATTTCAAACGTTAATAATATAACTCCACTTTGAGTAAATATAACTTTTAAAACTTTATGGAGTTAATTTTCAAACAATATTTAAGAGAAAAATTTTTAAATCTTGTGAGATTTAATTGATTGAAAACAAGATTAAGTTATATCTCACTGTTTATTTTAAAACTAAACTGTATGTTATAATGCATATAAAACATTAAATTTAACATAAATATTAGAAAGCCTAATGATATTGTATTTATCAGGACAAAGACTCTGATGGATTCAAGCTTTTAAGTCTTTATTCACTTGAGTTCTGATTGGATTATCTTTCTCATCATCTTTGTGTTCTTTATTTTTAAGTGAAGCATGCTAATGATTACTTCAGTGGCTTCCTCTTCATACTCACTCATATTTTTATTTTGGATAACCTTCATTAATATGTCATGAATAAAGTGGTTAGTTCAAGTATCAATATGCATGGGAATAAGTATAAAAGTTATTATATCATGCCATGCATATAAAAAAAATCTTATATATTGTAAATATCCAAGTTATATGAAAAATAACACCTTGATCATTCTTGGATATATAATCCCTTTAGGATAAGGAAAAATATGATAGAACAAAATAACTTTCAAATACATAAACCATTTTTTCAAATCTTATATAGTATGAAATAATATAAGTAAAAAAACTTTAAGGAACTTGTTCCATAGTTATAATCAACTAATATATATATATATATATATAAGAAAACAACTAATGCAGATAGTCGACTATTCTATATTTTCAACCATATTAACTATGTTAATATAACTATATTTATCATCACCAAAACTTAAACTTAACATAATGTTATAAGCTATTATGTCCAATACTAGGATGTCCGGTTTCATATCCAAGTACTAAAAGCACATAAAAACTCTTAAATCATACTCAATAAATTATGAGGGACCTGTGCAACACATCACAACAATTCAACAACTCATAAATCACTAATATCAATACTTAACCCTTTAATCACAAAAAAAAGGGGGGGAGCCAGTTTACTATAAAATTTCACAATATTTCTCTATAATTATCTATGTCATGAATGTCATACTTGCACTAATATTTTGGTGTAAAATCATACAACGCAAGTAATCCAAAATAATATGATTTTTTTAGTTGGTAATTATCTAATCAAAATACACATCAAAAAACAATAGTGGCACACAAATTAGGAATCAATGCCCTAAACCTCTAGTGCTCTTCTTTTGTTTGATTTGAGCTAGGAATTGTAAATACTGAAGAGAGATATGGTGAGAACGATCATTCAATAACGAAGGTTAATCTAATTTATACAAACGCATGTTAGTCAGTTATAGTGATGCAAATGGCACTAATAAATTATCACATATTTATCTCAACATAATCATCACATTCATCATTTTTACAATCAATGGTAGAGCTACATAGCTTGAGAAGGGGCATATGCACTCTCTCAATTTAGAAGAAATTATAAATAAGTAGTATAGAATTTGCTATTTTATCCTTTCCAGCCCCAAAATTTTACACCCTTTAAAATCTTAACCTTTTTTGGTGAATGTTTTAACCTAAGTTTAGTTTTGAATATATTAAATCTAAAACTTTAATATGATTTTTAGAAAAAAAATATACTTATTTATTTTTTTTTAATTTTTTGCTAAAAATGATTATATATTTATAAATTTTTATATATAAATAATATCATAAATTAGTGACTTATATAGAAGGAAATATTTTTAATAGCATTGGACAATAAGTAAGGGACAATTATGAAATATATGATTATTTTTTAAAAAAATAAATAATTATTTTTGAATTATTATTTTTAAAATTATTATGCACCTCCTAGCACAGGTTTTGCTTTGTCATTGTTCACAATATTGATAGCCATGTGACTTGACAATAGCAATATGAGAGGATCACAAAACTAACAACCATGTACTCTCAATAAGAGATGTAAGGCCATAATAATAACAACTATGTGACTAAAGTATGATATGCATGACATATGTCATCCTTATATTCTCTTGATAACTTTGACATAAAACTAGTGGTTATTCAGTGGGCTTTGTCACTGTAATTAGATTATCCAAACCTTCCATTTGTGAGAAGTTACCTGGCTAAGGTTACTACAATCACTTACGAGTCACGATTTGCCCCAATACCAATAATCATGGAATATTATACCTCTAAGCTATACTCCTTATAAACTAATGAAGACTAATTAGGTTCAACTTTTTTAATGAATAAATGGAAAAAATAACTAATGGAAAGCCATCGAGCTTTAAATGGCGGCCATATCACATAGATTTTTAATATCTACTCTTTTCTTATACGCAAACTACCACCTCAAATAATCATGCAATACAATCCATGCTTATTCTAGCATATACAATTATACACACACTCAACATGTTCTTTGCATTTTATTTATCAATTTTACTAATCAAATACATTCAAGACATACATATATCACTCTCCATTTCACATACTTATACACTCCCAACATAATTTCTCACTTTATAAACTCATATTCTCTTTCATCATGCTCTATAAGAACATACTTTCACATAATTCAAGTCCATTCTCAAGTTAAAGACTTTTAACATTAATTTTATGCCATTTTTGCATCCTTTCATATAATTCAAGACATACTCAAATTTTCAAATCAAATTATACATGCTTACAACCAATTAATACACAATTGTATAAATTAATTTTTTTCAGTTACCTCAAACATTTGAGAAGTCAAAAGTTTACCCCTCAATACAATTTCTTCCAAAGCTCTAATCAAGCTCAAATGGCACCATATGATGATTAATCTATAATTAATTGCATCAATCATCATTAATACCTTCACTAGGATGAATCCTCTCATTCTAGCTCAACACTTTCAACTTACAAAAATCATAATCTCTTACTTTTAAACATACTCATTGAGTTTAATAGCTCTCTTTAGCTCTCATTAGCTACATTAAGTTCCTACATCATCATTGATGACATTCTACTCATCCTAACCACCATACTTAATGCCATTTTCAACTATTTATGGCCTCCACCTACCAAATACTTTTAAAACCATCAATGCTAGGTTTAAATAACCTAAAAAAATTTTATCAACTCTATATAAGTCAATAGATTTGGACTCATAGTTATTGTGAATAGAAAATCATTATCCCAGCACAAACCCTGACTCTTTTTCAACTAGAGAAATGAAAGAGGAAGAGAAGGAAGGAGCTTAAGAATCTTATCTTTGGTGTTTGATGGCCTAGAAATGCTCCTAACCCTTTAAATGTGCAAGCCCTAACTGAGAAAATTCCCAGCTCTTTGTTTTCCCTTTGTTTCTTTCTCCTTTTTTGAATTTTGTCGCAAACTTATTTGCAAAGTCTGGTTCATGCACCCAATTTATAGTGTAGAGAAGCTTGCTTCACATTTTAGTGGCTCGTGCGCAGCAACATGTGGCACAAAGATACTTTCTCTTATTTTTCTCCAATTTTGAGGTTCAAGTGTCCCAACTTTGCTTCGAACCCAATCCTAATGCAAAAACCACAATCCAAAACATTCATTTAACTTAACTTAATCAATGTTAACTTTTTAGGATGCTACAAACTACATATGCCTAATCAAAGGCCTGAACATGACTTGGATCTATTTAGTAAATAGGCTAGATTTGGCTTAAAGTAGGCCATTCATTATACTTTTGATAAGGTTGTGGCCTATTCCTACCTCTACACACAAGTCCAAGTAAAGGTGCTTACACACCTTCGATTTGATTTAATTTTAAGGAAAAACCAAATTGAACCAGATCACTCAATTTACGAAAACTTGAGATCTATTTAGTTTTTTTCCTCTAATCAGTTTGGTTTGATTTTTGAGTGATTTGATTCAATTTGGTTTGATTTTGATTCAAGTTCAAGATTTTTTTTGAGACTTTTTTACAACGAATGTATGTACATATTTACTAATAATTTTTAACTATTAATTAATATTTTCAACACAAAAAAGCTTTCTTGAGGACAAAATAATATTTTCTTAACAATTAATCAGCACATTAAGCTATTTAAAACTAATATATTATCTTTAAAATAATTATAAATTTAAAAAATTATAAAAAACAATTGTAGATAACATTTAACTAATTGTAATAGATTTTTTATTAGTGATTTACAAATAACTAGATTTATGAAAGAAAAAAACTTAGAGAAATTTACAAAAATATATAAAATAAATATAGTAAGATTTGGTTCATGTTTTAAGAGACACAAACTTGAATTGAACCAAACATATTGGTTTTGCTGAAAAAAAAGTCAAACCAAATTTTATTTATAATCAATTTTGATCAATTCATGTCAGTTTGGTTCAATTCAATTGATTTGGATCAGTTTTGAATAACCTTAAATCTCATTTCAATGAAAATCGTTCAAACTCAAACAAACAGTACAATTGAAAAAAAGATGGCGGTGGCTGGCAGCTCCTCGCACGGCAATTTCTATCTAATTATGACTCCCTCTCTCTCAACAATTTTTTCAGAACAACCTATTAGAGATAAATAGATCAGGGGAGCAACGGTTACTGCTGGCTAAACATTCTATTACGGCTTACTGGACGGCATACTTATCTGCATAAACTTAGCTCGTACCTTAACTTAAATGACTTTTTTTAACCAACCAGCACATTACTCAGTTAGTAGAAGGTTGTACTAAACTTAACCAGCAGTCTAGGCTCGAGAGTTTTATCGTCCCAGCCCTGTGTTTCAATGCAACTTATGGATTAATCAGCATTCAGTATATGTTTCCGTGTTCCCATGTACGAGAAAGCAGAGCTAGCATAAATAATTAATATCCTTGACATGTCAAAACATGCATTAATATTTTTGTTAACTAAAGACGCCGAAATAAAATTTGGCTGGTACATAGACATGACACAATGGGCTGGCAATGAGATGTATGTATGTATTATAGGCATGTGTTGTGGCGGGAAAACAAGATCGACGAGGTCAATATCCCTCTCTGTTAACTTTGAGGCGCGTTTTGTTCCTTCTATTTTTTTTTTCTTAACCCCCAAATTAGAAAAGTGCATGGCTAACGTTTATACAAAAAATTTTAATGCCCAAAAAAGATAAGGAAGATGGTCAGAGAGACATATGGGAGTTGAGAAGAGCGGTGAAGATTACACGCATCGTGAATCGAGTTCGTGCAAAGTGCAAACAGCACAAAGAGGTAAATAAAAAGCAACACACAAGAAGTAAAAGGAGGGAAGAATTTAAAAGGCAAAGAAGGAATAGATGAGATGATGAGACGAAAGAGGTGAAAAGTTTGTACAGTGAATGACATTTCAATGCCATCAATTCAACCAAGTGTGCTCGGACTGTCATCCATTTAGTCGATTAATTAACTCCCCCTCCCTTAATTGACAAAATCTTAGCTTTTTAATTTTTCTGCACATTTGCACCCACTTTCCCTTGCATGAAATGACAAGTGTTTCACTATGCGATCATGCTCTTCATTCTTCTCCTCAACTTTCTTTCTCTTTCTCGGGAAAAAAGGAAAGGGAAAGGGTGGAATTAACACTGTGCAACATAGAAGTCATGAGTTATGTGAATATAAAGATGCCCCATCTAGATATAGTTGCGAATATATTTCTATCTAAACAATGATGATCCCCGCATTTCACTTTAGCTAGCTTTATACATTAAAGCAACCATCAATCCTTTTCCATCAATTTCCAAGCTAAAAGGTTTCCAACCAAAATAAGGTCCATGAGAATAGAAATAAAAAGTCATCTCACTCACTTCCCACTCATAAAATTACACATCTTGCTATGTCATTTTCACCTACGTCTAGATTTTATGATTTCCGCCTCAGGTCATTGCATCAAGACATTTCACCTACCACCGTTTTGCATTTGCTTACCATCCACGCTGGTAAATTGTTCGAGTTCGATCCTATCAAATTCAAATACAAAAGCTGGGTTCCGGACTTCATTTCATTTAAATTAATTTGGGCAGCATCTCCGTGCTTGAGTTTTCTTTTTCCCGACAACAACGGGTTTGATTCCATTATAGACGAAGTTTATGATCAGAAACAAGTGGTGGATAGAATGGAGAAACACTGGGTTGGATTTACTGATCCATCTCTGATGAGAATCGGGTCATTATATCAAAGCGATCAGTGGATATCTAACATATTCCAGATTAATAAAAGTTGATCCGAAAATAAAGATTAATGTTGAAATGATTTTTGATTCGTTCAAAAACAGAAAGTCATTCCCTACAGTTATTGTGATAATTATTCCAATTAAATTATTTCCTCCATTATTAGACGAATTATGACAATTGAATTTTCTTTTTTCATGTCAACCTCCTCAGACCATAAATAAAGATGAGAGACTTAAGTAATAACTCACTTTAGAGCGAGATATGTTCTGTGTACCTTAGAAAGGACTCTAGCAGTCCGACCTCATATGGTTGTCAAGTAGATTTTACAACATTTGGATCTGATAAAACTTTAACCCAACTTCTTTTTTAATATATTATTTATTTATAAAATTCCTTCATATAGGAACTTGACTTTAAGGTTTAATATTTTTCAATATTATATATTTTTTCTTATTTTATTTATAAGTTACTTCTAATATATTTTATTAAAACTAAAAAAAATCTAAAATCTTATTAACTTTATCTTAAAATTTAATAAGTTTTTACTTCTGCCCTCTAATAAAGACAAAAAAAATTATTTTTAATATTTTTTTAAATATCTAATAAGGGTGTAAATGTAAAAATAAACATAGAAAATAAAGAAATGTCCTCTAAACAGAACCAAAGCTAATACTCTCTCCACCTTATAAATAGGACAAGAGGAGCATATGTTTTGCATTTCTTTCCAAAGTTTATACATTGCTTTTAATTCTCATTTTTTATATAAAATCCTGGCTTCACCCCTAATTTTAACAATTAGAGTTTCAGCATCTATATATTACAAAAATATCTACACATGAACATATCATAACAGCTAAAAAACAACAGTCTCCTTCTCCCATCTATAGATTTGTATATATTATATGCTATATAAAAAACTAACACCATGAATAGTAGCTATTTCAAGTATGAGTTTATACAGTCTAAGTCAATTTCGTATTGCATGTTGAAGTATCAGTTTTGGGAGGTTAAATCCCTAATTGAATCAAACAATGCTTGAATTCAGTTTTGTAAAACCAACCTTCAATTTACAATGGAAAAAACAGGGTTTGAAGAGGAAAACCCAGTGTAACACTAAAGCAACCGAACAAACACTCAATGAAAACAAAGTTTGCAAACTGCCCATGGGCCTCCAAACTAACATATTCAAACAGAAAGAATAAAATAAACCCAATTATAATTCAATTAATGAAACCTATTTTCCGAATAATAGTGGAAATTAATTAGTAAATTAAACTAACAATTGTGGAAGAGGCAACCAATATTTAGTTAATTAAAAGTGGAGAAATAATGGAGGACACAAGTGGAGATGAAAGGGAGATTAATGAAGAAAGACCAGTGTAAGTTTACATGAATGGGGATTGAAATGGATGGTCCATGGACACGTGCAAATGATGGCCTTGTCTTCCCCTAATGATGGATTCCCACCGCTTTCCTCCACTGTGTGGGATCCACCTCCTATCATGCCACCCAAGTTCAACCTTTTTATTTGACCCACATTCAAAAATCTCAATTATTAACAAAAAAAAAAAAATCTCAATTCTCCTCCTCCTTCTACGTTCTACATTCCTACTCTTTACTCTCTACACGACAAAACCTTCTCATCTTCCACTTACATCGCTTCATCTGTCCCCCCCCCCACCTCTCTCTCTCTCTCTCTGCGTGTATGTGTGTGTGTTTCGTTTCTGTTATCTCTGCCCCTCTTCTTAGTTTCATCTCACGGCGCTTCCTCCCTCACTCATCATCATCATACCGTACAATCATCTGTAGCAGTCACGCAATTATGTTGTTCGTTTTGTTTTTTTTCCCTTTGCCTAAACCATCGAACTGTTTTTTTAATTGCTTATTCCACAAATGATATATGCATGCCCAAGCTTCTGAAGCTTTGCGGGCGTTCCAATAACGCCTTTCCAAGTCATAAACATTTGTCATACAGCTATTTAATTCCTTCCGCAACTGGGTGCAAATAAACAATAATGGAATGGCCTGCCTGGAAAGACATGGAAATGAAGGGACTTCAAAGTTTAATTTAGAACTTTAATTATATTTGTTTGAAGGAGAGTTTGTGGCGTATGACTATATGAGTTCAATTCAAACCATTATTTTCTCTTCCATTGAGGCTGCTTCCACTGAATAAAATGTTCCGGATCGGCCAGGACATGGACCCCCAGAAACAAAAGATCTATGTTCGAACTCAAGAAGCAAATAGTATGACCAGCAATATATATGCAGTTTTGTTGGAAGCAATTTCTGAAAGTCTCGTTAACATTTCGTTTTAAATTTGATGGAAGCCAAATTGAGTTTGTTGGCACATGAAACATGAGCGGATGTTGAAAGAAGTCTTGCATGTTATAATTAGATCAAGAATTGAAGGGGATACATATAATTTAAAATGATTCATAGTTCATGGAACTATTGTTTCAAGGTGTTAGGATAAACATGCATATCTTCATAATACTCCTATGTTTTAATTATATGATGATTATGAGTTTGTTAATGATATCTCTTCTACCTATGGTTAGTGGCAGAGGGAGGAGGACCAGCAAGGCCTATCAACTTTTTAAATTTTTTTTATATTATATAAGTGTTATATATTTTCAGTCTTGCTAAAATTTATAACAATTTTATAGTATATATGTTTTTTAATCTTGGCCTCCATTATTCTTAAATTCTGGCTCTGCCCCTACCTGTGGTGGTGTGTTTTGCCATTATCAACATATATACTTCTTTTGATTCTCATTATAGGGGATCTGATTTTCTAAAAACTTTGTAAGACCTATAACACAGTGTGGTATAATATTTTCCAAACGTTGGTCAATTTTATCTTCGAACCATGTAACTAGGTTTTTTTTTTTTTGTTTTGGTATATGGGTGAGAATAATTTTGTTGAAAGCACGTTATAATATAAGAAGCAGAGAAAACGTATATATATAAAAGTTGTATCTATAATTACAGAAACAGACACGTAATACTTAGCATCATATAATTGCGTAGGTTTAGGAAGACAAGAAGTGACGTGGGGTATAATTGAGATGTAAGATTAGCTGGCAGGAGAGAGGCTGGCGGGGTAGCTAGAAGCTGTAGAAATTCCTGAATTGGCTATTTGAAGATAAATAGGAACAGGATCATGAAAGCCTATCTAGGTGTATGGCTAGATTGAAGCTGGGAAGAAAATGTTGCTTTGTGTTGTCGTGATTGAAGGCCGATATGATATAAATGTGGTGCAATCAGATACGGGATCTGTGTTGAATGAAGCCAAATAACATGGCCTCCCTCTCATCTTAATCCCTACATTTACATTTTGTCAACTTTGGTATCATTATCTCCCCCATTCTCACTTCCACATACAGTGACAGCTGGCCAATCCCATACCAGCTTTAAAATTTAAAGTTAACTCGAATTACTTAACATTTCCCCTTTCATCACAAGCCAGGAATATTAATAATTAACTCACTGCACTGATATTTTCACACCATGCAACTCAGGTTTAATTTGATACTGTCTGGATCAAAAGTAGCCATTCAACATAACTTGCGGAAATTATTGTGAGGAGAATGACATTTTAGGTCTTCTTAAAGAAATCTACTGCAATAAAGATCCATCATTTTAATATTAGATATCATATTGTGAAAACACATATTATTATTGTTAAAATACTTTACTTAATAACCAAGTTGGATTACAATAGGAAATTATATAAGTCGTGTTTATTTTTATCCTGGAAATATTAAAATATAAAAATAAAAATTTATATTTATATTCTTTTTATAGACAATTTAAAATTAAATTACAATCTATCTAAATTTTAAAAATGATGATAAGATAATCTAGCTAGTCTATATATCTTATTTTATTTTAGATAATGTTTAAATTCTAATTAAATTAATGAATATTCTAAATACTATTTTTCAAATAATGTTAATAAAATAATTCCAAATATACTTATCTAAGATACACCTAATAATTATATCTTACCTATATTTCATCAAAATATGAATTGAATAAGCCAATATATATTGATATTTGTTTGCAAGTATCCAATCATGCAGTCCAGGATGGAAATAAGAGTGACGTTTTGCTTTAACAAAAAATACAAAGACCCCGGATAAAACTGTATAAGAAAAAAAATAATTACCAGCATACACAGATCAGCTTAACAGAAAATTCATACACCTTAAAAGGATATAGAACAAGATTAAGTTGCACGCAAACAGTCGGGAGATCGGAGAAAAATGATTTCCTGTCGGCATCGGACGTAAGATTATGGAGCGTTCGAAGGGTTAAAGAGATCACAATAAAGGTCACGTCAAGGATTATATTATAAGCAAATATTTTTCTTGAAAAAACCATCAACCTCTTTCTTGTGCCAAATCGAGAAGGGCTAGAAATTCACATCAGTGTTTTATATGAAGTCCCCTCTTTATTGCATTTCTAGGTTTAAAAGGGCTTTTCTAACATTTGAAAGGAAATCATTCATCTATCTTTTTACGATATCGCTAACTTACTAAAATGATATATTGATATATACTTGTCCGAATAACGAACCATGATAAGAAACTCTACCCGAAGAAGATCAATAAAGTTAGTGGCGCGCGGCTGTACGTGTATTTTCTTTCAACCTTCCATCTATTAATGCGCGATCTTGATGTTGAAATTTATCACATCGTCCTCAGTCCTTTTTTTTTTTTGGTGAAAAATTAAACGCTAATGTAATATTATGTGTGAACAACAATATTCGCATAACGTGGAGTAGCTAATTTTGGAAGTCAAGCGAACTACGTAACTTGGTTGGAGAAAAAATGGAGAAACACAGAGAAGTAGATAGAACCATACCTAAGAATTGCCACTGGACATTATTAGCCATGGCCAGGAACGAGAAAGCTTTCTGTTTTCACTTTTCATATGTTGGGACAGTCTCCTCACTGGTGGGATTCACATAATGGGAGCAAGCAGCAGAAGGGCAATAATAATAATGAAAATCAATCATCATAATTCATGAACACATATGTACAGAATCAAAAGTGAAGATAGATAATGAAAGCAACCTCGCTTGCGGGTGCATAATTGTGATGATTAACCATCATGTATTTTGACCGAAACACGTGTGCGGTGCGTGCCTCTCGTGTGCACGTATTGAAACGCACGTGTGTGGCTTTGTGTTGGCCATATATAAATATATTTCCTCAATGCTTAGTTGTTTGCCTTTACTCACGTGACGAGTTGGTTTCCAGCTGCACTCAAAACTCAATGATGTGTTTACGTGGAAGTGAGAATTATTGTCCAATCCTATTATTGAAATTGAATACACACACGCACGTTACATGTATGTATATATAATTCCATTGGTGGTAGGACATACACAAATGATTTGCATTTAAAATTGCGCGTAAATATGGAAACTAGCTAGATGTGCATGGTCGGGTCTCTACATATATTTTATAAGCATATAGTATGGGAAATGGAGATACAGTTCCGAAAGACGAGTGGGAAATTGTGAGTATAGGTTTCAGATGTGATGAAGTTTGTGTTTTCAACATTCTCTCTGCCACTTGAAAAAAGGAAGAGAGAGAGAGAGAGAGAATTCGGTAAAACCACGCTTCTCTCCCTCATATCATATATCCATCCATTTATATAAATAAGTAAAATCCGTATCTAAAAAAGCAGTAGATCACAGGAGTGCATTTTCAAGTTTTGGGATTGGAGGAATCTTTTTTCATTCCTCTGCCCTGAGGTCACTTTAATCGCCAAAAGCTTTGAAATACAGAGAGAGCCAAAGAGGCCACCGAAAAGCATGGAGACCTTATCATGACACACCGAGAAAGAAGAAGAAGGCAAAGAAAAAGAGAGGGGGAAAAGGGATTTGACGGGCCAACACACACTGACACACACAAGAGGGAGTAGGGTAATTAATTAATTTAATTAAAGGAGGGAAATCCAAAGTCAACCGTGGCTCATGATTTGGTCTTGGCTGTTGCAGGCACCACCTCACTCCCCACTGGGTGACTTTAGTGAGCGTGTCGTGTTCTATATAATTAGAGAGGTGCGTAGCCTCAAGTAGTCGACCATGGGAAGCATGAAGGTGCACCAACTGGCACGTGGACTCTGCTGGGAGCAAGAACCCTCACCCTCCCTCTCTCTCGGCTGCAAGCGTCTCCGCCCTCTCGCCCCCAAGCTCCCCTCCTCTCCCTCTCCACTCGACCTCAAGACCTTCATCCGCCCCGAAAGTGGCCCCAGAAAACTCTCTCAAGACCATTCTCACAAGGACTCTCCCCAGGTGCGACGACGCAGCCTGGCTGATGATGCGCTGTTTTAATGTTTCTGGTGAAATAAAGAAGGCTTAGCTGATCATGAATGCTTGTTTGGTTTGATCATGATCTGCAGGTGGAAACGCATCCCGGAGGGACGAGATGGAACCCCACGCAGGAGCAGATTGGGATATTGGAGATGCTGTACCGAGGCGGGATGCGAACCCCGAATGCTCACCAGATAGAGCAGATCACGGCCCAGCTTGGCAAGTACGGGAAGATCGAAGGCAAGAACGTGTTTTATTGGTTCCAAAACCACAAAGCACGCGAGAGACAAAAGCAGAAACGCAACAGTCTCGGCCTCTCTCACAGTCCCAGATCCACAGTATCCACCCCCGTTACTGCCATGACTTTTGACGCGAGGGTGGTACGTACCTCTATTATGACTGTGTGTTCCGGACATAAATATTCTCTGATCATTTATTAGCATCTCCGGTTGATATGGGCCCGTGCTTACTTAAATATTTTGGACGCAGGGTGAAATAGTGGGGGCAGAGGAGGATAGTCCGTACAGGAAGAAGTGCAGGAGCTGGGCGTTCGAGGGCTTTCAAGACCAAAGCAGGACGTGTAAAGAGGAAGAACATAGAACTCTGGAGCTTTTCCCGTTGCACCCGGAAGGCAGATGAAGGGGTTTCATCATTTATCCGCCATGTTCTGATCTGTACCCTGCAGCTTTTGTAACCACCAACGTGATATCTTTCTACTCAAATACTGATTGAATTATGTGCGCTTTGCTTTATTTTTCTTCTTTCTTTTCGTGTTGAGGAAAGAAGAAAGACAAAGTTGTTTCTCTCAGTACTCTACCGCTTAATGGTATCCTCTCCTGACTTTGCAACCGATCGAGGCCCTTCTTTTTCATTTCTCTTTAGCCTTTTCCTCGATTTTCTTCCTGGGGTGGGTGTGTGACTTTGAAAAAAAACTGCCCTTTTCACTACAGAAACTTGTGGATCGAAGCTTTTAGGTTAAAAGTGCAAGCTACGAACACTGAAGTCCACGCACCTACTTGTTCTTCTCCTTCTTAAGCTACCCTTTTGCATCTTAACTAAGCTCGTTAATGAAAAAGCATGATTGTCCTTTAGCCGAAAACTTGACAGAAAATCATACTAGATACTCCACTTGCTCCATTATTCATTCGACTTTCATAAAGTTGGCAGGCACACCAACTATCAAAGAGAACTCAGTTAAAAAAAAAAAGAACTCCCATCATTGACATGCAATTTTTTTATTAATTATCGCACGATATTTAATATTAGTGGTCAGTAGGGCCACTCCTCCTTCACTTCTCTCAACAATTAGGAGGGAAAAGAGAGAATCAGCAATTTGAACTTATGAGATCGCCAACCGGTTTCTTCTCGCTTTCTGTGTCATGACGTTATCATTACCGAAATCGCTAGTTCAACGGTTAAAGGGTTTATCAAAATTAACGATTCTTTTTGGGAAAATTACTGTGGGGGGGTAAACATGAAAGAAAATTAGAGGTAAAAATGAAGAATAAAAAATAATCTTAAAAATGATTATATACTGAAGCATCCATGCCCTTCGAGGGAGGAAAAAGATGTAGGAACTGGGAAGAGCACCACTAGGGCTGCGCCCTGCCACGACCTTGCCGTGAGACCTTATAAAAAGAGGATAAACATGACCATCAAAAATTATTTCCAGCTGAATTTTTACTGTTAGGTTGTTGAATATGAATAAATTTAAGTTGATAAAAGAAATCCTACAGGCCATATTAAAAAAAAAGTTGTGCTTATTAATTACCATAAAATAAGTATTTACTCATAAATTTAATTATTGAGGTTTTGAATTAAAATATTGTGTCATTCTCCTTTATTCTCTCCCCTAATTTTAGGGCAGTTACTCCCCATTCTCATAAATACTTTCTAACTATTTCTCCGTTTTCAATCGAGCCTTGGTCATATCCAATACGCTGTGTTTAAGCGTCATTATTCTTCTTGCAATCTTCCAAATTGTGGCATTTAAAGAAGATGAGAGACAGACAGAATTACTCCACTTATCGATTCTCGATATTGAGCTCTTTTTCCCCCATCAAATGAACCGTATAATTGTTTTTATTACCAGAAGAAGAGCATGGAATTTATTATAAATTTTTTCAAAAGTTAATTTATTAAACTAAAAGTTGTTTGGTTTCTTTCAATATAATGAAAAATATTTTTAAATGTACAATTACTAAAAAAATATTAATTTAAGATTATTTATAATTTTTATTATACAAATATAATATATTAGAAATGTTTAGAAAGTAATAATGGTTTAGGAGCCATGCATGCCACTTTGAAGTAAATGGTATTTTTTAAAATAGACGGCGTTCATTGTGATAATTTCCCAACAAAACAAATAATTTCAATTGAATTCCTTGATATTTGACTGCTATTTTAGATCTATTCAGTCTAGTTTTTTTTTAGGAATGATCAATTAATATTAATAGTAAAATGAAAAATAATTGTACAAAAATAGTTCTAGGAGTGAAAAAAAATATAAACAAAGGTTATAAGTTGATGAATTATTGAGAATTTTTGAGGTAGCATGATCATATTCATATAAAAAGTTAGAAGGAGCACATTTTAAAAGTAAATTGTAAAGGCTTTTCGCCACGATTTTCACCAAAGTAATATTGGAGAAGAACACGAGGCATAAATGTTGGTACGTTGATAAAAATATTATTAATACCCCATCCATAAAAGCATATAAAAATCTGAATGCTGTTGCCTGATGAAAAGATCATCTTAGTCAACACGTCTCCTTGACAAATGACACGTAAAGGCTAACTTAACTGTAATGAACCTCGTGATAAAAATCAAAATTACTTTTTTAAAATGTCATTCATATTCATATTACATGGCTGAAAAAAAAAAAACTTGCATAAGAAAATTGACTCTGATCAACTACTGACACCTCCCACATCAAGAATTTGAACATTGATTTATTACATATTAGTCTCTTCGACTATTCCAAACTTCTGTGGGATGCACATTTCTCTCTTTATCTATGCATGTGTTGCAGTTGCTTGTTTTGAATACATTGGGCTTCTTTTCCAGCCTGAGAAAACAAACGAATTTAGGTGGAGCGTATATATATATATATATATGCAATAAAGTTAAACAAAAAGTAATTAAAAATAAAATTTAATTATAAATGAAACGTTGTTTGTTTTCCTGGGTTATAGATGAAACGAAACGTTGAACAGTGAACATAACCATCACTTGGTATGTTTTGATTAAGATCATAATAAGGTCCGTAGGCTTCATTCATTTCCATCACAATGCTGGAGGTATGAGAACCGTTTAAATAAGCAGACCACGTAAATGCGACAAACTCTTAGGCCTCGTGGATCGAATTGCATCGTCTCAGATCTGCTGGTCAATGTGATCACTTGGGCCTTACTTATCCGACGTTTCAGCCATGTTGTCGCTCTGTCTTTCATGTTTATTTGACTCTGTCGATAATTGGGCCAAGCACTGTAGATGGCCTAGAATTAATTGTGAATGCGATAAAGTATAAAATATTTAACTAATACGGTGATTGGATTAAGTGGAAGGAACTAGATTGACTTTGAATAAAATCAATAGTTTGAATTTTGTATATTGAAAAAGGATCATGTTGAAGAAATGCTCTCCGTTATAGGCTTGAAATGGCTGCACCAATACCATACCATACCAGGCTAGTAGCTAACCCGAGGTTTGGTCTAGATAACACCTTAGACTAGGCATGTTGGCATGAGGTTTGGTCTAACCTGCTGATAACCTGACACAAGACCAAACCATGCTTGGCTTACTGGGCTAGAGACTGGTCTATCGAATTTGAATGTTAATTAATGGGCTTGGGAGTTAGGGCAGGAAATAAAAGATGAGCCGAAAGAGAGCTTGAGGAAGAAAGATCGCATAGCAAAATTTTCAATCTATAAAAGAGGAGAAGTTGATGAACTAGGTAGGGCCTCGCAAGGTGAGATCTGGAAAAGGGACGGCAAAAAAACTCAAAACTTTCACCCTTGTTGTCGACAAACATCTAGAATCTACATCTTTCATCATCGTTGGTGACAAGACATGGAGATGAAGGAGAGTGGAGATGAACCGAAGATTTTCCTTGCTACTCAATGAATAATTAAACAAAAAGATGAAGAAGATTAAGAGGGAAAGTATGATGTGAGAGGCGAGATGAGGAGCAGAAATAATTCCTCATGAGAAAAGAGGGAGTATTTGATGCTAGAGGGGATAAAGAATATGGGAATTTTATTTAAGAAAATAAAATAAAATAAAAGACTCTGGAGATGCTTTTATAATATAACACGCATATAATATTTATATATATATATATATATATATATATATGATACTAGTTATAAACCACCGGGTTGGATGGATTGGATTGATTAGTAGGAAGGTCAATTTGATACCCGGGCTTATTCCGAGTGTCCAACCCGATTTGGTCTAACCCAAACTTGATTCATTTTTTTTTTTTGCTTGCTTGGACTGGACTAAATGAGATCAGGTCGGATTGGGTTGACTAAATTACCAAGGTTAATGCATCGCCCTAATAGGCTACAACCAACGATGCTCAAGTTGTAGGATGTCGGATAACTGTATAAAGAAAATATTAACTCCGTGTTTTCATTTTCTAAAAAATAATTTGTTTATTTTGACAACTCGCCGCACATTTAATTCAATGCATATTTCCAATGTTGCGTAGGTTTGCATTAAAAAAAAATTGATGTGTGGGCCATAATTAAAGTGGTTAGTGCGTGTTTGAAAGTTTTTAAACGAATATCCTTGTATCCGAGTAATAATATCCCACGCAGAGACTGAAATCCTTCGTAGCTGGTACAAAGTTCTTCTCCATGAATTCCAAGCCTAGTGCTGATCCAAACTTCGTCTTATCTGCCTCAACCACCCAAGATGCTATTATGGATCCACTTGCATCCAAATAGGAAGCTGACTCGCTCAACCGAAATGCTTTCAAAGTAGATGAAGAAATCATAGACGAGGGAACAAAAAGCAAACATTAACAAGTTCAACCAATGGACAAGTCCGATAGCACTCCTGACGTAAAAGCAAATCCAAGCAAAGAATAATTAATCTAGGGAATCAAAGCATTTAAAACTCACATTTCTTACAAAGAATCTTTGATAGGTTATAATGAATGATATGGTATCAATGAAGGGAACGACAATGAGTACATAATGATACTTTAGCAAAGGAATTAGAGCAAAAGTGGACTCCCTTGGAATATACTAAGAAATTGATGGAATCAGTATCCTAGTGCTCAGAATTCAAATGAGGAATGGAAGAAAATATGCACACCTCATATGGATGTTTGGTCACTAACACTCTAGGAATACAACTTAACTAATCATAAATCTATCAAGCCAATATTAGCAAAGATGTAACAGATTAAAGACTTTGAACTTATCAATTTGGTTAATAGCTACTATATAATCAAAACCAAGAATCAAGCAGCATATCAAAGCATTCTCAACGGAGGTCCATGGATAATTTTTTATCATTGCATTATGGTTCAGCGTCAGTCACCAAGCTTCAATCCTAGCACAAATAACCTTGAGAGATAGCACTTTGGATAAGACTAAACAATATTTCTATTCAATGCTATGACAAATAGATCCTATGGAGAATAAGAAATTGCATAGGCAGAACATTAAAGGTGGATATAAACACACTCTCAGAAGCTGATGCTAAGAACAAGTCTGGTAGAATAGAAAGGAAAAAATTTGTATAAATTAGTGCTGAAATTGATCTTCAAAAGAAACTTGTGCCCAAAATTCTTATTAGAGATGAACTTTATGATGTAGAATGTGGAAGCTTAAACATTATTATTTTTTGGGTGTGGTTGCTATGGCCACAGCAAAAATAACTAGCCATATAAAAACTTGATGCATACAAAAATGTTTCACTGCAAGTGTACAGGTTAGAATACAATATATTAGTGCGTCAAGGTTGATCTTACAAGGAATCAAGCACAATAGTAATTAGGCAATAAAGTTTTCACTTTTATTTACGTTAAACAAAACCAATTAAAATCAATTAATTAACTAAAGTTAAAAAGTGAAATAAGTAAAATACAATGAGATTCTTGATCTAACAACTGCAAATGTCCAAGAAAACCTAAAGTTACTAATCCCCTACTAGCTTCATAAATCTTACTTTTTACCCAATTAATTAATTTTAATGCTAATTTTGTTAATGTAGAGTATTGATGGCTATAAGGGCCTTTCGAACATCAAATAACACTTTCTTAAATTAATTATATTATTTCTAACAAAATTATTCAAGAGGCAAATTCAACTCCAACTCACTTGAATTTGATTATATGGAGCACTTAGGTGTGTTTCTATCCTAACTGCAAATTAGATAATAATTTAATACCAAATTACTCAATCTAAGGGTTCAAATGAGATTTTCCTTCATTAATGAAAAAACCCAACACCCAAATTCATATTTACTAGTGGCCAAACATCAAATAGACAGTTAAATGCAAGATTGAGCAACCAAATCAACATTAAGCATAATTAATGTATAAAAACAATCTCTAATCTACCAACAAGTTCATAGTTACTCTAGGTTAAGTAAAATTAGTCACTAAAAGCCATTAAATCAGCAACATTCAATAAAAGATACATCAAAATGTAGAGAAAAGGAAGAAGAAAGCTTAAGAGGGATGATTTCTGTCACAAATCATAAGACTCAAATGTTTCCCAAGCTTTTACAACTCTTCCTCCACCTTAAAATGCTCCCTTGGTGTGCAGCTGCTGGTTCAAGATGATCTGAAACAATAATGATAGTCAGAAACCCTTAGAACATGATTTTAACTAAAGCTATACATTTTGCTGAAAACTGGTCTGATGTTGTGATATCCAAAATTAGCACTGCAGTATCATTGAGCATAATTTAAGTTGTTGTGGGCTTTAAAATTGCTAGCTTTGGGCCTATAAATTGGGCAACCCTATATGAATAAAATATAAATTTAATGCCACAATCGATCTAATAACTTCTACAATTGTCTTGAACTTTATCCACCTCAATCTCACAAATAATTATCTAATTAACAATATATTTGCTAATTAACTGCACAAAATAACTTCTGATTGTATTCAAAACTCTATTAAATTCATTTAAATATTATAAGTTATCAAGTCCTGAGAACAAAAATGCAAAGAAAAAGAAGAGCAAGATTGACGCTAGCAATCCTAATCAAGGTAACAATCAAAACACAATGAGACAACAAGAAGCCCGGATAACTAAAGAAAAGAAGGCTAAATCGCTAGAGGGGTTGTTGGAAGCTTACCCATTAAAGGAAATATGTGGAGAGTGGATAAAATTTTGACGACTAGCCCACGCATGAAACTTAAAGCTTCTAACGGTTAATAGACCAATCCAACCAAATCAAGGATCTAACCCATAAAACAGGTCTAGATTTGATGGCCTAATCGATCTAGAGCATAAGGATGATGACAAGACGAATAATTCAGCTACCTCCAATAGTCCACCTATGAAACCCCCAACTAAGATTGTCAAAAAAAGTATAGAGAAGGAAAGATTTGTTAAGGAACAAGAGAAGTCACACATGAGAGAATGATATAGCAGCTGAAGCCTTTGGCAAAGATAAGAATATATCTGATTTGGATGAGGGCAAGAGACCAACTTGAGTTGGGCCTGACTTCAATTAGGATAGCCTAAAATCAATAACAATAGACAAAGTTATAACATCTCAAAAATTTAAACTAACAAAAGTAAGCTAGAAATTAATTGAGATTAATGTGGGGTTAAATTTTGCGGACTTTTCTCTAAGTCATGTTGTTAGAAAAGGGAAGAAAATAAATGAAGTTAAGAAGAATTGAATTAAATTATTTAAGATATTATCACAACTTAGCTTATTATAAATATTTTAATATTATGAACATTTTATTGAAACAAAAATATACAAATTTGGTTTAACTCTTTGAATTTTAGGAGGAAATAATAAAAATTAATAAGCAAATAAGTGAAATATAAAATCAAGAAATAAAGGAATAATAAAATAGATAATATTATGTATGTAGGTACGTGCGCGCGCACCTTCACGGGCTACAAGGGTATAGGGTTATTAAAAAAAGGTGAATTGGGGAAGTGATGTGGGACCCACACCACCTATTTTAAAATTCCTAAAGGCGAGCTTTCATTTTTGCTTTTTCTCCCATTCATCTTCTCCGGCGTTCAAGCGTAAGAGATTTACACTAGGACGTAATTTTTTTAAGGTTAAACTCCATTATCAAATATTTTTAATATGATTTGAGATTTTTTAAAACTAGATAAATTTTATAAATATTATTTTGAGTTTATTTCTCTACTTTATTTTTAATTTTTGATAGTGAAAGATTTGAAATTTTTTATAAATTCAAATTTATAGTTGTTTTGACTATGAAAAAAGTTTTGACCGTCATAGAGAGATGAAATAATGTTGTTAGAAATATATTTTTGTTGCTGGAGCAGTGGGTATGAGTTATTTAAGCATTTTATCTGAATTTTTATTGATTCAAGCAAATCCTAAGTTGTAAATAGACAGTGTGAGGATTATGTTAGTGGTTTATGGGTTTAATTAGGCTTATTAGGGTTTAATGAAGCTAATGAAATTATTACATAAATCGTGGCACACCTTTTTTTTTTTGCTGTATTGTTTTTTGTTTTCAATTTTATTGTAAATGATTTGACTTGTGAAAGATTTCATGCTTCCACATACATTGTTAATTCTATTTTTTTTTAATAATGAAGCTGTATTGAGGTGTTTTAAGTTTTCAAAACTTAAAATCCCGTTTGTAACGCTTACAAACTTGGCAATTTTTTTTGAGTTAGTCTCTTGATTACCTTGTTCTTGTAGTTGAGTGAGAATTAGTAAGGAAGACCTTATATCTAGCTCCTCTTTTTACACTTGGAATAATACATGTAAAATTTAAGTTGAATTCATGGCTCATGTTGATTGAAAAGTTAGCAAGGGAGACCAAAATTCTTTTTAGTACAATAAATGGTCCTCTCTCTTGGAACCTCTTGTTAAATATGCCTTCCTAAGTGCTAAGCCTATCCTCCATGCAAAAGTCTTTGATCTACACAATCCCTTAGGAGGATGGAATTTTAACCTCTTAAATTGCCACCTTCACCCTGGGGTGCTGAGTCATACTGCACTTGTGCAACCACCTAGCCCCTATAGTGATAAAGATGTCCTTATTTGGAAACCTTCTTCTAATGGAAACTTATTTATTAAATTTGTTTATAAGGCCTTGGTATCTCAAAAGGATCAAGCCAACACTGATATCTGGTTTAGGATTTGAAAGTAGCCTGCTTATGAAAAAATAAAGTATTTTCTGTAGAAAGTTGCATGGGATAGACTTCAAATCAATTTCATAAACATCAAAGGAAATCTTCAACAAACATGAACTTTTAGGTGCAACTCACCTGATTCCTTAATTCATATTATGTGAGACTGTAAAGAAGCTAGTAATGTTTGACTTAAACTTGTTAAACCTTCTAAACTTAATACATTATTCTCTCTTTCTGTGCATGATTAAATATTTTAAAATGCGAAAATCAAGGTCGGCAACTTGAACACGAAAAGAATCTCATGGCAAAGGCTTTTTACTTAAATCTGTTAGAACATTTGGAAAACATGGTGCAAAAAATATTTATTTTGAAGAGATCAATTAGAACATAGACATTTTTTTTTCGAGCACCCAACAAATTATCAATGATATGAGACTTCAATTAAGAGTTGGTATCTCGTGACGGCGAAAGATTTGAGGTACAATGGAGACATCCGGAAGCAGGTTGGATTCGCCTTGATGTTGACTTCTCTGTCAGATCCAATGGAGCTGCAACTTGTGGTGGTATCACACAGGACAACAAAGGTAATTGAATTAAGGGTTTTTCAAACATCTTAACTACCAATCTAGCGCCACTGTGAAACACTTGAGCATCTTAAAAGGGCTTCAACTTTGTTGGAATATGTGATTTACTAAAATCAATATCCCTTCTAATTCTATAAAAGCTCTCTCACTTATTTAGCATAATTTCTCTGATAATCACCTTCTTTTATAAACTATCAAGAAAGTTAGAGATTTTGTCATGAAAGATTGAATCATTACCTTTGATCACATGTTCAGGAAAACTAATAGACGCATTGACATGCTCCCTCACTAGGTCTCCCAAGAAAATTTAGATCTTGTTATTTTTAACCATCCACCTTCAGGTTGCAGATCCTTCATGGAATCTGACATGACCTACTTTTTATTTCCCGTCGCATGTGTTTTTCATGGCTTTATATTAAAAAGAAAGTTTTAAAACAGATGAAAGAGAAAATTGATAAAAAAATATATAAACAAGAAAATAAACAAATAGTACCATGATTGTTATTTTATATAAAAATATATTATATTTCATATAATTTTATTTAAAAAAAAGAGCTATTCACATTTTCACAGTTTAAATTAGTCCATACTTACACATACATATGATTTTATTCATAACAATAAATTGGAGGAAAAATTATATTCAAATTAATTTCGTGAAAACAATTTAACATCAAATTATTTATTAAAAATATATTTTCACGTCATTGTATTTTAAAACCAAATAATTTAGTAAAAGTATATTAGAACCATATAATTTAGTAAAAAAATCTATTTGAAAATTAAAAGTGAATAATTTTCTAAAGTCAAATATAATAATATAAAATAAAAAAATTATTAACTCATTTAATCGAAATTAGAATTCAACAACAAAAGGAGAAAAGCGACGAGTCGCTCCCAGATTTGGTGCTGATATTGCTCCGCCAATGGAATGGAATCAGGTAAGTTGCAGAAATTGAAGAAAACAAAGAGGCTAGCTGATGAAAAGAAGAGAAAATTCCTAAGATGAGTTGGCGATGAATCTTGTACAAATAATATATGCAAGCTGTAAATTTGTATTTGAAGACAACAATAGGGAAAAGCGGCAGACACAACTCAAAATCTTTCCACGGATGGAAAGAAATTTTGAGAAGAAAATATGATCCATCACACATCTTATTTTCTTTTATACTTCCCTTTTTCCTATTTTTCTTTCCTCATCCAAAAGGAAAAAAATATTTTCTCTCATATTTTTCCTTTACATTTTTTCCTCACATGTTTTTCTCTTTATCCAAACAGAATATAAGAGAAGGGATGAAATTTTTTAAAAGAATAATGTTTAAAATTTAGAAAGCGTACATGAAATACTTTTTTAATATAAAATTAGAGCGTTAGAAAATATTATTTAATCTAAATGATAAAATATCATTCTTAAGATGATAACATGTTCGAAAAAATACTCTCTAGTCTCAGGATCACATGGTCCATGCAATAAGACAACATCATGTTGGGGGATGATACCGAGAGCTCCTGCCTTGGGCCCTTGAGCGGATATTGATTTTTTTTATCAATATACTGCAAACAGTAAAAAAATATTAATAAAATACTGCACTGTGAAAAATATTTATTCAAATGCTATATTAAAAATCATTCATATTGGGAATGAGTTTGTGGGTATGAAAAAATCATTCAAGCCAAGAATGATTTTATAATCGGAAACTATTTTTTAACAAATGAAAGGTGAACAATTTTAGCATTTTTATTGATATGATATTTAATTCATTGTTAACAATGAGGATATCTGCTTTCCCTTCTTGCTTTGCTTTTTCTGCATGATTCGTTTAAGCATGGGATAGATGGCTAATATTGGTCTAATAGAACATCTGAGTACTTGTAATGATATCAAAGACATACCTAATAGTGAATCCAATGTATTAGTAGTGATACTAGGTATGTAGTAAGTTTTTTATCTTTTCCACTAGTACCATTGAGTAGGAGTAGGTGAGTTGAAAAGTGATGATGATGAGAGTGGTACATAATGATGCTCAAATTGAATAGGATTGGGAGAGGTGAAAGGGGGTGATGATAATGATAGGTTAGCATGTAATGAAATTGACTAAAATTTTGAGGCTCTTATTTTTCTACATTTTCATTTTTAATTGATGGTTGGGTAGATAAATAGCTATCGCATTGTTTGCTTAGTATATCTTGAAAAATTTGTAGAAGAGGCAACTGAACTCTTGATAGAGTATACTGAGGGTTCCTGTTAAATTGTTATTCTTTCATTACAAGTAAGATGTTGCATTGATCGTGAGCAACCATATCTCAATAATTAATGTAATGAGAACATTTTGAATGATAATTAATTATTAGCCGGTATAAATTCTTCGTTATGTCAACTTAAAATAAACAATAAGACATTATTAGAAAAAAGATGGTACTAGTCGAAGAAGGTAAAAAACTTATCACATACCTAATATTACTACTAATATGTTAGATTTATTGTTGGGTATATTTTAATATTATTGCATGCACTCAGATGTTCTGTCAAATTCGAAAGCCGGAGGAGCATTAATAATATTAAGTGACTATTTATCTTATGCTTCAATGAATCACGCAGGAAAGTAAAACAAGAAAAAAAGCAAAATTCCACAATTAACAATGAATAAAATGTCACATAAATAAAAAAGTTAAAATCATTCACTCAATAAATGATTTTACTTTTCATTAAATAAAAAAATAATTTTTTATTATAAAATTATTCTTGACCTGAATAATTTTTTTATATAATAAATTTGTTCTCAATACGAATAATTTTTAATATAGCATGTGGGTTTTTTACGGTGCAGTATTTTGATAATATTTTTTTTTAAATGTTTGCAGTGTGTTGGTAAAAAATTTCAGACATCACACAAGGCATGCGCTCAAATTCCATGTCTTCCATGATGTTCGCCACGTCGTAGATCAGTCTGGCACATCAGTTTGCCTAAAAAACTCCGTCATCCAACGTGGCTACCTTAGGTGCTTCTAATCAAACAACCAAACTACGCTAAATTTTGGTTTTTGAAGATTACTTTTGACATTTGATTTTAATAGCCTTAGACACCATGAGGAGTTTTTTTTAATTATTTTATAATTTATAATTTTAACAAGGGACATAAAAAACGCAGCTCCTGCCCACAATTTTTTCTTTGAAAATATATTTTTTTGGAATAAATTTCTCAAGAAATATATCTGAGATAGAATTCAAGCCATAAACTGGTCTGTTTAGAAGTGGTCAGCATGCCACGTGTCGCACATTCTCTATTAAACCACCAGGATAGAATTATCTGATTTATTATTATTTTTAACCAGATCTGATTTCTCCTTATCATCAAAAGAGAAAAAGAATTATCAGATTTCTCCGGAATATTAAGAAAAAAGAGAGAATTATCTGATTTCTCTTCCCGGGCCCCACTTCGTGTCCTCTTTGGTTTTATTAGATCCGAGCCGTTGAATCGAATCCTCATCCTTCTAGGAATTAACCTAGGGTTTCCAAAAGCCACTATAAAACTCACACTGTTTCGTATTGGCCGGTGCGGTGCAGGTAGAGACTGCCCTCCCAAAAAGAAAAAAAAACCTTCCCGTTTCTGGTTTTTCTTTGCGCGGCCACCGTTCGGATCTCCGACGGGTTTATCCCTTTTTATTCATCTTTATTCATCGTTACTTACGCAGAAAATCCATAAACTGTCATAGACACTTTGTTAGATCACCAGTGTGTATCTTTTGATAATCATCTATTCAGGATTTAAACTGTGTAACTGTCGTTTTCCCTCTCTAAAAGTTTTTCATCCTCAACTAGAGGGGGGGTGTAGGCCTGAATACCTCAAAACACCAAATTTAAAGGCGCAGGTTTAGAAGGAATAGACGGAGGCTTCTTTGTTGTGTGCGAGATGGCGCAAATGCAGGTGCAGCATCCGAACCCCTTGTCGGCTGTCAATGGTGTAGCGCCGGCTCCTACCGGGAACCAATTCCCGGGTGCATCCTTGTACGTTGGGGATCTTGACCTGGACGTGACCGATTCTCAGCTCTACGATCTCTTCAATCGGTTGGGGCAAGTTATTTCTGTTCGAGTATGCAGGGACGTCACCAGCCGTCGATCTCTTGGTTATGGTTATGTCAATTACAGTAATACTCAGGATGGTCAGTCGTATCTCTTTTATATTTTGCTTTAATTAGTCTTTACTGTAATGTTATATTATGTGCTCGCCTGCCAACGAAAATTGTAGCTATATGGTTATTGATCCGTGAGATGTATTTCGTTCTGTTTACCTCCGAAATATTTTCCTCAGAGCAGCAGTCACTGAATTGTTGAAACTTTGTTGTGGACACATGTCTTAAACTTTTGCAGGCGATTCCTTATGAATAATATGTAGTTGCTAATAAACTTTGCATTGTGGGTTGTTTTGTTAGTTCTTATTTGTAACTGTGGAATCACCCTTCTATCACACACACAACTACTAAAATTGCACAGATAGGAGAAACGATGGATAGGGGTTAGTGATTACTTATTATTTGTTGTCATATTTATCTGCAGCGGCCAGAGCAGTGGATGAACTGAATTTCACACCGCTGAACAACAAGCCCATCAGGATTATGTATTCCAACCGGGATCCTAGCAGTCGGAAGAGTGGTGCTGCCAATATATTTATCAAGGTACTTCTACGAGTGGTGATCATTTGGTGTACTATTTTTCCTGTCAGTTGTTTTAATCTCTTTTTAATAATGCGATTTCCTGTTCTAACGGTGGTGCAGAATTTGGATAAGACAATTGACCACAAGGCTTTACATGATACTTTTTCTGCTTTTGGAAATATTCTTTCTTGCAAGATAGCAACAGATGCATCTGGCCAGTCCAAAGGCTATGGGTTTGTTCAATTTGACAAAGAAGAATCTGCACAAAATGCCATTGACAAGTTAAATGGCATGCTTTTAAATGATAAACAGGTCTACGTAGGGCATTTTCTGCGAAAGGAAGATAGAGAAAGTCTTTCTAACAAGGAAAAATTTAATAATGTCTATGTGAAAAACCTGTCAGAGTCAATGATGGATGAAGATTTGAAGAAAATTTTTGGAGAATATGGTACCATTACTAGTGTTGTGGTAATGAGAGATGCAGATGGTAAATCAAAATGTTTTGGTTTTGTGAATTTTGAAAATGCAGATGATGCTGCCAAAGCTGTTGAGTCACTTAATGGAAAGAAATTTGATAATAAGGAGTGGTATGTTGGAAAAGCTCAAAAGAAATATGAAAGAGAGCTTGAGTTGAAAGGACGTTTTGAGGAGGTTATGAAGGAAGCACTTGACAAATATCACGGCACAAACTTGTATGTCAAGAATTTGGATGATAACATCAGTGATGAGAAATTAAAGGAACTGTTCTCTGGATTTGGTACAGTAAAATCCTGCAAGGTAACTAAATACAATACTCCCAGTATATTTTTTGGTCAAACTATCAAATCGTCTTCACAGCAAGTTTTTAATAAATGCAGTTCTCTTGACTTGAAATATCAGGTTATGCGAGAACCAAATGGAATAAGTAGGGGATCAGGATTTGTTGCCTTCTCGGCTCCTGAAGAAGCCTCTCGGGCTGTAAGTTATTATCTTTCTGTGACAATTTCATATCTTTTTAACAAGGAACTAGTATATTCATTCACATATCTGTTTATTCTTCTAGCTTGCGGAGATGAATGGTAAAATGGTTGCGGGTAAACCTCTGTATGTTGCATATGCTCAAAGAAAAGAAGACAGAAGAGCAAGATTACAGGTATTCACGTAAAAAAAATTTATGTGTAACTAAGTACATGTTTCAATTTGTTTTTTAAAAAACTATTATTTTTATTTGTTATTTCTTGTTTATCCAGCCCAAGTAATTGTTTCTTGCAGGCACAATTCTCACAAATGAGGCCTGTTCAATTGATGCCTTCGGTTGGTCCTCGCATGCCAATGTATCCTCCTGGTGCTCCAGGTCTTGGGCAACAATTTTTGTATGGGCAAGCACCTCCTGCCATGATTCCTCCACAAGTAATTCTTCACAAGTTATATATGCCTTGTGATTTAACTTTATGCAAATAAAATGTAATAGTCATTATGTGTCTCGAAGTTCTGAATAATTTGTGCAAAAACAATGTGATAGTCATTATTCTTTTTATTACCATAGTTTTCACCTTATTACACTGTGCTTACCTTTTGAATTTTTAAATTTTAATCATACAGTAGTGGCTAAAGGTGTGGGTAATTGAAGTATTGTATATTCCTTCTGCATCTATTACATATGTAGGCTGTCTTGAAGATTGCTATTGTCTGCCTTTGTTGTATTTGAAATATGTTGTGTGCTTTGAGTTATTTAAGTAATCAACCTTCTGAACCTCAATTCAGGCTGGGTTTGGTTATCAGCAGCAGCTTGTTCCTGGGATGAGGCCTGGTGGTGCTGCAATGCCAAACTTTTTTGTTCCAATGGTCCAGCAGGGTCAACAAGGCCCACGTTCTGGTGGACGCCGTGCAGCAGGTCCTTTGCAACAATCCCAGCAACCAATGCAACTGATGCAGCAGCAGGTTTGTTCCTGCATTGTTTGCTTGTAATTTTTTCTTTGTGATTCTGCATGACTGATGAGTTAGGTACTTTCTGTGTTCCTTAATTAGATGATTCCAAGAGGACGTGCCTATCGTTACCCTCCTGGTCGCAGCATGCAAGATGTTCCAATGCCAGGAGGAGCTGGTGGAATGCTTTCTCCCCCTTATGACATGAGTGGTTTACCAATCCGGGATGCTGCAGGCCAACCATTGCCCAGGCAGGCATTGGCAACGGCCCTCGCTAATGCGCCACCTGAACAGCAGAGGACCGTAAGTCTTGTTTTCTTCTAACTTTTTGCATTTTAATTAAGCCCCTTGTTTTGCTTTTATTTGCACTGGATGATGAATTTCTGTCATGCTGACTCCATCTCACGAATGTTTGTGTAGATGCTGGGTGAAGCTTTATACCCCCTAGTAGAACAGCTGGAGCATGATGCAGCAGCTAAGGTAACAGGCATGCTTTTGGAGATGGACCAGCCTGAGGTGTTGCATCTTATTGAATCACCAGAAGCTCTCAAGGCTAAAGTTGCCGAGGCCATGGACGTTTTGAGAAATGTTGCTCAGCAAGGTAGCAGCCCAACCGATCAACTGGCTTCGCTCTCTCTTAATGATAATCTAGTTTCTTAAGAGTTTGTGAGGTCGATTGATTGCAATCTATGCAGTCTGGTTACTTGCGACTGCTCCAACCTTTTCCTAGACATTGATGTCAGTCAATGCATAGGGAAGCTATGTTTTGTTCTTAACTATGGAGTATTCTATTTATTGGTTAGGCTTAGTTTCATTTGCGGGATCCTTTAGTTTATTTATTTGGTCGAGTTTGCTTTTAGCCTTTTATTGCAATGTAGTTCTACAGGATTGTTTTGCTCGATTTGACGGTAATTCTTTCAGATGGAGTTTTGATCTTTTGTTCCTATCTTTAGATTGGTTTGGTTTGTTATTTTTTTCGGTCTTTTTGATACACCCTTGGTTTGGGATAGCTTTTTGTTTCTCCGCGTGGGGCAAAGTACATGATGTTCCCCGGGGAAGGAATATTATTCCAGAAACTTTGTTAGCTAAACTTAAGGTTGTGATTTTTCAGTTTTTTCAAACATTAAATTGAGAAATTTATGCCCACCACATTCTTCACGAGTTAGCCAAGCTCCTCTCACTTAAACTGCATGTCAGGCTCCGTATTTTTACCGAAAGTTCGTGCTGACATCAGTTTCCCTCTTATTTTTTTCAATACTAATTTTTTTTGAGTCATACAAATAGTAACTTGTTTTCATTGTAGTTAGAGTTTATACTGTTCCGGTAAAAAGAAATAAATAAAAGTTTCTACGTCGGTAAGTACTATAAAATTTGTAGAGATTATAAAACAAGTTATTCAATTTCTCAAGAAATAAAGTCTGCGAGAGTAGCTTACTTTAGACTATCTTCGATGATGTATTTAGTTTGTTTTCAAATTTTTTCTCCCGTGCTAAAATCAATTTTCAAACTTCAGTAGCTTATGATGCATTTCTTTTGCGTAGATAAGAGATGAACTTTTTTCCCCTTCCTTCTCTTTTCCTCTGATCATGATTGGATCAAAATTTCATTCTTATTTAATATCTTATAAAGTTATAATTATTTTACATAAAAATCCATAAAAAATTGAAATGTACGAACAGTTTTCAGAATACAGACTATTAATAAAATAAAAAAAAATTGTATTATAAAAACATTTTTAAAGAGTAAAGTTTTCTTTCTTTCTTTCATTTTTTTTTTTAACTATGGTTTTAAAAGGCGGCCGAGTTGGGTCATTCCAGGGTTCCAGCATGGTAAATCAAAGGAAGCCATTCAAAAAAAGTCAGCCTCCATCTTTGACCATTGTTGTGTTATCTAGGATTGATGTCCCAGCCATGATCCGATCAGCAACTTACAGTTACTGATCAAGCATCATGCAGCAAAGGGGCATCCTTGTGAATTTATTTTGGTAGAAATCCTTGTAAATTAAAAAAAGAAAAAGGATATGGTATGGTCCAGGTCTTCACCATTATTATATACATAGAGCCAAGTTGGGTGGACTGCGTTTTGCTGCTTGAGAGTTATAACTCAGACATTGATCAACACCCAACTAGACATGAATTCTCACCCTTCCGTCCGACGAATCTCAGAATGCTTCATCAAGCCACCCCTTCCTCTCAATCACCCTGACCCCATCATCTGCTATCTGGTCACTACATCCAGAAAGGCCTCCTCTTCCTCAAGCCTTCTCCTCCCAATCATCCTCATGTCATCGACACTCTTCTCCGCCGCCTCAAGCACTCCCTTTCTCTCGCCCTCCTACATTTCTATCCCCTCGCCGGCCGTCTAGTCACCACACCTCTTCCCTCCTACTCCGTCTTCGTTGATTGCCGCAACAGCCAGGGAGCAAGATTTATCTGCGCCACTCTTGACATGACCGTCTCCGACATCCTCTCCCCCGTCGATGTCCCCTCCGTTGTCCAGTCCTTCTTTGACCATGACAGGGCGGTCAACCACGACGGTCACACCTTACCTTTGCTGTCCGTTCAGGTCACCGAATTGGTAGACGGCGTTTTCATCGGTTGTTCCGTGAACCATTGCCTCGCCGACGGCACTTCCTATTAGAGATTCTTCAACGCGTGGGCCAAAATCTTTCGAGCACTGGAAGGTGATAAATATAACAGTGATGATGTTTCTATTCCCATCTCACACCCGCCGGTTCACAATCGTTGGTTCCCAGAGGGCCTCATCAATCTTCCCTTCAGACATCACAACGAGTTCATAAGCAGATTCGAAGCACCGCCTCTGAGAGAGAGAATATTCCATTTCACGGCAGAGTCTGTTGCGAAACTGAAAGCAAAGGCCAACCAAGAGTCCAACACCACCAAGATATCGTCCTTCCAATCATTATCGGCACTCGCATGGAGGTGCATAACACGGGCGCGGAGTCTCCCCGGTGATAAGGGAACAAGCTGTAAGTTGGCGGCAAATAACAGATCAAGAATGGACCCTCCTCTGCCGCAGGAGTACTTCGGGAACTCGATCCACGCGATAACAGCGGAAACGACGTCGGGGGAGTTGCTAGAGCACGACCTTGGATGGGCAGCGTGGAAGATACATGCGGCCGTTGCGAACCACGACGACAGAGTAGTGCGTGGTTTTGTAACGAAGTGGTTGGAGAGCCCGATCGTGTTTCAACTGGGTCGGTACTGTGAGCCGTACAGCGTGATGATGGGGAGCTCACCAAGATTCGACATGTATGGGAATGAATTTGGAATGGGGAAAGCGGTGGGTGTTCGAAGTCGATACGCAAACAAGTTTAATGGCAAGGTGACGTCATATCCTGGACGTGAAGGAGGGGGAAGCATAGACCTGGAAATCTGTCTTCCCCCGGAGTTGATGACGGCTCTCGAATCCGATCACGAATTCATCAATTCTCTATAAAATGTTTATTCGGATCCAAACAAGGAATCAAGTCGACAGATTAAAATAATAATTTTTGACAATTTTAATTTATTTTGAATGCTTTTCGTTTGTGCAAGTCTTGGAAGAATCAATCAAATTTCAAATAGTCTATAACTCTAAATAAAAGAGAGAGCACGCCGCTCGGTGCCATTCCCACCGAAACCCATTTTCTTAAAATAATAATATGTGGTCTCAACTCTAAGTCTTCTCTAACACACACGCTTTGCATAAATAAATGGAGGATGGCACCTACGCATTCTCTAACACAATTAATTAAATATTATAACATCTGGTGACAATAAATCTTGTAATGTTTAATTGTATTGTGAAGATCTTAAAATAATTGTCTTTAAAAAAATTGTTTAAATTAATTTAGCAGTGTCAATCGTCAATTTCCTGATGATAGAGAGAAGCCGCTGGATTTGGTAAAGATATTATTTAAAAAAAAAATTAAAACTCTCGAGTTGAGAAACATATACGTTTGTGTTAAACTCGTGTCTGTTGTGATGAATCAGTTTGAATAACAAATGCATTCTCAGGTTTCCAATTAGTAATTAAGAATGTTATGAGGTATAAGATGAGACAAGCATACTGGTATTAGTTCTCTCTTTATTGGTTTTTTTTTTTAAAGAATGACAATTAAGGACCTGTTAAGAATATTAATCTCAATTATGGACCGTAAAATTTTGAAATTTCAGTTAAGGATCATGGTCCTTAATTGTGATAAAAAAAATATAGTTTGTGAGGTGGAATTCATTATTGCCACTTGGGAATTCACTAATTCAATTTGAGAAAATTTGTAATGTATATTGTGAAAACATGAAACCTCACTTGGAAATGAAATGTTTAACAAAAAATGTCATTTGAAAATTCATTAACTTGACTTGAAAAAATTTCTAACTTATATTGTGAAAACATGAAACTCCACTTGAAAATTGATTGTTTAATAAAAAACACTAATTTAGACAAGTTACTTTTTATTAATGATTTTCAAGTGAGGTTTTATTTTTTCACAATATACGTTAAAAATTTTTTTCAAATTTAGTTAGTGAATTTTTAAATGGCATTTTTTGTTAAACATTTCATTTTCAAGTGGGGTTTCATGTTTTCACAATATACATTACTAATTTTTTCAAGTTGGGTTAGTAAATTCTCAAATCACATTAGTGAATCCCATTTCAAAAATTATATTTTTTTATCACAATTAAGGACCATGATCCTTAACAGAAATTTCAAAATTTCACGGTCCGTAATTGAAATTAATGTTCTTAACAGGTCCTTAATTGTCATTCTCCCTTTTTTTTCACGGTGAATCTAAGAGGGAGTTCAAGGACACTGATGTGGATTCAGTTTTGGTGCTCATCATGTGGTGAACAATTTGGAGGCCTAGATTATAGAATTTTATTTTATATTTATTATAAAAAATTATAAATTTTTAATAAATCTATCTAATCATCAATTGGACGATACAAATTTAATCTAAATGGTCTAATAAACTATCTATATACACTTTAGATAGTTTGAATTTAAAATTTTTAAGTTGCAACTTTTTCTTAGTCTTTTTAAAGTGCCAGTTTGAAGATCATCGTTATGTTTATTTTTTAGTATTTTATTTAATAAAATAAAAATTTATAAAAATTCTAGAAATGTTTATTATTAAATTGAAATAATTCAAAATACATCTGAATATTTAGTTTATACAAATTTAATATATATTATTCAAAATAATAATAAAATAAATTTACTAAAATTTTATAATTTTTTATAATAAATATAAAAAGTAAAATTTTAAAATTTAAACTGTTCAAATTTTTAATTTGGATGGTTCAAATTGCTCATCAAGTGATGAGCATTGCACTAAAACCAATTTTCCAAAATCATGGTCTACTTGGATGTATTTTGAAAATCAATTTTGACCCCAAAATTGCAGTTTTGGAAATTTTTATTAAAACACCTTAATTTTTTCAAAACTTTCATTTGGAAGAAGGTTAATTTTGTTTCATTTAGAAATCCAATCCCTAATTTTATCAAAGTTAATTTTGAAAAATTTATACAAACAATATTGTTTTTTGATAATTAATTTTTTTAATTGAAGTCTAATGAATTCTTAATAAGAAACTGAACTTGGTTTAGGACTCAATCCGACTACCCAATTAATAAAGTAAAGGGTATTGGGGGTGTTCAGTTTGGACCCATCTCAATTGACCCCGTATCATCTCGATCATATCAGGACGGATCTTGTCCCAACCTGAAAATAATCGAGACGGGACTTTATGGGATCGGACAGGAAAGGAGTTCGGGACGGGACGAGACATAGGATTACCATCGGACGTCCCGTCCCGTCCCGAATATCATATATATTAGTTTTTATTTTAAATATATTAATTATATTAATATAATTTATATTTATATTAATTATATCAATTATAATTTTAATACTTACAATTCTTATTTAAAAGTAAAGTTTTTTTATATTGATAATTTTAATGGCATGGAGTAAACATGGCGATATCTTTCTTTATAATATATTAATTATATTAATATAATTTATTTTTATATATATATATTGAATAACTTTTATTTATAACATATTTCTTGCTTATTTTTAGAAGAGTAATTAGCTTAGTACATCTTCACTAAAGTAGAAAAATAATAATTTGATGTTGTATTTGACTTACCTGTTGTTGCTAATCTTATAACATAAAGATCACCTGTATTTGTTATTATAATATGTAGTTGTGACTAATATAATTCAATAATTAATTTTAAATTATTGTTATTTATGTGCTTGTGTTGTTTAAATTTAAAACTCAATAAATTATATGATTTAAAATTTTAATAAATGTTATTATCCAAATCTTTTTTTGATATTATTCCATTTATCGAGACGACATGATGTCCCGATTTTGTCCCGGTCCCGTTCTGACTCTTAACAGAACAGGATGACTTTCGAGATGGAATGAAATACAGAATTAAAATTTAATCTTGATTTTTTTTTGGGGCCATTCCATGTTCCGCCTCGTTCCATGAACACTTCTAAAAGGTATCACCATCGAGGGTTCAATCCGACTGCTATGAATGTAACTGCATGGGCGATGGTTCGGGGCTCAAGTAACCGTCGTCGTCTAGCCATAACCAAACACGATGGGCGATGGGCTGGCACAGGGGGCAGGCACTCGTGGGTCTTTATTTGGGTTGGGTTGTGAGAATGGGCCTTATAATTTTTGAGTGTAGCATAATTAAGAGCCTATGATCATCAATCATCATCTACTGTACTTCTAGCGCCCAATGAAGGTCGTTAACACCGATGAAACTTAAAAAAAAAAAAAAAAAAGTAAACGTGCCTAGTACATGAATGAATGAATAATGAAAAATACAATTTTAAGTCCTTACACTTTGCTAGCATTTTATTATAAATTTTTATATTTTTTTATTTTTTAATGTTCTGTCATTCCTAAAAAAAATAAAGTGTAGAGATTTAAAGGAATTTAAAACACTAAAAAAAATTTAAAAATTTAAAATATAAAAAAAAGTACAGGACTTTATAGCAGTCCCTCCGTGTTGTTTCTGTCTTGTAGGACTTGAAGATGGGATTTAATTTTAGTTGCGTGACTAGTCATTGTGAGTTTGTGACGTCCAAGTTATGTGGTGTCGCGGCCTTGAGGATCAGTTCAGTTGCTCATTTGCCTGTCCCCTGACTCTTCTCTTATAAATTTCATTCAGCGTAAGTTTAAAATTATAACATTTTAAAAACTAAACTAAAATTTTAATACTGCCAATATGTTCTTGTAACAAGGATGATAGGAGAGGGTAAGTGTATTGGAGACACTTTCTATGAGTGGAAAAAAAACATTAAAAAAGCCAACTAAATCTGGCTTAAATTATGTTCAAACCTGGCCTAAAAATGTAAATTGGGGGCAAAACATTCCTGGTTGTTCAACGTGGTCGTTGACCGTGTCTTGCATGTAGTCACTATTGCTTGGTAGTAAACATAATGCATATATAATTGCCACTTGGAGAAATAGAATCTAAGAATATTATCATGCACCTATTTTGGCCCATCATTGCAATGCTGTACACCCTCTCTAAATCGGTCAACCTATCTCACCGACCTGGCTCTGTAACTTGGGAACAGCAAAAAAATTAGACGATAGCTTCAACTTTTTTCTTAAATAAAACAAAAATTGAAGTAAGTTGAATACTCGAGACTCACGTGCTTTCGGACTCGGAGAACATTAGTAAAAGTATTCATAAATTATTTGCTAATAAAATCCTCGCAGTAATAACAAAATTTGAAATTACAGCTTTGTGAATACGAGTAAAATCCTTATAATAAAATGGGCAATTATTGTCAACGGAGCTTCAAAAATTAATATTGAAAAACATTGACCCAAAAGTCTAGTTACTCTCAGTTTCTGGAATCCATGCACGTTGATATTTGCAGCCTGGATGAAATCAAAATAATTGGGCGTTGGGTGGGTGAAATTTCAATTCCACCCTATTACCAAATTAAAGCGAGTTGTGACATGCCCACACCGTGGTTGACGATGGGTACAGGTGTGTGTGTGTGTGTGTGTGTGTGTGTGTCTGAGCCTGAGAGAAACAATGCAGGCGAATTAATTTTTTTGTAGATACGTGAAGCTATATGCGAGGGAAAGAGAAAGAAAAAGAAAGGAGGAGGGGGTGAGATGGGCATAATGATGGCAACATGTACAGCTTATTTGACAATGCCTCGCCCTTCCTTCCATACGCTAATGTGCAACTGACCCACTTGTTTTTTCTTCATTCATTGCCCTTTTTGCTGTAAATCACTCATCACTCCCCCACTTTCAATGGATTAATTAATTAATTAACTGCTATCTAATCTTTGCCTTCACCGTTTCACATTTACTTTGCAAATCATTCCACCCCCACTATTTTCCTTCCAAGTGGAATTCAATTGCTATACGAGACATGTTTACATTATCTAGAGATTTCATATTTAGCCTGAATAATTTAAAATCATTTAATTTTAAATACATACTCGGCAAATAAATCACACAAGTCAATTAAATCTACACACATATTACGTTTCTTAAAATACATGGTATAAGATATCAAAAATAACGTATCTAGGAGAGACGTGACTTTTCCTTTAATAATTTTAATATATAGACTTGTCCCGGAGCAGATGTGCGTTTAATTTTACCGCATCTGACAATGCTAGTCAATTTCCGCTCTACTGCGGATGTAAATGTGCATTTGTGCGCCTCTGTATAAATGCACACACACATTTGACTTTGAGGGGTTTGTATTGGAAGAGTATATTATTGATTGGTGATTTTTATAGCTGAAAATACACGCGAGTTTAGCCCTTAAAAATTTAAGTCTTTGAATTCAGTTATTTATTTTTAATTTTTTTTAAAAGCCCGACCCTTATATAAAGAGTTCAGTGTCGGGCCCGAAAGCCTTGTTCAAAAAATAAATAAATTAAACATTATAAATTAATTAAAATATTTTAAAATTAAAAAAATAAAATCCACACAATATTTTAAAAATTAACAATATATTTAAAAATCTAAACAATACACATTCATCAATCAAAACTCAAATCCTTCTCATCCTTATCATTTACAAATAAAATATTAAATCCCTCATATGTAAGTAACATTGGACAAACGGGTTACGAGCCATCTTGCACTGACTGGCATTTTTGCGAGTTGGGTTGAGCCAGCCTGCCAGATAAAATGGGTTAGAAAATTCAACCTAACTCATTTTCTAGCAGGCTGGTCAACCCCTGAGTTGGCCCGCAAAAAATTATCAAATTTTTTTAATAATTTAAAATTTATATAATATAATATATATATTTCATATTTTAAAGTAAATTAGTAATTAAAAAACTGTAAATAAATAAAATAAACATAAAATTCAACTAAATAAATTCATTTTGTTAGATTTTTACTATTAATCATCTTCTCGTCTAGGTATGCTATCTTTGTCATTAAAAAAAAAAATTTAATATAAACTCATATTATTTTTTTCATTGAATTTATATTTATAATTTCAATCAATAGATCTTATGAGATTAATAAATAATATATATTTAAAATATTTATATAAAAATTAATAAATCATCTTCACAAACTATAACAAATATTTTATTTATAAATTGTAAAAAAGATTTGCACTATATTTTAAATGTAAAGAATATATTTAAGAGTCATAAATTATATATTTAAGAAATATTATCATTATTGTAAATTTATAAATAGATATAACGTAATTAAAAAATAAAAAATTATTTTTTAAAAATATGTTAGCCCATGGGCTAGCCTGTTTAGCCAGCGGGCTAGCTCGTTTTAATCCAGTGATTTTGCGGGTTGGGCTAACCAAGCTCGTTTTGAAAAACGGGTCAATTTCTTCAACCTAATTTGTCAAATTGTGCAGGTTAAGGGTGTGTTTGGATTAAAAAATTTATAACTGAGGTTGGAAATCAACTAAGGTTAGCAAACTGAGGTTAGAAAAAAAGTAACGTGATTTACGTTTGATATCTTTTTTTCAAAAGTTAGTTGGATAAATTAAAATTTGTTTGGATGATTTGATTCAAAAGCCAGTTGAGATGAATAATGACCAAAATAGACATGAGTTTTGTTATATATATATTTTTGACTAGTTTGATATTTTTAAGAAAAAATTATTAATTTTAAAATTACAATTTTTAAAAAAATTAGATTACAAATATAAAATACATTAATTAGTCAAATATCTTAATTTTTAAAAAGGTAGGATTAAATAATAAAATTTGAAATATTCAAAGAAGCTAAAATAAATTCATAAATTATAAAATATTCAATTCACATTATCTACAATTTAATTTTAGTATGCAAAATTATTTCATTCTAATCTTATTATATTTTCTCCCTTTATTTAATGTTTCACAAATAAAGTTATATTAAGTGGAGTGTATTTTAATTAAATAATGAAATAATATTTTAATTGTTCTTCTTCCTTTACTTTGTATTAATTTATAAATTATAATTAAATATTAAATATTAAATATTAAATAATGAAACACAGCAAAATCATCTTCTTCCTCCTCAACACCGAGCACCGCGCATACACACCTGAAAACACACACAGTGAGCACCTTCTTCCTCCACCTTTTCCTCCTCTTTTTCTCCAAGCCCTTTGTTTCTTCCTTATCCTGCAGAGTCTCCACAAAACCTTTCAACTTCATCTCCCTTCTACACTACTTCCCTCCATCTGATTCTCCCTCTCCCCACCACCAGCATCATCTCCCTCTCCCACCATCGTGCATTTATCGTCTCCCAGCTAGCGTGAAGAATGCGAGGGCAAGGTGAGAGAATATGGACCAAAGAGAGGAATTTGACAATAAATGTCTAGCCAATGTTCATAACGTGCGTCAAAAAAGCTTCCCTGTCTGGCTTCGCAATTAACGCTCGTTCTGCAGCAACGCTCAGTTCAAAAATTTTTTTATCCAAACATGTTTTAATCAGCTTTTTTCATTTCAACTGAAGTTGGAGTCCTTCTAACCTCAGTTAACAAGTAATCCAAACATGCACTAAATAGGCTAGTTTACAGGCTCAACTTGTTTTTTTAATTCTAGATATAAGTGTAATTGTTGAAGATTAAGGTAAAAATTCAATGTTAATTAACTTTATAACTTCTTCTTGATCATCTACAATAAATATTAACTAAATTGTGTTATTATCATCAAATATATGTATGTATGTGCATATATATATAAAATAATCAGACTTATCAAGACTTGGAGAGCCGTCCGGGCTTTAGCCCTTTTTTACAGGACTTATTAGGGCCAGGCCCTCGAGCCCAATTCTTTTAAAAAAAAATAATTTCTAAAGTTTAAATTCTTATTTAAATAAAACTTATAAGCCTGGTTCTCCAACTTCAGCTCTAGTAATTCTGATTCTTCCGGCAGCGGGTAACAACTAGTTATGTATAATGTGCAGGTTGTCAGAAAACGTAAAAAAGTAACGTCAATGAAAAAACAGTGAAAACAATATTAATAAAGAAAATAGAGAAACAAGGGAGTGAACCGCTGGGAACAGCGTGGGTGACTTGTGATGTTGGCTTTGGAGGGAGTTTCATTATTCTAATGATATTGTGTATTGGAATCTTTGGGACTTCGATGGCCATGCGGTCTGCTTTTGCAAGTAGTCATGCAAGCGAGCCGAATGAGGGAACCCACAACTCCCTAGCGTGGCCTCAACCCAATAAAATATTCATTTAGTCACTCACATGGCAATTATTTTTAAAACAGCCCCATCTGATTTGAGTGGGTTGGGAAACACAAGGTGAGTGGGAAAGAAAGACAATAAAATGGCCAAAATTCACCCAACATCACAATGTCTAAAACAACATCCTAATCCAATCTAGAGACGTTAAAAAAAAAAAAGAAGGAAAGAGCCTTCTTTACCCTCCTCTCCTCTTCATATTTATTCGAACACGCGACATGTAAGGCAACCAATAACCTACATGATATTCGAACACGTGGCATTTAAGATATGTGGACTTTTAAGAAGCTGACTAGTTCCTATTGACAGCACTCTAGGCCAATTGTTGCGTTGTATATATGAAATAAAAGGAAAAAAAAAAGGAATATAGACTGGGAAAAAATTAAAAGAAAGAAAGGCGAAGGGTGGGGCGGAGCCTGCCAAAGTACTGGAGAATTTTAGGTCCGTGTATTTATTCAGCACTCATTTCACGCCTCTTTAAAGCAAAGTAAAATCATACATAAAATTGGTTGTGGTTTCAGCAGGTTAAGAGCCCGAAACACTGCAACTTGCCTCTCATCATCCCTGCTAGCCATACGTTACTATTTGGTTAAGTTACACCTAAAATTGTACACACGGGACAGCGAAATTGAGCGACCTTGTACACCATGTTTCTTTCTTCTTCTTCTTTTATGGTCATTTTATTAAACCGAGGCTGCATAATTCAAGAGGAGAAATAAAAAAGTCCAGCGGCGATGGGCAGTCAAAAATCAACATCAATGTCCAAGGAAGCGCCAAGATTTTGGGTAGAAAATGGGGGAAAAAAAGAAAAATGCAAGTCATGAAGGTGTGGGTCCGCCGCGATTAAAAATAGAGCCACGTGTAAAATCATGGAATTTGCTTTTGCTCATTGTTATGACATACAAATCAAATGGGGCCCAAATCACAAGGGAGGAAAATGAAGGAGGCATGGCATGTGAACGTGAGCGAGCGTGCGGATGGGATGGTAAAGGGGAAGGTAGGGAAGGGAGGGAGGGTGGTGCTTGGCGTGATAGAGATTGAAACGAGGAGCGACGCACACACCAGAGGGGCTGTGTTCGGCGCGCATTGGAAGCCGAGTCTTGCACTCTACTGATAATGATAATCAATCTATTAATCTCACTCTTCCGCCCTCATTGACTCATTCATTTATTGTTGTTGTTACGGTTTTGAATTGGTTCATTTTGCGAGGGGGAGATGCATGCTGGGGGAAAACAAAAGGGAAAAGAGGTGAGCTTTTGGAAACGGGCTTTGGCTTCCTTTCCTTGTCACTCATTACCCTACCATATTAATCCAGATTTTATTTTTCCCTTTTTCAAAATCTTTATAATTATTCACGTCTTAGTTGTAAATTACTGTCCGTCTCTCTCTGTAGGGTCATTTTGTAAATTCAAAAGATTACTGTCCTCTTTAATCTCTCCCTTTTCATTTTTTCTCCCATTGCTCTCTATCTCACTTCAATCCTCCACCACACCATCCGAGGCTCTCTCTCCTTGTCCCTTCCCATTTCTGACTCCGTGTTCTGCCCTCTTTGTTTGCCCTGGAAGGAGGGAGGAGGGAACGCTCGTCCAATCCAATCCAAGCCGCCGGCCGCCGCCATGGGCGCTTCCCTTCTTTTCCTTCTTTCTCTCGCACGTCGTCCTCTGATTTTGCGGTAGATCGTCCTTTTCTTAATGCTTTCGTCTGGTGAGTTCCTCCCCTCTCTTTTCTTTGTTTTTCATTATCTTGGGTCTGATCAATCGGCGATTTTGCGGAATCAATGAATATCAAGTTTTATTCCCCTTTTTATTTTATAAATATTTTATTTTTTTTTAATTTTTCGGATTTCATCCTTGTATTGATCTTCTGTGATGATTTGGGGCTTTCCTTGTTGCTATTTTAATTTTTGCTCATAATCTTGAACCGCTTTGTGTGTTGAATTCTGCTGGTTTTTGTTGGGTCTTCTGTTCACTTGTTCATAGCTGGAAACGTCTAATTCAAGCTAGTCTTGAAGGTTTTGTATCCAATTTTGTGCTGTCAATGATCGAGCTGATCTTACGGAGACTGTAGTTCTTATTCCGCTTGGCTCATCTTATCCTGCAAAATGAGTTGACTTTAATGTGTGCTAACCATATGGTCTTTTTCTTCTTTGGGTGAGTTATTTTCTGCGACTTTTATCAATGGGTTATGGTGCATTTGTGGAATTCATTTTACCTGCTAAGCATCTATGTTACTTGAATCTTAAGTGATGGAAGAGTTTTCAGTGGTGGTAGATGTGATGTCTGGTAATGCGTATGCATTCTCCTTCCTGGGGTTAATAAGTAAGCATGCTTCCCACTATCCTTGGTTCTTATTTGTTGACTTTATTGACGGACGTGGCTTTGGTGTATTGAGCGGCATCTATTTTATCACTTTGTGGCATTATGTACAATCTTGGCATTGTGACTATACATAAGCTACATTATACAGATGAGCCTGGACAGTGGTTGATTTTTGACAATTTACTGAAGCGGATGCAGATAACATCTTTTGTCAAGGAGTACTCTACCTCTAGACTGCTCAGACATTTTTACCGTTGCTGCATCTTTTCAACCGATAGATAACACTGATAAAAGCCTTTTATTTTTCACATCATGGGTCTGAGCTGATTGCGCTTGTTGTATTCATTTCTCTGCTTATTTAATGTTGCCACTGCAATACAAGGTCAACAAAAATATGGGATTGTGAAGGATTTCTGTATATAATGATGATTTTGAAACATTAAATAATTGTTGCTTTCTGATGTGGAGAAAGATGCAAAATTGCTTTCTTTCTTTTTTCGGTTTCTCCGAGTTCAATGTGATAGAATGCATCAGTTAATTCATTATCAATTTGTATAATTAATCTAAATCATAATACAAAGCATTGTAAGTATTTTGCTTGCCCTCTTGGATGGTCTTTTTCCTGTGAAATTTAAGTGCTTTTGGCATAGAGTAACAAACCAATATGTAGTGCTTCACCAAGTGAGTACACCACAGTTAAGCACTTCAGGAGATATTGGTAGTTGTGGTTGTGAATGCTTTCATGGGTTAAAATTGCATCCCAAATTGTTTGAGTAGACATTGATTATTTTGCTTGCGACTTATAAATTCTTGTTAGTGATAGTGAATTGATTAAGATTTGTCTATTTTCAATGCCTGATTATCACTCTTTTGTTTTTGTTGTACAGATTTTCTAAACTTGATGTACCGCGTGCTTCATTGTTGAGGTTATCAATACATATTCACCCTCATCGTTTAGTGTATCTTTTATTGCTGCCCCAATGCAAGGTCAGAGGGGTGCAATTGGTTCCTTGCCTGAAACCTTAGAATTCAACTGTGGATCCACATCTAGTAATCCTACTGTGGATCAGCAAATTTGCTGGAATAATATGCGGAATCCTGCTGATAATGATAGTGATATACCTGAGTATTTACTTCCTTTGAGTGATATGGACCCGCCATATATGAATTCGATAAACCATGAATGGCAGAATTCAAGTGGATGGAGCTTAGGTGAGCCAAGTTCTAGCAATACCCAGAGTGAAACCAACAATAACCAGCAGAAAAGAGAACTTGAATGGACATCTCCAATTAGTGCTGGTCCTGTAGCTGGTCCAAGTGCAGAAGGAAGGCACTTTGAACCAACCATTATTCTTTCGGCTGACAATGTCAATTCCAGTCCTATGTATATGCATAGCTCCAATTCTCACGTGTCAAATCTCAATTTAAATGCTGGCTTGTCAGATGGTGGTGGTGATAATAGCCAGTGTTTGGAGCATCCTAACTTGCACAAATCTAGTGGATCAGTAAATGAGCGTGTTCCACCTAGCATTGTTACCGGTCCTTTTCCTCCTCCTCCTGGAAATAACAGCTTCGTGCTAGAAGGCACTGATGTTAGGTCAGGCTGTTCTCTAGATGTGCGCCGTGCTTCTTGTAAAAGAAAGGCCATTGAAGAAAATGTTGGACCATCTTTTGACAGTGGAAGTTCTAGTTCTAGTCAGCATACAGAAAGCAGTTCATGGAACACTCTTCCAACTCAGGATAATGCTGGGAGCAGTTTAAGTAGATCTGCTTCATCTGAGCAGGCAATTGCTAGACTTGGGCTGGGAATGGGGGATGAAGCCCCTGAAAACCTTCCAGATTCAAATGATGAAGGGGGCACAGAGGGCTTCTGCAGGAATCTCCGTTTGAGGATAAGTCCTTCAAGCCAACAAGATTCAATTCCTCCCCCTGCAGTCTCTACTGGGAGTGTGATTAGGCATTCTAGTATGTCAACCTCTTCAATGTCACAAAGGTTTCGGCCTGTTGATAACTCCCTGGACTTGAGGGCAGCACCAATGGTAGATAACGTAACTCCACAAAGCCAGCCCCTTGTGATCCATGTTCCTGCTTTACCAAGGAATATGCAATCATTAAGATGGAATGGTAGTTCTAGCTCAAGAAACAGCCAATCATCAAGCCCAATCCTTTGTGCAGATAGGGATAACCAGCCACGGGAAGAATCTAGCTCAAGAAGTATTTCTAGAAACATTTTTGATCGTCCAGTATTTGTACCAGCCACTGATTTAAGAAATCTTGTTCGAAATCCAACAATTAGAGCTTCAGGTAGTGCAAATTTAAGCATGTCAGGAAATGTTGCTTCTTCTTCACGGGCAGGATCAAATTCAGCTATCAACCAGTCATCTGCCTCAACATGGGTTTCTCGTCCTAATCCTCCACAGTATCCACGTAGATTATCCGAATATGTTCGTCGATCATTGTTTTCTCCTCCTTCTGAGGCTGCTGGAAGTCAAAATCTAAGCAATAATTTTTCTTCTCTGCGTTCTGGTCCTTCTGCATCATCTGAAGCAAGGGTGCCAACATCTGGGGCTGGTGGCCAAGGACTTCATCAATCACATCCGAGATCTATGTGGATGGAGAGGCAAGGTGATGCAGAATTTGGAATTCCTTATTCTTTGCGAAGTTTGGCTGCTGCTGGTGAAGGAAGTAGTAGTAGACTTGTATCTGATGTATGTTTTCAACTCTTCTCTTTCTTATGTTCATGTTTTCAATGATTTCTTATGTATTACTGCAGGGAAAGGTTTTTAGCTTTGATAGGCACTCGGGTGATTTGCTGTTTTTAACATAAAAAAAATCAATTCTTTTTTTCAAAAATTTTTAAGAGGAACCTGACCTTGTGAAAATCTGTAATTCTGTATTTGTCAAATTCAATGCATTCAGCTTACTCTGTGAATGCTGTCAAGAGTTATCTTAGGGTGTGAGTTTTTGGGAAACTCCAGGATGGGGATGATGTAGACCTCTGAAGATAACAACTGGTAGTAGTAATGATTTTTGGTGAGCAAAGCAGGTCTGAAACCTAGCAGTGGTGGAAAAAAATATATCATTAATCTTCAAGCTCTCGAGTCCTCTTACTGCTTGTATAGAACATTTTTGGAGCTGTCTGTTCCTTATACCTTGACAATTGCAATGTCTAACTTGCATCTCTGAATGATTTTTCTCTTGCAGTTGACATTTTCTTTGCCCTTTTGTTATGCAGCTGCGTAATGTTTTGGGCCTCATGCGAAGGGGTGGAGGTCTGCGATTGGAGGTTAGTTTTCATAAATTAATTGTGTGGGTTGACAGACTCCGGTTTTTGATTTAACATCTTTTCTTTTTATTTTTACTAATTCTCTTTTAGCTTTCAATAGTGTTTAATTGTCTCCAAATCTGGTTGCTATCTGATTAAGTTGTATAAGATATGATTACTTGTACTGTTAATCATCATTGTGTTGGCCTTTGCAGGTCTAATAATGATTTATTTTTTAATTATGATTTATCTTTGATTTACTCTTGAATTCCCAAAATGCATATTATTCTGTTCATAATCGTATTTGCCATGCATGAAGGGATTATTTGAATTAAATGCAGTAGAAGAGTCAAAAAATGCAAAATTGTGAACATAAATTTTTCATTTCTACCTAAAATATAAAAAATATTCATGTGAAGTGCGCTCTCTCTCTAAGATGCTAGCCTATTTGTATGGGCTCACAACTTTTGTGGATTTTTTTGATTGGGGAAGCTGCCTCTGCTAGCAGCCTGAGCCCCTTTCACAGAGTGCAAAAAACAGTTTTTTGAAGTTACATGCATGAATCTTTATCTGCTCATCATTTCATCCAGGTGGGCGGCGAGCTATTAAATCAGTCATGTAATATCTATGCCTTAACTTTGTCACAGGATGTTATGATTCTTGACCAATCAGTCTTTTCTGGAATGGCTGATATTCATGATCGACACAGGGATATGCGTCTTGATGTTGATAACATGTCTTACGAAGTAAGAAAATTTGACACTTGGTTTCCTTCATGTGTGATTGCTACAGCATTTAGTTCCTTCTAATATTCATTTTAAAATGTTTCCTTTTGATTCATAAATGTGATGATAGGAATTGTTGGCTCTGGAAGAGCGAATTGGAAATGTTAGTACGGGATTGAGCGAAGAAACTGTAGTGAAACTTTTGAAACAGAAGAAGTATTCAGTTGAAGGAGGATCTCAGCTTGAGGCAGAACCGTGCTGTGTCTGTCAGGTAAACCTGTCTGTCTCAACTTCATGGCTAGTTTTATCTCCAGAACCCAGCACGCAGGTCTGAATCGCTTGATTGTGTCACGTGCAGGAGGAGTATGATGACGGAGATGATATTGGAACCCTTGATTGCGGGCACGATTACCACACAGACTGTATCAAACAGTGGCTAATGCATAAGAACCTGTGTCCCATTTGCAAGACAACGGGCTTGGCATCGTGAGACAAGACAACCATTCAATTCTCAGGCATTTGATTCCATCGAAAACAAAATCTGGAGATTTAGATGTAGGTGGAGAGAATTGGCACAATTACCTTAGAAAGTCAGGTTAATTGAAGCGGAATTCTCTGGTGCTTTGCTGCCTTGTCCGTTGTCATACCCTCTTTCTATCTATAGTGTTGGTAAATGCTCAAGCACCAGTCCATGTGACAAATTACAAATGTCTTCCCTTCCCCCTTCCCCCCAATCTTCGTTTTTAGCATTTTGTTTATTTATCTAAGCCAATGATCTCGTACTTTATGGGACTGATAATTGGCATTGGGTGAAGGAAGCATTGTTCGTCTTTATTCTAGTTGATCGGGATTGGTTTTTACTCTTTACTGTCTATCAAAAGCATTTTTACATTGCCCATGATGCTAAAATCAATGTTTTTTATTCGATTTATTATGACTGATGTATCCCTATGACAGCGATACTTGCTGAAAAAGCGACTTATTTAGGCTGAAAGGCTGTAGCTTGCTGATGGTTTGGTTGACAAGCATGTCTATGGCCCTGGTGCTTCTCCCATTATCATCATATTCCGCGCACGCGTAATTCTTGTGAATATCGGTCTGTCCTGGATTGTCCCGACGAAAAAAAGACGCTAGTGCTTGATGTTAGTTTAGGGGTGGGCGTTCAATTTCTGCTGGTCCTCCCTAAACTTTTTCAAGTATTGATAATGATTAATTAAAGTTTGAGTATTTTAGTAATATTTTATTATGATCCTTTTATTACGGTATTTGATTGACTTTTATCCTTCAATTTTATGTTTAGTTGTTATCTATAAATTTAAAGAGGAAGGGTTGGTATAGTGGAAGAGTGCACGTGATTTATATATGGGATCCAGAGTTAGAACCTGTTGAAGCATTTGGGAGTTATTCTTTTGGATAAAGCCTTGTTGTTGTTGTTATCTATAAATTTAGTTTAATTATTTAAAATATCGTAAATGAAGATTTCTTTTTCAGATCCCCTAAACTGATTTTAGCTCGTCCGTGACTTGATATTTTGACTAGCCTTGGGTAATTTGGATCCTGCTCGCGCGATTTGGAGGGAGGAACGGGTAGGTTGGGACAATAAAGTTGTGGGCTTGATGGAGCCCATAAATGAAACGGCTTTGTGGCTGTAGAGAGGGAATAACAGAGAGAGCAGAAGGGCAAAACAAAAGCGTTGGTTGAGGGTGGAGGGCAGTGAAATGCCGCCTCGGGAATTGCACTTCCTCGGGTTCCCTATCTTCAAATCTCAAAATAAATAAATATTGGATGGATTGGGGGTGCTGTGCTGTCCGTTGGGTTGGTTGGGACTTTGATATGACGTCTTCGACTTTTCTATTCTTTGCTTTTCCTTATTCCTCTCTTTCCTTCCTCCTCTTATTTATTTTTGCTAAATTCAATCCTATTTTCTCTCTCCTTTCTTCATATTCCCAGCTGCCATCCATTCCTGCAATTCAATGTCGCCAGTCAAACTAATGCATTCCTTCCTTCCTTCAATCCATAACCATAACAATAAAAAATCAGCCTTACATGCCATCATACATGTAGAAATCATATTCTTAAATGAGTTGATCATGTAATTTCTCTCACACGCTCTGCATTCTATCTTTGACTCCAATTCCCCCTTCCCCACCAGTGAATTTTGTATCGTTTTATTAATTTTCTTCTTTTTCATATATTTTAATTAGATTCTTATGTTGTAAAGAATGGCTATGATTTGAAAGAAAGCATATAAAATAAGGACAACCGCCGTTGCATTAACAATAAATTTAATTTTCTGTCGGATTTTAGAATTAGTTCAATTTATTTTCAAATTTTCAATGTATGTATTTTTTTTTTGGACGTTATATTTTAAAAATTTTTATAATTTCTTTTAAAGTGAAAATCTTTCATAATATAGTCATGAAATTTTTTTAATCACTAATTTAATATTAATATCAAATGTTAACAATGAAATAGTAACTCATTTTAAAAAAAATTGATATCCTAAAATATAAAACATTTTAACAAAAATAAGATTTCATCAATTAAATTTTTTAATATTACATTTCTCATATATTTTTTCTTTTTAATATTATTTTACAATTGAAGTATAAAATAAAAGGTATTTTAAAAATTGATATTTTTATTCTTAAAAAATAAAATTAAAGTATATTCAATAAGATTTTTTGATTCATGTAATTTAATCTAAAAGTATTTTATAATTTAAGATTGAAAGAGTTTTATTTTATAACAGGTAGGAGAAGGCAAACAGGAGGGATTGGTAGAAGGAAAGAAGCTTACTCCAACACAGCTCAAAAAATTTGATTTTATTGACACGAAATAAATTGAAATAGAATAAAAATAATTAAAATAAAAAGCAGGTGCGATGAGAACGAATCTTTCCCCGGGGGGGGGGGGAATCCGTAACTGATAATGGTTTTAGATTCCAACTTAATGAATTAATAAAAGAACTCCATCCATACTATAGTTTACGAGAAATACTTAAATAGATAAATATATTACATCATATATAATCTGTCACATTAAAATATTTTAAGTAATTTAAATAAAATCTTATATTATTTTTTTAATTGATTTTACTTTTATAATAGATGCCCATTTTGCTTTTTTTTCTCTACTATCATTAATATTAAAATTAATTTATATTTAATGTCATCTACTATCATCAAGTAAGTAAAATAAATTTTTGTGTGATATTTTTTAATTAATTTTATTTTTATAACAGAATGCATATTTTTGCCTTTTTTCTTTTTATTATCATTAATATAAAATTAATTTATATTTAATATCATCTAAATGTTATATTTTTATCAAATAGATCACAAATGATGTGGTACGCTAACTTACCTAAATATTTCCCATTGTCTATGGCCTACAAGGATAATAAAGTTATAGAACATACAAGTATTTTAATGGAAGAAGATGAATTTTTAATATAAAATGAGTATCACTTTAAAAAAACAGAAAAAAAAATATAGGACATGTTTGACAACTTGTTCTAAGAACAGTTTTTGTTCTCCAAAATAAAAAAATAAAAAAATTTATTTGATAATATATTTTTAAAAAATAAAAAATAAAATATTGTTTTAGAGAATAAAAAAATAAAAACAACTTATAAGTATTTTGAGATTATTATTTTAGAGAACAAAGGAAAATAAAAAAATACATATTTTTATTATTTTTTTATTTTCAAAACATATTTTATAAAATTATAATTAAAAAAAAAAGACCAGTTTCAAACAGGCTTTGGAATGGAAAAAGTATTAATAAAAGATTTGGTTGGAAAAGAAAAGATGCAAATATGTACTGGGGCGGGCAAGTGACTGGCAGACCAAGTGAGGGAGGCGGGACGGTAATCAAATTGTATGAACTGCTTTCAAAACGGCGTCGTTCGAAGAGCTTGAAACTTGAAAACACGCTCATTCGTTAAACCCACAGCTAAATGCAGGCTTAACGAAAAATGCTTGGGACGCTTCCATACAACTGCGAGCCAAGAACCCAACAAAGGTACAAAAGATGAGCGCAGGCGTTTTTGCGCAATTTGGACATGAATCCAAATCCTTCCTAACCTCCTAAACACTCTCTCTTCCATCTCTCTCTCCTTTCTTTATATCTATGGCCGATATGTACGGTACTCCTCCCTCCCTCCTCACCTCCGTCATGCCTTCTGATTCTGATGATTTCTCCACCTTCTTCACCCACCTTCTCGATAACTCGCCCTCCTCTTCCATCCTTACCAAACCCAAGACCTCGCCGCCGCCATGGCTCCCCGTGCCGGCGGGGACCGCCGGGTTTGGCCAATTGGGGTCGGACTCCCCTCACAAAAATGGCAAGTCTGTTGGTTCTTCGGATGCAGTCTCCGATTCTTTCGACTTTTCTGATCCCTATGCTTACGTTCCTACTGATGTGAAAGAGGCTAGTGGAAATGAGTTCTTTCCGACTGGTGTCGACGATTCTGATGAAAATACCTCCTTCAAAGAACACAGGATTTCGCCGGAGATTGATCCCGGCAATTTCGTTTGCGCTACCGAGGTAGCGCTGCCCGTATCCGAAGAAATTCGTTTTGGCTGCCAGATTTACTCGAATTCGTTATTTTTTTTGGGTTGTTGGTGCTAAAAATGAAGATATGTAATGAATTTGACACTTTTTAACTTTTGAAGCGATCTTTTCACATTATTGCTTTTGGGAATACCCTTCCACTCAGTACAAACAAACAAAATGTTAAAAATGAGGTGGACGTGTTACCAAATATTCAAGTTAAAATTGCATTTGGTCTTGCCTTCGAAAGTTTCTCTTTTTTTCTTCATTTATTTATCTCAAGAAACCACAGTAGCCAAACCGAGATTCGGTTTTTATTAATCACTCTGTTCTGGGTGGATTCTTTTTGAGTCCAGAAGAATGCTGAGGCGTCGCAGACAAAGCGAGTTCCAGCACGTACTTCCTCAAAGAGGAGCAGAGCTGCAGAGGTTCATAATATGTCTGAAAAGGTTAGCTTTTTAACTGTTCCATTCTTACATATTGTACCAATCTCGGACTTCATCTTGACTCGTCTTAATTGACGGGGCAGAGGAGGAGGAGTAGGATTAACGAGAAAATGAAGGCTTTGCAGAACTTAATTCCAAATTCTAACAAGGTATTCTTTTAACCTTTCGATGGGTTTGATCTTTAAAAAAAAAAAAATTCTTTTCTTTTCTTTTGGCTGATTTTGTTTGTTTATTTTCCAATAGACGGATAAAGCTTCAATGTTGGATGAGGCGATTGAATATTTGAAGCAGCTTCAACTTCAAGTGCAAGTGAGTTTTCTTTCTGCCTGCGTCTTTGGTATTACATGACGATATTATATTGATGATGTGATTTGTCGCTGTTCTATATGTCCCATGGTTATTTTCCTGGTGTTTTTTCATTGCTTCATATCGATTGATAGCCTGAAAACATAATATGTATATATATATATATATAACTCTACAACGACCATCGCAAATTTGTTCACCATTCTTTTCTCTTTCAAATTTTGTTCGTAGTATTATTTTTTTCCGCTGCTAGTGGAGATTATTGTTTACCTTGGACAGTTCAATATCAAACGAATAAGTTGTGCATTCCACCAACACTTCGACTTGAGATAAGAAGAAAATTTTGAAATCTGTTTTGATCGGTGCATTGCATCACCTTCTAGGCCACAAATTCAGAAATAATAACAAGGTTTGAGAGATGGTTAACGTGATATTTCTAATACTGTGCAGTGCTGAGCATGAAATTTTGAATTGATAAAGAAAAGAAAAGCATGGTGATGAAATTGTACATGTGCTTGCGTTCTCAACGAAAGCATTATTAGTGTCGAAATTCTTTAGAGAATTGTTTCAGTTATAACAAGTTAAACTTGTTTGACACAATAATCTCGTCTTAAGCATTGGTTCCACGCTCTTACTCATGTGATCAGACAGAAAGGCCTTGCGTTGTTATTCCTTCAAAGACACTATCACTTTAGCACTTGTACTTGGTTGTGCAGATGTTAATGATGAGAAATGGTTTGAGCTTGCATCCAATGTGTTTACCAGGAGGACTGCAGTCTATGGCAACGGCACTGCCTCAGACAGGGTTGAATAATTTTGACGAGTCCAACGGATATCAGAATTCTTGCTGCGGAATTGCCTCGTCCGTAAATGCTGAATGCTTGGTGCACCCAGACTTCAGCCTTCCAAAGCATTGCTGCATCTCAGACCAGCCTTTGATCATGCCCTCGATGACAAACATGACCAACCCAGATAACTCATCTGGTTTCAAATTTCACACTGGACTGCTTGACCCTTCTACATCATCCAAGGTAAGACGATTTTGTTTCCCTTTTCTAAAGATTTTCAACATAACTATAGTGCGAATTTCTTGCATGTATGGAAGGAGTCACACGATATATAGTATATAAATATAGTGTCACTTGTTATGTATAAATACGTTGTATTGATAACGAATTCTTGTGTGTGATGTGAAGGATGCACTTTCTGATGGCGCACCACAGCTCCATTTGGATACCACAAACATTGAAAAGAGCGCGTCTTCAGATGTCTCTTGAGCAGCCTGATATCAGGCGTCGAGGAGATAGAAAGAACTTGGTAAATTGGAGGCCACCATTGAACACTAGTTCTTTTTTCGGTTCAAGGACAGTATAATCTACAGAAGAACCTCGAAATTGCTGACCATGACACGCCAGGTCAAGATTTTCTTTGTGCGAGCGATGACAGTTTGACACAACTATGAGCTCTCCGAGCTTATCGAAATGTACAAACTTTCTGTTTATCGATGGCATAGCTATTGGACCTTGTGGGCACGTTCAGCTTCTTCTGTTAGATTTTTTTTCAATATATATATATATATATATATTAAAAAAGGCAGGTAAAGGAAGTTGATCAACACTTCAAAATTAAAAATCAAACACTTTGATTCACAAGTCCCATGCATTTACTTCTCATGATTGTGTGTGTTTTCCATTAAGTTCTTTTGGGCGATGACAAACTTTTAGATAAGGAAATCTATATGTTGCATGCGAAGATAATTAACCGCCATTTAGAATGCACACAGGGTCATATAATCCAATACAGAATAAAATTTTGATTGAACGTGCTAATGTTGCGGTATATATAAGTCTTACGTCTCAGTATATAACTTTAATGTAGAAATTTGTTTTATATATTGACAAATAGTTAAAAGATCATTGAAAAACGAAAGGATTACTATCCTTTTGCGCGCTAACGGGAAACTTCACCTGCAGTCTGGTGAAGCCAAAACAGATGATCTATCAATCTCCTTCATTCCCAAATGAAGCGTTGTTGAGAAGCTAGATGTAGAAGAAGGCTACAAATTTAGTTGAGGAGAGTAAAAGAAATAATGCATGCGCAGGAAAGGGTGGAAGAGGTTAGGCATATAATGAAGATAAAGCCACCTGTGCTGAGACTGTAGCGTGTCAGAAATGAAGGCGACATGGTGGGGCTCCTTCACAAATAGTGGACAGGGCGGTGCTCACACTACTAAACACAACATGTTATACTTTCCCTTTAATTTTATTCGGTTCTCCTTCCGGGTCCTTTTCATCTGTCTGTATTAACGTGGATTAGTAAAAGATCCTCCGGAAATCATTACTTTTTACGAGGTACGTGGTTAGTTTTATTAGTTATAACATGGGTTTACTGTTTGAGAACCCGCATATGCATGAAAGGATGGAAAAAGAATATGAAGGATATAGATCAAATAATTTAAGTTCTTGGTAAAGAGATGACTCCGAATGCAATTATTAGAGAACTTGAAAAGAGAGAGAGAGAGAGAAAAATAAGTAGAGCAAAGCAGAGCATCGCCGTTGTCTGATATTGAAGGGAGAGGAGCAGCTAGCACCAAACAACGGATCTAATGGTTTTGGACGCTTGATTATTATTGAATAATCGATTATGTTTGTTCAAGAGAAATTAACCAACCATGATCGAAAATATGTGTTTTGCCTTTCACAAGCAGACGCATTTTGTGCGGCGGGAAACTTTGAAACTCACTGTCAGTGGAGGTGAACTTGTGGTTTGTGATGTTGCTCAATGCTCTTCCTAAATAAATTTAAAAGATTAACTTAGTGGAAGTGCGTGCACGTGGTTGAGCTAATTCATGAAGTGGATAGAGGCGCATGGCTCGTGCCTTGTGGATTATTTTACTGCTTATAATGCTGAGTGATTGTGATTTAAGTTCACGGCTTCCTAAGTAAGACGAAAAGAAGTGTGCATATATTTCACTCGGGATTCTCATGGATACCATAGAAGCATTATTATGGGAAAGCTAGCAGATGGTGAACAAATTATTTGAGCGAAGGAGGAATGTATGAATAATGAAGAAAATAATTATAAAACAGGAACAACAATTACAAGTTGTTAGCGTCTGCATTGCAGAGCGACAACGAGGAAGAAGGTTGACAGGTTGTCTTGAAAAAAATCTACAATACAGGATGACATTTATTATCGTCAATGAAGAGTGAGAACGGCACCAGCCTGCTATACCTTCCCCGTTGCTCGCCCTTCATTTGTAGTCCCCGGATTTTTGTTTCACAAGCCCTTCTCTTAATTATACGTACTTCTCAACTCATTCCGTATGTCAGTGAGAGCCAGAGAAAACGGGAGAGAGATCTAGAGGGGTAATCACGTACAGCAAATTAATTAACATAGAAATTATTCATATAGAGAATTTGAATTTCAAACCAGCGTATAATGAATACTAAGATCTGAGATGGATGTTTCATGTGCATGTCCATAATGTAGCCGGTAATTTGGACAATTCAAGCTTATTCAAGTCAGGCCCAACTCGAGCTGAACTTATTAAAATTGGACTTAAAAGTATCTTACCTCTTTAAAAAATTCATATAATCAAGCCTGATTCTAATACATTCGGGCTTATTCGAGCCTGCTCAAATATTCAAACCTTTTTAAAAATATTTTTTTATTTTTTGAATAAATTTTAATTTTTAAACAAATCTATTAAGCATAAAATATTATTTTAAATTTATAAAAATAAAATAAAAAATAATAACTTATTAACTTTGTACTTAAGTGGCCATTTACTATTTTATTGTATTATATGTAATTTATTCACAAATGTTTTCTTTATTTGTAAATCAATGTCTAAATTGTTTAAATATTACTCTTATCATGGTCATATATAAATATTTTACATCTTTTAATTAAATTATATTATTTTAATTATGATCAAGTTGATCTCAATTCAATTACGGTTAGACTATTGATTTAAAATCACTATTTCGATTAGTTTAAAATTTTTAATAACTTTTGGATAAAACAAAATTATTTAATTATGAGTAACATACTATTTTTTAGAATTATTTTTTCTTTAAATTTTTATATTGTTTAACTCTTACATACAAGAAATTTTTACTTTAGTTTGTTCTTAATTTTTAACCAAGTCTATCATAGACGATAACTAAATAATTATTTAAAAATATTTTTTTATTTATTATGTTTATCTAGTAATAGAGTCGGGAATTTGTGCATTCAAAATTTTATTTTTAAATTTATTTTTAATTTTTTTACTTTAAGATTAATTATCTTATTTTATAAAAAATATAAAATATATTTTTTGGATATTAAATAATGTATAAGACTCAAAAAAAATTTTAAAAAAATAGGGTCCCAAAATATAAAAATAAATATTAAAATATATTTTAAATATTATTTTGAGTTATTTTATTGATTAAAAATAATAAAACAATGAAAATATAAATATTTTTAATTATTTTTAAAAATAACTATAGTAATACACTCAAATATATAGTATTTTGGTATAAATTAACATAAAACTTAAAAAATTAATTAACATTTATTATATCTGTTGGTAAAAAGCATTTATTATATTTTAAATATTTTTTTAAAATTATTTTTTTATTTGGATATTTGGGCTAAGTCTAAACTCAATCAGGTTTGGCTGAATTTAAAAAATAATATATTTTTAGGGCTTAATTTTAAATTTTTCAGGTGAATTCGGAATGGCCAATCAAGCTTGATCTAAATTATTGACTCTCATTTATATTTTTCAAAATTAGTAATTTGGGCTAGCCCAAACTTGCTCGAAAAATTTCAGGCCAAGCTTAAAAACTTATTAATTTTTTAATACTTGGGTCTATTTAGGTAGGCCTGAGTAGGCTCAAAAAAATTTGGGCCAAACTCGATCAGGTTGGGGCTTAACCTAAACACCTGAATAAAAAAATAATTTAAAAAAATATATAATATATATTAAATATTTATTAATTTTTTAAGTTCTATATCATTTTATATCAAAATTTTTTAAGTTTTATGTCATTTTATATATTTAAATGTTTTACTATAGTTATTTTAAAAAAATAAAAAATATTTATATTTTTATATTTTTATTATTTTTAATCAATAAAATATCTCAAAATATTATTTAAAATATATTTTAATATAAAATTTTATATTTTAAGACCTGATCTTTTTTTAAAAAAATTTTAAATCCTATACATCATTTGCGCATTTAAAAAAATATTATATATTTTTTATAAAATAAGATAATTAATTTTAAAGTTAAAATAAAATTTAGGCATGTACGAATTCTCAACTTTATTATTAAATAAATATAATAAATAGAATAATATTTTTAAATAATTATTTAGTTATTGTCCATGCTAAACTTAGTTAAAAATTAAGAATAAACTAGAGTAAAAAATTTTGATTGTAAGGGTAAAACAACATAAAAAGTTGAAGGAAAAATGACTCTAAAAAATAGTATTTTACTCATAATTAAATAATTTTATTTTATATAGTATAATAATAGTTATTTTTCTCATATTCTTAAAAAAAGGAAGTACAATTTACTCAAAAGTTAATAAAAATTTTGAACTAATTAGAACAGTAATTTTAAGTTAGTAGTTTAATTGTGATTGAATTGAGATTAATTTAATTATATTTAAAATAATATAATTTAATTAAAATATATAAAATATTTATATATGATTATAATAAAAGCAATATTTAAATAACTAAAATATTAATTTACTAGTAAATGAAACTTTTATGAATAAATTATAATAACACAATAAAACAATAACATTGCTACTTAAGTATAAAATTGATAATTATTATTTTTTATTTTATTTTTTAAATTTAAAATAATATTTTATACTTAACAGAATTATTTAAAAACTAAAATTGGTTTAAAAAATAAAAAAATATTTTAAAAAACTTTTGGATAATCGAACTGGCCTAAATAAGTCTGAAGGTGTTGAGGTCGAATTTAACTATATGAATTTTTTAAAAGGAATATGATACTTTAAGCTCAATTTAAATAAACTAATATAAATTAAGTCCTATTCAAATAAGCCCAAACAATCTAAATTATTAACTCTAATATTTCTCTAGAGTATCACTACAGTGCACACACAAAGATAGCATCCACTTCACTCCCTTGATCCCATTGATAATTAGGGAGAGGATCCTCTCCTCTTCCCTTCCCATCGTTTTCCCCTCCTCTTCCTAATTATTAACTATTAAATTAAAATTTAAATGGTTTAGATTTAATGCCTTATTGCTAAAGAAGAGGCATGTTTTGCAAGTTCAATTTTATAGAATTTGTCTTTTGATTTGCTATAACAAGATGTGAAATACAAGGCTTATTTGGTGAGATTTCTATTTTTTTGTTTTCTATGGGTAGGATCTTATTGTAAAGGGCCCTTTGCCTATTAAATTTGCTAGAATTGATGGCGTTTTAGAGTTCCTTGGCTCGTTACTATTTAATCTTATACTTGCCTTTATCGTCTGATAAATGTATTATAAAATGGTTGATTAAGTCTATTCATCTATGTCTTTTTTGAGTTTCTACTTTTAGATTAAACACATGTTCTAAACTGTTCAAATATAGACTATTAAAATTATTCAATTTTTTATTATAACTTTATACTAGATCAAAAATATCAATTTCAATGTTTGATAGTAAAAATTAAATCTCAAGTACTTTGAATATTAAAAAAATTAAATTTTGAATATTTAAATTTTAATTATTTTATCAGAACTTGTAAGACTATTTTCCTAATATCAATTTTAATGCTTGACAAAAAAAAAATCTCAGTGACTTTGAATATTGGGGAGGATTAAATTTTAAAGATTTAAATTATTGATTGTCTCATTGAAACTTGAAAAATTATTTTTCTAATATTTCACTATTAAATTTATAATTGATTAATTTTTCAATTAAAAGTTTCTCATTATAGTGTCTTTTGAGAAATTAAAACATTTAAAATTAATTTTTTTAGAAGTTGTGTATTTAAATGTGGTTGATAGAATATTTCATGTGTGAATTATTAATTTAATTAAATTATATTTAACGATGCAATGAGAATTAAGAGTACTCACAAAATGTAGTAATTACATCAATTTTTATCAATGATATTAATTATATTTATTTTAAATTTTTTAATTTTAATCCGTGCAACGCACGCACGGGAAAGAGTCTAGTTTTTAAATGAAATTGCGTCCATAACGTCAAGATGATCATGCGCTGACAGCGTTTACTTACAGTGAGTGGGTCCACCTTCTTAAGTAAGATTCCATCATGTTAGTTTATTCACTATTCCGTATGTCTGCCCAAATCCCACAGTTTCCTGCCACCAATCTTAAAACTGACTCTGGTTCATGCTCCTATGTCTACTAAGGTAATTAACATCTTTTTCTGGGGAGTTTGGGGAGTTTTCACTAAAATAAAAAATTAATTCTTGACCAGATTCAGGGAAAATGACAATTAGAAACTTAATATTAATGATAATTACAGGCTCCAAATTACTGAAATTCCAACAACAAATCATAATCCTTATTTACAATAAAATTATTTTTTATTGATTAGCTTGAGTTCATAATTAACTCCGGAAAAACCCCAATTAACACTGCAAACAATTTTAAATATCTTTTGTTAATTTTTTAAGTGATAAAAAAATCATAAAAGATTAGCTTGAAATTCACAACCGATTCTCATAAATTTTAAATACATTACAATTTTCAAACAATTTATCTATATATTGATAATAAAAAATATTGATTTATAAGTGATTGATTTGCAATTTCATAACTAATTTTTTGTAAATCACAAGTGATGAGCTTGCAATTGATAATTGACTCTTATGAATTCTCAATTAATTTAATTTTAAGTATATTTTCTTAATTTCTTAATTAATTTATTTATATATTGACAATAAAAAATAAAATTTATAATTGAGACTTGTAAATTTTTAACTGACTTGATTGATTTTGCAATTGACTATTTAAATTTTTTTAATCGGATCTTAATTTATTATTTAAATTTTAATAATTTAAAATTTATAATTATTATTAATAGTCTTAAGGGTTTCTAATTATTATTTTTCTGCCTTTTTATGAAGGCATTTATCGTTGAGAAAAGTAAGGCTTAGTACATGATGAAAGCAACAAGCAGGAGGCAGGAAGTCTCCAGTAGGGTCCGGTAAAAGAGATGTTAATGGTTCTAAATATTTAATTCTCTTAATAATCCAATCTCTGTTTCGAATGCTCTAAATGAAGATGCTGCCGTATCCAGGGTTTTGACCTTTCTTTCTGTCTTCATCTCTGCACCTTTATTTATTTTCAGTTGACGACCACAAAACTTTGACACCAAAAAAAAAACATCAATTACAGAATTGAACATTCATGATTCAACCACAGTTGTTCAAGCTTCATAATGCAGGTTACATACGAATCAAATTCAACCTGCTACAGATTGCCAGAAATTCAACCTGCTACAAAATTTTGAGATGAAAGGCACAGACTTCAAGGTAAAATGCCAAAAAGTAACAAGAGGAACATTTTCTTTATTGTAGGAAGAAAGAGACCCAAAACTCGTAGTTCTCGCTCCACTGGCGCCGTGCGGTTTCACCTTGCTAATCGCTGCACAATCACAGACCGTGTTTCCGTTTCACTTGGGGGTGGTTACTGGTTAGTCTTCTCATCCTCCTCCTCCTTTCATAATTTGGGGAGGGGAGAAGAAGAGAACAATGACGAGCTACGCGTTTCTGAACGATCAGCTCTCAAAGCATACTTCAGTTTTTGGGTTAAGACTGTGGGTGCTGCTAGGCGTATGCGTTGGAGCAGCCATTGTTTTTTTACTGTTTGTCATATCACTCTGGTTCGCTGCAAAGCGCAACAATGCTTCCAAGCTCAAGTCTAGTCAGAAACCCAACATACCAAATGTGTCCAGGGAGATCCAGGAAATCCGGCTTGACCATTCTCGTGAACCAACTAAGCCAGTCCTCTTGCCCTACCCCGACCCACTGCCGGAATCACAGTCCGAGGCTCTAGAAAGAGCCCAAGCCATTCTTCTTCAGCAGGAGGACGAAAGCCCAGGAACAGGGCCCCGCAGAATCCACATTGAAATTGGAAAGGGCCACTGCATTTCGTACCCTGAGAGGGGGGGCGGTTCATCGCATGGCAGCGGGGAGGTTCGGTCAGGCGAGCAACTCTCCATTGCTGCGCCGGAAGTTTCTCATTTGGGTTGGGGGCATTGGTACACTCTTCGAGAGCTTGAGGTCTCCACCAATTTTTTCGCCGATGAGAACGTCATAGGTGAAGGAGGCTACGGGATTGTTTACCGAGGGGTGTTGCAAGATAATACCAATGTTGCTGTTAAAAATTTGCTAAACAATAAGTATGGGTTGCATGATTCTTACTTTCTCTTTAAATCTTAGCTCCACGAGTTTTTCTAAGCTCCTAAGAAAGTTTTAACTGTTACGTATTTAATGTGACATGGACGCATGAGCTCAATAATGAATCGTAATTAGCATCGCCTAGAAGAAGGTTAAGACAGTAGGTTTTCTGCGTACAGGGGTCAAGCTGAGAGGGAATTCAAGGTGGAAGTTGAAGCAATTGGGCGCGTTCGGCATAAAAATTTGGTGAGGTTGCTTGGGTATTGTGTTGAAGGAGCTCATAGGTATTTCAATATTGATTGATGACATATTCAATGCTTTTATTTTTCATCTTGTGTATTGCCTGGTTTCTCAATACTATACGCCGTGGCTGTCTGAACATCTTGAGTGTTAGGCATTTCGGTACTAATTCATATGCTTCAATCATTGCAGGATGCTTGTTTATGAGTATGTGGACAATGGAAATCTAGAACAGTGGCTTCATGGAGATGCCGGCCCTTCTAGTCCCCTGACGTGGGATATTCGAATGAATATAATACTTGGAACTGCAAAAGGGTAAATACTTGCATTTATATCCGCTTACTTTCTGCAAGTTCATGTTCTTTTAACATTACTCCTTTATTTCAAGGTTAAAGCTTCATGCTGATTGATTGTAGGTTGACATACCTTCACGAGGGCCTTGAGCCGAAAGTTGTTCATCGTGATATCAAGTCCAGCAATATATTGCTTGATAAGCGATGGAATCCGAAAGTTTCTGATTTTGGGCTTGCAAAACTGTTGGGATCCGAAAGGAGTTATGTGACGACTCGCGTGATGGGAACATTTGGGTTGGTTGAACTTTTCTTTGAAACGATGTAGCCACTTTCTAACTTCATAAAGTGATCCTGGCCTAACAGGACAGATGACCCGTTCCGTTTCACAGATATGTGGCGCCAGAATATGCAAGCACTGGCATGTTAAACGAAAGAAGCGATGTGTATAGCTTTGGAGTCCTTCTTATGGAGATCATCTCTGGTAGAAACCCAGTTGATTACAGCCGTCCTCCAGGAGAGGTATCAACCCATACTATTCGGTGACTCTTTTTTTGGGTCACTTTAAGGCATCTTTTCAATGTTCTTCCTCCACCAAACGTACTCTTTCGGATGATAATTGGAAATTCAACTTTTCAGGTGAACCTGGTTGAGTGGCTGAAGACGATGGTTACAAACCGGAATGCAGAAGGTGTTCTGGATCCTAGGCTACCTGAGAAACCTTCTTCCAGAGCACTGAAGCGTGCCTTGTTAGTAGCTTTACGGTGTGTAGATCCAAATGTCCAGAAAAGGCCAAAAATGGGACACGTTATACATATGCTCGAAGCCGATGAGTTCCCATTTCGAGATGTGAGTTTGCCCATACTCTTCACACTTTTAACACTTCCCGGTGAAGCATGGTTTACCTAGAAATTTTGGAATATAGCAAATTTTGTGGTACTATTTCTCTTAATTTATGATGTCATAGCATGTTTGGAAACTGTTGGGGTTGGACCAGTTTTCTGCATTTTCATTTTGTTGCTGCTTTGATGTTTACATGCTGGAATTACGTTAAATATTCAAATATCTTCCTTGAAGCCATACCTTCTGTGATATTTGGAGCATTTTGTGGTAATTGAGTTTGGAATCTTTTATAGGACCGTAGAGCTGGAAGGGAATATGGACGGTCCCAGCAGGATAACACGAGAGATAGGTTGATGGAAAAGCGAGTAAGCAAAGCCGGTGACAGCAGTGCATATGAAAGTAGTTCCCACACTATATAGGTCTTTGAGGATAAAGCAAGAACTCGAAGGACGGTAGCCTTACTAGGGATGCTTTAAGCACTGTCTTCTTTACGTGTTATGTGTAATGTGTTTGTTAGTCAATATGTTGCTACAAGCTACTGGATGCCGTTTAATTAAAAGCAGTAAGCCGATTGTCTTATCAGCCTAAATCATGTTTGTTCTCGTTTCTTTTCTTCCCCCCCCCCCACCTTCCCTTTTTAATGAATTATATTAGAATTACCTGACTCTAATGCTGCTTACCTGTCTCAATCTATTACTTCACACACATTTGATGATCCACTTCAAATTCATCTTAGAAATTTCTCCTCTTTCTTCCCTTGCCTAAACATTGCCCAACTTCTGCCCTTCCTTATCTGCCGTCCCAGAGCTTATTGCTTGAATTTCAATCAGTTGTGGCTTGTGGGAATATGAGGGATCAATGGCGCTCATGATTGGGTATGAAGTATGATGCATTTTTATCGGCTGGCACCTAGATATGCAAGATGTTCAGCCATCATATCTCTTATCAGTCAATTCAGGAAGTATTATTTTTATTTGTTAGATTAAGCACAATTCCTTCTTTCTTTATCGATTCTGTGTTCATGGATTTGATGGAAATTTTCTGCATGTTGTTTCCCCCTTTCTTTTTTCGTGCATGCTACCATTTTTTTGGAAGTACAGGACCTGTAGAATTTATGAGCTATGTCATTATTAAATAAATGGATGGTTTCTAAATGCTATAACATATTGATCTAATTTTTAGTTTATGTAGTTGAATGAAGATCCATCTCTGTATTTCCATTGTTAATCTGTTATTTGTTTTGTTTTATTGTTTATCATTTTGGTAAACTTTTTATTGTGACTGGCCAGACATACCTTGCGACTATTCCTTACTTGTCTCCGCACGTAACCTCATAACCTTATTACTAAATCTTAGCTGCTGCTATTACTCCATCTGACCATTTTGTCCTGCTATGTGTTCTACTGGAATTTTCTTCTGTATCCTTCTTCAGCCCATTGTTTTCTTTGTTTCATTATGCGCCACGTGTGAGAAAGAGATATGACTACCTTAAGAAAAATGTTGCCTGGTGGCAATTCTTTGTGGAGTGTTAGAAGTAGCAAGGATTGGTTAAGTCTGTTCTGTCAATGTTTGTAAGTTTTGTAATTTTTGAGGTTTCAGAAGCTAAATGTTTTCTATTCCCAGCTCATCATTCTCCGGACCTGCACTAACATAACGAAACTTCTTTGAAGAAGATTTTCTGAAGTTGAGGGAACCTTATGCTTTATGTTTTTACTACTCCCAACGCATCATTCTCTGGACCCGCACTTGCTATATGTGTTGCATTTTGGGTATCTGTTTAGAACACTTCTTTGCCTTTGATATCACTGAGAGCGCACATGACCTTTGCCTATCATATCATATTTTAATCTTATGTGGCTGCAAATTCTGCTTTAATTGTATCTCTTTATGAACCTTTTGAGCTGTGCATATGGTTCAGACTTCGAAAGATACAATACTTTCACTTGAGTAGGTACAAATGTGAGGTGATTACTGTTGCATAGAGGAAGGTTAAAAATTATTAAGCATTCGTTTTGATTGAAATTAAAGCCGGTAATTGGCTTCTGGGGGTAAATTTTTGCAATTGGCAAAAGAAAAGGAAAGGAAAGGTATGTTACCAGCTAACTCACTGTTTGGAATGGGAGGAACATAAGGAGAGAAAATTAAGGAAGAAATGTAGAAGAAAAAGATATTCTTCCTCTCTTGGATAGCTATTCTCCTTGGGCTTATGTGGTAATCTTTTTCCTTTGTTTAATGAAATTTATCTTTTAATTAAAAAGAAAGAAAGAAGGCTTATTACTCTGAAGTTTCATAGTTTTGGTTATGCTTCATTCGAATTTGCAAATCAGCTGTTCACTTAGCAATTTAACGCGCATGCATAGTGCATGGTTTTCAGTGATGCCTACTTTTCATCTGGCACTTGTTTGCTTCTGAAATTTGGACCAGTAATCTTAAACATGCAGAATCTCAAAGGATTAGGGGATATGTTTGCAAGAATGAACAGTTCTGGAACAATGCAATCCCCTGATTCCATTACCATTTACATGTGCCTTTATTTACGGAAACAAGAGTAACGATAGGGAGATTAATTTGATCAGCATTTCCAGTTTTAGAGAGAGCCTTGTTTTGTTCCATGTGCAGCGAAGCCTTGGAACTGGGAGGGAGTAAAACAGGACCTCGTTAAAATATACCACACTACTCATATCAGACAAATAAAAGCTACATGGAGCTATGTTTCTGACTCCAGCTGAATTGAAATCATTCGCTTTAAAACTTGCTTTGTTGTGTCATGATCAGAACTGAGTCTCACCTGCTTGGGTCAAATGGTATACCCTGATATAGGCCCACATACGGTACAGTTACGATAGGAACTGCATAGAGACGCATGGGGTCTCAAACCAGTCGGAAATATACCTATTACGATAGAATTTCGCCCCAGATCCAAAACAAGAGGTGACAAGTAGCCATTTGTACCTTGTCTCTGCTGTGTGGCCAAAGCAAAGTTTATCTCTGCCCAGAAATCTCTACGTATACAAAGACTTTCACAAATGATAATGGCCAATGGGGTACTTGATCTTCTATTTGATTTGGTCACTTTTGTCTGGGATTGATTATTGTCTCAAGTGAGAAGGACGAGCAGTAATTTCAATCCCAAAGCATGTGTGGAGGAGAAAGACTTGACAGCCAATACGTATGTGGCCTGGCCACCAAAGGCGGTGGCCGGAGCCCCATCTTCATGAAGGAATCAACATCGACGCCATGCAATGATTTATCATCGCACTGCCTCTTACCTCCACGTATCTATTCACCGACAATGCCTCACTCTCACCTGTATTATTATACTCCATCTAATTCGCTCCTTATTTACGCCAGCCACACACAAGCGGACTTACCTTTCATGAACCTTGTGTATATGCGAATGTGGGCACACTCAAAGGATTCTCGTGCCACCATACAGTCTTTCTTCACATAACATGCCTCAAGTGTTATAATCTCACCCCCTCAATCACATTCTTGAAGAACTATACATCTTCTTTTCTATCATTCGCCCTCTATTTATACGTCACCTGTCGAACTAGTCTCTGTTTCAATGCTTCAGGATGGCTCCTCTCCGGTCCGCGACGTGTGATTAATGAGGCTTTTGCGGCCTACCAACAATTAATGATATGAATTACTCACCACTGATTTAAATTTTTTAAGTTTTGACTACAAAAGTAATCAAATTAATCTTTTTTTTAATAAAAAAAAAGGAAGTAAAAAGTAGACGCTTCGAAAGGAAAAAGGAAAAAAAGGTCCACAGCACACATTGGCGAGGCCTGTTGATAATGTATACGTGGTCCACAGGTAAGATACCATTAGGACAACTTGGAACATATGTGGTGACGTGAGTTGGGAATCTCTCGGGCCTAACCATACCTATCGCTTCTCTATATAAGTCTCTGAATTAGTTTCGTGTCGTCAAACAACCATCCAAGTATCTAATTTCAAAACTACTATTGGCAATGGCTACTCATTTTTGTGCATGCCTGTGGTTATCCTCCATTGCAATCCTCAACACCCTCTTCACCTTGGCTGATCAGTCTGACAACTACATCATCCACATGGACGTATCAGCCATGCCTAAAGCCTTCTCCACTCAACACAGCTGGTACTTGTCCACCCTTGCCTCCGCACTGAACAATCCTCAGGCTACCACCAATTTTAACTCTTCCTCTTCTAAACTTATCTATAGCTATACCAACGTCATGAATGGTTTCAGTGCACACATAACCGCTTCCGAGCTCGAAGCTCTTAAGAGCTCCCCGGGCTATGTTTCATCATTTCATGATTTGCCTGTCAAACCCGACACAACCCACTCGCCCCAATTCCTTGGTCTCAATCCGAAAGTAGGAGCGTGGCCAGTCTCAAACTATGGCAGTGACATTATCATTGGATTGGTGGACACTGGAATTTGGCCAGAAAGCGAAAGCTTTCGAGACCAAGGGATGCCTGACATCCCTCATCGATGGAAAGGCCAATGTGACTATGGCACCCAATTCAATTCATCATTGTGCAACAAGAAACTCATCGGAGCTCGATTCTTCAACAAAGGGTTGCTCGCCGAGAATCGAAACATCACCATAGCCGTGAACTCCACCCGTGACATGGAAGGCCACGGGACACACACGTCAACCACCGCAGCAGGAAGTCATGTTGAGGGTGCATCTTTCTTTGGGTACGCCTCTGGATCGGCAACGGGCATGGCTCCAAAGGCTCGAGTGGCTATGTACAAGGCTCTTTGGGAATATGGAGCCTACGCATCTGATGTAATAGCTGCTATTGATAGTGCTATAACAGATGGTGTCGATGTTATTTCATTATCGTTGGGGTTTGATGGAGTAGCTTTGTACGAAGACCCTATTGCTATAGCCACTTTTGCAGCTATGGAGAGAGGCATTTTCGTGTCCACGTCAGCAGGGAACCTGGGGCCATCTCTTGAAACTTTGCACAACGGAACACCGTGGGTTATAACTGTAGCTGCTGGTACCTTGGACCGTGAATTTCACGGGACCCTAACACTCTGCAATTATAATGGAGTTCAACTCCATGGCTTGTCTCTCTATCCAGGAAACTTCTCCATAGGACACGACTTTCCATTGGTCTTCATGGGCATGTGTGACGATTTGAAGAAGTTGAAACGAGTCAGGAGCAAGATTGTGGTGTGTGAAGAGAAGGACGGAACCCTCAGCGATCAAGTGGATAATCTTGACAGGGCAAAAGTTCGGGGGGGCGTGTTCATATCAGATAGCCCTGACATTTCATTTTATTTTCAGACTAGGTTCCCATCCATCTTTATAAATCCAGAGAGAGGAGAAATCATCAAAGATTACATAATGAAGAACTCAAATCCAAAGGCGAGCATGGCTTTCAATATGACCGTGTTGGGGACCAAACCAGCACCGAGTGTGGATAGTTACAGTTCTAGAGGACCTTCACAAAGCTGCCCATTTGTGTTAAAGCCTGATGTTATGGCTCCTGGAACATTAATCTTAGCTGCATGGCCCCATAAAGTTCCGGCAACAGCGTTGGAGTCCCAGAATTTATTCAGTAACTTCAATTTGCTATCCGGAACATCCATGGCTTGTCCTCACGTTGCCGGAGTAGCTGCTCTTTTGAAAGAAGCACACCCTGATTGGAGTCCTGCCGCCATTCGGTCTTCCATAATGACTACATCCGACATGCTCGACAACACCCTCGGACTCATCAAAGACATCGGCGATGATTACAGAGCGGCTTCTCCTTTGGCCTTGGGAACTGGTCATATTAATCCTAATAGAGCCCTTGACCCTGGACTCGTTTACGATGCAGGAATTGAAGACTACGTGAACCTTCTTTGCGCACTAAACTTCACCCAAAAGAACATTTCCATTATCACTAGATCCTCTGCCAATAATTGCTCCAAACCTTCCCTGGACCTTAATTACCCCTCGTTCATTGCTTTCTTTGATAGGGGGAACGCCTCATCTTCTTCTCGCGGGTCCAAAACGGTGAAAGAATTTAAGAGAACAGTGACCAATGTTGGAGAGGGACAAACAACGTACAAAGCAAGCATCACACCAGTGAAAGGGTTTCAGGTCCACGTCATCCCGGACAAGTTGGTGTTCAAGGAGAAGAAGGAGAAGCTGAGCTACAAGTTGAGAATAGAAGGAGCAGAAATGATGGAGGAGAATGTATCATTTGGGTGCCTTATTTGGACGGATCTGAAACACGTGGTCCGAAGTCCGATCGTGGTCACCAGTCTTGTCCAAGTAGCTAAGTAGAGCTAATTAAAAATGCCTCTCCTATTAATCAAGTCAAAAGAATATGCATTCGCTTCATTAGTATTGATGATTATTAATCACTATTTATTTAGCGAACATGGTTAATTAGGATTTGTAAAGCATATGGCCTTGGATGGCATGGTGTACGTGAACGAATTAATTATGGTGAACAAAGGGACAATTCACATTCAATGATAAGAAAGGACACTAGAGAAGGGAGGAACTGCAATGGGCTGGAACTTTATTGATCCATGTGCAGAAAGAAAGGAATCCAATTCGTTTTTTTGGGTTAAAGCAAGCAGATTCACTCGTTCACATGATGTTCTGTGGGCCAGATCGTTACTCTTTTTTCGGTTTTAGATACCGTCGGCCCTGCCACAGTCCTGCCATGGCATACTGATATAGTGACTAGAAGGGGGAATTTCAATTTGGGCCCTCAGAAACAAATTAAGGCCCAAGAAATTCTGAAACCCTAATGCATGTCTAAGGGTCTGAATTGTAATTAATTTTTTGGTCCAATTATCAAAATACCATTGCCTATTCGTTTTTTTTTTTACAAAAAAAAGGGTGTCATGTCACCAACTGCAAAAGCCACCGCGTTGGTCGATGACTACCACCATCGGTGCCAGGCCACTAGTACCAACACAGTAGTTAATGATTGGTCAAATGTACCAAAAGAGTTAGGGGTAGATTTAAACTCATGTCCCCTTGATTTTTTTGAAATGAAGGAAATCATTAAGTCAACAAACAATTTAATATATATAATGCGAAATTATATATATATAATTTTTTTTATGTTCAAGTATTTTTATTTATCATGATATATTTTAGATATTTCATTCTGTGTATTTAAATAATCACTTATAAATATTTAAATATCACTTATTTATATATAAAAAAATTGTCAATTTTTTAAAATTCAACTCATTCTATTGTGTGTGTGTGAGATATATATATATATATATATATTTATTTATTTTTCAAATATTTTTACATATTTTTGTTAGTTTTAGATGTCTTGTTACATACATTTGAATAATTACTTATAAATATTCAAACATTATCTGTTCATATATAAAAAAAAGTTTTTAATTTTTTAAAATATAATTTATTCAATGTGTCACAACTTGTTCATTCAATTTTAACAAATTATTAATATTACAACAACAACAACAACAAGCCTTTATCCCACTAGGTGAGGTCGGCTACATGGATTGCAAGACGCCATTGTGCTCTATCATTTATTAAGCTTTTAGAAATATTATTAATTAAGAGATCACGTTCAACAACTTCCAAGAGTGTTCTCTTAGGCCTTCCTCTACCTCTCTTAATCGGACTCAAAGTTATATGTTCCACTCTTCTCACTGGTGCCTCCCTTGGTCTTCTTTGTACATGCCCAAACCATCTCAACCGATTTTCTACCATTTTTTTCTCAATAGGTGCCACCCTCACTTTTTCACGTATGTGCTCATTTCGAATTTTATAAATTATTAATATTATACTAAATAAAATATATATATTATAAATTTATTTTTCAAACATTTTCACAGACTTTTGTTAATCATGGACATTTTATTGTATACATATATGAAAAAATATTTGTAAAAATTCAAACATTAATTGTTCATACATAAACAAAGTTGCCAATTTTTTAAAAATTAATTTATTCTATTTTTCACAACTTATTCCTTCAATGGATACAAATTATCAATGTTATGTTAAATAAAAATATATATATTATAAACCTATTTTGCAAGCATTTTCACAGTTTTATGTTAATCTTGGATATCATGTTGTATATGTCTAAATAATCACTTATAAATATTTAAATACTTGTTCTTTCAAATTTTTAAAACCAAATTTATTCTATTTTTTACAACTTATTCCTTCAATGTTAACAAATTATTAATTTCATACTAAATAAAAAAATATGTGTGCTATAAATTTATTTTCAAGTGTTTTAATGGGATTTTGTTAATCATGGATATCTTATTATGTATATCTGAACAATTACTTGTAAATATTTAAACATTATTTGTTCACACAGAGAAAAGTTGTTAATTTTTTAAAACCCAAATACTTGAAAAATAAATGTATAACATATATATTATTTAGTATAATATTGATAACTTGTTTGTGAAAAATATAATAAATTGTGTTTTAAAAAATTAATAACTTTTTCATGTATGAATAAATAATGTTTGAATATTTATAAGTGATTATTTAGATATACACAATAAAATATTTATGATTAACAAAAGCTCATAAAAGTGATTGGAAAATAAATTTATAACATATATTTTTTTATTTAGCATAATATGATAACTTGTTAACATTAAATGAACAAGTTGTGAAAAATAAAATAAATTAAAATTTAAAAAATTGATAACTTTTTTTATGTATGAATAAGTGTTGTTCAAATATTTATCAGTGATTGTTTAGATATATACAATAAGATGTTCATGATTAATAAAAACTCATAAAAATGCTTGAAAAATAAATTTATAACAGATATTTTTTATTTAGTATAATATTGATAACTTATTAACATTGAAGGAACAAGTTGTGAAAATGGGATAAATTGGGTTTTAAAAAATTAATAATTTTTTAATGCATGAACAAGTGATGTTTGAATATTTATAAGTCATTATTAAGATATACACAACAAGATATCCATAACCAACAAAAACCCGTGAAAATGTTTGGGAAATAAATTGATATCATATTTATATATTTATTTATTTAGTATAATATTAATAACTTGTTAATATTGAATGAACAAGTTGTAGAACAATAGAATAAAGAGAGAATTACAACCAGGTCTCACATAAAAAAATTAATTACAATAAAGTCCGTTAACAATTAATTGTGTTATCAATGATGTTTAATTTAGTTGTCAATAAATTTTGTAGTAATTAATTTTTTTGTGTAGAATTTCAATGTAATTCTTTCTAAAATAAATTGGGTTTCTAAAAATTGATAACCTTTTTAATGTATGAACAAGTAATGTTTAAAGATTTATAAGTGGCTGTTCAAATATACGCAATAAGATATTTAGAATATGTAGTATCATATAAAAATACTTAAAAATCAAAGTTCTAATGCACACACATGTAATTTTGCACTATATATATCGAAGTATTTGTTGGTTCAATGGTTAATTACGTTTTGGAGAACCAAGCTGGGTCAACTTTAACCTCTAGGCACATTTAACTGATCATTGACCATTACATTGACATTGTAGCTTCGATGGCCAATGGTGATAGTCTAGCATTGGTAATGATAGCCAATGCCGAAGCTCCATTTGCCTATGATAGGACACCCTAAAAGGAAAAAGAAAAAGGCAATGACATTTTGATAAATAGGCCAAAAAAATTAATTGCAATTGAAGCCATTAGGTCTACCGAAGTATTTCAAAAAATTTTAGGTCTAGCATGTAATTAATTTGCTTCTGAAAACCATAGTTGAGATTCTCGTTAACTAGAATCCCCTAGCTCGTTGATGTTAGACCATAAACCATTCAAACAACGTTCTTTCAGCCAAAAACAAAAAAGAACGTCCTTTCTCAACAAGTTTATTTGTTCCAGTTGATTAGGCATTACTGTATCAATAAATGAGAATGAGATCGTTGTGCGGTGGTGCGCTGATGGAAAAATTGAGGAATCTCCCAATTAAAGCCTTGTTTCATAGAGAGGAGCAGTGAGAAAAGAAAAGGGAATGAGAGGGATGGAGTTGCTTGATAATTGGCGCTATGAAAGTCAATTTTATAAATTATGATTCTCATAAAAAAATTTTGGTACAAGATTCCACTGTGATGCGGTGGAGTATGAAAAGCCAAAATTATCCTTAAATTATTTTTTGATTTTTTATTGTAAACTATTTTATTTCTTGATTTAAATTATTTGAAGTTGTGTTTGGTGAATTTAGGCAAATTTTTTAAATATTTTTTCTCATTTTTATTTTTTATAAAATATAAAATCTTTTCTCTTTTATTTTTTTAAGTAAAACGTCAAAAAAATTCACCAATTCCAATTTCATGGGGTTTAAATCCTTTTTCCCCCCAATTTCATGCATACCAAACATCATCTTGCCATATTTGTTTTAATTTAGTTCTCATCTTTATTCCCATTTTCAATCCATCAGATAAATCAAACGTTATTTTAAGTTTTGATTATCTTACATGTTATATTAAATCATATAATTTTGAGCTCAGTCGTGTTGAGTTTCATTATTTTTTCTTGAGACGACACTATGAATCAAACCTTTTTTCTTTTGTCAAGCCAAGGAAGGGCAAGAAATGATTGCTTGATGCGAAACGCTTGTCCCAAACAAGATCAAAAGACACTGAACAGTGAACAAGATGCTATTGCAAATGTGATTGGGTTCATCTTCATTAAACTCGCAACATTCCATGCTCAGCATTGTCAACAGAATCAGGAAGAATTTTGACCCCCCATTTCAATCTAAAATAATCTATACTGTCTATTTAAATTAATTTTTAAATATTTTTAATATTATATTTATTAAAATAAAAAATAAAAAAAATTTAATATTAAATCTGGATTATTTAAAGTATATTTAAATGATTAATTTATAAAATTTATAAATTTTTTAATATTAAATTATGTCATATAGATTATCTCTGAATTGTCTAGAATCTATTTGAATAATCAAATTATAAAATTATAAAAATTTTCAAGTTGAAATATACTTTTAATTTTCTAACTTTATATAAGGTTTTAATTTAATCTTTTAATTTTATAAAATATTTTTTAGTCCACTAACCTTAATGCCATTAATTTTAAAAGATTATTTTTTATATCAATTATTATTGTTTTTTTTAAATTAAATTTAATATGTCAACAATTAATGATGTTTTATCAAAGCTTATTATAAAAATTTATTGGGATGAAACTAATGATATTAGAATTCTAGAACTAAAAATATACTTTATAAAATTAAATAATTAAAATGAAATCTTGTGTACAATTAAAGGCATAAATATATACTTTAGCTAATTTTTTAATATTAAATTGAACTGTTATATTAAATCTATGCTGACCAGATAGGTAATGAATGAATTTATTAAAAAAAATTATATTACTAAATATATTGTTAAAAATATTTAAAAAATAATTTAAATGAATGGAAGGGGTTGGTTAATTTGGACTGAAATGCATGATTGCATCACAATCCGGGAAATGATTGGGATCATACCTATCCCAAACGCTGCAATTTTGACCAAAAATCACACAAACTAAGAAGCATTCAATAACTATCTTTGTTATTTTGTTATCAATTATATCATTATATTAATAGTTGTAGTAGTAGTAGGCGTGAACCCGAGAAACATACCTTAATTTGTTGAGTGAGTGATATCTTATTTTAAGCCTAACTTTATTTAATCAAAGATTTCCCCTTTCATAACGCCAGCGTTGATCATAAGGCGCCGACACATTTTTCTTTGAACTGTAGTATCGTTCCTTTGAACTTGCAGTAATTGAACTTTTTTGTTGGTAGAACAGTAAATGAACTTATCATAAGAGAAAATGATTGTTAAATTTTAATAATAACGTTATTAACTTGACAAAAATAATAAATTTTTTGTTGGTAGAACAGCAAAAACTACCTCTCTCTCTCTTAAATTTCTGATAAAGAAAGCTACAAATAACATTTTTGTGAAGTTAGTTTTAACGGGTAAGACAACATATGTTGGTTGTTGACAATTTATGAAAGAATAGAATAAGAATTGTTATTTTGGCTAGAAACGAGCAAGTTTGCAATTTGTCGTCCCCAGCTAAAAAATTGTCAATTTAGAAGGGCCGGAATATTATGATCTTGAAATCATGCTTACAGCTTACAATAATGATTTAGGCCTTTAGGAGCAGGGAACGAGGAACGTCGCGATACGCACACCACACCAGGTCAGCATCGTCGGTAGATTCGCGTGAAGCGACAACTGGAACATGGTTGTCGGGTCAATCATTAGATTAGGGTTTATTCATTGCTGCGCTTTTGCCTTTGGCCTCACTCCCATGTGACGCGGGTACTGTTCCTTTGAGCTTTGAGCTCGTCTATTCATCTCATTTCTTGGTGGTTTAGTAAAGTAAAAGCATTTTGAAATTGTTATAAACAATTGGACTGCCCCACTAATTCATTTTCTTAATTTCCCTGCCAAGCCGCCTCCTTCGGCCAGCTCACCCTCACTTTCCTTTTATTCTTCATTCTGGAAATGACCTGAACAAAGCTCAAAAAATAAACTTCTCTTGTGAGCTGGGGTTTGCAGAGACAACAGAATGCACGCCAAGACGGATTCTGAAGCGACGAGCCTCGCCGCTTCGTCTCCGACCAGATCTCCACGGCGGCCGGTGTACTACGTGCAGAGCCCTTCCAGGGATTCCCACGATGGAGAGAAGACGGCGACGTCGTTTCACTCCACCCCTGTGCTCAGCCCCACGGGGTCTCCCCCTCACTCCCACGCCTCCCTGGGTCACCACTCTCGCGAATCTTCCTCTAGCAGGTTCTCTGGATCTCGCAAAATATCTCCCAACGATGCGTCTCGTGCTCCCCATGGCAAGTCTCAGAAGCCATGGAAGCAACCCGATGTCATTGAGGAGGAGGGTCTTCTTCCCAATGAAAACCGCCACAAGCCTCTCCCTCGTCGCTGCTATGTCCTCGCTTTTGTTCTTGGCTTCATTCTTCTCTTCACTGTTTTCTCTTTGATTCTCTGGGGCGCCAGCAAGCCTATGAAGCCCAAAATTACCATGAAGGTTTGCTTTCCCATCCTTGATTCCCGGAATATTGAATAGTTTTGTCAATGCCCGGTTTGGTTTTTGATCGATTCGCATTCCTGTCTTGCAGAGCATAAAAATTGATCATCTCACGGTTCAGGCCGGTTCGGATTCCACAGGAGTGGCCACCGATATGATATCCCTGAATTCCACCGTGAAATTCACGTATCGCAACACGGGCACATTTTTTGGGGTCCATGTTTCCGCAACACCTCTGGATCTACTCTATTCGGAAATCATAATTGGTTCCGGAGAAGTAAGCTACGAAACCCATTATCCCATTCATTAACTCAAAATTTGAGATATAGTTCCAATTTCTTATTGAATATGCATACTAATGAACTGGGGGATTACAGTTGAAGAAATTTCATCAATCAAGAAAGAGTCAAAGAACAGTGAGTGTGGCGGTGATGGGTAACAAGATTGCTCTGTACGGGAGTGGTGCGGGCCTGAGTAGCTCAACCGGAGCGCCTACGGTTCCGGTACAGTTGAAGTTAAGGTTTGAGCTTCGATCCAGAGCTTACGTCCTTGGCAAGTTGGTGAAGCCGAAATTTAACAAGAGGATCGACTGCTCTGTAACTCTGAATCCTAAACATATCAACGCCACAATTTCTCTGAAGAAATCTTGCACGTACAATTGATTCGGAATTCCCCGGCGAGGAGAAAGCCGAGGGGAAAAGGAAAATCTGATACTCGTATTCATTTGATCTTTTAGATGAGGAAAGAAATGGGGGATCCAGCTGTAAAGGGCTCTTGGGCAGGACACGAAGAAAAAAGAACGCGTTTCTGATTGCATAGTGGAAAAAGATGATGATAGGCTGTCTTCCATTGGGTATAGATTGCTTTATGTATGAATTTTTACCCCCTGTTTGTGCATTATTCTCCAATTTCTTATTTTTATTTAAGGTAAAACCATAACTACTGAAGTCAAATAATTTACTCAATCTCAGATCCTCCTTGTGTTGGACTTGCATTTGTTGATGGAGTAATTATTGGCCAATAGAAATGGAGGCGCCTTGTCTAATCATCTGGATGCCCGGTGCCTTATACATATATAAGATAATAATACAATAAATTTATCTTTGATCCTACTCAAGTGTTGGCCCAAACATGCAAATGCTGTCCCTCCATTGGTAACATTTATTAATTTATGGTTTGGTTATTTCATTTGAATAAACAATGAATCGATAATTTGAGAATACAGCTGCCTATAAAAAAATATTTAGATAGATTGGGTGCATTACATTATTTATGATTTATCTAATTAAAGTACTTTAAGTAAATTAAATCTTGTGAGATATTTTTTAATTGATTTTATTATTATAACAGAACAGATGTTTGATTTTTTACCTTTTATCTCTTCACCACTATTAATATCAAAATTAATTTATATTTAATATCATTTAAATATTATGTTTTTATTAGACAGACTACAAAGACATGGTGCACCCAGCTTACTTAAGAATTTTTCCTTGCCTGTATTCCTATCTCTAGTTAGGAGCCATGACAATGAATATTGTTTCCTTTGTCCTGCAATATGAACCCATTAATTTTGGTGCACGTGCTGCCTCTGTATAGATCTTAAAGATTGATGAAAATTCCAAAAATAAGCTTCGATGAAACTTAGGAAGATGAAACTTAGGAAAATTGTAACAGCCCTTCGCTAACCCCGCCCACCTTTGTTATGCCTCAATGGTATTAGGTTCAGCCTCAACTTTGTTATGTAGGAGAGGTTGGAGGATTGAACCTGGGGAGGCTCTCCGCAAGGGGAATAATCCTGCACACTACTGCAGGGAAGTCTTTGTCTCCTAATGCTCACCGTAAGGGGTGGGATTGCCTTGTTGTGGGGCCTGAGGGGAGAGTGTCCAGTGCCGCAAAAGACCTCGGGTGGGCGAGGTGAGTAGAGGGCTGTTACAAAAATCACATTCAATAATAACTTGAATGAATTATTGACAGACAAGAATCAATATGAAATATATTAGTGTTAAAATGAAAATATTGAATTATTTTTTCTTTGAATGAAACCCATTATTAATTCTTTTTTATAAATAATTTACTTAAATGGTGCTTGAATGTGATTCTCTCATAAAACTTTAATAACATTGGTATGTGTATATAAAGCAATATATGTGTGAAAAGTAGAGGAAAGTTTGTATTAGCGTGAGAAGCTCCGCCTTTTCTCTAAATTTCTAAAGAGAAGATCTATCTTCTTTCCACCTGCTCCTTCACCATCTTCTTCTTGATCTTTCTCGTGAATTTGTAGTTTAAGCTTGATACTAATTTCATCTCCTCGACCTCCACTTCACATGAAGAAAACATGAATCCCCCTACAACCAAAGAAGAGCTCGACTTAATCAACAGGAATATTTCAAAGCCAGATGAAGAAATGATTAACAAAGGTTCAAATTTACATCTACAACAAGAAGTGCAATATCAACAAAATAGAGTAGCACCAAATGAAAAGCAAGGCCATGATCAACTTAGGAAACCAATGGATACATAAACCACTAATGCTCTCCAAGTCAATGCATGCCTAGTTAAAGCAATAGTGATTCAAAAAGTTAGAGCACTTATTTCTTATAAACAATCAATGACTGAATACAATAGATGTTATGAAATCAACACAGAAAGTGATGCCTAGCATTTAAATGAAACACTTGCTAAGGAACTGGAACAAGAGTAGACACCTTCAAAAAGAACCAAGAAACTGATGGATCTATACCTATCAATTCAAACTTTTAATGACGAATGGAAAAAATTGCCAAACTTAGATGGGTGCTATAGTTATTAACACACTAGGCTTGCAACTAAATCCTAAATCCCTTAAGCCAAGGTTAGCAAAGATGTGGCAGCTCAAAGATTTTGAATTAATTATTCTCGTCAATAGTTACTATGCAGTCAGAACCAATAATCAATCTGCCTATGACAACATCCTCAATAGTGGTCCTTAGATAACTTTTGACTACTGTATCCTTGTTCAATGCAGGTCTCCTAGTTTCAACCCTAACTCTAACAAGCTGGGCAAAATTGCTCTATAGGTCAAACTTGCAAACGTTCCAATTCAATATTATGACAAAGAGATCCTCTAGAGAATAGGTAATTGCATAGGAAAAACTTTAAAAATGGATGTCAACTCTCTGTTAGAATCAAACTCTAAGGATGAGCATGGCAAAACTGAAAGAGATAAATTTGGGAGAATCAGCATTGAACTCAATTTATAAAAGAAACTCATTCCTAAAATACTCATTAAAGATGAGCTCTATAATATGGAATATGAAAATCTTAACCTTATTTATTTTGAATGTAGATGCTATGGCCATCAAAGAAATAATACCCCCAAAACCCCAAAAATAGATGCATGGAGAAGGTAGAAGACAGAGGAAATAATCAGAATCAGCCTCTCGACCATTTTTTAGCCACAAAAAAAGAAAGAAAATGGAAAACAAAAAATCAACATACAGTGGACTCATTGGAAAATGGCCAAGTGGCTTGCTAGAAGAGATATGAAATGAATGGATGAAATTCCAACACTTAAAAAATGCTCAAAATTCAAGAAATCAAATGAACAACAGAGATTTGCGTCAAATCTGATGATAGAATATCACATCAAAATCACGATTCAACATCCTTGCCTTTCTTGAACGTGATGTAGTTGATGGCATAATGAAAGCTTTTGAACCCAGAAACATTCCACCTATGAGCCACCCTACTAAGCCTGTCAAAAAGAATGTAGGAAGAAGGATATGGCTGGTCCTAAAAGGATGAGATTGAAGGAAGATAAGGTGGGAATTGAATCTTAAAGAGGAAAAGAAAAAAAACGAGGGAAGACAATTAGATTTCTAAGGGCACATGAGTTGGGCCAAGTTTCATTTGGGAAGGTCCAAAGACATTTAACCTATCTACAAATGAATCAAGAGAGCTTCAACCCCGCCAATGTGACTTCTGGCGATTTGGTTGGTGCGTCATGCACTCAATTGAAACGTCAGAAACTCAAATTGGTAGGGAAGGAAACAGAAGAAAGAGAGAAAAAAAAAGAGCTTCAACCCAAAAATGCAGCATACAAGCCTTACATGAGTGGGAAAATATACGTGAGAAAATGCTGCTTATGAAAATGGTAGTCTTTTCGAAACTCGTTGCAATTTTCCCATGAGACGGCCCTTTTAACACTTGAAATTGTCAGTGGAAAGATCCTAAGCAAAACAAATAACTAAATAAATCGCTGGTGGAGATAAACAAGGAACTTGTAATTTTCAACTTCTGTTGACAAAAAAGTGCATGGCCGTAATAAAAACAACAACAACAACAACAAGCCTTTATCCCACTATGTGGGGTCGGCTACATGGATTGCAAGACGCCATTGTGCTCTATCATTACGCCATTATGGCCGTAATAAAGATTTGCCAAAAACCAGTCCGGAGCTGTTCTCTAGAAAATCATTTGTTACTAATTCCCTAATCTCTAAGGATGTTTGTTTTGATTCACATTTAATTTTCCAGTTTAATAATAAATGTGTCAGTCTGTCAACGCTTAGTTGCCAACTATATATATTAGTTTGTTTGTATATTCCTCACCTGCTTTAAATAATATGATCAGTATAATTGTGATTTTATTTGTGGAGAAGAAGCCTTGAAACGAAAGCAGAAGGTCAACATTACATTTTACAGGCCGCATTAGTGCCTGTTTGGATACGGTTCAAAATCGATTAAGTGTACTAAAACCATGGTTTTACTGAAAATTACCCAAGCATCTCATTTTCACACAATTTATTATTTTGACCATAACCACGTTTGGCCTCAAGCTCAAAAGAGTAGCTTCCAATGATCGATTTTATCTGTTGGGGCAATTATTGCCTGCTAGAATTTTTAATCTACTAAATAAGGCTAGGATACCTCCATCACTTCTCTTTATCCTCGCCAAAAAGTGAAAACTCTTTGACGCCATCTCTATATCTTTTTTGCTGCAACCTCATCTCCCACTTCGATCTACGATCTCCATCCTCCATCTCTGACCTGCAACTATCGTTCGAGTTCATCGGTGCGTCTCCTCTGTTTCCTTCCTTGAAGGTCATACTTTGCTATTTTCTCCATCCAAGTCCATCTGGTGCGACATCCTCTCCTCATACTGTGCCTTTCTTGCATTTTCCTTTAGCCTTTTCCAGTTTGATTCAGTGCTCCTCTTTGGGTGACTGCTTTCTAGTAATCTGGTGTGACATCCATGACCCCAGGGGAATAATATAATATATATTTTTTATTACAACATAGTATAATATTAATATTATAATATTTTATTAATATTAGTATAAGTTATATTAAAAGATAACATAATTTAAATTTTTATTATTAATCAAACAATGTGTATTTATATATGTTAAAGCCAATGTCCTTAATTGTAATTTATATATTTAAAATTAATTTTTACTAAAAATATCTAGACCTTTTCAATTCTATCAAAATTAATTTAAAAAATAATATTTAAATATAATATAGTCATAACATAATCAATCATAATCAAAATAAATCATATCAATTAATTTTTTTATAATTAATTATGACTATACATGTTTAGAGAGATAGATTAGGGGGAGAATGTGACGTCCAAGGACGATATACAGGGGAAAGTAAAATACACTGAAGGACCTGAATATTTTGAAAATGCAACGAAAGAGAGATCTTTTTCGGATGAGAGCAAAACACGGCAGAGGGCTTGAAATTCTTGAAAATACAATCTTCCATGGTCCTAGATCCTCTATTATATTTTAAAAAGTTTCATATACTTCAATGTATTTTGCTTTCCACGATAGTCTTTGGGTGTCATTTTTCCAAAGCTAAGATAGAAAGAATGTGAAAGGGGCGGCAGCCGGTAGGTGTGAAGGCAAAAGAGGGGTCAATGGCCATGGAAGGAGCCAAAGTGTAGGGTGATAATTAATTGATCAACTCAACCCCATCTTTATTCAATGTGATTTTGTAAGAATTATATGATTAGCTTCTCCTCTAAGTCCGCAACTTGATGCTTTTCTGAGACTAAAATACTGTATCCTTCAATAGCTTTTCACTTGCTTTTCAAACTATGATGATGGTTTACTAATGGAAATCTATACGGAATTGATAGTTGCAGCTTTATATAATGCTTGGTCCGGCAAAAATCAGATCATTCACAAAGGCATTGTGGCCAAACATTACTCTACAAATTCTCCAGGACAATATCGTTGATTACTTGATTGGTTGAATGAACATAAAATCTGCTACTGTAATTGTAATATGAAAAAAAGAAAAAGAAAAAGAAATGCTGAACCATGATCAGAGTAAGGTTTATTGATTCTATCCTCTTCACTCTCTTGAGATTGACCTCATTTTTAGAGTTAATAATTTGGATCAAGACCAAACTCGTCGAAATAATTTAGGGTCGGGCTTTAAAAAAATATAATTTTTTTATATTCAGGCCAAGCCCCGATTAGGTTTGGACTTGACTCAAATACCCAAATAAAAAAATTTATTTTTAAATATATATATAATAAATATTAATTAACTATTGAAGTTTAAGGTCATTTTATGATAAAATATTATATATTTGAGTCCTTTACATCGTTTAGGATTTTATATTTTTTATAAAATAAAATAATTAATTTTAAAGTAAAAAATTTAATTAAAAATAATTTTAAAAATAAAATTCAGGTATTCGAGTAGCCTAAAGCCCAAAAAATTCGAGGGCAGGTTTAGCTATTCGGGATTTTCAAACAGTCAGGCATATCTAAATTCGAGCTCGTTCGGATCAAACTTATTCAGGCCAAGCTTGGATAAGCTTGGTTTGCCCAAAGTCCAACTCTACTCATTTTCTTCTCTCTTATCAATTGCAATGGCATTTCTAATAATCTTCACATTTCACTCTTCCTTATCAATTAGGATTAGGGCTTAAATAAGTTGACTCTATTAAGCTGAATTATATCTTAAGGCTTTATTTTGATCAGTCCAACTCTGGCCTCAAGGTTGAAGGGCTAACTTTTTTTTTTGACAAAAAATGGCTAACTCTCATTGGCTCAACCTTTTTTTTTTTCATTTTTCAATTTAAAAATCTAAAAAAATATTTAAAATCTCAAAGAAATTATTACACATAACATTAAATATAGAAAAACAAATTTAAAGTCAATACACACAACAACAAATTTAAGTCTAACAAAGATATAACAACATCATAAAATCAATACTAATAATAATCAAACTTTACCAGCATTATCAGTTAAATCTTGAAAATTTTTATTATTACCAACATCAATATAAATTTATCTTTCTCATTATAGAGCCTTATCAATGGCAAATATATTTAACTTTTCATATATTCTCTCTTCATTCTTGTAAGATGAGGTTAAAGTTTTAAAATTAGTGTAGTATTTAATTTTTTAATATTAAAATTTAAAAGAAATTATAAAAGGGCTTAAAAGTATTGGTCATGACTAGCTCTTTTAAGCTTGAATTATCATTTTACACTTTAAAATAGCGGTCTTATCTTGAATTTTTCACACTTAAAAGGGCCAACCCAATGAACTCAACCCTAATTGACGACTTTACTCTCCCCCAAGATGTAATCACATTTACATTTTTCATTGAATTTTTAATATCTAGATTAAAGGCACGAAAGAAATATTAGTATGCTTCACCATCCTACGTTTTATTTATTAAGTCCTGTTTGGTTATTAGAAAGTAATGAACTAGAAATATTAATACAAAAATGAATTAAGTCACTCTTTCTCGTCATGATAAATATGATAAAACTTATTAAATGTATTATAAATGTGGGAACTATCATACTTTTCAAAAATATTATGAATTATTATTCTCAATCTCATAAATTAAATTATTTTCCTCCCTCATGACTGTATTTATCATCCTTTTTTATCATCTTATCTTTATATTTATTTTTTTAATCTATTTCTTATCTTTATATTTATTTTTTTAATCTATTTCATTCTTGTAATCAAAGTGTCGCTTAGTATTTTTATGTGACCAGATACATTTATTAGTGTATTTACTGACATGTGATTTCTGGGCAAGAGGTGTAGAGATGCACAGTGCCTCGCCAATCTAATGCTCCCTTCTTTGAGTACTTGTCGTCTCTTAGTACTGTTTATGGCAAAGCAGAAACTCTCGAGATCGTATAACACTATTCTACGTAAAATATAATAGTCTTCCTTTTCACATAATAACAACAATAACCTTCTTTAAAATTTATGAGCAGAAATTTACAATGGATCGTTAATATTTTTTTGTATAGCTATCTAGGTTAGATTTAATCAAGATCGAGTTCAATTATAGTAACCTCCTCCCTCTCTCCTGTACGTGCGTGCGTGGTGCCTTGTGTGCAGGCATATATCAACACATCAATTGACTTTTATGAATACATGGTAAAAAATAATCATTCAATTTCTCACGACAAAGTTCTTAATTTTTTTAATAGTTTTTGATAATGAATGTTTTCAATAAAGTTATGCTAAATAAGAAGATAAAACGTTTTTATAAAATTAAAATGGATATTAATTTTTATAAATCTAGCATTTCAATAAAAATTAAGACATTTTAAAATGCCTAAAAGATTAGTGATATTAGAGGGTAGTCAAAATATTTTAAGAATTTCATAATTCAATTTTTTTTCTCATCACAAAGGATGCTGCCACAACTAGCAGCCTGTTAGAAGATCTCATGCTTTTTTGTTTAAATTGATGGTCATGAAAATATGCAAGAAAATATTAAAATTAAGTTATGTCAAAAACTAACAAAATTCTATAATTTGAAGGTGGAAATTCCAAAATAATGATATGTTGAGAGTTGTGAGATGCTCGATTAGTTAAACAATTTGCATATTCGTTAGCATCTTTAAAAACAAATTGACGGTACATAATAAAATCTTTGATTTTCTTTTCTTTTTTTTAATTGTGTCATAGAAGGGATGATTCAAGGAGGACTTATTATTGATGTCGATAGGTGCAGGAGCCTCGAGAGAGCTACGACAGACATTAATTGAGATATCTTGTTTAAATGATCATGACTCCATTTGAGGCTGACCCTTTGCAACTTCGATTTGCAAACACTAAAATCTCATTTGATTATTAAAAAAAAATAAATTAAAAAATTAATATAAAGTGAATTAAATTATTCTTCTCTCTTATAGTAAGCATAACAAAACTTATTAATATATATTATAAATGTGAGAATTATCACACTCTTTAAAAATCTTACGAATTATGATTCATAACTCTATGAATTAAATTACCCATCTTTCTTATTAATATAATTCACCATATCTTTTGATCATTTTATTTTTATTTTTTTAATTTATTATATTTTATGCCATTTTAGTAGCCAAACGGCATCTAAAATCCATGAGTTCTCTGTTATGAAGTTATCAAATATGGCTTAACCTCTTCCCCATTAGGTTCTGGGCCTATTGGATCAAATTCTTCTGCCGGCGTTCTCTCACATTTGGGCTATAGATTTGCTGTGTACGTCTAGAGAAATATCAAGAAATGGAAGGCGCAACTAGAAATTTCAGAATTTCCTCTTTCGGCCACCTCACCATTTTATTTGGACAGAACCTTCCTTCTCTCAGGACAACCATGGCACTCCCTCAGCACCACCTCCAACAACACTACCAAACCCAACCACTACAACCACAATCAAAATCATTCAGGCAAATACTGTCCATTATAATCTGAAATTTTTTAATATCCCAAACAATTTTCTTCCTTTCAACCTTTCATTTTACCTAACTTTCTTTTTGTAATCAGTCTGTTAACTCATTGTTTGCTTCCCTTTCTTTGCTCCTCTTGCGTTTCTTGCAGAGCTTTACAAACAGTAGATGGCCAGATGTCGCAGCCGGTAGCCTTCTATAATCCAGCTGATTTGCAGGATCAGACCCAGCATGCTCCGTATGTTCCTCCTTGTACGTAAAATCTTCATCTTTAGCTTCGCTCCTTTCCCTTTTTGTTCATATATTTTATTTTTGTGTACTTATCTTCTTTGTTGCGAAATTTCTGGAGGATACATCTCTTTTTAACTCTGAAAAATTTCAGCTTGTGAAAAATGAATGAAATGAACTAAGCTAGGGTTTTGGTACCATTTGACCAGCTTGAATTCTAATTCTTCTTTTTATAGTTGATTAGTTGAGTTTATGAGTTTAAATTCTTCCTCAGCATTTTCTTGCCCTTTTAAATTTGGTGCTATTGGCTACTTTCCTGTCATGTTGATATATAAAACCAACCCCTTGAATTGTTGGGGTTTGCCGTTTTTCTAGTTCACGTTGTTGGGTTTGCTCCGGGTCCATTTCCTTCTGCTGACGGCAGTGATGGTGGAGCTGATTTGCAATGGAATTACGGGTTAGAACCCGAGAGGAAAAGGCTAAAAGAACAGGATTTTCTGGAGAACAATTCTCAGATATCTTCCATAGATTTCCTTCAAACTCGATCAGTCTCCACTGGATTGGGTTTGTCTCTTGACAATACCCGCATGGCTTCTACTGGAGACTCGGCTTTACTGTCACTCATTGGTGACGACGTTGAACGTGAATTACAGCAGCAGGACGCAGAAATACAAAAATATCTCAGAGTGCAGGTTAGTGCTACATATCTAATTTAATTTTCTTAGTACTTGCTAGGGCCAGAACTCTGTATATTTCATTGAAAGTGGATTTTTATCGTCATATGAAAACAAGATGCCGGTTGAGCATATTTAACATCATCGTTTATTGTTGGGTAATGATGAATCTGTGTTGGGGCTCTTATTAACTTATCTAACTTCGTAGAATAAAATTTGCATGTTGATTGTTTTTTGGATTAGCTTTGATTCCAGCTAGAAGAACCCGAACTGCATCTGTGTGAACTTTATGTAATGGGCAATAATGTTCAAAGGAAATACAGATTAGAAGTGGGGTTGGATATGGTAGAAATAGAATGTTAACCCAATGTTCTTTGTCATTACATGGGTTTTGGATTCCATATAGTCTGGAATTTCAGTCTTGTCTCATCTATGATCTCAGCTGTCCGTTCTATTCAGTCCAATGGGATTGAGGTGACACCTGTAATGGAATGGATGACAAATTTTAGATTGGATAGGATTGCAATCCCATAGACATTATGGAATCTGGACATGCTTGCAATACAATTGCCAAACAATTAATTTGACTTTCCCTAGATTCTATTTTAGATATCCATATACCTCATAGCGATAACAATTCATACTGTTATTTGTTTCTTTTAAAAGTATAGTATGTTTTTTCTGTTAGTGTTGACTGGATGTTCAGTGTGGCATATTTGTACTCTGATAATTGTTTGGTCATTCATGATAAGCAAAGAGATAGGTGGGAGCATCTCCATTCTTCGGTGACTTTTTTTTCTTTTTTTTCCCTCATTCTTCTTTTTTTAATCAAAATCTAGGAGACTTTCATCCCTCCCTCCTTGCCCATCTTTTGATTCTGAAATGGTGGGGTGTGCTCTCATGGGGGGCTGTAAATTTTGAGTGGAATGCGTATGTAAGATTCTTTTTTTCTGGGTCAGCTGCTGGAGAGCCTTGTCCTTCCCTCATCTCAGAATGTCAGTGGGCTGGCAATGATGAGGTTAATATATACATTTTTCTTGGAAAGATAATCAAATGTGTGCTCTGATATAAAACTTTATCTGATTTTACTTCTTCCCATTAAAGTGATGGGATCAAATACAAGTCATGCAACTTCGTGCTTCAAAAAATCTCATCAGTTATCCTCATCATCCCTTCTTCTGCACCATGAGATTGTCAGCCAACCTTTCTCTCTTAACCAATGCTCTGAATACCTGCCCTCAGCATTGGAATTATATTTGTTATAACTTGGATTGGTCAAGGCCACAAGCTGTGGAAACTCAATTTATGCACGATCTAAAGATAACTTCAATTATCTTCTTCCTGATAGGGTGAACGTTTGCGCCAAACAATTATGGAGAAGGTTCAAGCAACTCAGCTTCAGAGTATATCAATTGTTGAAGACAGAGTTCTACAGAAACTTAACGAGAAAGAAGCTGAGGTTGAAAGCATCAATAAGAGGAATATGGAACTTGAAGAGCGAATGGAGCAGTTGACTGTTGAAGCAAGTGCTTGGCAACAGCGAGCCAGATACAACGAGAACATGATTGCTGCTCTCAAGTACAATCTTCAGCAAGTATATGCTCAAGGCAGAGATAGCAAAGAAGGATGCGGCGACAGTGAGGTAGATGACACAGCTTCATGCTGCAATGGCCGTTCCATTGATTTTCACCTGCTCTCCAAGGACAACAATGATATGAAAGAGATGATGACTTGTAAGGTATGCAGAGTGAATGAAGTTAGCATGCTTTTATTACCATGCAAACACCTCTGCCTCTGCAAAGATTGTGAAAGCAAGCTTAGTTTCTGCCCCTTGTGTCATTCCTCAAAATTTATTGGCATGGAGGTTTATATGTAACAGGACAGCGGATACTTGATATGTTAAATCTCTAATTTTATATTAGATTATGCCTTTCTTTGTTACTCGAATAGCATCTCCATGTTATCTTGTACCTACAGTTTAACTTTTTCACACTTTTGGTAAAGTAAAGAGACAGAGAACCGAAGCCAAAAAACGAAAGAGAAAAAAAGAAGAGGTTTTTTGGCCAACAAAAAATGTAGAAATAATTGAATGGTTATTATTACGACATAACATGGATATTGATAAGAAGATTTTCTCTTACATGATGATAAGTAATCAAACAGCTAGTAGTGGCAGCGACTTGGTGGACTTGCTTTGGATGTCAGTTGCATGTTTTTTTTTTTTTTTAAACACAGGAGTATTTTTAATTGAAAGCAATTTTGTTTGTTCAAATGTTAAATATTGGCACAATTTCTAACATGGATTTGACTCTTGATTCGATATTAAATATTAGTCCTTGAATATTAGATCTAACTCTTGTCCATAGTTGTATGTCCTTTTCTGACCACAGCAAATCAAAACTGTGTTGAGGCCATCTGATTAGCATGTGACATCACGTGATAGTGAGTTATCTGTTGGCTAACATCTAAAAAGACAACACATGGAAATTAATGCCAGTTGTTTCTTGATAAAGAGCAAAAGAATCCAATTAACAAGCAAATGAAATTTGGTAAATATATATGAATCTGAATTTGAAGTATATCTCTTGTTTAAGCACTTAATAATTTATAGATTTGGATTTACTTATGTGTGTATGAATTTGAAGTATATGAATTTAAAATTTCAGATTTGAAATATGAGATTTTAAATTTTAAATTTAAATATAAATTTATTAATTCAAACACTACATAAGTGAAGGCAACGAAATTTACATGAAGTGTTGAGACCTTGACTGTGGTCCTCACAAGAACTTTATCGGACTGCTGGCTTCAAATCCAGTTTGGTTACATTCCAGTATCCAAATCAAGATTGCCGAGGAAGCCCATTCATTGAAATTGGCTCTTTCTTGATTACAAGCCCATCGTCGAGTACTCAAGTGGGCCTGCAAGACCGCTCTGAATTTGAATTAAGTTCCATTACTGTATTATTTGAACTTTGTTCTGTAGACTGATGAATATCGCGTAAGCGTGACAGTTGCATTGCGGTTGGCCAACTCAAGTAGGGCAGGGGTGGAGACGGGAAGCGGCAAGGACTATGACCTTTCCTAATTTTTTAATTTTTTAATAAAATATAGGGTTTATACATTTTTATCTCTTTAAGTTAGCACATTATAAAAATCTTAAGATATTAGATAAAATTTTTATTTTAATTCTATAGTAACCTTTTATATATGTATAATACATATGTTTCAAGGTAAATGTCATTTAACTGTGCTTTTCTATATTTAATGAAAGAAATTATAAAAATTATTATTAACAAACTGTAAGAAAAATCTTAAAGATATATTGAATGTTATGTGCTTGATAACTATCATAAAGTTATTAATTTAAAAATTAAGATGTTATGGTTAAGATATATTTTTTTTATAAAAAATTACTTTTTTTTCTTGTAATAATCAAGTTATTGAAATTTATTATATAAATGGTTTTTACTATAATACACTTAGATCTCATCCACATAGATAGTTTGTGACAACTAAACATCATTACCTTGTAAATATAATTTAGTGAGCAAGTAATAAAGTTTTTTATATTGAATAAACATTTAAATTTCAATGATGAATTTAAATCATTCAATACTCATGAAGAAGATGAAATCTTCACCAATTTAATAAGAGTTTATATTGGAAAAGAAATTATTAAAAATTTTATCATAGACATAATAATTAATTATTCTTATGTCATGAAAAATTAATGAGCAAAACTTAAAAATAAAAGTATATATTTATTTTATGTGTGTGTAAAATTAAATATAAATGTATATGTTAAAATATTTATGTTATGTTAATGATATATATAAATTTAATTTTTTTTTAATTATTATATATGATTTGTTATCTTCGCCTTAATAAAATTTAGTGACTTCACTCCAGTCAAGTGGGTCCGTTGGACAGAATTAAGCGTGGAGGGCTATAAAATGCAGTTTGAAACTAAACCTCCTTTTTCAATTTTCACGTTCACAACTTGGATCCATCTTTTTACTGAAGCACGATCTGTCAATTAATGATCGGTCTGAGTTGAAACAAAATTAAGAACTATAAATGTAAATAATTGTTCATGGACATGGCATGTTATAGGCGGAGAAAGGACGAGGGATGGATGAGATTGAGAATGGCTTTAGTGGGAGAAGATTGATCAACTTTTTTCTAATCATGCCATAGAAAGTGATGACAAAGAGGAAAGCGAATATGCTTCGCCCATTATTTTTTTAAGCACCTATCTATTATTTTCATTGTAATTTTTATTATAATTACTCCCACCACCTCCTCCACTTTCACCTCCTTCCACCGCTAACTCCAGTCGATTTAAAGTCATGTCACACTCATGTCTCTTTGTCCCCCCCCCCCCCATCTTTTTCTCTGTTGCAAGCAAATCATCAACCCTGGAAATTAGATAGATAATCGAGTGTAATGTACACATACCAAAATGTTATTCCTTAGATTTAATCGGAGAAGAGACAAGAGCCACGAGCAAGAGTGTTTTTCCTTCAGTTCAAATATTTCAATCATGCAACTTCATCCTTATTCCTCAAAAAGCTGAACTTAGCCTTTTCTTTTATTTGCTTCTTCTTTAGTGGGGTCTGTGGCCAGCCTTCTCTTAGGCCAGCTTCCTTCCACTTCCACTTTGCATAAATATGCGATTCTTTTAACATAGATATCACATAATTAGGTTCTGTGAATTTCTGTTGCCACTCCGATTTCTCTGCTCTTTTGCAGTTAAAGTTATTCCTCCTTTAACTCGGACCGTGTAGTGAGTTATGCCCACATCTTCTGCTTTTCATGGATATTGCGCTCTGATGCAAAAGCTTCCCCCCACGTAAATCGATCATTTGTTCTTTTGCCATGTTGCTATCCCCAAGGTTTTATCATTCTTTAAGAATATAATGTTGTTTAAATTGCTCAATAGAAAACTTATATACGTAGCAGATATTAGCCTTTAAACTAAACTGAAAACCTTCTCTTTTAGGACTAGCGAACCATTATCAAGTTATCAGAAAATTACCATCCAGTATCCAAATCAAATGGATTATATATCCTTTGATTAAAACCGAGTGCAATGATTATTATGATCTAAGGATGGAGTATATGCAAGAAACCAGAACTTGCTCATCATTATGAGGTAATTGCTGCTGTCTTCATGAAAGATCGATAAAATAAAAGATGGCATCAACATCTCAACACATATCATAGGAGTCGAAAATATAGCCGACCAGCGGAAAGCAGAGAAGCTGCTGACATAGCTTTCTCAGTTATAATGAAAACAAAATCAAGCCATGATCATCTAATATGGTGAATTGACAAGGAAACTCAGTAAGAGACGACAAAATCAATACTAGTTTGGACTTAGTTTGACAATTATTCAATTATTGTTACTTTGTGTACGTCTTTATAAGATAAAATTGCTTAAAACAAAATCTGCATGTGTTTTTGTATATTTAATATCCATAACAACTTACAAGTTAATTGCTTCTGAAAAACTAAAATTATATATTTTGGTCCTTACATTTTGCTTGAGTTTTCTTGTGGGTTCGACACTTTTTTTTTGTATTTTAAGTCTTTACATTTTTGTTTTTTGATATTCTAGGTCCCTCCTTCCTACACTTTTTTTTTGGTGTTCTAAGTCTCTATAACACCGCTCATGGAATGATTTAAAATACTAAAAAATAAAAATATAGAGACCCAGAATACTGAAAAATATATATATAGGAACTTATAATAAAACTCAACCATAGTACAAGTATCCAAAGTTATATTTTTCTTTTTAGTACTATTGTATACCATAGTAGTCTTGGTGCTTTCATGGTTCTTTTTCTATTTTAATGGTTTCAAACACAGCGAATTTATCACAATACAAAAAAATTTCTTCCCTTCCATTATCCTCCAGGATAAAAATTTACTTTCTTCTTCTTCATTATCTTTTCATAAAATCACAGATTTTTTCTACCATCCTTTTATGGAACCAATTTCATTTCTCAACCATAGAACTAGTAATTCGAGTCAAACTTAATAAGTCAATCCAAATAAACTCAAAAAAGTTTAGGGATAGGCTTAATAACTTAGTGTTGTTTTAATGATATAAAAGATTCAGGTCAAGCCAGTTCAGAGTGTGACTCAAATACTTGAATAATTTTTATAAAATATATTAAATATTAATTAATTCTTTAAATTTTTTGTCATTTTATATTAGAATATCATATATTTGAATATAATGTCATATTTTTAATCAATAAAATATCTTAAAATAATATTGATTCTTAAATTTTAAGACCTATCATTTAAGTATCCCAAAATATATATTATATATATATATATATATTTTATAAAATAAAATAATTAATTTTAAATTTAAAAACTAAATTAAAATTAATTTTAAAAACAAAAAATGTGATAATTAGTTGTTCACAATCACTTGAAGCCCAAAAATGTTTAGGCCACTTGGCTATTTGGGGTTTTTTATAAGTTCAGGTTAAGTTTGACTCACCTGAATTACCAACTTTACTCAATCGATCATGAATTGTCCGGTGCTTATCATTAATTTAAAATAAAAATAAAAATAATATTTAATCTATATGATCATATTTTAATATGAAAAGTACAGATTTATGACGAGTCCTTTTATGTGAAGAACAAGGAGTAATCATAGTAACGGTAACGGGAAACTGATGCACTTCCTTACGATCTGATACCGAAGTAGCTAATACATTATTGGTCTAAAACTTGCAAGACCCTGTGAACCGGTTTGATAGCCACTAAAAGGCAAGTTTATCTTGTTTTGTCCTCTTCGTTATTTGCTAATTTGAAAGTTGAAATACGGAAAGTGACATTGCATCCCTATCTTTGTCTCCAGCATGAACTTAAACGTACGTACGCCTTGTCTTTCCTGCTTGCACGCATCTGGTTGTCTTCGACATATACATCCACAAACATGATTTGGTGCGTATCTTTGCTGTGTTTGGTAGGACGTGATGAGAAATTAACAGCTTCACCATTCTTCTGTAAATTTTAATAAAGCCAGCGCCAAAGAGTGTTGGTTCCACTTTTGGCAACAAGATATATATGCTCCTTGTACATTTCTACATTTATACTCTTTGTTAATCTTTCTCATTCCCAATGCCACAACAGCTTCATAATTATCTTTAAATCTAACACGCCCATGTACCGAGTGTAATTTATGTGTTCTGTTGGCCAAGAGGGGGAAAACGTACGTAGTTCAGTTCGCTACTAATGAAAATCCGTGCTTTATTTAGTTGAAAACAAAATGGGATGAGTACTTTGTAAGCTGCTTTAATTTAGTGCTTTTATCCATGATTAAAGTTATATTCCTCTTGTCATTTCAAGAGGCGGACTTCAAATATGCTAACTTCAAAAGAACGAATGGAATTTTTTTTAAAATTGTAAAGAATCACGGGGGAATGAAGTCAAATTATTCGGAGAAACACTAGTTTTCAGTGATTTTCACCGTCTCATAATTGATTAAAGATGGATCGCCGCGCCTGCAGTGTTGTGCCCACATATACACATGCAGACACACACATATATATATATATATATATATCACTTCCTCACAAGCGGCGCGAGGGAGAACTTTACGACTGTGATAATAGCATATTTGATGAAAGCGTCAATTCCGTTTCTCGGGTATACCGATCGAGTTAGTGACTGTATCACCATCACCATCAGGTCAGGTCGCAAAAAGAACTTTGCTTGAGACATCATTGACTCGGCCATGAGGGTTACTGTTTAGTGCTTAATTAGGTGGCAATCCGGCAATTATATTTGTATCATTATATATGGAAATTACACACACACACACACACACACCTCGGTCATATTTATTCAAAAATAAAAAAGAATAATTAATGATTGCAGGACACGGGACAGTCCGGATCTATCAAACAGGGCAAATGATTTTCCGATCACAGCATCATGATAAATCTGGATTCCGATGGGCTATTCATGGTATATCCATCATTTTATTTCTTTCCTTACCAGAAATCGATGAGAAGATAATTTTCTCACAAGGTGGTCGGGCAGCGATTCTTGATAGCTCGCACTGATGCATTATTGGCTGGCATCACTTTAAGCAAATGCTAACTTTACAAAGCAATATAATGGACCAGAGAGGGGCGGGTCTTCTTTAAACTATTACTGCTATATGCATGAAATGATGAGGGAGGGACCCAGAATGTAGGCTGATCATCTAGTGGATTCTTTTGGACGACTGACGATGAATTAGAAGCAGCCTTCACACACATGCAATATATTGTGGGATGTGGATGTGGAACATCTTATTAGTCACCTTTATATTTATATTGTTGTTTTTTCTTTAACGTTCTTCAGCCACAGTATATAAAAAGAAGAGGAGCAAGAGAAAAAGAATGTGACATGCATGTGATCCAACAGCCTTTATGTTCCCCTTTAGCTCTCGCCTGCTTATCTTCGTCTTCTCTTCTCCTGCTTCTTCTAAACCAAGCTTTCCACCACCACCACTTGTGCGTCTTTCTTGACATTTCGGTGAGTAATATTGCTTTTTGATTAATCATGTTTAGGTCAAGCTGATATCTTCATTACTTAATTGTACTGAAAACGTTATTTGGGTCCCACTAATAGCCATGCGAGGTCGGCCATATAACTGGCATATATGCATGCATGCCATGCATTGAGCTAATTCATCGACATCCATCAAAAGCTTGCTTTTAACTAGTGGAGGTAGTTCCTAGGCCCCACATCAAATCGAATGGATTATATCTAATCGACCACTTTGCTTTGCTTTTCTTTTAATCGGAAAAAGATTGACTGTTTGGCGCAAGAGTTTCAAGGTAGAATGTGAATATACGACTCTTTCTATTCTTATTCTTTTACAGGAGGCCAGGTATCTTTTGTCATGTAAATAGAAAGATCTCCTTTTTTTTCACATAGAAGTCATATGGACGTCCACTTTATGAAAGAGAGAGAAAAATAAATAAAGGGAAAGGAAAAGAGAGAAGAAAAAGATGAAAAAAAGATTGAGGAAAGACCTCCCTTGTTGTTCTCTCCTTTTGATGTGACTCTAAAGAATGATAATTAAAATTAGTTTTTTCTTATTGATGAGAAGCATTATGTCATGCAAGCCTAATATTTAGATTAGAGATAATATTATTCCTAGTCTGGAAGTTTCTTTTCAACGTCCCTTTCCAGGTCACCAAATTAACTTTTGCATGCAAGTATATATTCCATGATCTACGTATATTTTTTAATTCTTCAGTCTTAAATAGTGTCTCACTTTCCATCCGACCAACAACTTCTATGCTAAATTTTGTAATATGGGAAACATAATTAAGTCGTTAACATGCACTACAACATAGAAGTTCACTCCCAGAAATCAAGGACACGTTTTTAGCACTTTTTGTGAGGGGAAAAAATCTGAAATATAATATCCGTAACATATGAATGATAAAATAAATATTAAACTGTTGTTTTTTCTTGGGTTCTACTCGAAAGCAAAATTAAACCTGCTGGAATAATTACCGTAGTTCAGCTCAGCATATATTTAAAATATTTCCATTTAGTTTGTCCATTTGAATGAACGAGATCGATCGATCAAATATTTTCAAATGTTTTCAGAATTGATATGATGGAATGGAACGGACGTCAGTTATTGGGAACATTGAAAGCAGTATCTGCAATGACTTCACAAATTTTGATGGATAAAAGAAAATGCATGGCATTAATTAATTATCCAATAAATTTACAGGAGTTGCCAAAAGAATCTTAATAGTTAGTGGGTACAGAAATAATGTGATGGGAAAGAAGAATGTGATCTATGAGAGGGACGTGAGATGACTGGGGACCTTTTGTGCAAACATACTCCAATAAATAATAAATGAACATCACTCTGACATCTACATTTACAAAAAAAAATTTAATTTCTTCTTATTAAGCACATTAAAAAAATATTTACATTTTTTTTTGAGATAAGACAAGTAAATTTAATTAAGATTATTCACTACATTTACAAGCTAAGTGAAATTTTAAAATAATCGTGGAGGTACGATCCACCCGAAAAAAAGGGTTCAAATGGCAAACCCATGTATGTGCGTAGAGATGAGAGGACAAGAGAAGAGAAGCCGTGGGGTACTAAATAATTTGAAGAGGTGTAGAAAGACAAACGGGCATCTTGTCCAGTCCTTCATTGTGTATCAGAGCGCCAATTCCTCCTGCTATCTATACATAGGCCCTCGTGACCTTCTCTATAATTAACATTTTCTAATTACAACCCTGTTTTACCCTCCATACACATATCAGTATCAGTATCTTGTTTTTGTGGCAGGCGCAGAGCAGAAGGAAACAACCATGGTAATTTTAACTTGCCGTATCGTATATAGATAGAGCTTTTCGTTTTTAGCTTTTCGATTCTTTCGGTTCGGAAGAATTAAATATGAGAAAAGAATATTTATGATAATGGTTAAGCAATAATTGGGTGGAGTTAATTAGAGCGTGGAAGGTCTGGTAAAGCCATAATATGAAGAATGATTTAATTTGAAAGGTACGGGCAGTGGTCACGTGATGGGAAGATAGCGAGTGAGTGGGGTTGGTTTTCACTTTCACTAGGTTATGGAAATTAGAATAGAATCTTCTTGGCTCTTGAACAAGAGTAGAGAGAGTGTGTTTGAGTGTGCTTTTGGTGGGTGAAGTGAATTTCGCTACTCATGGTGGTGGGCTCGCAAGGATCTGTCTCAGTTGCTGACAACTTGTGAAGCAAATGAAATAACCCCTCCATTTTCTAGATCTCCCCCCCCCCTTCTCTCATTTCTTTCCTGCAAGCATATCCTTATCTTTTCAATTACTATCAGAATCAGAAGAAAATAAAATGAATAAATCTGCGTACTGCATCCATGAACTGCCAAAATTACCCTGCTTTTTCCGTCTTTCTCCTCCAACGCTTCTCTTACCAATCACCTACAGAAAATAGAGGACCCTACTCTATATCTGATGGACCCACATAATCCCGCCTTTTTCATCCATTGATAATCACATAATTAGGCCTAAGACTAACGTGATCTGGTCATCTGGTAAAAGCCAAGCCAATCAGTAGGCCAAATTTTCTGGAACAATAGTTTGTGACCAAGTTTGAATCTTGAAAAATAATAATGACTGTCAAAACTCGGAAACTAGGTGAAAATTAAATTTGCTTCGGTTTCAAAACCGATGTTTGGAAAATAGAAAAGTACTAGCATGCAGAAGAGGGGCGATAAAGAATAGTAGTTTTTTTTTTTTTTTTGAGAAAAAGGCATGATTTTTCTAAAAATATGTATGTAACATGAACGGGGGAAATGGGGAAGAGGTGGTGGTAATAAATGTTTGTTCTCAACAGGATAAAAACAAGAAAAGAATCACGAGGCTGGGAATACACTCACAGGTTCCGTCAAAATAAAAAAGGACTAGGTACTGTCTCCATGTCAGTCGCTGCAATGGTTCAGCGAAAGGGTCAGTGAGAGATTGAACTGGGAATTGGGGAAACTAGAAGAAGAAGCAAAACGAAAGATAAACGATACAAATACTGAAATACAAGGAGGGCATCATTGTTTTCCAAGTCACAACATAATTATCACTCCTCTCTTTGGTCCCTTTTACCCTTCGCAGATCATGCCACACGCTAGACTAGGCCAAGGAAAGAAGCCAACCATTCCCATTTTTAGCTAATTATTGGGACTTGGACTTGCCAGTATTCCTGGCTAGCTGCTTCTTCGTTTTTGTAATATTTCCACCTACATCAAAATATATTTATCGCTCGTGCATGGGAATGGAATAAATTTTTTTTTTCCGCGCTAGCTGAAAATAAAAATCAGAAATAGTATCTCAACCAAAATTGTTGTAGTGAGATCTTAGGAGGTTTGTCCTGTCACATTGTTACTCCTAGTCGTCAACGAATGAAGTCCTGTCTCATTATATTGTGCAATAATTTTGTTTGGTTCAATTAATGTCTAATTGTTTTTAAATCAAAATTAATATCTAATTGTTAACGATACACTTCCTCCCATGATATTTATTAATGAAGTTTAAAAAAATTATCGATAATGTATACTCCATCCATTAAAAAATATCTTATATTTTAACTGAGATGTTAGAAAATATAAAAAAAAAATGAGTCTTGTAGAGCTCAATTAATGAGGTTTTTTTCAAAAACACCCCTATTTAGGTGTGTAATTAATTATAATGTTTGATAAATATGAAAAGAGTGTATAATTTTAAAAACAAATGTAATTCATTTAAAAATGTCTCATAATTTTAAATGGAAAGAGGCAAAGAGCATTAGTCACTTCACATAAAAATCCGGGGTATTAATTTTTTTTTTTTCAAAAATCACCTCTTGCTTACAACTTTCAAATGTTTGTCTTTTAATAAGGATAAACATAAAAATTTATTGTTTCTTGACCGTTTCAGTAATTCAACTATTGACTGTATATCTATTATTAGTTTTATGATTAGTTAGAAGTGTCTTGCTTAATAGTACTAGAGGAAGTAATTACTGAGCAACATTTTATAACGCAGTCAAATTTGGTTCAGGCTGGCACTGTTAGTAAATGCAGTAGCTCTCTATAAGTACACACATGAATGAGGAGGGACAAATTCGAACTCAACCTACTGCTGGCCTGCTGGGTGGGTTAGTGCTAGCTGGGAAGTAATGAGTGAGCTTTAAAATGTGTCCACAAACCTTCTTTTTCGGATCAGAAAGTGATGGCTTCTCTGAGAAGCTAAACTTAGGTTTTGAAAAACTTTGGAGATATTATTATTTATGGGGATTTAATTATATGCACATTGAATCCGAGAAAAGCAAAGAAAATTGCAAAGCGAGGAATGATGATATGCGATGGGGGACTGGGACAGTTGAGCGTTGCTTTTCCGATATTGAGAATGATACACATTATCAAAATAATCAGTTATGGTATCTGTCCGAAATAATTACTCATCATTTTCCTATCGTTCTGCTTTGGCCCTCTAATCTGCTTCTCTGTCCCTACTCTTTTACTTTCACTTACTATCACAAGATCAAAATATACGACGCCTCACTCATTTCGATATGGAATGTACCAAAAGAAACAATTCTAGCCAATATTTCGACGGCAAAAAAGTGAACATGAATTCCCATTGAAAAGGCGAGATTTAAAGACATGCTGTATCGACTATCGAATGCACGCACGCACCTCTGATTAACGTTTTTGTCCGCCTTAGCATATTCTGATACTATTTGCAAGTGTATACGTACATATATTCTTGTATTATTACTTTAATGATGTAAATTGGTGGACCGTAGAGAGGAAGGTGAAAAGTTTAAAGCTGTAAAAACTTTTGAGGTCAATAATTCAATTAATCACCTGGGGGCACGTCAGCAGAGGGAGAGCCAAAATTGAAAAATCAAAGCAGGAGTAAAGGCGAAAAGGGTAGTAGCAGGCAGAGACTAGTCTCTAGCCCACATGGTATTCAAGTTTGAAATGTGTGTATTTGACAAAAAGACATGAAACCGATAAAAAGAAGGGTGGTGAAGAGTAGAAAAGGGTCAGAGCGAAGCAGATGGAAGAAGAGAAGCAATATTGGAGGGAAGAAATGTCGTCACCCTTAACAGTCTTTAATTTCCCTCACGTTACACGATGTGTGCTTTGCTATACGAGTGCTATCTTCTAGAGAGAGGTAAGACGCAGCAGGGAGTAAAAAAATGATAGGGATTCGAAATTGGAGACTGTGTTTGGTTGGTGACTTTAAACAAAGAAAGGAAAACTACAAACTGAAAAGAACACTGGTTTGACGTGAAGCTACCCAAGCCTCTCCCCCTCCTTCCTTTCTCTCTCCTCACTCTATCGCACAGAAATGACAAAGACCAAATCAATAAATCTGGGTATTTCGCCGGAACGCCCTTCTAACGAGGTTTCCTTTACCTCTGGAAATATCCTTAACGTCGTATTTGATTTGTTAACCAAAGCTAGATTCCAACATGAGTTTTGCGTATGTAGACTAAAGAAAAAAGAAACCTGTTGTTCTGTGGTTTGACTAAGTGCACTTTGGAGTGAACAAAGAAGCGAAAGGAAAAGGTTAAAAAAAGGCAGGGGAAAAGGGTGCAATGGTCAATTCACATGGACTGCAGCTTCTTCGTGCTGTGCGTGATTTTGAGTGGGTAAGAGCGGGGCGGATCAATGTCAGAAGGCTCAGTGAATCACACAAACACACACACGTAGAGAGAGAAAGAGAGTCACGGGTTTGTATTGAAAGGCCTTATTTCACAGTCCTAGACAGACAGACAGACACATATTCCCCCCTCTCCCCTAGTTACTGCATAACCGAGGAGGGAAACAAAATTATAATACCCCTCCTACCCGACAATTCCTTCCTCCTTCACCGAAAAAAATAAATAAACAAACAAACAAAAGAACAAAGCGAATACATAACCAAATTACCGCACTACACAGTAGAACTAGTACTACTACTTCTATTCCTCTCTCTCTCCTCGACATTTTTATCCACCTCCATCATTCACATCCTCGCTAACCACTTCGTCCTCCTTCCCTTCCTCTCTAACTCGACGCCACATCGCCGCTTCAATTCCATCCTCTTCTTCCTCGCTTCTTGTGTTCCATGGCTCTGTTGTTGGACAATTGTGAGAGCATTTTACTGTCTCTGGACTCGCACAAATCGGTGCCTGCTCCTTTCCTGACCAAGACTTATCAACTGGTGGATGATCCCACCACCGATCACATTGTGTCTTGGGGCGAAGACGACACCACCTTCGTCGTCTGGCGTCCTCCCGAGTTCGCCAGGGATCTTCTCCCCAACTACTTCAAGCACAACAATTTCTCCAGCTTCGTTCGCCAGCTCAACACCTATGTATATATGCTTCCCACAACTCGCCCTTCGCCCTCTTTCTTTCTCCTTCTCCTTCTCTTTTTTCCTTCACGTTCTGACTTCAATTGTTTTAATGAACTAGGGTTTTAGGAAGATCGTTCCTGACAGGTGGGAGTTCGCAAATGAGTTTTTCAGGAAGGGAGAGAAGCATTTACTCTGCGAGATCCATAGAAGAAAGACGTCTCAGTTTCACCAGCAGGGATCCGTCAATCATCCTCATCATCACCCGCTGCCGTTGGGACTCAATGTTCCTACTTTCTTTCCCTTCTCGACCGCCAGAATCAGCGTCTCTCCGTCCAACGACTCCGATGACCAACCGCCCCATTGGTGTGACTCGCCGCCGCTGACTTCTCCGAGCGGAGGCTCCGGCATGGTAACGCTATCCGAGGACAACGAAAGACTGAGGCGAAGCAACAACATGCTCATGTCTGAGCTGGCCCACATGAAAAAACTCTATAACGACATCATATATTTCGTCCAGAATCATGTCAAGCCTGTGGCTCCCAGCAATTCTTTCTCTTCTTCCTTGCTCCTACCGAATACTTGTTCACCATCACCGCCCTCTCCTATGTTGCCTCCATCTGCTACAAATGTTTCCTTGGTGCAAAGGCCGATGAACCAGCTTCTGGGGTATTATTCAACTTCTGCTAACCCTAAGCAAACTACCCCTCAAGTTTCCCGTATCGTGAGACCTCCCACGACCTACACATCAAAAAGCTCCGTCGCCATTGTTGAAGAACCCTGCAGCAATACCAAGCTTTTTGGCGTGTCCATTCAGTCCAAGAAAAGGAGGCACCCTGACTCTGATTCTCTTACTCCTACCAACTCTGAAATGAACAAGGCTCGATTGGTCTTGGAACAAGATGACCTGGCCTTGAATCTCATGCCGCCTTCCGCATGTTAGAATTCCCAGCTATACCACTTTTTGTTTTTTTTAATTAACTTCTTCCTCTCATTTGTTTGTTTTTTATTTTCCTTTTTCATTTTCTCTTCTTCCTTCTTGATCCCAAGTCTTAGTGAAGGAGCGAGAATGATATTGATGGAAACTTTAGTGAGCGCCTGCGCGCTACTCAACGCTGTTTGTGATTCAGTGTATATATAGCACCAAATATTATCTTTGTTCCCCACATATCATCGATTGATGCAGCTAGCTAGGTTTTGGGTAGAGTGAAGACAAAATTAAATGCGAAATTTTAAACGTTCATCTTCTCTTTCTGAATTGTTGTTAAGTTTTCTTTCTTCGCACTGGTGCAATTTATTGCTCTACATTATTATGGGATTATTTCTCTCCCTCCTGTTCGTCTCCTTTTTCTGAATATGATCTCTGCATGTTTCAGTTGCATTAATGGCAGCGATAGAGAGTGAGAGGGGGAACGGAGTTAATGAGTAGGGGGTTCCATGCAGTTCTATTGGGTAAAAACTAAAAAGCTGAGAACTGAGAATGTAACAGGCTGGCCTAAACACTAATTTCTCTGGGGCTTTCTCTGCCTAGCCCCATCTTAAAGCGTACGAGCTAGTAACAACTCGCATTTCAATTCAAAAACCGATAAGAGACGAGTGATATCACAAAAGATCCACGGATAGAGCAGACACCGAATGACATATTCGTTCACGAACAATTCCATAATTAGCTTTCCATGATTTTTCTTATTATTGTTATTATTACCATTTGATTATAATCTAATAATAATTTATCGAAAAGAAACAAAGAAAGTCATCATACCGGCCGCTTCATTTCATCGAGCTCGAGAGTGACGGTTTTCATTGTTTCTTTTTCTCTTTTTTTGGGGAATAAATAGGGAGGAGGACTGAAAAGTAAGGAGGGAGTGTTCTGAAAAGAAGGAAATGGAAGCCAACGGAGAGAGATGTAAAGAAGGGCAGAATACAAAATTGAAAATACAGTTAAAGAAGAGGAAAACGAGGAATTGAATAATTGGATGAAAGCGAAATGCAAGGAAGACTGACTTTAAAATGTTTTTCGACACGTATCTGTCAAGGCTTCTATACTTGTTCCGAGGACTAGAAACCTCTGCCTTTTCCCACTTTAAGTAGGCATCCCGTTAGCGTTTATACCACTCTCTCAGCTTCACAACCTCCTTTTACCCTTTCTGCCTACTCTTCCATTTTCTATCATATCTTTTGCTCCTACTCAGAAACCACATATTCTATGGCTCGCTACTGTGCATATTGATCACTCATTTTTTTTTATATAACATGCCCTTGCTTTTCCCAGAAATTCGCCCGAGAGCATTGAAATGTGAATCAGAGGAACTGTACAGGAGAAAGCAAGTTAAGAAAGATATATTTTGGGGTGTCTAGTGAAGAGAGAGAGAGAGAGAGAGAGTGAGATAGTAGACAAGGGAATAAAGATAAAGATAACGGGAAATGTTAAATAATAAAAAGGTTGAATATCTTTGTCGTGCAGTGCAATAATATAATTTCGTCTCATACGCGCAAAAAGCTTGAGGGGAGAAAATTGAAAAGAAAAAGATGGAAAACCCGATGGCCCTAGTTTTTGAATCGTGGGTGTCCTTCATGGGCTTTTGTCTTTTAGGAAAGGAGTGGCACGTGACGGGTTGGACACGTGTGCAAGTAGGTGGGAATGAGAGTGAGATGGAGTGCTTGGTTTTGCAAATGAGATGGGTTATAAAAGTGGATACGGATCAAAGGGCAAAGGGGCTTTAGTCTTTAGGCTTTGAACAGCCTTATGAAACCACTGAGGCCTTGGCAGAGCATTAGACAAAAGGTAAACAAAAGATGATTTGTGGATGTAAAGTGGAAAACTGTAAATACCCCTCTTATTTGCTCTCCTTTTTCTTTTCTTCCTTCACTTTTTTTTTAACCTCCACTTTATTATTAATTGCCTTTTCACATTCCCTCCATTCTTTTCTTCACAAAAAGAACAAAAATCATAGAAGTCAAAGTATTGCGAGTCGATATGGAATAGTTCATAGCAAAACCGGGTGAAGTACGAGGCCTTATATTACTTGGCCCAAGGAGAGTGATCATGGACAATTGGGTCTGATTTAACAAAAATTCAGATTCTTGTTCTCTGTCCCTCAAAGTGGTTATTTTGGGTCAAGTTCTCGGCTGAGTGTTCTCTGTCCCTCTAAGTGTTTTTTTTTTTTGGGAGAAATTTCAGTCTAGACTCATTAACTAAATATAATAAAAAAGAAAACTCTTTAAAATTTAAAATTTCACTTAAAGCTAAGGGTGGTGACATGAAATTGAAATGTTAAAGAAGAAAAACAAAATTAACTCTTCTAAATTAAAAAAACTTCTTAAGTTAATTGGAAAACACAAACGACGCAAAATTTGAAAGAGGAGAGGAAAGCAAGCAAAGATGACATTTTACGCAGGATATCTTCTTTTGATGCAACAATAAACGATTTCAATGGAAGCCCCAAAATATTGAAAGTGGACACTGGTAGGCCAAGATTGAGTTCTCGGAGGACCAATGCTTCTTCAATTTCAGATTTTGATGATGACCCGCGATTCCAAGAACTTTCCTCTCCTCTTCCAGTCCCTTGTTGTCGCATCCCTGCTTGCCTATTGATACCGAACTGTTGTCAGAGCATACAGGATTCCGATTGGGGGTTAACAACGGAAGAATGTTGGTCTTCCACAGCATAGAGCACTCCCCAATTCACAAGTTCTTGTGGGTCTTTTAGTTGTCAGGCGACGGCTTGTCGGAGTGTTTGTGCCGGTGACAGATTTTGAGTGGTGTGTGTTTTTTTCCACTTAAGTTTTTTTTTAATTTTACAATTTCCCTAACATTTTAATTTCATTTCACTACTCAGTGTAAAGTAAATTTTCGGATTTTAAGGGCTTTTTTTTTTTTCATTATGTTTGGCATCTAGACTGAAATTTTTTTTCATTTTTTTTTCAACCAATAAAGTTTTCTCTTTGATTTTGAAATTTCAAACAGACTAGGACTCGAAATGTTTGAGTGAGAGAACATAAAATACTAAAAACAGGTTGCATAAAATCAAATTTGAATAATTTAAATAATATTCATTATATATCTACATTTGTATACGCAATGGAGGCTCCTGGACTGAAAGAAGCAAGTTATTAAAAACAAAACTACGAAAACAAGGAACTAAAACAAAATATAGTACTATTATGTATTAAACATTAAAGATACTAGAATATTTTATATCTCATTCTTGTTCATTTTTTTTTTATATTTTGACTCTAATATTTTGTATGCCAAAAACCATATTAGTTATTAAATACAAAAGCTATATATGTTCAGGTAATGCGCGCGCGCGCACATATTTGATTAACAACCATAAACAAATGTTTGTTTATTGATAAAATGGTAGGTTTAATTTTAAAGTAATATAGATTACTGAATTGTGTACTTGGCTGATGTTTTCATATTTATTTAAAATAAATATAGGCACAAAAATATGTTTCCATCTATACGTGGTTTATACATTTTATCAGAAGAGCTTTAAACATAATCAACCCGAATTAGCTTGGCTTTTAAAAACCATTTACTATTAAAAGTTTAAAATTTCATATGTATAGTGGGGCTTATATTTTACTAGAAGCCATGCATGTACGGACCCGCTCTAGTTTTGAAAAGTTAAAGCTGCATGAAAACTGAAATCATGTGGAGAAAACTTTTAAAAAATAGATGAAGCCAAAAAAAAAAAAAAAAAAAGCCACTCCCCATACATCTGATAATATACTGATAACTTTGTTACGTTAAATTTGAATCTTCAACCCTCTTTTTTTTCCCAAAAAAGTATTCCAACGATTAAAGTATCCTAAGCAATACACTGCTGGGAACACCGGAACAGTGATGATACAAGCATGAAAAGTAAGAGAAAATCAGTCACATAGAGTTTTCTATTCTCATTTTTTTATTTTTAAAAACTGTTTTATAATACAGTTTTTTTAAATTTTTTTCAAAACAAAAAAAATAAAAATTCATTTGATTATGTCAATAAAAAATAGTTTAAATTATTAAAAAATGAACTAATAGTAATGGTTATAGATAGTTAATGTTAATGATATGAATTATAATATTATAGAAATTGATCAATGTAATTATAATTTTCAATATTAGTTATTAAATACAAAAGCTATATATGTTCAGGTAATGCGCGCGCGCGCACATATTTGATTAACAACCATAAACAAATGTTTGTTTATTGATAAAATGGTAGGTTTAATTTTAAAGTAATATAGATTACTGAATTGTGTACTTGGCTGATGTTTTCATATTTATTTAAAATAAATATAGGCACAAAAATATGTTTCCATCTATACGTGGTTTATACATTTTATCAGAAGAGCTTTAAACATAATCAACCCGAATTAGCTTGGCTTTTAAAAACCATTTACTATTAAAAGTTTAAATTTCATATGTATAGTGGGGCTTATATTTTACTAGAAGCCATGCATGTACGGACCCGCTCTAGTTTGAAAAGTTAAAGCTGCATGAAAACTGAAATCATGTGGAGAAAACTTTTAAAAAATAGATGAAGCCAAAAAAAAAAAAAAAGCCACTCCCCATACATCTGATAATACTGATAACTTTGTTACGTTAAATTTGAATCTTCAACCCTCTAATTTTTTTTTCCCAAAAAAGTATTCCAACGATTAAAGTATCCTAAGCAATACACTGCTGGGAACACCGGAACAGTGATGATACAAGCATGAAAAGTAAGAGAAAATCAGTCACATAGAGTTTTCTATTCTCATTTTTTTATTTTTAAAAACTGTTTTATAATACAGTTTTTTTTAAATTTTTTTTCAAAACAAAATAAATAAAAATTCATTTGATTATGTCAATTAAAAATAGTTTTAAAATTAAAAAAATGAACTAATAGTAATGGTTATAGATAGTTAATGATGATAATTAATAATAGAAATTGATCAATGTAATTATAATTTTCAATGGTCAAATTTAGTGCATTTAAAAAATAACAAAAATGAAATGAAACAACTTGAAATTATTTCAATTTTTTGTTTTTAAAAATAAAAAATGAAAATAATTAAATAAAAAACACTTATCCAAATAAGTTTTTAAAATTTTCTGTTCTAGAAAAAAAAAATAAAAAGCAGAAAACAAACAATCCCCATCTCTACAGTCTAACTCTTGTGTTCTCAGGAAAAGCGTGCAGTGAAAATGAAGTTATAGAATGTTAAATCCAAACAAGTGGTTGCACTGTGGTAGTGCAACATGCAGAATTGGGCAACCGGAAAATGATTTAACTTGAGAGTTGATGAAATTTATGCATGCAGAGACAGGCACGCAACAGAGCCGGGACCATCTTCCTATTATATTAATGCTTCGATTCTGCTCTAAAACCTACCCTTGCGTTTCCCGATAGCAGAAAAGGTGAAGATATATATTCAACACCAATAATCTTATAATAATACCAGTAGTAAGGGTGGCTGGTAGACTCATCATCATCATTAATGTAATAAAAACAACTGGGGTGTGGGGAAGAGAAGATAAGATGATAACAGGTGATAATGCAGAGTAAAAATAGGCTATGCCACCAACAAGATCTCTCTCCTTTGGATTCTTCATCCTATCAGACAAGCCTCTTTGGCAGAGAACTGTCCCCACCCTTTATTTCAATTAATACTTATATGGCCACCTTATTATTTTATTCTGTAAGCATAAAGGGAATTAATTATTTAACATTAATATATCTCTGCGCGTCTCAGAGGGAGAGAGATGCTGTCGTCAGTTGAGGCTGTAGTGGACGAAACATTGAAGTGGGGATGGGTGGGTTATTTTATTTGCATAGTGGTTTCAGAAGAGATCAGAGATATATACAATTCCAGTATAATTCATCTTACGCTTTCCTCCGTAATCACTACATCCAAGCTGCCTTATCTGTGGAATGCAGACATGCATTTCCTCATGATATGCGTGGAAAGAGAATTATAATAATGATTATGAAATATATAGATGGTTGAATGGCATTTTTGTCACTGAACCATTTTCCGAACAACACTAGTTATTCTAAATTATAATTGGACTAATAATTCCTTTCAATTTCAAAAAAAATCTATCATGAGTCATATATCAAGGAGCCTCATAAATGGTGTGGGTTTATAAGTGTAAAGATTTTCTCACCTAATAAGCTAATCTTTTGGGATAAGCTTTTTTTTTTGAGTTTATGCTTGTTACATTTTCATTGAGAGTCTAGTATCATAGAAAAGGCTACTTGTTGAGGTTTTTGATTGACAGGAGGCTAAGTAAAGTGCATGAAGTGAAGTTTTTAAGAACATTGGCTCTCGATGAAGTGACATTGTCATGAGTTTCACATTGAAAATCCTTACAAGTGGTGTGTGGTTTATAAGTGTGAAGGATTCTTCCACCCAATATGTTAGTCTCTTGGTATGGGTGGAGTTTATAAATGTGAGAACCTCTCCCATTCAACAAGCTATCTTTTAAAATTGACTCTTTTTTTAAACTTGTGCTTGTCACATTATTGTCATGAGTCCCATATCAAGGAGCCTTCCAAGTGCTGTGAGGTTCATAAGTTTCAAGAGCTTTCTCACCTAACATACTAATTTTTTGAGAAGGGCTCTCTTTTTTAGATTTATGCTCGTCACATTGGTGTGTTACAAAATCATTGCAATATTATTGGTCCTAAATAAACAGATTTTCATGTTGACCTTGATTCAAGATTGATCTAAGATTAAATAACATTACATGCTCCTAAAATATTTATAGAAGAGTTACTACTACCCTACAGTTTAATAATGTGGAAACAATTGGTATTCTTGATTAAAATACTTTTTTTTAATCGAAACATTTGGCATCGTATTTAAGGGTTGATACATGTTTTGCTAGCCAGGTATTGTTCAATTGAAAAACAAAAAGTCTATCAACCCGAACAAACGATCGACTAGCAATGTCATCACAAGTTATATATATGTTTATTTCTGGCTTACTAATTACTTGGCAGTGAGCACTCGTGGATTAAAAAAATATTTCAGCTTGCATTAATGTTCGGCATCGAAAAAGTATGCACATGTTTTTGTTAATAAACTAGGAAAAAGGAAGTGGATATCGTTTGACTCGCGAGCTAAACATTTATTGGTAAAAATTAATAGAAAAGGGTTTATCAACACACACTAACCTTCAATCAACAATGCAGTCACCAGTTATATATACCTATCGTGACTAGCTATAAGTTTGATTGACGTTTTTTTAACTGATATATACCTACATAACCTAGAACAATATAGATAGATGTAATCTATGATAGTATTGTTAGTTGATTATTGAAACAGAATGACAGACGAATATAACTGAAACATGACGCAACATCTTATGATAAAAAAAAATAAAATAAGGGTGCCAATTGCTATATACATCACCGATTAGTAGGTTATGGGCAAAGATTATCTTTAATTTAAACCAGAGTCAATGTAAACTATCCATTAATATCAATGTTTGCAAGTTAAATGATATGTAATATTATACCAATTTTGTCACTGCATTGCTCGAACAAATAATTCATGATAGCTAATTCTTTAAGAGTGAAAATATGTTTTAATCGTTCATGAAACGTGTCGTAAAGTACTAATATTGATCCAGGAGCAAGGCCTTAAAAGGCCAGTCAAAGCATAGCTCTTGGGTACCAAATTGGAGCGTGTTGCTCCCCGGACGGACGATGGCAATATTGCATTCACTTGTCCCCTAACCTTATCAACGTCTGCATCACATTATAATGTGCCCTGCGGCCTCCACACTCCAGGCCCACCTTTCCCTTCTCATTGTCGATACCAATATATATATATATATATAGGATTATTTCAAATATTTCAATATACATTTAATTGCTGTGTAAATAATTCCAGGTACCTACTACAAACTTTGTCGTTTGTTCTTTCTTTCGAGCCACTTCTTCAATGCCTCAGCAATGAATATGCATTAATTTGAATGCCTAATATTCGCACTAATTATTGAATCATGGTTTGTTAACCAGGCTTTAATTTCAAACGATTAGCACCAAATATTTGTAAAACACACACATATAGGTGAATATTATAAGGGTTTTTTTTTAGAGGCGTGTTTTGTTCCTCAACAAAAGGGGTGGCTTGATAATTTTGAGCAATTTAATAATTTTGCCCTCATTGTCTTGAAAAATAAAAGGGATATTAATTGTGCTTTAATTACCTGGTATCATAATATTACTCATGGCATTATAAGGGTAAAGATGAAAATTTATTATACTTTTATGTGTTTTCAATTAATAACAAACCTTTATTAGTATGTGAATTTAATTAAAAATATCTTATATATAAAGAAGAAGGAAGTATATAATTTTGTCAAACTTGGTGCTTGCATTGCGTCTAGTTCTTTTTCCTCCCTTTTGGCAAAGGATCTTGTACAGTTTACTCAAATGATTTGATTCATTTTTACGTTAAGTCAATCTTGCATCCCGGCCTCCTTAATCATTATCATTGTTTTAAATTACATGTTCATCCATAATTAGGTTATCACGGATTCATAACCTACACTTAAAATTTAATTAAAAAAATTAAAAGAGAAATTGAAGTATTTAAACTTTTAGAATCAATAATCTGACGTCTTCCTCAACCGGACCAGTTTCCATCTAATGACATGATTACATTCAATTGTCAGATTAATTAGTTGTAAAGCCCTAATATCTGACAGATTTTTTTTTATATAAAAAAAATTAGATGAGTTGGACTTACAGACTCATCAACACCAAGGCATACGTTTAGGCTAAAGAATATTTATAAAAGTACTTATAAATAATTTACCAATCAAGTTTATACATTGATAATAAAATTTAATTACACGACCTTATGCTTTTAGAATTAATTCATATAAAAGATCAAGCTTATAATAAATTGACAACAATTTACTTTTGAGTTTGATGTAGTGCATAAAACGCACATATAGAAAGGCAAAAATGAAAGTTAAGAGAAGTGCATAGAATAGAGGGAAGAGGGCGCAACAAAATAAGGGTTCGGGGAGGCCGGTGGGGGTTGTTGGGACTGAGAGGGCAGGGGCGCAAGTTCGTTAACAAAACGGGCACATGAAGCAGCTTGCATCGCAAGTCAGAACCTAGTCCTTCTCGAATTCCGTTCCATTTTACTCTTCATTTCTTTTTTTTCCCGGTTTTCTTTTCAATAGTTTCACTTGTTTTCTATTCTCTGTTTTTTTTTTTTTCCTGTTTCTATCACACAGCCGAATTCTTCCCCTGTGGCTGCGCCACATGTTCACTCATTCATCAACCTTCATCACTTCTCATTGGCTTGCAACGGCACTCAATATAATCCTCCCCACCGCCAATCCTCGCGCTCTCTCAGACTAGCTCGCACCCTTCCTCATTTAGATTCACTCTTCAATTTAAATCCTTAAAACAAATTAAATCTAATGAGCAACTGAGATTTCTGACACTGTCCTGTAATTAGTAGGTCTCGTCCTCTCTTCTTTCAAACAAACCGGGTTTTGTACTTTCGTTAAATGCTCGGGGTTTATGTACTAAATTAGCAGGCGTGGTGCACTAACTACACTATATATTTTTTTTTTTATTGATCCGTTGACTCCCTCACACTATGCTATCCAAAATTTTGATTCTTATTAAGTGAAGATTTATTTACATATATATATTTACGCGGCGGTCGCTTGCATGAAGCATATAGCTTTACTCTGATATATAATATATATATATATAATTCTCAGACAAATCTTCTCGATGATATCTTCTTATCACTAAAGATATGTCCTTCAAGTTCAGTGGCTTATATATCACCCAGCCTAATGTCCTTTGACGTACTAATTTATTATTCAGCCGCATGTTTTCCTTTCTAATTTCAAAAGCTTATTCTTTCCTAATTAAGAAGTCTGCAGCATTAACATTTTGAGAAAAGCAGCACCCACTGTGTAGGGAAATGTGAAAGAATAAAGAAAGCCTCCCTCTATAATTACAATAAAATAATAATACTTAGCTTGTTCTTGTGACGCTTGTTATATATAGACACAGTAGCCTCTCCTCTTCTCCGAGACATTGATTCTTTGCTATTCCGTTCTGGATATCACAGCAATATTGATCTTTTTTCAGTGTTAATATCGTTCCTTATTTTTTATCGTATCAGTCTAAGCCTTGCTGCACATTCTGCCTTTAAACTACCACTTCACTGCTCTTCTCTTTCATCTTTCCCATCTCTCTGTCCACAGTTCTTTCCAGTTACGCCACCTAAATACTTCTCTAATACTTCTCTGTCCTATCAATCACTCGCTCTCCTGCGTTTCTGATCCCACTTTACCTCATCTGTCTTCTACTCCTCGCTCTTCTCCATCCACCTCAAAATCTTTCCTTCCCTTCGAGCTGCGTGTTTAAACCATATTTAACAGATAAATGAACCGCGAAGACCTGTTGAAGCAGTCCGATCAGGAAAATCAAATGGACTCGATGATGATGCAACTTCCTGGATTCTCCGGATCCTACAGTAACGACGTCTTCTCCGACGACTTTTCCGCACCTGATCTCTCCGCCGCCGCTACCAGGACGGACACCGACATACACGGAACCATGCTACATTTTGTGGGTAACTCCCCGATGGCGTCGTCATCCTCATTTACAAACGTACAGGCTGCTACAATTTCCTTCGCTAACCCTACTCCAGTGCTTCAAGAGCGAGATCCGCCACCTTGCGGAGGAAACGCGTGGGGTAGAGCATCGGAGAAAGGGATGTCAATGGCGGCGATGAGGGAGATGATATTCAGGATAGCGGTGATGCAGCCGATACACATAGACCCGGAGTCGGTGAAGCCACCGAAACGGAGGAACGTGAAGATTTCGAAGGATCCTCAGAGCGTGGCGGCTCGCCACCGCGAGAGAGGATAAGCGAGAGGATAAGGATACTGCAGAGACTGGTTCCGGGAGGGACTAAGATGGACACAGCGTCCATGTTAGACGAAGCCATTCACTATGTGAAATTTCTCAAGACCCAGGTTCAGTCGCTCGAACGGGCCGCAGCAAGTAGTAGGCTTCCAGGGATAGGATTCCCTGTGGCAATGTCCACCGCATCTTCCACCCCGTATCTTTCCATCCCATCAAAACCTTGCCAATTTCCTCCTCAAAATGTTCCGCTTTTCGGAGATGACGCATAGCATGTTAATAATATCATTTATGTATATGTATCTATTATTGAGCATGAGTAATTATTACATCTGGTCATCTGGATTTCATTTTAATTCCCTTTCCTAACTTTAATTAGGCCTCCCAGCTAGTCTGCAAATTGCAATCACGTCCTTCTTCCTTGTCGTTGTATCAAATTTTATTACTCCCCCGTTTCAAAATAATTATGGCCTTGAAATTGAGCATACAAATTGACCAAAAAAAAAAAAAGCCGATCTTTAATTTGTGACTGGGAGAAAAGTGGGTAACGTTTTCGATGTCGTTAAGTGGGAATGCGGGTAGAGCGTCCGATTCTCTATAGAGTTGAAGTTGATTAATTTAAAGGAGATTTGATAAACAGCTTGATTAATTTAAAGGAAATTAAGCATTGACAGAGGAATTCACTTGAGGAAGGACGACGGGATGAAGAGGGTGAGGTGGGGAACGTGGGAACGCTAAAATTGTGTGCTGCCACGGTTGGGGGACACCTGTAGGGCGTCGTTTACCCCAACCCAAAAAGACGAAGGCGATGACGCAAATCCCCGGATTCAGTGCATTTGGGTGTGAGAGTAGATAACACAGCTCGTGCTGCGTCTTTGGGAGCTGTAAAAATCCCCGGAGCCACTTCACTACTATGGCCCCAAGAGTTACCGTCTTCTGAGACTAACCACTTCCCTTTAAAATATTCAAAATTAACAGCTATAGTGCTCTCTCATTTGGTTATAAGGCATTTTAAAATATAATCATGTATATCAATAAAATTTAATTAAATATATTTTATAATTTTATTTTTTTAAATAAAATTATATTAAATGAAGATTATTTTAAAAAATTTATTTTCTATTTTAAAAAAATAATTTTATAAAATATTCACCTACCAACCTGTGAGTCAACCCATTACAAGCTTAAGTTTAGCGGTGCGGCCCAAATCAAGGTCCACATCTAAGTGAGTTTTGCTTTTGTCATTGTTTGATGAATTGGCATGTGCGCCCACAGGTTCAATCTACATTAACGGTTCTACACCTGAGCATAAGCCAATTGCAGCGAGTAATACTTCTTGTTTGTTAAATGACGGCTCTCTTTTGCAGTTAACAATGAACATCTTATCTTGCAATTTTTTCCCCCACATCTACGCTCCTCCGTGATGCAAGTTCTTGAGTTAAATTAGCAGGTGTTGATCGTTTCTGCTTGACAAGATCTTGAACCTCACCAATTCTCCCTCTTCTCATCACTGAAGCAACGCGCATGCTATCTCATGTCAAATTTATTGTCTGCCTTAAATAAATTAGAATGTGAAAGTAATATTGGCGTTTTAATTATTAATTCATAAAAGGAATAATGAGTGCATCCAACAACCGTGAACTGCGGGAGGGAATGTGATGGAATTCTTTGTCGCCTTCGAGAGCTGCAGCAAGGAGGAGCCACTGCCACCGCCGGACGAGGACCGTTTTACTAAGAGAGTGAAGCTCAGAGAGAACCCGGATGAGGACAAAGCCATGGACGCCGATGCCAAGTGACCAAGTCTTATCTTAAATGATGATGAAGACAAGACTCTCATTCCGCACTAGTGCAAACACTTTTTGGCCACAGTTTATTAAATAACCGTAATAACATTAGATTTGATGATAAATATATAAATAAGTTAAAAAATCTAGCATCTATGACCACAATCCCATAAAGAACTGTTGTCATAAATGCCTGAGTGATAATTAAATAAATTAAAAAAAACTAATTAATTAAAATACATTTTTAATTATGCGCGAATTCAAAAAAAATTAATTCAATCTAACTAAAGCTTAATAAATTGACTAATTAAATTAAGTTATTAATTATAATTTTAATGGTTTCAAATTAAATTAAATTAAGTTATGTAACATGTTTTAGCTGAGGGGTAATTCTCTCAAATATTAAAACAAAAAATTAGCTAAAGAGTAAACCCTTAAGCTACTAAAAAATGTTATTACATAACTTATAGTGACAGGTCCACCTGTTGACATAAGTTAGGGGTTTTAAAAAAAAAAATAATTCAAGGATATAACTTATGATGACAGGTCCACCTTACCTAAAATTTAAAAATTTAATCGAGGGTCAAAAAACCTTCAGCTTTTGAGGGTCAAAAAACCTTCAGCTTTTGATTTACGATGACAGGTCCCAAGAGGACCTGTTGCCATAAATCATTTGCGGCGACAGTTCTTCTTTAGACTTGTTGCTGTAAATATCCATTAACCATTAAAGAAATAAAATTAGTTAGGGGACTTTTCCTCAATTAATTTTAAAAAATTATTACATAACTTATGGTGACAAGTCTATGTCCAAGATAGACCTGTCACCATAAGTTATCTAAATTTAAAAATTAAGTAATCATCTCGCTATATATTAAAAAATTTAGTTGATTTATCACGACAGATCCTCTTCATACTTGTTGTCGTGAATGAAAAGCTGAGAGTTGAAAACCTTTAGTTGTTAGATTGCGCAAAAAATTTGTGAGCCTCCTCCCTTAGCTCTATTGCTGCTGCTCTCAACTTTGCTCTCTTTAGGATTTTTCCTCAGCTCATCACAAGCTTCCTTTACCCATAGCTCCACCTATAGCTCGATCCTTAAGCTATTTCCCTCACCTTTAGACCTCCACAGACCTTTGCCCTTAATTCCTCCCTTTACTTTTGCCGTCGCTGCCTCCTAGCTCCCTCACCCACAGCTCGTCGACCAAGCTTCAACTCCACCCTCAAGCTCATTGCCCATAGCTCTTTTCCTGCCTCCTTCAGCTTATGTGGTCGCCATTGTGTCCTTTAGCTAGTGTGTTCAGCTACCTTCATGTGTCCTCCTTTAGCTCCAAGTTTTTATTATTTTTGTTTGGCAATTTTTTTTCATTTTTTAGCCTTTTTTTTCGCATATCTTACCTAAAATTTTTCTTTTCATTTTTTAAACTTTATTTTTATTTTTTCTAATGATAATTATGTGTTTTTATTTTTTAATTATAATTTGGTTAAACTTAATTATTAGTTGTCATGCATTAGATTTAATTATCTAAAATTAAATTGGTAGTTATTGAAATTGCTAATGTATTAGAAATAAATAGTTGAATTTATGGCTTTAGATCTTGAGGAATCGTGCGGTCAATTTTTTTAAATTTCTAAACATAAATTATTTTATTAAAAAATAATTTTTATTTGTTAATTGTATAGTTTATTATATTTGATAAGTATATTATATCATGCATTGGATTTAATTTGCTAAAATTGATGATTTATTAGAAACCAATAGGTTACATTAGAGGGTTTAGTGCCTAGGGAATCTTAATTTATAAATGGCTCCTTATTCTCTTACGAACCCATTTTTTGCCATAAGTCAATTTAGGAGCTGTGACAAAAAATGTTATTTTTCGCCACAGTTCTTTTTATGACGTAAGGTGAAAAGTCTCCATTTATTACCACTTAAATTTTTATTGCACACCATCTTCTATCACGAAAAATGCCTTTTAACTGTGGCGAAAATGCTTTTTGCACTAGCGCCGCCAACTCAAAACAAGAAAGCTGTTCTTGAGACTCTAGATAATATTGTGGTTATAATGATTGATGAAGAGATTCTGTTGGCTCTACCTAAGGTAGCAATTCCCTCCTTCAAGGAAAAAATGTTAAATGCTATAAACACAGCAAGGGAAGTAGACGACGACACTAAGTTAGCATAAGGGCATGTAACAATCGGTGTTAATGATGGTATACCAACCATTAACTTCTCTACATAGATTTTGGAGGTCTTTATTTAGAGGATGGGCTTTGCAATAGTAGTCAAGTTGCTTCATACAAAGATTGGATATAGGCACTTGTGAACACAATTGCAATATATTTTGAAATCGATGGGCTAATTCTAGCTCACAAACTTAGAAGATGAATGCTTCATGGTCAAGTTTAAAGAAGAATTTGATTTTTAAAAGTCCTCATTAGTGGACGTTGGGTTGTCTTAGGTCACTATTTGATTGCCAACTATAGACACTGAATTTCAAACCATAAGATCATGTCATTAACCACGCAGTCGACTAGGTTCATCTTCCCAAATTACTAGCTTGATACTATCACAAGAATATCATTTGCTCCATTGGTAGTGTATTTGGATAGGTTATTCATGTTGTAACACACCAAATTTTTTTTTAAATAATTTAACTCAACCATAGTTGGGTTACAGCCACCCAACACATTTTTATATCAATAATTTTAATATAAAATATTTTATAATTAACATTTCAGATAAATTTTTACCTCCCACATGCCATTAGGCTAAATCACATTTGTCCATCCTTATACTCTCAACAAGTAAACTAAATCACATTTGTCCATCCTTATACTCCCAACAAGTAAAATAAGCAATTTAATAAATTTTCAACACAAGCCAATTATTTGGCCTTATAATCATGCCATTTTAACCAATCCAAAGTAAACCAAATATTAAAATTTCAGTCATCCAAATTGTACTAAAAATAGAAATAGTTTGAAAGGCATGATTACATTTATATATTCATATAATTGACAATAAACAAAAAGTCCTAATATTGGTAATATAACACATTATAAATCATAAATTAAATACCCAAAAGAGACAGTGGATCTATACCACTAAGCCTCTGGGACTCCTCCATGTGTCACTCGTGGCTCTTCTCCTGAAAATTGTTAACCACATAATGAGACTCAAAAGTCCCAGTAACCAAAGCCAATTTATGATAGTGTATACAAACAGTTAAGTGTGTGCTTACTAAGTGAGAATTAAAAATAATATAATTCCAACAAATATAAGAAATACTACAATAAACACAAACAACCATCCTTATATCCCTCAATTAACCTCGAGCCGTAGCCCTCACTCGGTGCTAAATTACCCGGCCAAAGGTAGATTAGCCCGAGCCCTTACAAGCCACCTATTGAGCTCCAATAGGGGCGTACCACGTGGCACATAAATACAACAATAATAGCAAGTCTCCCAACACCTCCCACAATAATTAAACAAATTATAATAATATTGCACAATTATACAATATTACAAAATTCATAATTTTCTCAATAATCACCCAATTAACATGAAGTAACACTAATCACAAATTAAAAGCATGGTTACCTTGTGGCTTTTTCAATAAATTATTCCTTAAAATTTCTCTCTCACCACAATCTTTACCAGTAATACAATCTACAAATAACATATTATTTATAAATATTAGTTTCAATTTTTGAAACTAATAAAATAATTCTAACAATAGAATTAAAAATATAATATAATTCCTAATTTCAATCTTAATACAAATCTATAGTTAATACTATTAAGTAAAATTTTTAAATCCTCTTTTAATTATCAATAAACATTGATAATCTAAAAATTAAATTTTAAACTAATTTCTATTATCAAAATTTTCTTTTCATTTTATAAATTCGTACCTAAAATATTCAAAAATTAAAAATTAAGTCTCTAGCTTAGAATCATAATCCTATAACCATAATAATTCATTTCTCATCCCAAATAATCATCTAAACCTCAATAAATCAACATATATTTTCAGATTTAGTTTAGAATTTGATCCATAAGCTACAGATTCAAAGATCATCAACAAATTTATACTCTAGAACATTTATTATACTATTGACAACCTCAAAAACTATATTTATTCAACATAAATTCATCCCTCTTCCAGATCTTAAATTTTCTACCACTACAAACTCAGAAACTAAAGAAGAAGGATGACTAAGAAAAATTTTTAGAACACTTACTTAGTCTTAAAAAGCTTAAAATCACACCTTAAATATCCTATTAAAAACTCTTACCTTAAAAATTTAGATATTTTGCACTGGCAACTCGCTTCTCTCCGCCTCAGCTCGCGCGCAGGAAAAGAATTGAAGAAATGAAAGAAAACGGGTGAGTTTTATAAAAATTCAGTGGGTCCCACACATTTTTTTTATTCTTTTCTTTTCTTCTTTCTTTCTTTTTTTATTATTTTATTTTACTGTTCATGCGCGGCGGCCGAAAGTTTCCTTGTTTTTCTCCTTTCTTGTTTTTACACCTTTTCTTTTGTTTTTTTTATAATAATAATAATAATTTAATAATATTTTTTTTATTATTTTTTTCTTTTTATTTATTATTTTTTTTTTAGAATTATATCCTAAGTTAGATTTAATAATCATTTTCTACTAATTTATTTACCTCTAAATATTTTTTTAAAATTTCTATTAACCCAAATTAACTATTAAAATTTAAATTGAGATGTTACACATGTTGATTACAATATTGACTTAGGGAATAGAGGCAAGTTTTCTCATCTAATTGTGAATGTTGATCTTATTAAGCCACTTTTAAGATTCAAGTAGATGGTGAAATAATTTATGTTGAACATGAAGGCCTCTTTATGATATGCTTTCATTGTAGCTACTATGGCTACCTTAAAGACTGTTGCCCTAAAAAATGGAGAATTATGCATAGCAACCTCATTAGATTGTAATAACCATCTAGCAACCTTTCTTTGTTGCATACTAAAGGAAAATACAGATCATGGATGCAAGCACCCAATTATAAGCGTAGATATAATAAGGTGGGCAAATAAGATGAGAATCAAATTATTAGAAATATTGCTACAACCTTATGGTTTGACATCCTTAATGGCATAGACAAAGCAAATGAATAAAGACATCTAATATATGAATTTGTCAAACCAATATGGCGGGTATCACCACCAAACCAAAAGGCAAAACAAAAGAGATAAAGGTTCATAATAAAGTAAATGAAATGTCCAAATAAAAAGAAAATTCCTTAATGGCTACTAATAATGATTGCATTTTCAATGCCCCTTGTTACAAAACCTTAAAAGCCATGTAATGCCTGCCTTGATATTATTAAAACACAATACACAAATACTATTATGATAACTATGAATAAGAAAATTCTTATATTAGGTCACCATAGTAGACGAGGGTTTTAAAATCACATTAAAAAGATGGGATGTTAAGAAACCTTTTTTTAAAGTGTTTAAGCTCAAACAATGATTTAAAACATTAAAAAAATGATATAAAAGTATGGTAAGGAAATAATCACATTTATCCATCACAAGAGGCCAATTTGGACATAGCCTAAAATTCATTGTCTACTATGGTGAATGGCTTAAAAGAGGAGGCCCCTTAGCTATGTAATGCATCGTGACACACTTATATTGTCATGACAACACTCCGAGACCAACTTTCAAAGTGCACCATTTCACCATCTGATGTCTAATTCAAGCGATTCAAATGTCCACACATAGCTCTTTGAGCCATCTAACTGGTGGTACTGATTTCATAACAAAATACTTCATTATTTAAAAGTTGGATACTCAGGTGTAAAAAGATACTTTTTCACTTTAAAACTTGCCCATAAGTGTCCAAACTCTCAAACTAAGTACCAATAATTCAGAGATTACTTGAACTAATTCAAACGAATCACAATACATCTAATTAAACCAACCAATACACATATATACATCTCAAATACAACTTAGCCATCAAAACCCTGATTCCACATTAATTAAAGGGCACCAACATAATTCAACATAACAATACCATGGCCTATCAAAATCATGTAATTAATGCAATAATAACACTTGCACTAGTATTTTAGTTTTTTATAATAATTTTTACAATACTTGGTCATCACACGTACAACAACCTAGGCTGAAATATGGTAAAATAATATTATATTATCATGCAAGTGCACTAAAATAATATATATCCTAAAGTTGGCATGCGTGCGCATGCGCGCGTTCGCACACACACACATCATCTATTACACAATTTATCAAAAAGGAAAGTACTATACAAGATAACTCTCCTAATTCTTGATAGTATCCTTCTTTGCTTTATCCCTATTGGAGCTTTCACCTATAAAATATAACCACAAGGGTGAGACAATGTCTCAGCAAATAAATTTTTCTACAAGTATGCTAGAATAATTTATGAGCATGTGAAGTAGCAAGTAAATAAGTTATTTGAACACATACTAAACATGTGTATAATTTTTTATCCATATCAATGCATGATCAACACTCTTTCCCTTATATCATCTTTATTTTTTCCAACTGAATTTATGGGCTAATAACACAGTAGAATCAAGTTTATATGATTAAACTGGCCTAAGCTTACCAAATCATAGGCAACAGGCCAGCTAAAGATGCCTTTACTCATTTTCAAACCAAAGATTCCCTCTTCCTTGAATATTAAGGGTATTATATGCCTAATCCATCCACAAATAATGTTGGGACTTTCAAACAAGTAAATTGAGCACTAAGGCCTCCAAGGTGCTAATGAGTAACATATAAATTTTCAAATAATATTACAACCTTAAGATGAACTCCCACCTTCTTATAATGATCATACACATACCATTTCATATATTTGTATATCATTCTACGCACAATTATAACATCTTGAAAAATTTAACCTAAGGTTAATTGAATAATTAAGGACAAATTAGACAATCAAGAGTTAACTTAGATTAAAAGATAATGTACAAATGGCTAATGGGTTTATTAGACCCTAATTAGAGTTTAGAATTGAACTATAAGTGGTATTGAACCATACTTGAGCCCAATTAGATGGACCAAATTTAGAACCTTGATTTTTTTATCTTTAGCCACAACCAAAAATCTCTTGGCCACAACTAAAACTTAATTTCTAAGCCTCTAAATTTGTATTTTAGCTAAGAAAATTAATGAGTTAAGTAGGAGTTCAAAGGTAAACAAGGAGAGCTCTGCTAGGATTTGTTGTGTGTGTCTAATTAAGTTTATTTAAATCTTCTAATCACTCAAGTAAGTACCTATAACCTCTTATCTACTATTTTTATGCATTTCCATCATTGTTTTTAGGTAGTTCTTTAAGATTCCAAAAATGGGTTGTGATTTTATCTAGAATTCTAACTTTAAAGGGATTGAGGGGTGTTTATTTAAGTGTCTAAATTTTAATTTATGATGCTAATGATATTTTAGGATTTTAAAGTAATGTTGGAATAAACTCCAGAGCTAATTGATTGAGCTAGAAAATTATAAGTTATTAATGATGTTGATTAACTAATGGGAGTTTAAGTGAACTAATAGAAGCTAAAAATAGATTTGGTTATGGGTAGATGACCACAATGAAATTTTTAGGTTTAAGCTTTAATTAGAGTTAGTTAAGGATAATTAGTCATTAATGAATATTAATATGTTTGATTGTGATTGATTATTGTTAGTACTATTGAGCTTGTTGAAAGCTTCATTTGATATTCACGAGTAATCAAGAGTTGAGGTAACTAAAAATTTAATTATAGAATATCATTGTGTTTGCATTTTTACTTTAAGCATTATTATAGATGGCTTGAAATGAGCTTATAGATAAATATATTGATTTTGAATTATTACCCAACTATGAAACATAGCTCATTGTGATAAAATGTTTAGTAATTATATTTATCTGGATGCTATGTGATATTAGAACATGAGATGTTAAGCTCGGATTGCCTATGAGTTAAATGTGTTAACATAATGAGTGGTTGTAATTGATGATATTGGAAGAGATGTGATAAACATTCATATATGTGATGAAAAGCTTGATGATTTTGTTTATATAGAGGTTATGTTGTATTTGAAATATGAATTGTGAATTGGGATTGGCTATGAGTTGATTATATGATGAGTTATCATAAAATATAATGTGGTGTGAGTGATAAGCATGTAAGTTCTGAAAATTATGAAGATGATGAATTATTATAATATACATGAGCTTAGATTCGTGTATGTTGATTGAACTTGCATGATTATAATGTGTAGGCCCTTGTATAGTAGAGATAGAAAAATCTACGTGATGTAGCCTTTATTGAGTTTGTGCATAAGGGTTGGCATACTTCATTACTATATGTGCTTGCTGTTTCCAATAACCTATAGGTACTATAACATCCTAATTTTTTAATCATTAGATTATTAAGGGATTAATTAAGTTTAATGATATAAATTGATTGATTTGATGTGATGTGTAGCCATGGAGGTTTAATGAATGTAATTGGTTATGTTTTCAACCTAACTGTGGGTTTGAAGTAAAGGCGGGCCACCTAGACACTTAAAAGAGAGGTGAAAAACGTGAAGAAAAGTCTCTGTGCCACATGCTGTGGCGTGCAACACATCTGTCGTGGCACACAGATAAATGAAGCAGGAGGGCCTCTTTATGTCATGCATTGTAGCCCTTCTTTATAAAGTTTAACTCATAAATTAAGGCAAAAACAAAAAAAAAAAGAGAAAGGACAAAAAGAAGAGGATGACTTAAGCTCTACTACAGTTTGTATTTAGATGATATTGGGAGTATTTTAAAGCTATAAATACTTAAGGTAAGTATCCTAAACTCTATTCCTTCCTATCTCTTCCATATTTATAAAGTTTTTAGTCAGAGTTTCATAATGGGAGATAATTTTTAGTTTATATAGATTATGGGTCTGAATCCATTGACTCAAATAGAGTTAATGGGAGTTGATTGAAATATTTAAACCTTGAGTTAATGAATTTTGAAATCCTTGATTGGTAGATGTCATTAATATCCAAAAATGACTTAATAAGGTTGTTGGGAGAGTAGTAATGACATTAATGGGGTTTAATGGCTCATTAATATTATTAGAGACTAAAGAGAGTTAATAAATCAAATGGGTAAGCCCAAAGGTGAAAATTGATGATGTTAGGTAAGGGAGAAGTGAAAGTTTAAGTTGATAATGTGCTCTTGATAATGTTGATGAATTTTAACTTGATTAACTATAGATTAAGCTCTTGTACTCCATCATAGCTCAGGAATCAAGCTTAAAAGCTTAGAATATTAAGAGGTAAACATTTAACCTCTCAAAAGTTTAAGGTAAATGGAAAAACCCTACTTTGGATAGTTGTATGTTAATTGTCATGTAATGTAAAGTGTGAATTTGTGTAATATGTTATGTAATCAAGTGTTTGCTTATTCGCTTTGATGTGAGTTAAACATGAAAAAGTGATTGTGAAATGAGTTTTTAAAGTTGCAAAAGTGATTTTCAAAATGAGTTACACTTTGCAATATGGTTTGAATTTGAGTAGTTGCTAATGAGCTTGATAAGATGAATATATGAGATTGAAAATAATGGAATTATATAATATGTATGGAAACAAGACGTGATGCTCACTTGGGTAGCGTACAGTTGTGAGCCCAATGTGTTGATTTTGATAATGAATAAATGAGATTATAAAAAATGAGTGAACATTGTACATGGCATGATCAATAAGTGAGAGTTTTCCTAGGGATAAGAGTAGTCAAAATTCATATAGTATTTTGGTTGCCCTTTAGTACACGAGGTATAGCCTTACTCTATAGTTTACTAAGGAACTATCTCATAATTTATTGAGAGACTAAAACCTAACTATCTCTACTAATTTATTGAGGAGAATAGTTTAGGTATATGACACCCCAGAGATTCGAGAGTGGGGGAAGTTGTAGTCAGAGAGTGAATCATGTGATCTTTGACCATGTTACATATGACGATTAGTGAGTTTAAATAGTTTAATCACACAGATAGAACCTTATTTGATATTATAGCCCATAGTTTTAGTCGAAGGAAATAAGGAGAGTATAAGGATGGTTGCATTGTGATAAGTCATGTTGATATCAAGTCATGGCCATATGTCTGAGTATCTTGTGGCTATGTATCATGTGATTAAATAGAAGTGAATTGGTTGAGATGTGATATGTTGTGAAATATGTGGAACTATGTGCTAACACATGCTTTTAAGAAAATCTCTTTTCATGCTTCTATTTATTTCAATTGATATGTAACTGCAAATGATAGGTTTTAGCTTAGTTACTAAGTAGCTCGACTCACCCTTTTCATTTAACATTTTACAAGTTTTAACTTTAGTGTTAAGAGGGATAAAGCTCCTGAGGCATAAGAATCTGTGCATTCCTTTTTGTATGCTTCTTGTATTCATTTACTTTGTGTAATAGAATATTATTGCTAATTTAGGATGCATTTAGTTACATTTGCACTATATAATTTATTATAATATCTGGATTGTATTTTAGACCCTGAATAATTGTGTATGATAAATTATATATGTTAAAAGGGCTAAAACACTAATACAAGTGTAGAATTATTCGTTTGGCTACATTGGTGGAATTTAGGTTGAATTGCAATGCAAATTACCTCCCCCTTTTATTTTTAGTGTTAAAGGGGTTAAGGAGTGATTTTGTACTAACTAGTATTTGAGTGTATGTGATGTGCTATATTAGTAGTCCTAAATCCAGTAAATATAGTCTGGGTGTTAAGAAAAGCTTTTGGCACTTGTTTTGAGTTTTGGCAACCCTTTTTTACCGTAAAAGTTATAAAAGTGGTAAAATATGTTTAGGTGTCTAACTTTCTAGTGAAACTTATTTTAGAAGTGAAGCTTGTGCCATTAGATAGTTTATAAAAAGAAATTTTTGTAGACACCTAAATCATGTCATTTAGACGTCAGACAGAGATTTAGGACGTGTCAGAAATTGCTCAATCTGCTATAAAAAATGTGCAATACTCCACAGCACATGGCATTTGAGCTACGGTGCGTCACATAGAGAATGATGAGCTATGGCACAAAGAGTGTAAGCCACGGTGAAGAGAGCATAAGTCGCGACATTATTCGGTTTTTAGCACATTAAGATTTTTCAACTTCTTTCACTCCTCTAAAGCATCACATACTTCTATAACTTGATCTTTACTTTGATTAAAAGAGTTAATGAATGTTTTTATCTCAAATTGGATTATGAAAACTTGGAATCTCTTGATTTTAAATTTCAAACTTGGCAATCTCCTAAAGGGTTAATCCCTTAATTACTATGGATTTGAATTATTAATTGTGATTAATAGAGAGAATATTTTAGGTGTGGTATGGGTCAGGCACAATGCTTACTATCATTGGTCTTAGATTGGATAGTGTGGGTTAGGTACTTATGACACCGTGAAATTTAAGTAGAGGGAATTCATGGTGCGAGAGTAAGTGTGAGAGCATTTGGCTGGATGACCCTTCATAATTAAAGAGCGGGCTAGTGCAATCACATGGGCTATACCTATATGAGATAATAACCCATGGATTTAGATGATATAAGAAGTGGTATGAGGTGATTGCATTTGATCATGAGAAATACATTATAAAGATGCATTGTGAATAATGTTGGTTTGCCTTATGTGACATTAAACACTTAATTGTTATGATTGCTATAGTTTAACATGCTTGATTAAATTACTTGATTATTAAGATGTTTATCTCACTCTTATAATTTAATGTTTATAAGCAAGGATCAAGTTAAGGGCAAAGGGAAGCCTCTGAATCTAAAGACTAAGTAACCAATTGTAATGTCTCTAGTTTTATATTTTATGTGTAATTTAAATATAATATAAACATATTGACTTATGTTTATTTGAAGTCTATTTGCATTTGTCGTGTTTTAAATATTGAATTTAGTTTTTTTTAATTGTCTTAGCCATAACAGGGTCCAAACCCTTAATCTGACTATGGTAGTGTGCCAATAGAGTTTGAACAAGTTTATTTTAACTAGTTAAATAAGTTTTACATGTTTTAGGTGATTATTTTGCTTGAATGCAAATAATTATAGTTTTATCCCTTATTTATGTGCTTTATGGTGATTGGTGGTCAATTCTTATATTAAGAGTTGATTGATACTTGTAATTATTTGAACAAGTATATTAAGACTTATTGAGTGTGGTTTAAGCCCTTGTGAAGACTAATGGTTTATGGTGTGAGATTTGAACACTTGGTTGATGGTTTTAGAGGTAAAAATGTGAAATTGTGGTCTTAGGTGTCTAAATTTTTTGTATGATATTGAATTGACATGAAACTAAAACCATTAAGTAAATTATAAAATTTTTGACATGTTGGCACTTAAATCACCTCAATTAGATATTTGATTCAAAAGTTATGTGTGTCGCAGCTTAATGTTTTCTGGCCGCAGCTTAATGTTTTCTAGCCACAGCTAAGTACCCTTATTAAGTGAAGATGATCCTTATTATCTCAAATTGACTTGTTTTCAACTTTAATTAATTTTAATACTTTGAAAACACTTTTTACTCTGATTTATAATAGTTAAGTGAACTTTTAAATTGGGTTTTGACGTTAAATAATTTATGAGATCCTATCTCTATAGGGTTTTCTTATTTAATCATTTTGAGTTTTTATATAATCAAGATTAATCCTTTTCTGGTCATGACATCTTTTATTATTAAATTAGTTGTAAATATCATGGTAACTCTATCTTAAGGTTAAGTATGTACTAATTGTGTGTTTAAAAATTGGAGATTTTACAAAAACCATCTTTCAAACATACTTATATATGTTTATTCAAATTCTAGTTCACATGATTTTCTAAAACACCAACAAGTTTACCTTACTCTATTATTAATTTTGACGTACATATGTAAGGTCTCCCTTACCAAACCCCATTTAATTTCAAATCATGGCAATCAAGGGTTTAATCCTCAAAAAATTATCAAATTGTAAAATTTTATAAAAAGAAAATTTCTCAAATCCTTTTTGAAAAGAATCCCAAATTTTGAATTTCAAACATTATTTAATAAGCTCAAATTAGAGTTTTGAAAGTAATGCGGAAGCTTGGGGATCAATTGGGATCCAAAATAAAGAGTTTTAAAACTAAAAAAATAGATTTTATGTAGAAAATGACACATGCACCGTAACTTATAGCATGTGCACTGCGCCTTGTCTTTTTTGTGACATGTGCCCTGGCGTATTGCACAAATTTGACATCAGTACTATCATTAGACAGCACATGGAGCAAACTTTTGACGCATCCTAAATTTTCGTCCAACATTTGATTGAGGTGGTTTTGGTGTCTATATAAAGCCTTCTCTTAACTCTATCTAATAGGACTTGTTTTACACTCAAATTTTTTTTTCTATAAAAAGTTTGACGCCAAAACCCATTTTGACTACTTTTTCACAAAATTTCTCAAATGAGTGTCCCAACTCAACCACACGAGCCAAATAGCTCATACTAACCATCCAACGACACTCAATAAGCTCTAACAAACCAGCGCAATGCGCACATAGAATCAAAAACACATTTATCATAAAAACCATCACTTAACCCTGATTTTTTCAAAATACAAAGGGGGAGCAAAAGTTGCACAAATACATCAACTTCTTCTCAAATCTTTCAAAATACATATGTCTCTACTTGTACAAGTATTTTAGCCCTATCTATGGGTTTATAACTAAAACTCACTAACCTAGGGTACAAAATACACTTATACACAAAATCATGCAAGTAGTGTAGAAATCATGTCAAATAATCGTAGTTGGGAATTACATTAACAAATACACATGAAAACAATAAGAAGAGACATAAAGAGGATTACTCCACAATCTTAAGCCTCTGTGTGTTTTCTTCGACTTGGATCCGATAAGCTAGGTCCTGAAAATATTAAGAATTAAGGGATGAGTACAACCACTCAGTAACCAAGTTTCACTTAACTTATACAATTGGATATCGATTGTAAATAGATGCAATTATGCAAACGCATAATATCACATATAAATACTTGGCCACGGTTCATAAGACTAACAACCATATGACTAAGGCCACAACACACAATATCATAATATTTCACAAAGCATAACAAGGGGTCACAATAATAACAACCATGTACCCCTCACATGTACTGGACCATAAAACTAATAATCATGTGACCGGCCTTATATGTATGATTATATGCTAATCTTATACCTTGCTGTTACCTCCAACATGAAACCGATAGCTATCATGTGGCTATGTCTCTCATAGACTGACCAGCCCACCACTTGTGAGGAGCTATCAGGTCAGGGTGAACTCACTCATTTATGTAATCTAGTTTTCCCTAATACTAGCTACCATGGGGTATCATACCCTTAATCTAGCCTTCTCATGAACCGATAGAGACTAGTTAGGTTCAAGTCCCTCGTAGAATAAGTGAGACAGTCCTGAATCAATTATGAGACAAGGGTTACCTCTCGATTCCAACGGTCAGGGTCAAGGCAAGTTCTCGATTCCAACGGTCATTGCCAACACAACGTAAATTTAAATCAATCTACTCCTCTTCTCAAGCGAACTCCTGCTAATGATCATGTTATGCACATGTCTTATATAATATACATTTCAAGAATCAATTCATGACTCTCCTATTTAGTCACTCCACACATTCAACATATTACATATCACAATTCTTTGCTTTTACAACAACATGCCACAGGTAAATTTATAAATCACAAGTGGGTGGCATAATAAATGTTTTTCCTTTTCAAAATCATTTCACAATGCCAATATGCATCATTTATTTAAATCATTAGTCATATTTCATAAACATAATTAGCATTCAACTATACAAATTAGGTTTCCTTTAATTACCTTAAATCTTTGAAAGGTCAAATATTTACCCCTCACAATATTAACTTTCAAAGCTTCTCCCAAGTTTGACTAGTGCCAAATGATTCACACTACAATCATAAGCAATCAATGCCATCATTATCTCATTTTTTATATTCTACCAACCTAAATCTTTACACACTCTATTTAATCAACTCATAAATCACTACCCATTCATACCTAATGGGCTCTTTAGGTTCTATTAATACACATTATTATTAATAACACTTTAAACCATCATTAATCCACATAAACCTCTCCAACTACCATATTTATGTCAATTTTCAGGTATTAAATGTTCCCATAAACCAACCACTTTCAAAATCATCAATTTAGTGTTCAAATATATTAAACAATGTTCATTATACCCATTTCAACTAATGAAATTAGACCCATATCTCTATGAACTAAATTTTAATTTTTCAACTCAAACCCTACTATAAGTCATCATAAATGAGGGAGAGAATGGAAGAAGAAGGCTTAGACTACCTACCTTGGGTGTTTGAGAGCTTTAAAACATCAACAATGGGAGCTAATATGTATGCCCTAGTAGAGCTCCAACGTTCTCTTTATTTTCTTCCTCTTCTCTCTTTTATTTTCTCACACAGACGTGAACTAAGTTATCCAAAACTTTGCCCATGCATGGCACAGAAGAGTCTGTTACATTTAAATCTACCTCTATCCATCACGGTGGACTAACCACGCGTTGTGGCATGTGGCACAGAGAACACATCTTTACTTTTTCTTCCTCTTTCCTTGGTTGGGTGACCTACCATTGATCTGGACCCACTTCTAAGATTGAAATCATCATAATTACACCAAGTTAAGCACCTCTAGCCACACACCTCATTACTCACTAATCAAAATAATTGAGTTAATCACATTAATTTTTTTGAATGTTATAAAACATATTTTTTCAATTAATCCCACAATCATTCAAACGCATAAGTAAAAAGATTAGATTATTCGATTATCTCAACTCTTTCGTCACAAAAAGAGTTACTAGGGAATTTTGCAGCTCTGTAAGATTCCACTAATTCCACAAGGTTTGATCAATATTTAACCTACAAAATTAAATACTAATATCAATTCTCAACTCTACTAAACCCCTTGTTAACCTAAATTTAGGCACGCACGCTATTCAATTCCCATATTTATCATCATCAACACTTTCAATATAAATCATTATCCCTATCTAGCACCTAGAGACTTAGATATCACCAAATCACAACCTATATTGTTCCAAAACTCAAATTTTCAATTAGGGTTTGTATAAACCCTAGCTTAAAACTCCAAATTAATATAAAATCCTTAAACCTAAGTGTAGAAACCTAATTTAACTCCTTAAGGCTCCATTTAAACTAATAGATTCAGTTATATCCCAAGGAGAGGTCCCAAGGAGAGATGATAAGAACACCCAAATATATCTAAACTTATTACAAATTTGCTTGGAGAGGAATTCTAGTGTTCCAAATTTGCAACCATGATTTGTACATAGTTTTTGTTTTCATATTTTTTACTTTTTCATATTTATGTGGTAGTGGTTTGTCTCCCTTATGAGGATGCTTCTTTGATTTTTCAAAGCTGTAGTTTTTTTATTTTGCATTTAGATTGTTAAATGGAAGACCTTAGTATCAAAGGTTAATATGTTATTTGAACCGTAAACTTATTTGAATTGTAAACTCATATTTGGTATATTATGAACCTTAAACAATTAAATTTAGGATAATTTTGCCCTTATCATTAAATTAAAACAAGCATATGCTACTTTTAAACAAAAATGAGATATGATGTGCAATTTCTATCAAATTCCATTCCCCTCTCTCTCATACCCTACTTTATGGATTTGAAGAGCTTAAAATATATAGATGGACCTAATAATAACTAATGAATTTTCCAATAATATCTAATGAATATAAAATATTCTCTAAATCTAAACAAATCTGAAAAATAAATCTTTATAAATATTATATCCTAACAAACATTACAACAACATAACCCTTCACTTGAAAGATCAAAAACAATTCTTCCCTTAACCTAAAGGTGAATATACAACCTCAAAATAAAAGATAAGACAATGAAGTGAGGACTAAATTAATCTCTCTCTTGAGGTAGGATTCAACCTCCTAACCTCTAACCTTTTGTGACACCTTTTATATAGAACTTAGGATGACCTACTAACTTATGTGATTAACACTAATCTATTCTAATTAACATTCCAATAAAGTGGTTGATCAATATAATACTGAACAATTAGCCTTTACTTTCTCATGTGTCACCCCCAAGAATTTAACCAAATAAGCCTTGTTACATTATCTTTGTGTAGGACTTATGTTAATGAGGGAAATCTCGCAGCAAATAATATTGAGCTTAATAAACAATATATAATAAAGTTGAAGAATTCATAAACTTAACTCTTGAAATTTTTAATTAAAATGTGATATCATTCCATTATTCTTGCTCATTTGTTATCTCATTCCTATTTTCAAGTAATCGCACCTCATTTGTAATAGACCTTAGTTTTGTCAAACCTTGAAAATGATTTTTTTTAAATCTTTTTCTTCTTTTTTTTAAAGAACATTGAAAGAGAAAATCCCATCCATTGGTTTAGATGATAAATTTCTTCACCTCTATCCATCTTTACAATTTCCCACAACCTAAAATAGGTGGTTGAGTGCATAGCACGACTATTAAATCAACACATCCCATCTAATTTTTTTTTTCAACCTCGGTGAGTATAAGATAAGATAGATGGGTTATTAATATTGCATCAACACTATAAATCATGTAACCTCTTTCTTCTCTATACATCCACAATAATTATTATCATTTTGTTTGATTTCCTAAAAAACAGAGGAAATTACATGGCTGGTTTAGATGAGGAATTTCTTCAACTTTAAAGGGAAATTAAGTTAAAAACTTAAGATGTGATTTAATTCTTAATAAGGTTTAAAAAATCTTAAATTTTAATTTAATTTAGGAGTATTGAAGTGAAAATAATTTTAATAGTAAAAAATTAAAATATCCTTGATAATTTTGTTCGAGATATAAAATTATTAGTTATTAATTTTTTTTGTTGTACTTGTTAATTTATTGATATAAGTTGTAAATTACATAACTTGACCTTTCAATAATCATATAAGACTTAAATATCAGTTGTTCAATTAGTTTGTAATTTACAACTTATATTAATAAATTAATAAGTGAAATAAGAAGATTAACAGCTAATAATTTTATATTTTAAATAAAATTAATAAATAAATAATATTTTGATATTTTTATTATTAAAATTATTTTCATTTTAATTTTTTTAAATTAAATTGAAATTTTAAATTTTTTAGAATCGTTAACAATTAAATCACATTCATGATGCGTAGTTTAAATGTTCCCAACTTTAAATGCCTGGCGCTATTTTCTCACAACTACTGAAAGGCAATCCAATAAAGATGATAAGATTGCTAAATCAACGCATCACATCTCCTAATATATATATACACACACACACACACATGTCTATGTTTGTTTCAATGCATCGCCTCAGCCAGGGAACAAGACAAGAAGAGTGAACAATAATTTCACCAAATAACGAAACCTGTCATGTCATTGTGACCCTCTTTTGCACGTAATTATCCACATAACCTTATCATGGAAAAAAAAAAAAACTTACCAAGAATATCTTCACCTCAAAAGGGAAGGCCCCACTTTGTAAATGGTGTAAGGACTATTAATGCTTGTGCTTGAGTGAACCAGATCGTAAATGGTGTAAGGACTATTAATGCCTAAAATAAATTAGCAAGTTGATCTGATATAACTTCAAATTTGAATTCAATGCAGTAACAGAAACACACAAAATCCAGTAATAGAACGCATAGTATCTTTGCAAGCAGCCCAGTTAGAATCACTAAAAGCTTTTAGCCGAAAATCAAATGTTGTGGAGAAGGAAAGAGACCAGCACCTAGAGAAGACTTTATATAACAAAGCACCCTCTAGGCAGCTTGTAGATGAACATCATGTGGGTCAGACACAGGGGCGGACCCGCGGCTATTGCAAGGGGGGCCCTGGCCCCTCCCAACCCAATAGCGCCACCTTATGTAGTATATGCCCTCTCATGGATCGCACACTCTACAGATAGTCCAATGATTTGATTTTCTTCTTCAAAAAAAGCCCACCCCACTTAATCAAAATAATCCACCATATTTGCATATGCGTGCACGCACAAGAAATTTATACATATAGACTCACACACTTTGGTCCTTTATATACACTTCTCAACATTTTTCATGCATTTGATAGAAACAAATTCCTTTCTTGGAACGAGCAAGCTCTAAACCAAGAAAAACGCAACTTACCAAGATCTGTGCTAGAAAATGCTTAAACTAGACGGCATTTAATGTCACTGATTTAGGTTAGATCATTCCCAACAAGAACAAGGTCATCTGCATAAACTAATAATGCAATGAAAGGATACTACTGTCAAAAAAGTTTTTCACGTCTTTTCTTAGGACATTTCGTGTCCATAATCGTGGGGTATATAGATCCAAATGACATAAAAAATTAACTTATTTACGTCACTTTTATAAGGGATATGGATTCTGGAGAAACCACGTCCTTTTTTGTAAAAAGGGATATAAATTATAGAGAAACCACATCTTTTTTTTAACAAAAGCGGCGTGGTTTCTTCTGAAATAAATATTAAATATAAAAATTTAAATTTAAATATCTGTCATTTCCATTTTATTATTCCAACTAACTATAGATTTTACAAACTTAAAAACAAAAGAAAAGAAAAATAAAACCAAATCAAAATTGATGAAGTAACCAAAGATAATGGAGAAGACTCAAAAAGATATCAGAAATATCTACAAAGAAAAAGAGCTTGTGGGTGAAAATAACACTAACCAAACATTGCTCGCTTAAGAAAAATAGGAGGAGAAGCTGTGGATCTCGGCTGTGGGTCCCGAAGCTATCCGTCAAATGGGGGAAAAAGGAGGAGATGAGAAGAGAGAGTTGTCTATCGAATGCTCAACATTGAATGCTACCCTCAGATCTCTATTCAGTTTGTCGACCATAGATCTCAATGTTGTGGGTCTCGATGTAATGGGAAGGAGAAGAAAGAGTTGTTGTATGGAGGAGAGGAGAGATTTATAGTGGGGAGAAGATGAGAGACGTGCTGTCATTGAAGGGAAAGAGGGAGAGGAGTTAGGTTTTAAAATATAAAATGATGGAGCAAGAAAAAAGCTCGATCTAATAAAAAAAGCTTACTAAAATTCACGTTGCTTTTTTTTTAAAAAAAAGATCTGAAAAATACTCAAAAATTAATAATTTAAAATATTTTATTTTCTATAATCCACATCCCTTTTTTAAAAAAAGCGATATGGTAAGTTACCATGTTCCTTCTAAAAAAAAGACATGAAAAATATTCAAAAATTAATAATTTAAAATATTTTATTTCTACATTCCACATCTCTTTTTGAAAAAAGTGATGTGGTAAGTTACCATGTTACTGTTTTTAAAAAAGGGACGTAAAGAATATTCAAAAATTAATAATTAAAAAAATTTTATTTTTTACAATTCACATTCCTTTTTTTAAAAAAAGTGACATGGTAAGTTATCACATCTCTTTTTTTAAAAAAGGGATGTAAAAAATGTCTAAAATTAATAATAAAAATATTTTATTTTCTACAATTCACGTCCCTTTTTTAAAAAAGCGACGCAGTACGTGGATTGTCTTACATATTCAACACTTACTTACAAAATTACTATTGCCTCTATTTTTTATGTCACTTTTACAAAAGTGACTTAAATTGAGGAACATAAAGTGTATATTTGTAGTAGTGGGAGTAGATTTAAGAAATAATAATAGAGAATGATCTAAAGGAGATTAAATATAACAATTAGAAATCAATGTAGAAGAGAGCTTAAAATACCATTGTTGACTAGCCTGTTTGAGATCATAAGTGCTTTTTGTGATTTACAGACCATATTAGGATGAGGAGCTGAAAAACCTTGAGGACGCTGCATGCAGATGTCCTTAGAAAGACCCTATGAAGAAAAGCATTATTTACATCAAGTTTATGTAAAAACTAGTTATGAGTAGTAGCTAAAGCAAGCAATAAATGAAGAGTATTATAGCAACGGGGGAGAAAGTGTCAAAGTAATCAACACCTTCAATTTGAGTGTAGCTCTTAGTTACCAAACCAGCCTTATGCTTATCCAAAGTACCATCAACATGATATTTAGTTTTGAAAATTCACTTACAACTGATAGCTATGTTCTCTTAACAGGTAGTAAATGAGTGAGGACCTAGGTTTGATTTTGTTCAAGAACATTGATTTCTACAGTCATGGCAACTTTTTATACATCATGTTTAATAGCTTGGTTGTAAGTTTTAGGATTAGAAGTAGAACAAATAGCAAGAACAAAATTCTTATACGAAGAAGAAAGATGAAAATATGATAAAAAAAGAACCTAAAAGGTAATGAGGAGTACTTTTGATGAGAGATTGGTTAGTAGAAGAGATAAGGGCATAATGATAATCTTGCATATATGAAGGTTTAGTGTGAGGCCTAGTGGATCGATGAAGTGGTGGAGGAAAAGGAGAAGAAGTTTCTGGAGTGATAGAAGGAATGGGAGAGGAAGAAATAATTGGTGATAGGTCATCATTAGAACCTAGTGAAGAGAAAGGTTGAATAATAGGAATAGAAGATAACGGTGGAGATAAAAAGGAGGACAGAGAAACAAAGGTGAAAGGAAAAAAAATTTCATGAAAGGTAACATTATGAGATAGAAAAATATTGTGAGACTAAAGATCAAGAAGAATAAAAGCTTTAGAATTAGAAGGAAACCCCAAGAAAACACACATGGAGTCCCAAGAAGCAAACTTAGATCAATGAGGAATTGTGTTTGAAACAAAATAGAGGGAATTGACAAAACAATTGTTCAAAGGGTGTGATGTTATGAATAATATAAGAAGGAAGGCGATTAATGAGGTAGCAGCATGCATGACAGCAAAAGATTGATACACAAGAGGAAGATGAGATTGAAATAAAATATATAGCTCTGGAAACATTTAAAAGGTATTGATGTTTACGTTCTGCTAAACCTTGTTATGAAATATTTATGCAAGAAGTTTGATGAATAATACCAAAAGAAGCATAGAAATTAGGCATAGAAAATTCTAAACCATTATCAGATCAAATGATTTCAATAGAACAAGAAAACAAAGTTTGAACGAAAGCAATAAAATTCTTTAGGTGACTATAGGTTTCAGATTTAGTTTGATAAGAAAAAGCCAAGTATAACGAGAACAATCATCAATAATGGTAAGGAAATAATGATACCCTTAAATAGAAAGTACATAAATAGGATCCCAGATGTCAATATGAATGAGATCAAAAATTTTATTACAAGTATTGGAGCTTATAGGAAGAAATAAGGCATTTTTGTTTAGCAAAATGACAAGTGTCACATAACAAAGGATGAGAAGTATAGGAAATGGATGAAATCTATTTATGTAATACAAAAAGAGTGGAATGAGATAGATGACCTAGTTGTCTAAAGAATATGATTTGAATTTGAAGAAGCAGAAGCAAAATAAAAGCAGCTAAGTGAAAGTAAGGTAAAGGTGATATATTTCCTCGAATAGAATTAGAGTCTTGAGAGGACAAATTATTCACCATAGCAAAAGAGTTACAAAACTTGAATCCAAGAGGATATCCATGTTTCTGATAGCTAGTCTCTTCAATATGATGAGTCTTACCCCAAAAGGTTTTACATTGCTCTCAAGCCGAAAACATTGGATTAAAAGGAAGTAATAGAGAAGGAGAACCATCAATAGATTTCAACATGTTCTTGGAAAGTAACGCCATATGCATGGCTCTAGCCCAACAATGATACTTGGAGCTATCAACAAAGGAGCAACCAAGACTAACTCTTGGTTCTCATTGAGATGGATGTAAAATGGACTGGTCAAATCAAAGGTTGGTAGAATAGGGTTAGGGTTAGGGGAAGGGTTGGAGATAGAAGATGAAGTCTCGATAGCCATGAGAACAATAAGGTTCATAATACCATATTACTAAACAAAAATGGGAATATCTGAATGAAAAGTGTATATTACACTAATGAAGAAAAAAGAGAATACAAGTGTTTATATAAAGGATTAAAAACATTGCACAAAAATAGCAAAATCAATTACAACTGACAATTTAGTTGAAATTATTTTGAAACTGACAATTGGAGGTAATTTTGTTTGAGGCATAATTGGGCACTAAATGTGGGCACCTCTCCTAGTAAAAATTTGAATCTTGATTCTCTATATTATGAGAGATTAACCCTTTCTATTAAACCCAATCCCTATTAATTAAGGACGTTAATGTTTTCATAGGCTCGTGAGGGAGAATTTTGTAATTGTGGTATTTACACCAAGTCATTTCATCCATGACTTCACAATCTTGGGGAGTTAGGAAAATTTATATTTATTATAGCTAAAAATAATTTAGGAGGCCATCTCAAACCCTTTATCTTCCCCACTCTATATCAATCCTTGAATCTTCCACACTTATTTTTATTTTGAAACTAGGGCTAACTAGATGATATTGCAGAGTTGAGTCCAGGCCATGGATAAGGACGAGTAGAAATTCGTGGAAATCCCTTTGACACATTGGCCTCAAGGTTAATGTACCCTTTTGGTGCTCTGCTCAGCGACAAAAAATGGGCCATGACGTGTATCGTCAATTTAAACTTGTCTAATCTCTTATGGGGATGATTGGCTTTTGACCTTACAGCTACGCGCCAACCTCCTCACGCCTAACAAAACACATACTTGCGTGTAATAACAAAATGTCGCCAAAAATCAGTGGAGAATTGGTTCTAATTGATAAGGAAGTAACTGTACTAGTTTAACTAGATTGATTTCGAACATTGAAAATGCAGCAGCATTGATTGTAGAGTTTCCTTTCGAAAGGATCCCTTTTAAGCTCAATTTAAATTAATTTGAACCCCATCAACTTGATTTGGAGTCAACCTAAACAGTAAAAAAAATCATTGAAGAATTAATTAAATTGATAAAGAAGTTGTACAAGTTTAACTAGAGTATAGAGTTCGATCTTTGAAATTTTTTTTTTTTTTTTGCTAGCGTAACTAGAGTATTGAGTTCCAACTTTGAGAATGCAACAATTTTGATGTGGTAGATTCTCCGTCCAAAAAGGTTTCTTTTAGCTCAATTTGAATTAATTTGAATCCCATCAGCTTGATTTGGAGCTAACCCAGCCAAAAAAAAAAATGTCGGCAAAAACGGATACAATAAAAAACGTACCGTAAATAAATATAATCCTCATAAAATTTCCTCTAACGCAGTGGATATTAACGACGCGGCCGCTTAGAATTCAAACAATGATTCGATTTGATGTTCATATTAGTTAAACATAACTGATTTAACACGTCTAACCAGTACGAGAATTAATTATTGGGCTATATATACCAACCTTAATATTTTATGCTTTGTACTTAATTTCGTCCTAGCTTCCAATGTAAGACTTTCAAATTAAGTGGCCGATCAATGCTGAAAATTTAACCTTTACTTTCTCATCTTTCCCTCTTGCTTTCAATTTGTTACTGATTTTCAAATCGATTGTATAACATGTAGCCTGTCCTCTACCATTTGCTTACCTTTTTAGTTAAAAACGAAAAATAAAAAATGGGCAAGGGGACATTAATTATGAAATGGGAATCAAGTAGTTAGATTTTATAAATACTTCCTCTGATCTTATTTATAGAGAGAGAGAGAGAGAGAGAGAGAGAGAGAGAGAGAGAGAGAGAGAGAGAGAGAGAGAGAGAGAGAGAGAGAGAGAGAGAGAGAGAGAGAGAGAGAGAGAGAGAGAGAGAGAGAGAGAAATTAGTCCTATTTGTAAGTCATTTCATTAAATTTTCATCACAAATTTTCTCTTTTATCTTCTATTAAATGTTAAAGAGAAAAAAAATATGTAATTAAAGTATACATATTTAATAGGGATAAAGTTGAGAACTTATTAAATTTTAAGACAAAGTTAATAAATTTTAAAGTTTTTCTTAATAATGATGACACATGTTAGAAGTAATTTATAAATAAGACGAGAGAAATATATCTCCATTGAATGAGAAGACAAGAGATTTTGTTGAATAATACAAACATCAATTATAAAGAAATCTTGTGATCCTATTTATAAGATAAAGAGATAATATTATTGTTATTATATTTATAAGTTACATCATTAATTTTTATCACAAATTTTTTTATACTATCCATTAAATATTAGAGAAAGAAAATATATATTATTAAAGTATACTAGTATATATTTAATAAAAATAAAATTAAGAACTTATTAAATTTTTAGATAGAGTTAATAAATTTTAAAATTTTCTTTGATTGCAATGAAACATGTTAAAAGTGATTTGTAAATAGGATCATAGGAATATTGTAAATGGAGAAATTCAGGCATTTAAATTCCAAGCACCTAGAAGAAATTAGCATTGACTTTCTAGTTAATAATTAATTACGTGACCGCGTTTGCTTGGCCTGGATTATTATTTACAACTTCTATATAATAATGAAGTTGGACTGAGTTTTTTTAATTAGTTAACAAATAAAAAATTATGAAACATCATCCATGACTATTGAAAAAAAAAAATCTGATTTTTCAAAATTGTTTATTACATACATAATGTGATCGCTTGCAATATTTCTTGCACGTGACTTGTGGTGTGGAAAAGAGAACTCTAAATAATTAGAGTCAGGAATTAGAGTCAGGTCGGTTGAGCTGCCATTTTAGGATCATTTTAAATTTTATTATTATTTTTAATTTCAATTTAAAAAATAAAAAGATTGATGATGAAATTGAACATTAGACGGCTAAACTCATCGTCAGCCGCAACCAGCAACCACTTCACTAGCCGTCTAGCCCACTTTAGTGGATCATGAAATGAAAGAAGAGGCAGAAGGATTCACGATTCAACTATTTTGATGATATTTTATTTAATATTAGATTTAAATGTTTAAATTTTACACATTTGTTGTGGTGTGGACTTACTTAAATTTATTTTTTAGATTTAATTATATATATACATATATATGTTATAATTTTTCAGGATTATCAATATATTTTTAAGTTTTTAAATTTTGAAAAAGAAAAAATATAAGGGGTTAAGGCCCTTAGGGCAGCCCTTCGACTTTAAGAGCTAGGATTGAATTTTGTAAAATAAAATCTTAAGATATAATAAGATTTGATAGGATTGATTTTGATCTTTCAAATGCTAACCCTCTTACTTTGTATCAGCCCGACCCTAATTTCCAGCTTCGTCAACAATCTATTATCCGTAACAACTAATCAAAACAGATATAATGATAAAAATTGAAAGCGTTCATCATGATCTTTTTTCAAGTAAAAAACAAAACAAGGGCACATTTTTTATTTAACAAAGAATCTGATAATATCTCATAATTTAGTGTTGTTATATTTCCACGCGACCAAAAGTGGCCAGAATAAAAATATTATTGTATTACATATAGGTCTCTTTCTTACCACTAAGTGAAATAACAAAAATGAAGTCAATATATGTTTATGGATTTGTTCTTAGAAAATGGTAGGTAGTATATATAGTAGTCATCCGTTAAAAGCAAGGAACAATAAATTAAATGAGCATATGAGGCTATGAGCACAATTTAATTTAGTATTTAATTTTGTAAAATTCTTGATCTTGGTTTCTACCAAACGGAGGAGCCTAAGAAAAGATGCCTAGAACTGGACGGTCGTAAATTGTAATTCGATCTCTGTTGTCCAAGAAAGAAATCTGCAGCACCTGCTTTGGGGATCTGGGTAATATGACATTGTTGATTTGTAGCTAATAGTGACACACACACACACACACACACTATATTTGCAGATGATATTCTAGGAAAATCATTGATGCACTAGAAAAGCAAGAAAGGGGAAAAAATAACCTTCTTCTTGTGCAAAAAAATTGGAAAGGACAGGTGAGGCGACTTGGGAGAAGTCATTTAAATCACTATTAATATTAATTTAATTCTTATGTTAAATTCATATATTATTAATAAGAAGGTCAATTAAATTTAATTCAACCCTGTAATTATATTGTCGTTCATCATGATGCGCGGTAAGCCCCGCTGGACAAAGTGTCACACCATCATCATCAGAATACAAGTCATTAGTTAATCTGATTGATTTATTCAGTTCAGTATCCACTATTATTATAATATTTCACCTTTTACCTGGTAAGACCTAGCTACCTTGCATATTAGTACAAATTAAACATAATTAAATGAAACCCCCTTTCCCAAGTTTGAAAGGTTTCTGTTTGAGACGTTGACACTACAACTCAGACCTCGTATATAAATCTTCACCATCATCATTATCTTTTGTTCAATAAGATTCCTCCTTGTCATTGATTAAAGTAACCAATGGCTTCCAAGCAACCTTTTGAAGGCGATTACCTGTTGCTGAAGCCAGAAGAAGCGAGTGTGGTTGATCTCATTTGCCTCCTCTTTTCTTCTAAGTTAGACAGCAGAAAGTTCATCGAGTGCCCAGCAGAGACGCAGTACAGACAATTTCGACGACGATGGATCCTCTTCATCTCCGTCGTGGCTCAGAGGGCCTTCCTTGCCTCCAAAACGTCCCTCAACAAAATAGGCTACCTGGTGGAGATGTGGCTCAACCTTCTCTCAATCAATGGCGGCTTCATAAGGCTTCTGTTCAACATTCTCAGAGGTTTGCTTCCATATCCACGATCACAATACGTAATATTTATTCCCTGCAACCTTCCTTCTTCCATGGCTCCACGCACGTGCATCCATGTGGATTAATGTGCTGGTGATTAATTTGTTGTAGCTAATGATGAGGTTGCTTTTGTTTAATTATGCTTAGCTTTACCATTTTTTAATCAGTGATTCTTAGGTATTGCTTGTGTTATGGATGGGTTGGTGAATGTGCAGGAGCGATGAGATTACCGGAGAGATCGTCGGCGAAATTTAAATCGACGGTGGGAATCCTTGACCCTCGAATGAAATTAGACAAGAGTATTAAACCTGAGGATACAAAGTACAAAGGGTTTCTATCTATCATGGCCTCTAAATTGTCCTACGAGAATCCAAACGTCGCTGAAAGTGCTGTCAAAGATTATTGGGATGTACGTTAATTAGTTCATTCCATTACCTCTTGTGTTCATGACTGTCTCTAGATTATACAATAGTTTAATTAACTGGATAAAAACTATCATTTATTTGATTATTTTATTAATTATGTTATGTTCATGATCCAATAGGTTATTCTTGTTTAATTTTGTTTGCTTTTATAATCGTTATTGCAGATGGATTTCTTGGGGTTCTACAGCTTCTGGAACGGTAATTATAAAGCAACCTTGAGTAATTTTTTTTTTTTGAAGACACGAAATAGATCTGAATCTAGTGAGTAATTAATAGGCGAGATATACATACATGATCTGTTTGATTATATATATTGAGGTGGATTTTCAGAGAATATTAACTTTTTCAAGGTGGCGTCAGTAAAAACAGGCAACTTGAGTTGCTTTAATTACTATGACCAATTTGCATGCTCCTTTTCTGTTAATGGTCTAAAATCAAAATCACATTTTGAAAAGAAAAAACAGACAAATAGAGAAAGTTCAGGCGCGCTATGAGCGTTCCTTATGAGAATTTGATTCATCTTTAGAATTATAATCCCCACCGAATCTGATTGATTTGTTATCATTGGATGTCTTAAATGTCTGTCTCCTTGTGTAAAATTACTTGACCTTAAAACTTTTTAGATAGAATTTTACATGAAAACTTAAGAATAATGGTATTCACTTTGTCTTAAATTATAAAATATTTTTGAACAAAATCTCACATATTAATAAAATTCATTAAATACATTTTACAAATTTACATTTTTAAGACAAAAATATAAATATTTAAAAATACACTTCATTTAATACTCCATCAATAAAATAGTATTGAAGAAAGAGAACATTGAGAAAGATAATTTTAAAAAAAATATTATTAATGAAAGCTCATTTTTATCAAATTGTTTTATATTTTGAGATGTTGAATTTTTTTAAAAATGTTTTATAATTTGAGTTAGATGAGTACATTGTAAACATGCTATGTGTTAATTAAGCCGTATCGTCCATGATTCTGTGTACTTATGTTATTTACAGCAATATTGGTCATTACTTTTTTATTGCCACCAGTATTGAGTAATTAACGAGTACGAGCTTTATTTGATAAAAGAAGGGGGAGCCGTCGCAAATATTAATTAATTAATTTGTTAATTAGTCAATGGTCTCGTGTTTCTCATATCAATATCCTCTCTTTGAATCTCGGCTCCTCTTATTTTTTTTCTATTGTTAATTTCTATTCGTAAGAACTAGGCATATTTATAAAAAATCTCGGCTCCAAATTAGACTTCACTCATTCTCTATGTCTAAAAGTTGATTTTCGAAACAATTGGTTATGACTATAAATTGAACTCGGTGAAATTAAAGTGTAAGACAATTTGGCATTGTTAATTGTTTTTTTCTCTAAAAGAGAAACATTTACAGATTTTACTCTTTGCTCGACTATTTTAAAGTGATTATCTTGAATACTGGTCCCCCCCCCCCCCCCCCTTTAAGGTGAGTCATTTCACCCTTGCAACCATGTCATTGGGAGTACCACTATTATTATATTTGGTTAAAGTTTTACACATGCTTTCATTGAAAGGAAATGAACTTGAGCTTTCCATACACGCACACTTTTTTATTTTATTTATAAATCATTTTTAATATATTTTAATAAAATTAAAAAATATTAAAACTTTATCCTTATTAAACATGCACACTTTAATAACATATTTTTTCTTTTTAATATTTAATAGAGGATAAAAGGAGAAATTGTAATAAAAATTTATTGATATGACTTATAAATAACAAAAAAAAATCATCTGTACCCTATATAAATAGAACCAAGAGTGTGTGTGTGTGTGTTCATTTCACTAATTATGCTTCCCTGGAAATTTCACAAACTGTTCTGGGTTGTCGTTACAACAAAACCTTCTTGCATTTGACACGACTGCTAAAGAGGGAATAACCCTAGGAGCCAAGTTATAGGCTCATAGATGCGATTTCTCCTCTTGATATAAAGATTAACCTGTTTTTTTCATAAAATATTTAACTGAGTTTGCCAGTACAAACCATTAATATTAGCATATATATTTACTTTTAATATTAGCATATATATTTACTTTTATTTTTCTCTCCTTTTAAATTCAACAAATGTCACCCAAGATTCACTCAACAAAAGATAAAATTCTAGGATTTTTCTGTTTACCACACAGTAGTCAGCAAACTCTTGCGGTCTCAAATTTTCACCTATTAAATGTTTACCCATTCTTTAAAGCCCTAAATATTTTATTCGGCACATAATTGATTATGAATCAAGTAGCAGATACAGAATATTACTCTTGCAGTTAATAATTTTTTTTTTTCCCTCTGCTCTTGTAGTTGGTAGAACGTGCTTCTATGTAGTTGACACCCAAGTGGGAATTATTTACTCTTGAACTAAAAGTTGATGTATTATTCTAAAACAACGCTGTGCAGAATACCAGCAACATGAGTCCACACGAGCAATCATGCTTCGAGACTCGAAGTCTGAACCCAACTTGATCGTAGTGGCATTTAGGGGTACCGAGCCATTTGATGCAGCCCAATGGATCACAGACGTGGACATCTCATGGTACGAGATTCCCAAAGTGGGCAAAATCCATGGTGGCTTCATGAAGGCATTGGGGCTGCAGAAGAATGATGGGTGGCCCAAGGAGGTACAAGAAGCCGATGATGATGAGGTCCAACATATGTTGGCATATTACACCATCAGAAAGGAGCTGAAAAAGATGCTCATGGAAAACGAGACTGCAAAGTTTATAGTGACCGGCCACAGTTTGGGAGGAGCTTTGGCCATTCTGTTTGCGGCTGTTCTAACACTTCACGATGAAGCATGGTTGCTGGATAAGTTAGAAGGTGTTTATACGTTTGGCCAGCCAAGAGTAGGAGACCAACAGTTTGGTGAATTCATGAAGGACAAGTTAAAAAAGTACGATGTCAAGTATGTGAGGTATGTTTATAGCAACGACGTGGTGCCTAGGATTCCTTACGACGACAAAACCCTCTTGTTTAAGCACTTTGGTCCTTGCGTTTTTTTCAATAGCTTGTACAAGGGGCAGGTATGAATTATTGAACTCATGATTTGTCTTCTCTGTTCGGCTCTGCTATAGTTATGAGAGCTTTTGTGGGTTTTGTATATATTGAAATGCAGGTCTTGGAGGAGGAGCCTAACAAGAATTACTTCTCGTTGTTGTGGGTCATACCCAAGAACTTGAATGCAGCTTGGGAGCTAGTTAGAGGTTTTATGATCCCCTTCGTTGAAGGTGACGACTACAGAGAAGGGTGGTTAATGAAAATATTCAGGCTGGTTGGATTGATAGTTCCTGGATTATCAGCCCATCTTACTCAGGATTATGTGAATCTTACTCGATTGGGTACATTACCTGCATCTACGAAATTCCAAAATGTTCAAGATTCCAAGGATGAGTAATGCAGAATGTGTGCTATTTTGTTTGTGGGTGTCAAAATTTATATTCCCTATTTGACACACCATATAAGGTCAGATGGTTAAACATCGTATAAAATAAAGTTCAATAGTAGACCTGATAGGATAAGACCTGATAAATCTGGGTAGTACGTGGTGCGACGCTCTATAATAGAAGATCTTGTATTGTTTTAAGATAAATATTATCATATGTTTGATACTGACGAGGACATATGGCCTGGAAGGTCCACATTAAATTGGCTATAGGCATGTGTAAATTGTAAATTTGTAATGCTTCACAATTCAATCGCATAGATTAGAGAGGATTCAGATCTCCAATTCAATTCGTCTCGAATAAGATCAATCGAATTGATGTTTGCAATTGAGCATTCAGATTACTCTCGGGTAATGAATTCAGAAGACAAATTAGTTGATTCAATGATAGGATTTGGCACCATGCAAATTATCGATTTCTTGGGAAATTTTAGCGGAAATGAATGGGCTGATGTTGTGAACTGCAAAGCTGCAGTGACACCAGGTGAGTGTCAAAACTGAAAATAGTAACTGTTTACATTCATTCAGATCCGTATCGTTTAAGTACTTCAGTATCCACTCTCCACTACTATCCGCTAACCTGGCCAGAGACGCATTAGGTCCTCTGTTGGGAGGCAGAGGGTTATATCCAATTCCTATACTTATCATTGGATCAACTTCCGACATTTGAGATTTGATATATCTTATAAAAAAATATTATTATAATACTAAACAACAAAAATAATATAAATAAATTGAAAATGTTAAAATTTAAAAAGTAAAAAAAAATGTTTTAATAAAAATCTAGTGTTACTATTCAAATCAAATCTTAATCGTTTAAATTTACTTACCTATGTTTTATTATTCAATATAATAACAATGTTATAAAATCTCAAATCCCAATCATTCAAATTTAATCAAATAGTGGAGATAAGAGATGGAAAGTGCAATGAAAAGTGCAATTTGCCAATTAAGAGCATAATAATACATTTGGGGCCATCGAACGTTTAGATGATGCCGTGGCTAGAGAATGTTCAAGGGCTTTCTAGGATTCTTGAAGATCGCAGGCAAGGAATAAAAAAAAATAGTAACATGCATCTGTGGGACAGTAATTGTCACTAGAAATTGATTCCTGTACAGCTAGAGAATGAAATCATTTTACTTTCCTGATGCACACTGACAAAAATAAAAACTTTTCAAATTTATACGAAAAGGTGTTGAGCAGCTTACACCTAAAAAAATTTAAAAAAAAACAGAGACACAAAAAGAAATGTATCAAAGATATGAAAATAAGTGTTTTCTAAACTAGGATCAGTTTGACCATGGAAATTTACCCAGCATCACATGTACAGTAAAATAAACAGCGTCGGATGATGCATCAAAAGGCATGGCAGGTGAAACAACCACTCAGAGAACCCATCTGACTGGGTCTACGGAAAGATAAAGCCCTGTGGAAATTTCTGCCAACTTGATGGCCCTGGCTGTCGGAAACTGAGCTTCTCATTTCCTGAGCTTTCTTTTGAGCCGATTTCAGCTTGTTCATAATCTTATCCATAGAAGATGATCTTTTCTTCTCCAACTTCATCTGAAATAACGAAAATAATAGTGAGCATGTTGCTCCATCAAGTTTAACTATACTAAAATTCGTTTTGATAAAGAGGGGATCTCGGATAACCGAAATAGTGCTGCGAAAAACAAAATAAATTCAGCAGAACTTGGGATTAAAGAGACTGGTATTAAGAAAAAACCTCTAGTTTCCTCATTGCTGCCTCAGCTTTCGCCTTCTGCAAGTTCTCCCATGCAGTGATTCTAGCTTCTTCCCTCTTGACCCTGAACAGTTAAATTAGCCAGCATTTAGTGGCCAAGAAAAAAGACAAAAAACATGAAGCATTCATCAACAATATACGGTTATCAGAAAACTCTATTGCCCTTTTCAAGTTATTTAAAATATTGTTGTAACCCCCAAGAACTACGTTGGGGTAACATCACTGTGAAGTAATCCTTAATTAATTATCCCTATTTGCCTAGAAAGATTGAACCAAATTTATACAATACCAAAGTGGGACTTACTTGGAAACACTCTTTGCAGTTTCAGAAACATCCCAGGCTGAAGACTGGGCACTTACTTCATTCCTTTTCCGATTGCCAATAGTTTCCAAGCCTCTGCCCGTGAATAGGGCTCTATGTTTTTTGGACCACCTTGTCATGGTGACGCGTTCATCTATCTGCACATCCCTAATATCCATATTAGGAGAGGAACTCTGCAAATCCATCATGGGCAGCACAGGTGTGGTGGAGACAGAAAAAGAAGCCCTCATACTGGGAGAAGAGCATGAACTCCCCACTGGACTCATCTGGGTGGCCATGTCCCTCCTCGAAACAGCACGAGATACATCGGTGGCCGCATCTTTAGAACCATCGAACTTTTCTTCTGTATGTCAAGACAATAGCCAGAGAGCAAGATCAGATGCATTGCAGCATAGCTAGTAAGGCACTTGCAATGAATATCACCATCTGCATCTGTGATGACATAATTAAACACACGATCGTTGACATTATCGCTTAATTTCAAAGATCAAGTTATAATTTGTAAGTATATAAAGAAGAAGCTAGCATCAATCGAACCACCCAGCAACAACATATATGGAATAGTTCGAAGAAGACAAAGGATTAATTGAAATCTAGGTAAAGAGAATTCACGTCAAACTCATCCAAAGTCAACACTTTTGGGCCGTGCTTTAAATAACTTTCCTGTGTATCGAAGAATATATTTTTATGTATAACTTCACAAATATGTCAAAATTCAACGGAAGATAAGGTCCAAGGATGGATGAAATGCCTTGGGAAGACAAGGATGACTGATTCTGCATCTCAGAGCATCCATGCACACTAGCCGAACGGGCCATGCAAGGATCTGCTCGAGTCGGAAGCACTCCACCATGGCTACTGGAATGGATTGTCAATCCATCGGCTCGGATAACACCGGCTGTGAATGGAGAACCTGCCATGAAATTTCCAGCATTTCCCCCTTCTAGCATGGGCACTGCCGGTGAATAGAGCGAATGATACGCAACTCCAGGGGGGCCAAGTGGACCACTCTTTGACTTCGGCCGCCTCTGGGGCGGTGGAAGGGAACACCTCCCCCTACCATCTCCTGAAACAGGGCTGAAAATCCATCTCTCAGCATCCTCCCATTTTGATGGCAATGTTCTTCCATTATTTAAAGGCAACAGAGACGCACTGACTTGCTTCCTGGTAGCACTAGTATGCAAAGGAACTCGCTCAGAACTCCAACCCTTCTGCATTACCATACCAGCATGCCGATAATTCGGTGTTCCAGGACTAGGGAAGTTGTTAGACTTGCGAGTTGATACTGCACTCTTCTTCATGGTTCCCAGTCGAGGTGAAGATCCGGTTGCATTATTCAGATCTAAAGAAGCAGGCCTCCGCCGGTCTGCCTTTTTCAACAAAGCTTCAGATCTTGATCTCCGATCTTGGCATTCTTTATGTTATTCAGAAGCAAGGCAGGATATTAGATTCCCGGGATTTTAAAAAATAAAAATAAAGAGCCTAAGGCCTAACCCTTGCTACTGATTTGGTGTTACCTTTAAGGGCCAGGGAGAAAGAGTTTCTAGCGGAGTCCAATTCCAAGCGTTGATCACCGTCTTCAACGTCGTCAGCATTGTTGTATTCCTTTTGAGCTGCGACAAACGTTTGTGCACACAGGGAGTGAGACCCGTTGGCGAGTCGCTTATAAAAGTTGGCAAGGCCGGTCGCTTTACGAATCTTGTATGTTCGTAACATAAAATAAAAAAAAACAAATTAACAGTACCTTTTGCTTTTCCTTCCTCTCTTATGATGCGACTATGCGTCTTGTTTGCTGCGTATTTGTTTGGATCCGGATCCGGATCTGGACCACTCCAATTCTCGGTGGGAGAAAAATCACCACCATGCACTGCCAATTGCTGCAAGAGACCCAAAATTTAACACTTAAGAACAGGACGAACCTCAACTGTTTGAACTTGGATTCTGATCCATCCAGACGCGTGACATGGCAGTTCGTACACTGAAATCGAAGCTTTCTATCCCCAAACATTTAGAAGTAATCCTCTCAGTGAATTTGATTATTTATATTATTATCAAGACAAGTCCAGAATCAATCAAAAGAAAAAGCTAGACGCTCCGATTGGCCCAATTAGTGCAAACGCAGATTATAGTTGAAGCCGAGTGACGTCTATAAGAAACAGAGAGAACCAATTGACCAAATAACACGAAAGCAGTTCCAGTGAAAGCAGTGATATTAGAGAAAGGGAGAAGGAAACAAAAGTACCAGGGAGGTTTCAGAGGCGAGAGAGTCGTGGTCATGAGCGTCAGATGCAAAGGAGCAGCGATCGACACTGGCGGAAGCAGAGGAGAAGAGACTGAAGTTAGATTCAAGAGTAAAGATGACAGAGTCGGGGCTGCAGTCCCTGGACAAGGATCGCTCCTGAAACCCCAACTCCGGCATTGCTAAAAGTCAGAGCAGCGCTTCAGAGGAGAAGGGAGTGACGGAGAGGGCCGACAATGTGCATTGGCGCGTATCGCAAACACGAAAAAGGCCGCTGGCTTTAATGGCTATGGCTTGTGATGGAAGGCCGAACAAGCAAGCGATCGGCGAAGAGAGACAAGAGTGGGCCACATTTAGCGGACCATCCAAGAAAAAGGACAAATGATTTTTGGGGGTAGGATTAGATGAGGGACTTTGTAACGCATCTTTCTAAGCTAATTCTAATTGACCAGAGCACATTAGGCTTTGACTGCAATTTTTAAATGATGATTTTGACAGGCTGGGTGAATTCCGTTCCAGTGAGGTTCAAGTGCCTGGGGCTAAGAAGGTGAATAGAATAGAGCATTTACTAATTTCCCCGCTCGAGCTGGTGATGATTATGTCTGGCGTGTAAGTTTACCTCTGCATATTGGCCCAAAAAAAAAAAAAATGTCTGCATGTGCTAGCCACTGCACAACCGCACCGCACTCTCTCTCGCTGGGATTAAAAAGAGTGAGGGAGAGAGATTACTTTCGAGGCTTCACCACACGAAACCATCATATCCTCTTGAATTTGAATTCTATGGGTTTAAAAAGTGTGTTAATTATAGTTATTAAATTTATTAATATTTAAAAATTATTAAAATATATCAAAGCACTACTTACCCATGTTATTTTTTCCACAAATTTGAAGTCACATGCTTTTTAAGTATCACTCAGTTTAGTTTTGTTTATAAATCATTTTTAATATTTTTATTAAAATTAAGAAAAATTATAAACATTATTAACTCTATATAAAAATTTAATAAATTTTTAACTTTACCTCTATTAAATATATATACTTTAAACATATAATATTCTAACATTTAATATCATTCCCAACATTTAATAAGGATGATAGGATAAAGATATACTACTTTGTTTCTATTTATAAGAGAAACTATCATTTTTTATTTATTTTTTTATATAAGCAAAATCACATATGTCAATAAGCATTTATTATACATTTTCTAAATCGCTCCTCATAATTTACATTAATGAAAAATAATTAATGTATGCTTATGTTGATTAATATATAGTATTTTAGTCCAATTTTTTTATTTTTAGATATAATTATTATAGTTAACAAGCTTTTTTAAATTGGGTGATGCAATTTTTTTCTTTTTTATGTAGAAATGAAGGGAGTACACAATAATCATTAAGGTGTTCTATAAATAAGACCAAAACAAATAATCTCTCCCTGCCATATAAATAGGACCAAATGAGTATATGATAATTTTTTTTTATAATCATTTGATTAAATCAAATGGTTGTTATCGTGTCTTGTGAGACATTTGTTTTTTTTAATACAAGACCACAGATAAACCGTGTAAAAAGATTAAGATCTAGTCATGTCTATAGCCAAAAGGCTTTTACAATCTTGCAGAGGAACATCATAGATCATAGTAATAAAATTATCATCTGAAGTCCGGTACGCTAAGTGATCTGTGCATCTATTCGCTTATCTGTGCATGTAATCAAAAGTGATCACCCAATCCTAAGAGCGAGATGTTTGATGTATTTGATGATGTCAGGTAATGGATGGCTCCCAGAATAATTGTATGTAATGAGAGATAACACCTTCATCGAGTCTGTATGAACATTAATCTTGGGTAACCTTTCATTCCAGCAAAGGATAAAGCCTTCATAGATTCCTATGAGCTCAGCAGTAGTGCTGAACAGGTATCCAATATGCTTGGAGAAACCTTTAATTCAATTTCCCTTATCGTATCTGATGATGCCTCCATAAGTAGCTACACCATTGATATTAATTGCACCATCAATGTCAAGTCTAGCCAAGCAAATTCAAGAGGTGTCTAATTGACGTCATAATTAGTGCTTCTTTTATTCAAATGATGGAATTTAGAAAGAAGCTTCATGTTGCTATCAATTTGATGTATGCTAGAGACTTTCATCGTCAGAGTAGAGCTTCTTGTATCTAATTTTCTAAATATTTCAGTAAACTTGAGCGAAAAGACTTTGCCAGGATTTTCTTCTTGTTTGCAAGTTTCCTACTTCATTCTTCACATTCCAAATTATCCAGTCAACTAAAAGGGTAGGCATTAGCTTGTGCAGGACCCCAGTAGGGTGTAGGTAGTTGTTTTGGAGACAATTCCAAGCTGCTTTCTAAATGAAATGTCTTATTTTCTCATAAGTGGGCCATTTCTAAATCTTAGATCATATATTAGAGTGATTTTAGTCCTTATGAGATTCCCAAGCCTTATGGGCAGATTTAATCGAAAAGTTGCCATCAGAAGAGGGCCTCCAGATAAGAACATCGTCTTCATTTTGATGATTGGGAGGTCAAATAGCGAATATCTGCTTGATCACATAAGAGTGAAGATAGTGGTTTAGAAGATCTATATTCCAACCACTTGCATTCTTGCAAAGATCATCAACTCTGGCATGAAGGATAGAATCAGCATTGGGTAGAGCATAACTAATAAGAGGTTCCGAGAGTGGAGATTATCTGTCATACCAAAAAGATATTTGATCCCCTTTGCCAACTTTTCAACCAACATGATGCATAAATTTGTCCCAAACTTTACAAATACTGTTCCAATATAAGAGCAAGAATTAGGTTTGACAACCATTAGGATTTTAGGTTTATTGCATTTGTATTTATCACGAAGGATATGCACCCAAAGACAGTTAGGTTTAGAAATTAGTCCCCACCATAGCTTTATGATGAAAGCAATTTTTTAATTTTTAAGCTTCCTGATGCCAAGACCACCTTCCTTTTTGTCCTTGGTAATACAATTCTAAGAGATGAGATGCAGTTTTTTAGTGCCGTCAAAAGAATCTCAAATAAAATTCCTAGAGCTCTTTTTCCAATTCAGCTAGAACATTATTAGGAAGTAGCATAGTTTGCATAATGTAGCTGGGTAGAGCCAAAAGAATAGAATTGATGAGAACAGATTTTCCGGTTAAGTTTAGATAACGACTTTTCCAGTTTAACAACCTTGAGATTGTCTTATCAAGAAGAGGAGCAAAAGTAAGTTTAGAAACCTTTTTATGCATAATGGAAATTCCCAGATATTTGCCAAGGTTGCTAATGAGAGGAATCCTCAACTCTTCACTAATTTCTATAGCTTTATTGATGTTAACATTCCTAGAACAATAAAGCCTGGATTTATCAATGTTTATCTTTTGTCCAAAGGCATTGCAAAATTTAGAGAGACATTATTGCATGATCATGACTTGAGATAATGAACATTCTACAAAAAGTAAAAAGTCATCGACAAAAAATAAGTGAAAAATTAGAGGTCCATTAGTTGTAAGCCTAATCGGCATCCATTCATTTTTATCAATGCTATTATTAATGCAATGACCTAAACATTCTATACAAAGCACAAAAAGGTAAGGAGAAAGAGGGTCTCCCTGGCAGATGCCTCAAGAAGGAGTGAATTCCTTAAAAAGGACTTCATTTTAAAGGACCTGCATTTGTGAGGTAAAGATCGTTGCTTGAATCATATTTCTAAGGTGGCTATTCAAACCAATAGAGTCAAGTGTATCATCAATGAAGTTCCAAGAGAGTCTGTCAAATGCCTTCTCGAGATTGACCTTGATAGCCATGAACCCTTTTTTATCCATTTTATTTTGCATTGAGTGGATAATTTCTTGAGCAATAATGATATTATCACTGCTTTGTCTATGAGATATTCATTGAGTGAGTGGACTTAAGACACTCACCAAATCCAACTCCTATATTCTTCCACTAATTACATATCATTACCAATTTATCACCTTCGCCAAGAAAGAAGCAAAATTAAGCATTATCTCTATTAACATTTTTTATTGAATCTCACTCTCAATAAAATACTAGTTAATTGTATTCAAACTAACACCATCTCTCCATACTTACCTTATTTAATAGAGTGTTTTACTTTACAATAAATATAAATTAATTTATTTACTATGGGTACTTAAAAAAACACATTAATTATACCTTGAAATACTAAAAATTTCTTATATTTTTTAAAATCAAACATCTCAAAAAATGCATTACATTATTAAATAGAAAGAGTAGGCATTAATATTATTATGGGAGAATGATGAGTAAGGATCCTGTAAGAACATTAATAATAAATTAGGAACTTTAATACTGAAATATGGTAGAAGAAGTACTGGAATTTGTGAACATCAGTGTTAAAAAATTTTAATTTGACATTAATATTCTTTTTTGTCATTCTCCCTATTATTGTTATAGCAGCTGTTAAAAAATTAAGGATAATTATTCTTATATATATATAACAAAAGAAGTAGCTAAAGCTACCTACATGAGATCTACACTAGCCATATGAGGCCAATCTTATGCTAACACTTCACGAAGTTCATGCGAGGATCAAACAAACACAAGAAAACTAAGAGTTGTAGATAGCCCATCTTTTGTAAGATCTAATATTTTATTGCAAGCATGACCAACACAACAAAGTTCAATACTCCAGTCCCTCTCAAGGAATTGTTTAACTTCCAAGATTAGGTTCAAATTAAAGCGTCCTTAGCTTGGTGGTGTTCTCATAGCTTCCAAGGCCTCTATGATCTAACATGATTTGCCTTGCCTTAGTGTCCCACACCATCTTTAATCCTAGGTAGAGCCCAGATCTTGACCTAAAGACAATTTGTAACATCCCAATTTTAATCCCTTAATTAATTAAACCTAATTAGGATAATTAAGTAAGTTGAGGTGGTGTATGGCCAAAGAGGTCTAATAATCAAATTTGATCATATTTTAGCCTAAATTATAGGTCTAATATCAAGTCAGGTCACTGGGCATTAAAAGAAAAAAAAATAAAGAGTGATATTGCTGTGTCACACACCACAGCATGGAGATCATCCATCGTGGCGCACAGACATTTTTGATATGAGGGAGGACCTTTTTGTGCCATGTATGTGGCGTATTGTGCATCCGCCGCAATGCATGGTTATTTTTTGTAGATATCAGTCATGAAAATGAAGTAGAAAAAAGAGAGGAGAAAAAAGAGAAAATGAAAAGATGCACCAAGCTCTGCTAAGATTTACTTGTGGACGACATTAAAAGTATTTTGGAGGCTATAAACATTCAAGGTAAGTACCACACTCATTAATCTCTCTATTTCTTCCAAATTTATGAGTTTATGGTTAGGGTTTGGTAGTGAAAGTGAATTTTCAATCCATAAGGGTTATGGGTTCAAATTTATTAACTCAAATGAAATTAATGGGAGTAGATTAGAGTATATAAACCTTATATAATGAATTTTTGGTGCATTGGGTTGTTGGGCACCATTAATATCCAAAAATTTCAATCAATATGGGTGGTTGGAAAAGTGTGATGCCATTAAAAGGAGTTTAATGACTCATTAATGTTATTGGAGACTAAAGATAGATAATAAATCTAATGGATAGATTCAAACTCTTGTAGAGTAGACTTTGGACAATTTAAAAGTAGAGATTGAGGGTTTAATGCTTGAATTGATAATATTAATAAAATTCAACTTGGTTGATTATAGTTTTGGCTCTTGGTCACCTATTTGGCTTAGAAATACAAGTTTGAAAGCTAATAAATTGAGGGGTAAACCTTTGACCTTTCAACGATTTGAGGTAATCGGTGAAACCCTACTTTAAGTAATTATATGTTAATTGATTGTTAAATGTGAATTGTGGATGTTACATGCATGGGATTGATTTTAATGTGAAACCATGTATTAGTTTCAATGAGCGTATGAAAATTTGAATGTGCATAATGCTATTTTTAGCTTGAAATGCAAAATGTGAAGTCAAGAGGATTTTCAAACTATGAATATGCTTATGCTTTTGAAAAATGAATGTGACGTTATGCAGAGGTAATTATGTGTTAATGATAAGTGGATTTTGAGATAAGCGAAATAATGTTGAGAAAATGATGAGAATACATACTTAAGTAGTGCGCGGTCGTGAGCCCAACATGATTGTTGTGATAATGACTAAATAAAAATGAAAATGAAAATGTGAAAAAGAGTGAGTATTGATTATGACATGATTAGTAGTGAGAGTTCTCTAGGGATTGGGAGTAGAGAAAAATCTATATGGTATTTAGGCTGCCCTCCGGTACATGAGAATATAACTTTGTCTCACAGTTTATTAAAGAATTAGAACCTAGCTATCTCCATAACCTAAGGTATGAGACACCTCAAAGATTTGAGAATGGGAGAAACCACGGTCTGAGAGTGAGTCATGTGATCCTTGACCGGGTCACACCTCACAATTGGTAAGCTTGAATAGTCCAGTCACATAGACAAAGCCCTAATTAATATTGTAGCCCACAGTTTTAGTCTGAGAAAATAAGGAGGATATAAGGTTGGTTGATCATTGCCCATACAAATATATGACGTGTCACATATGTTGAGTTGTGGCAAGTTGTGTGAATAATGGGTTATGTTACATATCAGAGAATATGGTGACAATGCACCTAGTATATGTGGGATAAAAAAGTTATTATATGAAAATGCTGAGTTATAATATGTGTGAGTATGTTTTAAGTACTTGGCTTCATATGCATGTACTTGTTTTATAATTAATATATAACTGCATAAGGTAGATTTTACCTTGGTTACTGAGTAGCTAGACTCACCCCTTTCATTTAACACTTTTCAGGCTCTAGCTTTGGTGTTGAGAGGGAGAAGACTCAGGAGGCTAAAAATTATCATATTCCTACTGTATGCCTCTAGTTTAGATTTATTTGTGTAATAGTATATGTTTGCCAATTCTAGGTTGCATGCCATTACACTTGCACTATTTTATTGTTGAAAATGTCTGATTTGTATTTTAAATTGGGCCTTAGGCATTTGTGTATATTGAAATATCTACATTTATAGGGCCAAAATACTAGTGCAAGTATAAAAATGATGAATTGAACATGTTTTGATTGGATTAGGTGTAATGCAATGCCAATTTGCCCCCTCTATTTTTGGTAAAAAGGGGTTAAGGAGTGAATTTTCATTATACTATGGTTTAAACTTGGGTGACATGTTGTACTTGTAGTCCTAAACTAATGGACATAGTTTAAATGTTAGAAAAGGCTTTTAGCAATTGTTGAGGGTTTTGAAAACCCATTTTGAGTGAAAGTTATGAAAAGTGGTTAAGAACATGTTTTGGCGTCCAACTTCCTAGTATGATTTATTTTAAAAGTGAAACCCATGTCATTAGCTAGTTCATATAAAGAGCTTTCCGTAGACACCTAAATCACATCATTCGAACATCAAATGGAGAATCGGGACGCGTCAAAATTTCCTCAATTTTGCTGTCAAATGACAACAAAATCTGCTGAATTTTCATGTAACACGCCACGGCGCATGGCTTTTGAGTAGCAGCGTGTTGCACAAAGAGCAACACTCCACGACACATTGTCCTATCACGCAGCAAAAGAGTTTTTTTTTTCATTTGTTTTCAATTTTGTATACTTCTCTGAGACATCTTATACTTTCGTATCTTATTTTTACTCTAATATAAGAAGCTATGATAGTTTGAACTCATTTTGATTTTGAAAAACTTGAGATTCCTTGCTTTTAAATTAAACCTTGGTAATCATTCTTTGAGTTAATACTATGACTACCATGAATTATATTGGTTAATAGTTTTTAGTGGAGTGAGAATTTATACAATTTGTTCAATCAACTTTGCTAGTGAAACTATCAAGGAATTGGACTCTAATGTCTCGTGACAAATGAGTCCACGCCAGGTTTATTAGTAGAAAGCAAACTATAAGCAGGTTTGTCCAAAAATAAGCCATTCTTCTCTCCTCGCCATCGGGCATTACTATTATTATCAAAAAATTCAAGAGATGGCACCTTATTCCAAGTAGATTTAATCCTAGACCATATATTAGACCCAGGGCATTTTGCATTAATTCTTGGAATTAAATCATCCCCATTATTATATTTTCTTTGCATGACCTTGACTTGAAAATCATCAAGCTAGAGTCTCTAGCCAAGTTTCATAGGAAAAGCCTTATTTTGATTGAAGGCATGCCGAAGCCTTAGCCCACCATGTGTCTCTGGCTTGCAGATTTCATCCCAAACTACCAAATGCATTCGGTGACGATCTTCATTATTACCCCTGCCTTCGCATTCTTCACGCTATCGTCTTCCTCATCATGCTTCATTAAAAACCCCTACCCACTCAAGGAGAGTAATTTGTCCTTGAAAGTTGCAAACGCTAGCTGCGCCCCTAAGCTCTTCCTTTTCCTTCTTCTTACCCTCTCCTCGCTTATTGGCCTTACCTCCAGTAAACACTATTGGTTCATGGAGAGCCGACCCAATACCACCTTTGGCACATTTTCTTCCTTTGCCACGATCCCCTATTTCTTTTATTGGTTCCCAAATGCAGCTCGTCTCTTATCATCTTCACCGTGTTAATTACATTTTGAAGATCCTATCCAAAAACCACTTATATTGAAAATTTTAGAAATTTAGTTTTTTGTATAGTGCCCAATCTTAAACTTGTCTCCTGTTGAGTTGAGAAAAACACGAACTTGACTCTTTTGAGTGAAAGTTTTGCCATTATAATCATTGCATCCTCAAAGCTGAAACTTAAAATCTCTAATTAGATAATACAAACCCTTTATCAGTTGAGTTAATCATCCAATGATTAATCTATGTTCTTAAGACAAATTGAGTTTATATTTTCTAATTGACAATAATAATACATTTTACTTTCCATAAAAAGAATACATTTTATTTTTTAGCTAATAGTATTTTAATTATTTTTCTTTTTACTCATTTTTCCATTCAATCAGTATAAAATAAAACAACATTATTTTTCTATTGGCTTGCTTTCGTACGTACGTACGTACATACATACATACATACATACATATATATCCTGTGTTTTGCAACTAGTAGTAATCTAGTATAACAAAAAGGGCTATTTATATATATATTTCCCGTGTTTTGCAACTTGTAGGAATCTATATAACAAAAAGGGATATTTAATACGAAAAGTATGGAGTGACGATTCCAGACAATGACAATGTTTTGCCATACAAACTAATGATGCTAGGCACGGGTTGGTTTGATAGCGAGAAAAATTATATTCCTTTTATTTAAAAATATAAAATATTCTTAATGAACTCTCATCATTTAATAATATAATTATTTATTTTTAAATTAAATTTATTTTTTTATATTTATCTCTATTAAATACCCTACAATAAATATAAAATTATTATCAATATGGGCATTTTAAAAAAAATAATAATTATGCCTCAAAAGACTAAAAATGTATTATATTTTTGAACATTCAACTCCTCAAAAAATATTTTACATTTTTTGATGGAGGGAGTAATGAATATTTCTGTGGTATGAGTTTTCATCTACATAATATTATAATAATTATTTATAGTATAAAATTGAAAATAAAAATAAATTATACTAATAATAATGGTGAATCGCTCACTCATCCATGACACTTGATGCAATATAAAAAATAGAGAAAATATAAAATTTAGTTTTTGTATTTTGTTATAAGTTTCTACACTTTTTTTAATATTTTGAGTATCTATACTTTCATTTTTAATGTTTTTCATTCATTTAAGATTCTTATATTTTATTCATTTTGATCATTTAAAGATTTAAAATATTAAAAAATAAAAGTGTAATGATTTAAAATATTTAAAAAATTGTTAGAATATATAACATTAAAATATAAAAATTAAAAATTATGTTTTTCTACAAAATAAGAAGGCATGGACAATAGAACAGTGAGTTGGCGAATAATGTAATTTAACAATAAAAGAAAAAAAAAGTTTTCCTTAGTGCGGAGATTTTTTTTTTTTTTTTAAACCAAAACTTAGTGCGGAGATTGAAAATCTCTGTTGCACATCTGCGAAATGGAGAAATGCGAGGCTCGCACACACGTGATGGGATGCCTTATTCTGACACCCCACCGAAAAAATTAATGTGGCTTGGTACCGTATCTTTTTTTTACCCCCAATCATTAAATATCGAAATTGGCCTCCACTTGCGGATAAACATGCACTAATCGTCCTGGTGTTCTTTGAGCACTGTTCCCTTCACCGTCGGCTTCATTAGAATATTGCACATAGGTCCCTCCTCCCATGTCAAATTTTACCTATTAAGGATTAATTATGTTTTATAGAGTAATTTAAGCTATTTGGTTAAAGACCCTAAATCAGATCCATGATCTTCACCGCCTAAAATAGTGGAAAACAAGGGTGTTCATTAAGCGGGTTCATGATCCAAGTGGCAGAACTGTGAAACAAGCATGCATGGCGACATTCAAAGTGATGTGATGAGAAATAAACGGCAATAATAAATGGCCCGTCACTTTCCAATGCCAAAATTGACCCTTCAAGAGTTACTATTTGGAGCCCCCACAGATATCCAGCTCACACCACATTGAATCCAAGGGAAATGGGTGGAAAGGGCCAAATAACATCATATTTTAGTAAAGAGACCGCATTTTGGCAAATCATGTCTAAACGTGAAAAGATTAAACTATGCCCTGAGTAAAATATGAAAAAAAATGTCAACGTCAGGACGTGTGCTCAAGTTTTAAAAAAATTCAATAAAATATGAAATACTCATAGAAAAATTAATTATTTAATTTTTATAATTTTAATTTAATTATAATTTAATACTCAAATATTGATTCATTTTAACTCAGTATTTATAATTTTAATTTGTTTATAATTTAATTCTTAAATTTTAATTATAATAACTCCATTCATATAATTTTAATTATTTAAAATATTTTACATGTTAGTAGAATAATTTAGCAATTATCTAAATACTTTACGCGAAAACTTAAATGTCCTATTCTTAAAAATGATGTCACTCGAGGAAATTCGAATGAATGTCTTATATTATCTTCCTAAACCTATACACAATTTCAAATTCATATTCTTTGCATGTTTTATTAAAAGGATAATTTAATCTGTTTACAAAAAAAAAAGGTAATTTAATGTTTCATATTTAAAAACAATTTCTCTTAAAAATCATGCTCCCTTAAAATGTTTAATTCTAACAAGGTCCTTTTACCCAAATATTTTCGTCATGGCTCATGTGGTCCTTCTCCCCTGGCCAGGCCTGCACCTAGGACCCTCCCTACCTCTTTAAAAAAATTTCCCGCGGACCCTCTCTACCTGTGAAAGCGAGTGGAATAGCTTTCACTAGTTTATTTGGTTGGAGAGTTGGAGGGACATAAATGAAAATTTTTAATGAATTTGATGTAAAAAAATTGGAAATATGCTAGTAAATAAAATAACCTAAATGCTGCACCGTAAGAATTATTTCTGCAAATGTTATATCAAAAATCATTCCAACCATAAACAAGTTTACATGTGTGAAAAGCTCGTTGACACTAAGAATATTTTGTAGTCAGAAAATCTGGCATTTAATTTTTGTTTAATAAAAGTCAAATCATTTATTTAGTAAATGAGTTCAACTTTTTTAACTGGTAAAACATAATGTTCATTGTGAATATGCGACCTGTCCCTAAGAGAATCTTCCTACATGCCTCCCTTTCCTTGTTTTTACTACATACTAATTATTTATCTACTCGACCATCAATTAAAAATAAAAATATAGGAGAACAAAAATTTTAAAATTTTAATCAATTTTATTACAATTATCTTCATCATATTCTTTTTCAATTCACCCACTCTTATTCAATTTGAACTATTTATATCTTTATTTAATGATCCCACACTATTTTTAACTACATATAATACTTTTACTTTTGAATATGGTAGACCATCAAACGAAGCATTTGTCTCCCCTCATAGTCAAATTTTTTATTTGAATCAAATGAAGCATATACTATGTTATTGTTGTTGTATGCTCCCTTATTCTTGAGATTCAAATGTTTTCATTTACCCATGCAATTAGTATATTTAAATTAAATTAAGGTGATTCAACTAAAGAAATTGACTATCAATGGATGAATATATGCTAGATTTGATAGTCTATCATGTTCAAAAATAGAAGTGTTATATTCAACAAAATATAGTGCAGGGTTATTAAACAAAGATATGAATGATCCAAATTGAGTAGGATTGGGAGATATAAAAGGAAGTGGTGATAATAATGAGAATAACATGTAATGAAATTGATTAAAATTTTGAAACTCTTATTTTTTTATATTTTTATTTTTAATTGATAGTTAGGTAGATAAATAGCTATGAATGGGAAAGAGAAAGCATGCTTGGAGATTCTCACACGGACGAATTACATAGTCACAGTGAATATCATGTCTTAATAGTAAAAAAAAAAAGGTTAAACTCATTCACCAAGTGAATGATTTAACTTTTCATTAAAAAGTAATAAATGTTAGATCTTCTGACTATAAAATTATTCTTTGTGTGAATGAGTTCTTCATAAATATAAACTCATTTTTTTGGTATAATATTTAGATAAATACTTCCCACGGGACATCATTTAGATAATTTTGTTTACTCATCATAGCATATTGGTAGAGCCTAAAATTGGAGGAGTAAGATTAAAACCTTTTAATTTAGTTTTTGTAGCGTTTTTTTCATGAAAAGTTTTTATAGCTTTTTTATCTAACATATTCTCTTTATTAAAATTTTATAATTCAGTTATTATTATTTTTAAATTGAACTCATTAAAATCTTATCTCTCTTCCATTTCCCTCCAATCAAATAGGAGTAAATGACTATATTATAAAACCATTGATAAACTTGTTCAATTTATGCCCGTGCATTTTCATCCTGTGCCCTTTTCAAATAACCCCTTAAAATGTTGGTTGCAAATAAAAACATCTTAAAAGATCTAACAGTGCAAGCCGTTAATTTCAACACTCCCTATTGCTGTGCACTTAATTGTAGAAGACTTGCATATTTGTTGTCAGCTGAAAATACGATTTAAAAAATCGGATAACTTGTCCTGGATAAAGATAGATGGTAAAAGTATGATATATTCAATCACTCCTAAAATAACACAAAAACCGTTAATAAAGCATATCCAAACCAGCATTTGTCCATTTGATAACTTCACCTGGAAGAACAGCCCATCCGAGGCAAGAGTTATTTACTCCTTATAGTCGGCCAATTACTCCATTTTGTTTTTCACTACCAACCACAGAAACTTTCGAATATTTCTATGAATTATTGAATCTTGCATGTTTCGCTGACAAGATAATTTGAAGCGCTATATTTTATGCAACCTTGCTGAGGCTAGGAACCTAGCAAGTGCAAGGTACAGCGTAAGGAAGGTCAGATTCAAGAGTAATTTGTATAGCCACTGAGGCTAGGCAAGTCTGGTCCTCGTGCTACGTGTACGTGTCAGTGGCTGGCTTCAGTTTTCAACTCCCACCCACGAGTTGGCTTGGATCTTCTAATTGAGAAATTGCAAATTCATTTTTTGGACGTTTCCAGCAAGCTCAATCCTGTTCTCCCCGTGAGGCACTGAGACTTCCAAAAATCTAATCACGCCTCACAAGTTCGGTCCGATCAATCACTATTGTTCTCTTTATTTATAGGCTTACATAAAGATTAAGATGGTAGCCTATGCCTTTCACATGCAGTCTTTCTGAAATAACGAAATGGAAAGTCTTTAGGGCTCTTTGTTCAATTGATCTGGATCTAATTCATAGCTTCAGATTCCTATTTCCCTCTTCAACTCTCATTTCTTCAAGATCCGGTGAATCTGTTTTCAAAGGTCGGTGGTCAATCAAATCGCTACCTAAATTTATCAGTGGTCACTGGATCATAGCTTGATACTAAACCGAAGAAAAATACTTGCTAAATTAGGCACGATGTAACACCTTAAGTGTGCTCACACAAGATAAATCAGGGCATCTATTGTCGTCATTTACAGAAAGAGCGACAAAAAACATGTATTGAACTCCTCAGCTGCAACTTCAAAATAATCTGGGCTAATCAAAATGTTTTTCCCACTATGGAGCATAGTATTGCTCATGCGATGAAAAAGAACCAGAAGAGGAGTTGTATAACTCAGCACCCTCCAACTGTTGTATCACTGAAGTAGGCAGTAACTGCTTTTAGTTTACCATTCAGAAAGACTTTCTCCACCTGAGATCAGAATCGCAAATGAGAATTAATTCACCAAGTTAAATGCATAATATGTTAAGTGTCAAAAAACTATGGCAAATATAATAGTTAACCTTAAAGACAAGAAAACAACATAGCAAACTCCGGTCACTAGTTTGCTTCATGAAAGAAAGACGCCATTTAGAAACTTGATTCTTTTTCTCCCTTTTGTTATACGGATAAAACCGTCTATACTTCCCCCATTTCACGTCTTTCCCTCAAATTTTTAGTCCTGGTTATTTAAAGTAAGATTCGTGCGATTTCCAGCCAAGCACAAGTTTACAGTCATTAGATATATAAAAATTGGACTAACATTACTGTATAATCCATATTCATCTCATAAAATATGCACTTCTTTTAAAAAAAAAAAATCTTCAGTAAAATCTAATTCTTTCAAATTTCAGACAATAACATACTAATTAAAAAAGGAGTGGAGCAATACTTCTAGTGACCATGGAGGACAGGCGGATAGAGATAATTCTGCTAATTGGTTCAAGTCAACATTTCTTGGCAGGAACATGACAACTCTAGATGCAATTTCCTTTGCAACTCTGAAGAGAACATATCTGCACATCAGAAGTATTAAGTTAAAATAATCATGAGAACTAAAACTATCTAATCTATCTGAAAAGATAAAAAAATGATAGTCTACCAACCCATCATGTGGTTTGAGCATCGTCTTCATGTCATAAGTCATAACTTTAGCATAATCAGGTCCCCCCCAAGGAGGAGACAAGAAAACAGTATCAGCCTGCAGGACAAGCATAAGATATAAACACACATTGCTGATTAGATTACGAGTAATAAACAGGAAAAGAACTATGTATAACAATGTCTAAACTGCAGTTTGTCATGGATAGAAGTGCATGAATTGTGTATAATGCCAAAGTAAGCCTACTCACTTCTTTCTTAAACAGATTCCATTTCAGATGGTTAAGGAAGGCTCCTTAGCAATCCTCCCCCAATTTCCACACTTCCTTTACTAAGATGCCCAGTTTTTAACTTTTATAATTTGATATATACATATATATATATATATATCTGCTGTCACTCCAATTGTCAGCAGCTGATATTGTAAAGTACAGAATGGCACTAGGCAATGATTGATACTCTTAAAGTACAGGAATGGAGCATGGTTTAAATTCTTATAATGAAAAGGACCAAGTCATAATTTTATTGCTGCTTGTCTTCAATATCTCTTTTGATCACATTCAAAACATACCAAAGGTAAGCAGCCTAACTTCACTAGTGATTTTGACCAGCCCGCACAAGCTAGAAAAGATACAACAAGTGCAAAATAGTCATCTATCAACTTTAGTACCTTTAACTTGGGTGCCAAAAGGAAAAAGTCTCCAATAATGAAGTCAATTTGATCACCCACCCCATAGATGGCAGCATTATGCCTTGCATAATCAATCTTCCTCGGATCAATATCAATTGCTATCACCTGTCCACACCTGTAAGTATAATATCAAATAATAAATTTCCATTTACAGAAATCAAATACCACTCAAAGGAAATAAACAAAAATTATCAGGAAGTGCCAAAAGCATTGGGCGATTACAAGATAAAATCTAGAAAACAAACAAAATTTTCTAGCATTTGAAAGGCTAAAGGTTCTCCCTATCCAAATGATTTCTTTCCTCTCTTCTCACTCTTATCTCCAAGCTTTTAAACCTGGACAATGACATTTTTCTCTCCTATCTATTCATCTCCCACACTCATGTACCATATGACAAGTTAGTTATGCATGGGACACCTCATCATTCCTCTCACTGCTCTACCTCCCCAACTTTCCCTTCCTTTTTTCTGCTATATATTGGGTTGCGGTCCAATGGACATGGACCATCATATATTTTTTTATTCATAGAAAACTATAGTCCTATAAATTTGGAAAATACAGACAGGAAAAGCTACCTGCCAAAATCTACACAAACTGAACTATATCTATTGGGCAGCATGTGACTATTCGGTACTCACCTTTGCGCAACTGCAAATTGGATGGCATTTCCACCAACACCTGTGAAACAATCAATTATGGTACCACAAGCACAACGTAATGCATGATGCTGAGCAATAGGCTCTGGAGTGACAGAAAACCATCCTTCCTCATCCATTTTTATACCATGATCAAATCTAGAAAATAAACTATATCTCTGATGCCAATATTTTCCAATGGCAGCAGAATACTCTTCATGCAATTCTTGAAATTGGCGATCTGCAAAATGAAAAATCAGCATTTTAAATAAGCAGCAACAACTAACAACTTATTACAACTGCTGGAAGACTTCAATTAATACAATTGGCTATATTGTTCCCATCAAGGTAGGAAGCAAAACATATTTAAAAGCATTAATGTCTGAAGGCACAGAACTCCCAGAAATTAGTTTTAATCAATCAATCAAGCATCTATCTTTGGTTCATCTTTGACTAGCATTCCCCAGAGAAACATGTGCCATAAAGCAGCACTCAAGAACACTCTCTATCCAAGAATGACTTTGCATGCATACATGTACAAGACAGAGAAAAGAATTATCTGTACATGGTCTAGATGCTATAACTTGCATCATAAAATCGCATGGCAATAACTCCATGCATCTAGTTTCTCAGCATTTGACTCCAGAAAAGCATTATTAAGAAAATTGGAGCCATCGAGTTGGGGGAGATTAAGAATCAGCAAAGTTATCACAGAAGCTAGGTGAAAATAATGTAACTTACCTTTAGTTTCATTGTACAATCTTCTCCGTCTTGGTTTTCTTTTCACTTTCATTTCCTGTATTTTCATGGAAGGGTCAGATTTAGCATGCAACCCACTCATAACAGGAACAGTGATATCCATGCATGTGTCATTACCCTCTGAAGTCGGTTTGATGCATCTTTCGTGAGAGCTGCAGGGCATGTCAAATATAAGAAGAGCATGAAGAATACAAAAATCAGAAAGCAGTTGAAAGAAGAACTTTCTAATAATTCCACTAACTACTACTTAGTAGTTAATAATTGAAGCGCTTTGTTAGCCTTGCAAATTAAATGAATTGTCCTGGAAATGTAAGTCTCATCAATCACATCAAGAAGTGATAAAGTATCCAGCATAACCTTACAAAGAAACCCTTGGACGATCAGAACATGATAGGATGATCATAACATGATAAATTAAGGTTCAAGCATTTACAGTCCTTATGCCAGGTTTAGGTATAAGATGTAATACCTGATGTTATAATCCAGGGAACCTAACATTGAGCAAAATGAAACTCCATCGTCACAGCTACTGCTTTCAATCAATTCAAAGGATTGGCCTTCACTCTGTACACTGATATCAGAGATCATATTGTCAGAAATAAATCCAATCTCAGGTGAACACAAATCTTGTTTAGCCAATTTCTCTATGATCAAAGTTTCCTCAAGGGGGTAAGTCTTGTTCTGAGAACCATGCTCCTCTGTTGCTGCTACAGTGGCACCCTTATCCATTTCCGTACAACCCCCAATTGCTAGATGTTCCATCCCTGGGGGTGGGTGCCACGTAGATACTTGTGTTCTGATATTATAAAAGTAGTTTCTCTCATAGAAAGCATCCCAATACACCCTCCATCGTCCAAGCTCACCTGAGTTGCTTGAGTCAGCAATCCGGTCAAATCCAATCTCTTCTGAACTCATAGGAAATGAATCTGATACATGAGTCATTGGCTGCAAAGTAGCACCGTCACCATTGCAAATGGTCTCATGTTCTGTATCTTTGCAAACAATTGATGAAACTTCAAAACATTCATTATCAGTCAACCGTTCACCATCTTCTATTCCGCCAAAGCTGACACCAGCAACTGTCAAACTGCCTTTACCTCCAGCAGAAGATCCAACAGGTGAACTTGATGCAGCTTTCAAATCATCACTTAAAAATATATTTCCAATTAATAAGTCACCATCCTGAGCACCATCAGTTACACCCTCTTTTTTGTCATCATCAATTTGCTCCCTGATAACAGCAGACAAAACACCAGTATAAATTGCTGCATTGTGACCTTCGCCAGAGACGCATTGAGAGTTATCAACACCAACAGAACCGTCACAATGACATGATTTGCTTTCACCCAGCATTGATATACATGATAAAGAATTGCTTGCATTATCATAATAAATGTCAGGAGATATAACCTCTACATTCACTCTGGAAAGTGCTTCATCTACTGGATTTTGATAACTACGTTTACCCTTTCTTTTGCCTTTTGGTTGTCCACTTCTCTGTAATAAGATAGTTCAGAGATATAATTCATAGCACCTTTGACAGCAATTAACTAATAGATAAAGACTATCATGCAAATGATAAAGGATGGTGAACAACAATGCCTATAATTAAAAATATTAGCGATAATTGTTACAAGAAGATTATAGCTGTTGATAGACACATGTGCATAACCGGCTCTCCTCAGTCTCTACCGCATGTATAGTTGAAATGTTCTCTGGAAAGTGCACTTGGATTGTAATTATGTTATGTTTGATAGTGAAGATCTCAGGCATTGAGTAACTTAAATACAGACTTACATCTTTGGCAGCATTTAAAATATCTAATTAAAAGAGAAATGCATACTTTTAAGGAAAGCATTACATCGGGAAGATTTAAGAACGTCTGTGAGCAACTAAGCATACCTCCTTATTTGTGTGAAAGGAAAGAGGAAGCCCCAATGCACTCATCTGCCTCGTAAATTCCATATCTTCAGAGAACGCCGGCAAAATAACATAAGATAATAATATCATTAGATACAGTTCCTGGCACAGTCAACCACATAAGCACTACAAAAAATAATGATAAATAAGGGCACCATATTTTTCTCGTAAAATAAAAGGCTTCTAGAAAAGTGTTTTCTGGCGATCATTATATAATGTTGTTTTGGAAAACAACCGCCAGTTTAAGAAGATTGACTTTCTTTTGACTGAATTTTTCTTTCTTTCTTTCATTTTTTTTTTCCTTTTTGTGAAGACTACTTCATCCATTCTCTGCTAAGAGGTGCAAAAAACTTGCTGGCAAATAACGATGTCATTCAAAAACTCCTACGACACAACTGAAATATTGGAAGTGCTAGAGAGAGGCAGAAACACTTGCCTTCGGTCGTAGGAACAAGGTGTAAGCCTTTGTCGTCATCAGCTTCAGCCGGTCTCTAGGTAAAACAAGTGTCATAAAACCAAGTGAACAAGAAATCAGATAACTAATACAAAAATTAGAAATATTCAGTTCGAAGACCGGCTAGAAAACTTACAGGGCGTTCGGCTGATGATGAAACCTGCGCGCCATCATCCCTGCAAATAAGGAGAAAGTTAAGCAGTAGAAGCAAAGGAGAAGATCTAGTTTATGAATGAGAAACAAAGGAGTGGCACCATAGGAAGACTTGGGTGAGCTTGAAGAGAGAACCAAGTGCTTTGACGGAAGGGCCATAGCATTCGGAATCGGCGGCGTCCATCCTGTAGTTCAGTGAGAGAAGACTCGGGTCATCGCTCGCAAAGACTCGGGTCATCCCTGGTTGATTTCCCGCTCCTCTCCCGCCGAGCGGACACTGCCTCTTTTGTGCCGGTGACTACATCACCATTCCGCTTATTTTTTAATTCATAATCATAAATCAAGATCATATTTATATATTTATATTGATATTTATATTATAATTAAATCATAAAAATTGTTAAAAAAACCTTTTTTTTAGAAGAGAAATTACTCCAAGAATCGAGGTAAATTTATAAACCAGATTAACTTTAATATCTACCTCTCTAATTAAAAAATATAAAATATTTTTAATTAAATTTTATTTTAATAAAAAAAATTTATTTTTAATTGGTAATAATATTTTTTTATATTTATTTTTATTTAACAAAAATTTTTACATGGGGAGTAAAATGAACGATATGAATGGACAAAAATGCCCCTCCGTTTTGAAAGGGAAAGGAAATTAGAGGACGGAAGGGGCGTCTCCCAGAAGCCATCACGAGACCTACTGGAATTGGAATCATCTTCAGGTTCACCAGTCCCAAACCCTTCACAGCCATCGCGTCCGTCATCCACTTCGGCTCGTTCTCTGCCTCCCACTTCAATACCTTTGGGTACCTCATCTTCGATCCGTATTCCTCCATCTCCTTCACTCCCGGTCGTACCCCTCCTCAGTATCCTGTAATTTGCGTGCCAAACATACGCGTATTGTGATTCATGTTTCTGTTTGGTGATGTTCACTATGTTCTTTATTCCCAATGTCAGATCTCCCTTGTTTTGAAATTTGGAGTTCTCTTTGATTCCTGTTAATCTCTTCACTAAATTGTTTTCGTCTCCCAGATCACCGCCAATGGATGGCCAGCCGTCATCGATGATTAAAAACTTCTGAGGGGTACCGCCAATAGCGAGAGTCTTGAGGCCGAACTCTACGCCTTCTTTGGTTACTTCCTGTTAAAACGCGTCCTCGGTACATGGGACTGAAATATATAGGTTTAAACCTTTTCCCCTCTATGCAATTCCCGCAGGTCTGGTTTATAGTTCTTTCTTTCTTTTTCTATTTCAATTGGATTTTTTGAGGTATTCTTATAGCAATAATTTTGGTATATGTGTCTTGTTGATGGATGAACCTGGGTATTGAAACCTTTTATCTGGAACTGAATTCTGCATGACTGTATTGATGTTCGTGTAATTCTGGATCGAGTAGATCTTGTGGTTTATCTGTTTGTAGAATGAGTTTTAAATTGGATTGTTTTATCCGTTTGTGGCTTTGGATTGGTGGACCTAGTTGGAGGTGCCATGGTTATTTTCGATAAACTAACCTGAGCTTGCAGGTTGAATTGTACGAATGTAGTTTTTGTTATTTTTCTCTTGTTTTCTTGGAAGATACCAAAGCGATATTGCTATACATAATTGATTGATTGGTAAGCTTAAGTCTGGTGGGTGTTCAAATTGTGCCATGCATAAAGAGCAACAGGACACCTTCTCCGACTCAGAACTAATCAATCTTTTTTTTATTGGGTAACAACTAGCATATGCTTTTTTTTATTGGGTAACAACTAGCATATGCTGCCCGTGCATTGCACGGGAGCATATACTTTATGTTGTTGATAATTAGACATAATGTTTCTTTTATGTTTAAAATAATTAAATGCAAAGTTAATGTCTCTATTATTGGAACATAATATAGACTTTGAAATTAATTTACAGAAAATAACATAATAATCATAACAAAATATTCCCATTAAAAAAGGAGTAACTTCATGATATTACCATAAATACATTTAACTTTATTGATGAATAGGATGTTGCCAGTGCATTTATTAAATAAATAATAAAAATAGTAATTGTGAATATAAATCATTTTAATTTTAACTCTTTATTTTGAATATTAAATATTTACTTTCATTAATAGATAAATGTAAACAAATAGATAAGGTGCATTAATCTATAAAAGATGTTTTGTTCAAAAATTTGCAACATGCTTGCAATCCATATTATCATTTTTAGGTTGCATTAAGGTAGAAGAGATATGAATAATTGAAGGCAATAAAAGGAACATGAATTGTATTGCAACATGACACGCTTCATTCTTTAGGGGGTTTTTTTTTTATTTTTGCCACCATTTTTAATTAGTTAAGAAAAGGGTAATATAATATGATCTAACACGCTACATTTTTAATCACTTAATTTTGAGGTTTTCACTGTGATAGCTTTACCTCCTTTATGCAGTGTGATAAATTTTTTAGAATCAATTTCAAAATAAATATATATTTGCTCAGATCTGTAAAAAATAATAAATGTTCATCATAAAGTATTAATAATATTATAACAATCAATCAACAAAAAAATGCTATACTACAGATCGAGATCAAGGAGAAAAATGAAGATTATATATATAGTGTATGTTGATTTGTAATGAAATGGAACTACTGTAATAGAGTACAAGAGCTTTACTGATAATAACTTTCACAAATAATTATTATATCTTTCATTGATAAGATACAACTAGTGCCTTGTTTGATATATTAAAAATTATTTTTATGAAAATGAAAATAGATATAGAAATATAAATGGATATAAGATTTAAAAAATGTTTGATATGTTCAAAAAATTAAGGGTTATTTTTATTCAACGTTCATGTTAAAAATAGTATAAGACTAAAATGCCCTCATAAAAAAAATTCCCAGCAAATTGAAGAAATGTCCACCCTTGTAACCCAGATTGAAACAAAATCAAATGCCATATACAAAAATCGCAACCCAGATCGAAGTAGAAATCAAGCATAAGGTGACAATTCGTTTCCTTCAAACTTTTTTTCTATAGAAATTGAAGGTCCCTTTGAATGACTTAGAAGAGCATATGACGGAAGAGATGCAGAAGGAAAAAATTTCCCTTCCTCTTAACAATTTCATTTTTGCAAAAATTGAAGGTCCTTTTAAATGATTTAGAAGAGCATAGGGCAGAAGAGATGCCAAAGGTGAAATTTTTCCATCCCCTAAACGATTGCATTTTTGTAGAAATTGAAGGTCCTTCTTCATCACTGTTCAAGAAGAAAAAATCATGAAGACGACGAAGCATAAGATGGCAGAGATGCAAGCCTTAGGTTCGTCCTCTCTAGTCTCTTCATCGAGAATGTATGTGGAACTAGTTCGATGAATATTGATTAGGATGAGTTCAGAGAAGTTGTTATGGGGTCGGGGGTTTGTCAAAGGATAAGAAAAAAAAAATATCAACCCAGCGCCGAAATTAATGAAAGCAGAAAAGGAAGTCATTAAAATGAAACTAGATTCAATCCTTGCTCTTTGATCTCTTCGCCGGTGACAATGATGGAGATGATGTCAAAAACAGTTCTGTAAAATATAGTAGTAGGGTGTGTTGAAAATGGGAGGGACAAATACGTCAAAAAATTTCATTAATGGGGGCATAATTGTCTGAAATACTATAATTCCTTAAAGCTTCTCTCATTTCCATGAGTCTCCTCATGGAACCCAATTCAATCATTTTTGATAGAATTCAATTTCACATGAAAACTAAATTCATGCATACCAAACACACATTTTTTTCAATTCCATATCCAATCTCAATTCCATACCCTAAATTCTAGAATACCAAATGAGATCTAAAAAAGAATATCTAAGAAAGATAAAAGAAAAGAATATCTATCCATCACACATGGAACCTTGTGCCTTGACCACTTCCTCTATATCTTGCATGCCTATTTATTGCATCCCTTTTAAATCAGTATCTTTAAAGGATAGAACACATGAATCATCGAATAAAATTTGCATACTGTTGCAATTTAAAAAAATAAGATAAGGAAAATTTAAATGAGGGACTCTTGATCAGAGATAATAAAAAAGATGATCTCTAAATTTTTGAAATTTCACTAAAGGACCCATACAAATTTTCATTTGAAATTATGACAGAAATGATAAAATTGTCCTCATTTAAATGAACAACACAAACGACTTATTCATTTTCATATAGTATATTGTTTGTTTACTTATGGAATATTATTTGTTTCCTTACTTTACTTGTTTATAGTCATGCTTTTACTTGATTTCATTTCAGGACCATTAACAAGTGAAGTTGGGAAACGAACAATATTTTGTAAGTAAACAAACAATATATAGTATAGGAACAAACAAGTCATCTTATCATGAAACCAACATTAAAATGAAATTAAGTAAATTTAAGGCTATAAACAAATGAAGTAAGGAAATAAATAGCATTTTATAAGTAAATGAATAACATACAGTATGGGAACAAACAAATCATCTATATTGTTCATTTAAATAAAAGCAATTTTGTCATTTTTGTCATGAACTGAAATGAAAATTCATACACATCATTCAGTGAAATTTTAAAAATTCTAAAATCATCTTTTTCATTATCTCTAATCAAGGTCCTTGCTTGAAATTTTCTCGATAAGATATGCAATAATATACACAATGAAAAGGAAGATAGTATTTTTGGGTGCATGTTGTAAGAAACCTTCCCTAACACTCCTTTGTGTTAGTACAACCTATCCCCAATTGTCAATTTATCATGGAATACACCCCTAAACATAAAAATGCTTGAAATTGTCAATATCCCAGGCCTCTTTCCTACCAAAACATAATGACTTGGCTTTTAGCCCGGCGGCAAACATCTCTACTGAGACAATAATACACATGCATATAACCAATCATTAGCTTTTCTTACAAGTTGGCTTATCAAAGGAGGCAAGCCCCATGCGCCAGAAGAAGCTATTACTGTTCATATGAACAGTAAAAAATAGAGAGGAGCCAAGATAAGCCATTCAGAAACTACAACTTATGAGGTTTTTATTTTATAGATGTATTGACTAGAATCGACCAATGTACTATATGAAAATAGCTTGTTTAATTTTAGGTGATTAAATTCATCTAGGACTGGTAAAGATGACAATTTACTACTTACATTGCATGTCTAACTTGCCTCTATTTGTCGCCTTGTGAGTTGTGATTCCTCCCACCTTTTTATTTCCTTTACTTGTTATTTACATAGTCTAAGGATTGAAAATTGAGAACTAGATATGCTATTTTTCTGACTCGGTTGACTCAATGTGCAATTGATTGCTTTCTGTTAGAGGTTCAGTGATGTTGCTTGCTTATCTATTCTTTTTTATTTCTTATTGAATGAATTTTTTCTTCATGCATAAAAGAAATGAATGAAAATTTTATTTAAAAATTTATTACCAAACCTTTATGAAAGGGTTGTTTTCAAGGCGACTAGTAGTCCCTTGCCCCTTCCCCCCCCCCTTTTCGGGTTGAGTTACTGATTACATGTATATCTCTTCGCTTGTTTATGTGCTTATTTGTTGTATAAATTGTATCTTTTTGTGTGCATTTTATTTTTATTTCTATTAGTGCATTTCCTCTGCATCTCTGTGCTTTACATTTTAACACATGACTTTTAAATTTGAATGTCAAATTGTCAAGGGAATTTTATTTTAATAGAGATATTTAATTCTTGTATTTCATTGTTTTATGTACTCCCCTCACCTAATCTCTTCCACGCATCCTTGGGCAACTTGCTAGTGGTGTCTTGCCATTGATTTAAATAATGCAATGTTTTCATTTATTTTCAAATTTTGATGACTGACTTGTCACGTGTTTCTTCTTACAATGCAGTTGAGAAGGGTGTGCTTGAATTAGGTTGTTTCGACAAAATTCATATTTATCCATAGCTTTGAAGTTCTCTTGGTGTATGCAAGATGGGTAAGTGCAAGGGTTATGGGAAGTTAGGAAATTTTCTTGGAGAAAAGGAGTTCAAAAATGTATACAGTTTAAAGGAAATTTTTTTAAAGAAAATGAGTTCGGAAAATGAAAGAATCTTAGTTGTTAGGCAGTATTTTCCATGGATAACTTGCATTTAATAAAAGGCAACATGCATGTAAAGAAGGCAAAGAAGAAGCAAGTAAAAGATGAGTTTGATCGTTTGAAATGAGCTAAAAAGAAGAGGAGGACGTTGGTCATCAAGGGAAAATGAATAGGTTTAGATGATTTCCCTTGATCGCGTTTAACAAATGTGTTCTATTGGGCACAACAAAAAATGCTTCTCTTTGCTATCTGTGATTGGTTTAACTCATAAATAAGTCATTATTTATTAAATGTATTTATAGCCTTCCCATTCATTTGTGTTTTGTTTTACAGTTTTAATTGTCTTTGACAAGAAGATAGGCCAAAACTATAAAAATTATTATTCTTTCATTGAAATTATTATTATTCATTTTTTTCCTTGAATATACTTGTGTAGGGAAAATTTAGTTATAATAAAGGAATTAAAAATTGAATTGGTCACTGAATCAGTTGAGGTTAAGGATCCGATTGGAATCAAATCGATCATAATAAAAATATAAAATAATATATTTTAAATAAAAAAGATATTAATTTTTAAAACATTCATCCATATTTAATACTTAATATCCCATACTTTCTCTGTTAAAAAATATAACATATTTTTAATCAAATCTCACTCTCCTATAATGTAGTTACTTATCTTTAAACTAATTATATTTTTTCATATTTACCCTTATTAGACACCCTAAAAAAATAAAGTAATATATTTAATAGGAATACTTTTTTTAAAAAAAGTAATGATTACATCTTAAAAAACTCAAAATATCTTATATTTTTTAACATTTAACTCCTTAAAAAATATTTTATTTTTTCTAACGATGGTAGTCTAACACACAATCAATGATTTTGAAACTATTTATCTCATTATTAATATTAATTTATCTTAAATTTTGCTTTTCCTTTCAATTTTTTCCACTTAATTTTGTCATTTTCAAGGCTGCAAGTACAATTTTCCAAATTTGACTTTACATCCCATCTCATCAATCTCCCTCCCTTCCTTTTTATCTTTCTTCATGCATGCTCCCTCCCTTTTTCTTTCTCCTTCTCCTTCTCCAATTCTCCAACATCCACTCAGCCTCCCTCCTTCGCCTTTCTTTGTCTCCTCCTCTCTTCATTCTTTCCAAATCACATTTTCTCACTCCCATCCTCTATCTTCTTGCTTTTGTTTGACAAATACTTCTATCTTTGAACTTGATTTAGCCTTCTTCAACCTTCAAACTTGAAGCTGCTTTGAATTGAGTAGGAAGGAGAGAGAACTAGAAAATAAAAAAACATTGAAGTGAGAACGTAAAAGAAGGAGAAGATTGAAGAATGCTGAAGGAAGCAAAAGAGCATAACTAGTGAAGGGGACAAGCATGACGAGAGGGAAGAGTTGAAGGTAACTCAAACTTTGAAGAAACAAAGAGGAAGTCAATTTAGGCTTCATAATTTTTTAAAAACACTTTAAACCATATAACTACATTGTTTTGGGGTGTCAGAAAGCAAAAATAATTAACTCACTCAACCTTGCCTAACTCGAGGGTTGAGCAAGTTACTCAAGTTGACTGATTCCCATAAAAGCAGGAAACTAGACTAAACAAATTGCTAATTTATCAGTTTGTCAATCCGATATGGTTTTATGAACAATGGATATAATTCATGTGAAACTATTGAATGAGCTTCATTTACAAGTAAACATGGCTCGATATACATGAAAAATACATAACAAAGAACTTATTGTAAATATTCCCAATCTTTCATAATAACTATTAATAATTACACATAATTATAAACATGTACATGTAATTTTAACAAATAGAGAGCATGTACTCCCTCCAGGCCTCCACTGACAAATTTAAGGTATTATTAACCCAATCTCTCCTCCTAATAAAGTAGTACTTGTTTTTAAACTAACTCTATTTTTTTATATTTTCACCTCTATTTAATAGGGTATTTCACCTTAAAATAAATATAAATTGATTTATTCAATAAGAGCACTTTTAGGGAAAAAAAGTAATGATTATATTTTAAAAAACTAAAAATATCCTACATTTTTTAACATCTAACTTTTTAAAAAATGCATTATATTTTTAAATGAAAGGAGTAAGTGATAGTACCTTAGCACCTTGCACTATAAACAAAAACCCTTGCACTTTAAGCCCATATCCTTATGCCCTAAGCTAGCAATTCACATCTAGGCTTTTGGATGTAAGGTCATGTAAGGCATAAGGGTATAGGCTTAAGGCATAAAAAGTAGCGTGATAAGTTTTGTGTGCAAGCATATAAGCTTGGAGTGTAAGCATATAGACTTGAGATCAATTATTTAAAAATGAGAAAAGCAGTTAACGACTCCATTTGAACTAAAAAAATTGTTTAGGAAGTTAGACCGAATTAGACCCCTTTGGATTAGAATTAGGATCAAATCGAGAACTAAATCTAGTTCTTAAAAGCCAAGCAACTCAAAAAATGAACCTTTTGTTGTTTTAAAAAATGACCCATTTTTTAGTTATTTAGTGTTGTATTATATAACTTGTTAAGTCATGATAAACTCAAAATATTTAATTTTTATTTTTACGTTAAGTAGCAATTTCATATTTATGTCTTATATTTAAATTATTATATGCATATATAATTTTTGATTTAATTATTATGTCACCAACTTGACCATTGATCCAACTTAGTTGAACCATACAAACTTCTAGTTTTTTCAATTCAATATCAGATTCGATTCTAAAAAAATTGCTTAAGATGTAAGGTGCAAGTTGACAAGCTTTGTGTGCAAGGATATAGGCTTTACGCGCAAGGTGCAAGGTGATATGTTTAGGGTGTAAGGGTGTGTAGGCTTAAGATATAAGGATACATGTTTGAGGTGTGAGGTGACAAGCTTTATTTGCAAATTTATAAGCTTAAGGTGCAAGGGCATAAGCTTAAAGTGCAAAGTGATAGGCTTTCAATACAAAAAATATAGGCTTAAGGTGCAAGGTGATCGACTTAGGATACAAGAGTATAAAAGCGAGGTGCGAGGCGTAAAGGGATAGGCTTCGCATGCAAACTTACAAGCTCTGGGTGCAAGGGTATATGTTTAGGGTGTAAGAATATAGGTTCAAGGTACAAGATGCAAGGTGATAGACTTTGAGTACAAAGACCTAGTCTTAGAGTGCAAGGTATAAGTTTTTATATGTAGGCTTATGGTGTGAGGGTACATGTACTGACAACAAATACAAGCTTATACATTCATGTTACCTCTAGTTGTTGAGTTTTTATATAATCATTTATAATTACATTTAATCAAAAAGTATTGACTTCAACAAATACGCTGCCACTTGCTAGTGGAGGGACCAAAGTTCTAGCAATTAGAATTTTGTGCACGCACGCACGCTTATGTGTGTTTTTGTTAATTAACATGGAGAGGCATTTTGACCAATTGTTTAGATTGTTATTATAATATAGAAGTCTTTCTTGATGTATATAACATTCTATAATTTTTTGGATTAAATTATATCATATACCTAATTTATATAACTAAATTTTTTTATAAATAATTAATATAACTACAAATAATTTATGAATTGTAAAAATATAACTAAAAGGGAATATTAAAAATTTAAATAAACTTATGCTTAAGAAATTAAATTACAATTTTTAATTTATTGGAATATGTATAAAATGAATATTAATATGAAAATAAGAAATTAATTTATTTAAAGAAAAGTTTAATGAATTAGTTGAATTTCATGAAATGAAATAAAATCAAAATATAAAAATAAAATCATCAATAAAGATGAAGTGCTTTTTTTCAGATATTATTTATGCAAGTGTAAATTAATTCTTAAAATAATTAATATGTTTTTTTTTTTGGTCAAAAAGTTTATTTCTTTCTTTCTTTTTTTTTGGACAAAATTTTGTGAAAAAGTGTCAACTTGAACGTTCTGGTGGCATGCCCAGAGAGGAGGGTAGCCGGCGCTCCATTGCGGCCTTGGAGAATGGAAGACGGTGAGATAGAGGAGGCTCCAGTTCCTGTGGAAGAAGAAGACCAACGTGATGGGCAGTCAGTGGAAGAATGCAAGTCGGAGGAATCTCCTTATGAAATGCTGCAGTATGGCAAAGCTTCCGTGGAGAAGATCGTGGCCGAGATGCTCTCTCTTAAAAGAGAGGGTAAACCTAAGTCGCAGCTCCGGGAGCTCGTTACTCAGATGTTCCTCAACTTCGTCACTCTTCGCCAGGTCCCTATACTCATTCTTACCTCACCCCGCTTTGCTGCTCTAGGGTTTATAACTAACCTCGCGGCCTAAGTTTTGTGTGTAAATTCAAAGCGAACAATACATTGTTCTGACCTAGGTGAAATAAAGCGGGCCAGCGAGGTCTGAGGTGAAGCACGCGACAGATTCTTGGCAAGTGTGAAGTATATAAATTGTCACTTCTAAACAAAATGTCATGGCATGAAGGCCGGGCACTGTGGTGATTAATAATTTTGCTTTCAAATTTGGGAGGAGACGAAACCATTGGATGTTTGTTTAATAGGGACACCAATTTCATATGCGTGATCTGGCAATGAGGATTTTCCCCCATAGAGTGGGCAATATGTTGTCATGACTTTACAGCGTGCCTGGTATGAGAGGTGGAAACTTTAATGATGCAAAATAGGGAGTCATAGAAAGATTTTGGTGGTCACTCCTTGGTGCCTTTTAGAGAAATTGGAAAATCAAAAGGTTGCAAATTACTTTGTTGTTCACTCCATCCCATGATCTTCACCGATAAAAATAAAAAGTCTATGGCTTTCCAGCTGTTTTTTGGATTACAACCAACGTGTAACTATGATAATATTGGCTGCTTTTCTCGCTATTCCAAATTGTGGTAACTTATTCTGTTTTGCTTCTGCTAAATGATTAGCTATTCAATTGTATTGCCTGAACTTTGTACCATTGACCGCCTCAATGACATTGACAACCAAATTAACTCTTCTCTTTTATTAGTTTATATGTCCCTCACCTTCAGCATATAAATTATTATGAAGCACATATTAGTTTAGCTCCCTCCATCTTCTCTTTAGGAACTTTATGCAAAGCATATTTTACCCTACCAATGGTTTTTGTAGGCCACTGATCAGCCATCTATATGTCTATTCAAATTTCAGCTATTCAATGTGCCAAGAATCTGTTCCTTAAGATTTACACCTTTTTAGCATTAAACTATAGGCTTTAATATGTTTTCAGGCAAATCGTTCCATCTTGATTGAGGAAGACCGTGTTAAAATGGAAACAGAACGTGCAAAGGCACCTGTAGACTTCACATCCTTGCAGCTTCACAACCTGATGTACGAGAAAAGTCACTATCTCAAGGCAATAAAGGCTTGCAAAGACTTCAAAACAAAATACCCTGATATCGAACTTGTACCTGAAGAAGAATTTTTCCGTGATGCACCTGAAGATATAAAGGAATCCATATTGTCTAACGATAGTGGCCACAATTTGATGCTCAAGAGGCTAAATTTTGAGCTATTTCAGGTATATTTTGTTATCCTATTTCAATCAGACACTTGCTAATTGTCACAGTGGGCCTTTGACAAATAGCTATAAGGCGGAACTGAAAGAAAGAAAAGAAGTTAAGAGAAGAAGCAGAGGAGTTCTAAAAAGCGTGCATAATTTTTTATGAAAAGCATGATAGCAGATGGCCTTTAAATTTCATGTTTTAACATGATGTCATTGGTCCCACTTGTGGCATCTTTGGCACATGTCATCATTTATTGACTTCTCTGGACTGAGACATTGTTAAAGCCTTGAAGAATATATGGTTTGTGAAGAAAATTGCGTAGTATAAGTTTTCAATCATTTATTCCTGGAAGAGGCATAGAGTTTTTGCTTTTGAGTCTTTGACATTGAGATGAGAAGCAGAAGTTTGGAAATTTAGACTCAATTAGTTTGCAAACTCCTGGACTCATCTCTGGTAGCAATGGAATAGTATGGAACCAGTGAAATGTTAGATGATTGCATGTTCTAAATTAGATAATTAAGCCTCTTGCAAAACTTCCATATTAACAAATAGAAGGATTATTGGAGAAGAATTAAAAGCTCTATAAGTTAAGCATCCATAATTTAAAAAAAAAAATCGTATACTTTTGATTTGTTATGGTTTGGAGTTACTTGATGGTTTACTTTGTTGAAAAGTTATGCTGTGTTTACCTGTTTCATGGGACCATGACGTATTTGGTAAGTCTTTTAATATGCTTCTAGCTGTACCATGTTGATTGAAAACTGTTTGCTTCAATGTTTGGTCGTTTATGCTCTTGTCACTGATCTGCCTTTTATGTTTTTCTGTTATTCAAAATTGATATGCTATAAAAATTTAATTATGAATTTGTATCAGCGCAAAGAGCTTTGCAAGCTTCATGAGAAACTGGAACTGCAAAAGAAAAGTCTTTCTGAGACAATTGCAAATCGAAAGAAGTTCCTCTCAAGTCTCCCTTCACATCTCAAATCTCTTAAGAAAACATCCTTGCCAGTGCAAAATCAATTAGGAGTTTTGCATACTAAGAAACAAAAGCAGCTTCATTCAGCAGAGTTGCTTCCACCACCTCTATATGTGATTTACTCACAGCTGTTGGCTCAAAAGGAGGCATTTGGAGAATCCATTGATGTGGAGACCATGGGAAGTCTCAAAGATGCTCAAGCTTTTGCCCGCCATCAAGCTCAAAAGGACACTGGTAATAAGAGTTGACATATCAATTCTAGCAATTATTCAAATTTAATCAGACACCTGCAGCTGGCAGTGAGTCTACTGAATTATGAAATTAATCAGTCAATATATTGATGATTCAACTTTAAAGTTTAAACTAGACCATTAGTCCAACGGTTAGGCCAACATTGAACTTTTTTTTTTTTTGGTGGGGGGTGTTTTCAGCAGTGTCAAGTTACAATGTTGAAACAGGTCAGGGATCAAACGATAGGCAGTTTTATTAGTATTGTCTAGTATTCAGGTACTGCCATCTCAGTAGTAGTAGTAGTAGTAGGCATCTTTGATATCTTCGTTCTTTCTAATTGTGCAACCCCCTTAGCTGTGGCATTGTTAAAGCATTTGGATACTTTAATTGTGGTTCCTTATTCAACTTTGACATTAATATTGTCTCCCACCCGAAAACAGAAAATCCAGGAGTATTGTGACATGTTTTTATATTATTTACTCAGGCATTTCCCCCACTGTGGAAAGTTTCAAAATAGATGATGATGCACCTGATGAGGAAGAAGATGGGCAGAGGCGGAGAAAACGACCGAGGAGGGTTCAAGTCAAGGAAAGCCTTGATCAGGCAGGAGTATTTCAAGTTCATCCACTTAAAGTCATCCTCCATGTGTATGATGATGAGGGATCTGATCCCAAGCCAGCAAAGCTCATTACTCTAAGATTTGAATACTTGGTGAAGTTGAATGTCATTTGTGTTGGGATTGAAGCATCTAATGATAATCCTGAGAATGATATCTTATGCAGCTTGTTCCCTGATGACACTGGTTTTGAACTTCCTCATGTGGTATGATCAACCCTTTGCATGTCATTGGCTTATTCTTCGTTCTACCTGAGTTGAACTTTCAATTTATGTCATTCTCTTCTTTTTGAATGCAATTCAGTTAGCCAAGCTCTCTGTTGGGGATTCTATGATGTTCAAAGGTCATAGAACTTCACGACCTTACAAATGGGCTCAGCACCTCGCGGGTATTGATTTCTTGCCAGAGGCATCTCCTCTGCTGCTATCTGGCTGTGAAGCATCAGGCGACAGAGCAAAGAATGAAGATGTCATGTCTGGGCTTTCACTTTATCGCCAGCAGAACCGGGTGCAGACAGTTCTGGAGAGAATACGTTCACGTAGGAAAGCTCAGTTGGCTCTTCTGTGAGTTGCAGTTCTTTTGTATTTTTGAAGTTTTATAAATAGAAGGATCCTCCTTACTCAATGAAGATAAACACTATAATGTGATCAACTTAAACTTTGTCTTGGCCTCTGCTATAGTGACAAGTGGTCATATTTTTCTTTGCTCCTCTCCTGTCCATTCATTCTGCTCTTATTAGACTGTGTTTTCAAATTCAACATACCATTCTAATTTTGGAGGACTTCCCCTTATTTTGTGTTTGTTGTGGCTGAGCATACCTAAGTTAAAATTGTTCGTTTTCCTTTGCTGGCTTACAGGGAGCAGCTTGAATCTCTTGTGAAACTTGAGTGGCCTCTTCTATCCTGCAAAAGTGTTCCATGGGCTTTGCACACTCCTTCATGCAATTTGGATGTTTGGTCACCTGTAAGATCCATATCAAACGAGTCTTCATCCCTCGTGGTTGTGGATAAGGAGGAGCACAGTCAGGAACCAATGAATGTTGATGCAGGTGAGAAATCTGGCACCACAAAAGAAGAACTAGAGGGTACAAGGGAAGATGGGGAACTTCCATCTTTGCTGCCTAACATTTCTGTTGTTGGTGATGTCGAACCTCCTTATTCAAAAGGATCCAGTCTAGACCATTCCAAGCAGCTGAGCTTGATTTCAAAAAGCATTACCCCCCATCTCAACAAGGTTAAATCCCGGAGTTTTAAGAACTTTGATGAGAACTGTGACTTTTTGATGGATGCTGAGAGTGATCTTGATGAGCCTGCACAAATTGAACCAGAACCTGAGGATATGGCATATGATCTTTGTCCCAAAAGGTCTGGGATCTCATGGATGGATTATGGACTCAAGGAATTTTGCCTTGTTCTAAGTGGAAAAATTGGGGTGGATAGGAGGACTGTGAATCTAGAGGCAAAGGTATGTAATCCCTTTTTCTCTCTGAATTGTCAGTTGATGGTTAATCAACATGTTCACCTAGGCTTTTATTTCTGTTTCTTCTGACAGATCAAGATCAGTATGGAATATCCTGTGAGGCCTCCTCTTTTTGCATTGACAATTTGCCTTGTATCTTCTGGAAATAAACATCAAGAGAATGATGATTTGGACTGGTACAATGAACTTCGTGCTATGGAAGCTGAGGTGAGTAAAACTCATGTTCTTCCTGAGAGGTATCATTGCTATAAAATGAACAGACAACGTCTTAGAAATACAAATATTTAAGGATAGGGGATTCATTGGATAGTAACGTGATGTGGTGTTTTAGCTCACAATGACAGCGATGGACGAGCCAGATCTTTGACCCCCTCCCTCTTCTCTCATCCAATTAAAAAAAAAAAAAAGGAAAGCTGGAAGGAAAACGGCCACTGTGAAAAACCTGTGGATTACCCCGCTTCCTTGATTTCTTTATCTGTCCTTATGGTGATATTCATGTTTCCCTTGTCTCAATTGTAGGTCAATCTTCACATGCTAAAGGTGCTACCTGCGGATCAACAAAATCATGTCTTGGCGCATCAAGTGCGTTGTCTTGCTATGTTGTTCAACTGTTACTTAGACGAGGCTTCCCAATCATCTGAAGGGAGAAGTTGTACCTCTGTTGTTGACGTTGGTCTATGCAAACCAGTAAACGGTAGGTTCCTGAATAGATCTTTTAGAGGAAGGGATCGAAGGAAGATTGTCTCCTGGAAGAACTTGGAATTCATCCCCAACTAATCCCAATAGTCAAGAGGTCTGGAGGCGGCAATGTTTGCTAGAGAAACAGAGCTTATCTTGATTAGGACGAGGTTGTACTTCTCGCGTTCATTAATTCAGCCATGTGATATCAATTCGCTTGACTGGACAAGCAAACAGAACTGTGGCAGCGTTTAAATGGTTCAACTCAACTGATGAATGAGTATGGTTAAATGGCGGGGTAAATCAGCTACATATCTGGGTTTCTAATTTCAGCCACTTTTCGCTGGGTTTCTCAAGGTCTTGTTTTAGTGACGCTTTGATGACTAGGGTGCAGTATTTTCTTACTGAAAATACTCAGTTTAGGGGTTCAAAATTTATACTAGATTCTACTTGTACAGAATCCGACCTAGCAGGTAGCAGTAACTTGTTTTTCAATTATCTGAAATCTGAAGGTGTCATAATTGTAGTTTTCTATTGAACATGCGCATTACAGAGATCATTTGCCTGTACGAAGCTTGAGTCATATCCAGTCTTTCCCCAAATCCTGCTACATTTTTGTAACTTCTTTTGGCCATGAATAGTATTGATAAATTAAACTGGAAAATATGAAGTTTAGGGAATATTTCATTCGTGTGCGATGAACAGTATTAAACCCTACGGACTTTCATTCGTTTGAGATGATAATGGCAAAAAGATTGGGTAAAAGGGCCCCAAAATGATTAGTAGATTTCACGGTCATAATGATCAGCAAGTCAGTCGGTAATTTTATTCATCAAGAGAATTCAAATTCATAACTATGCTTTTGCACTGAAATTGATATCCATTACTGTGAATACTTTACAATGAATTTAGAATTTTTATTCATTTCATTTTTGTAACGCATTCAACAGTTGCCTTGCGAGTTGCAGTCATGACGCATCCATTTAAATTCGGCCATCAATCCAGGTAAGTAAGCACCTTAAAGTTACATTACGTGGAACAGAATTCAGTGGCATGCTATTCATCACAAATCCACCTACCCGTGAGAAATGAAGAGGCGTTGAATGCTTGAATTATATACTCCTCTATTTCTACATAAAAAAAAATTTTAGAACCTATTTTTAATCTTAAATATAAAAATCTATTAGCATATTTTTTATTAAATAAACCATTATACTCTTATTACAATGGGAAGAAAAAAAATATAAGTACTCATAAATTTATTTTAAAAAAATCATTTTTTTACTTACAATAATTAGGAGTAAAACTGAAATATTACTATACTTTCAAATAGATAACTAATTTTTATTAGTTTGTGTAATTTAATTAAATATAGAGTTGAGCTTAACCATATGACCTATTAGTGTGCCTTACAATACAGACAGCAGTACAACACGTGTCTGGCCGCACCAAAAGTGGTTTCCTTGTTGATGCAACTAGAAAAATGCACCGCCTGGTAACTCTCCCATGTAGGACACTGTACCACCAAGTGTGCAACAAATCGTTAACTTTTAAGACCAAAAACTTGTGTCCCCCAAAATCACATCCAGCGAAGAGCAGACCGCGCAAGATTGTAACAAGTGGGCAACGGTGGCATGAAGTTTGACGTGTGCTAAAACATACTCACACGGTATATTTCACCCTTACCTAGCCACTTATGGTATTCCAAAGAGGAACCAGATATCAAACTTGGTGCTAATCTAGAAACTACCTATGAATCTACAACAAAATATGGTTTTACATGTATGTACATTAATCTAAGATACATGGCCTTCAATGGTGGAGCCAACTCGCATTTTCACTCTACCATGGTCCAGTTTGTGTTCGTCTTAAGCACCTTTTCTTGACTCCCTGTTGCAAATTCCTCATCTCCTTTACCTGAGATGTTACCAAAAGCCACAAAATTCAGGACAAAGCTATTATCAATTCTCGCCGCATTATAAAATGTAATTTTTAACACATCATATCTTCCAGTACAGTGGGGAATAAGCATAGAGAAAGTGTTTTTGCCAGCATTTGCATATTTCAGAATAATAGGCAGAGAACAAGTGGTAAAAGCTACAAATTTGAAGCAGAAGGCGCTTCCAAGAAAGCTATCTATATGTCGTCACAATTTATTAGGGGGCAAAGAAAACAGATGTAATCTAATGCACTACTGGTTCGTATCTCAAGAAACTCCACACATACGGAACATTTTTTCATTAACAGAAACTTCTTGAGAAGATTTCCTCATTATTACATTTTTTACTGACGCAGCTAATTCGAACCATTCTATCTTCAGCTTCACATGATATAGAACGATCCTTTGACAATTATTAACAGATTAACTATATACACGCTAGAGTGTGATAGTTCTTAGTCACTCGGTGCATGCATCAGGCTGGAAGAATTCCGAATTGGAGACCAAGTAGGCTATTAAGATGAACGGAAGATATGACAGTAATAATGGACGCTAAGCACAGAAAATATGGAACTTATATACGTGCAACATGATATAAAGAAGAATATTTCCTTCCTTTTTCTTTCCTTTTCCTAAATAGATCATCAGGTCAGTTCTACAATAATCAAGGAAATAAAAAAAGTGGAAAAGAAATGTCACCAAAGCACAGAAAGTAACCCAAATTGTACGGAAATTATGTAAAAAATGAGCCTCGAAGCTTATTCTAGTTATTGACAGTATAATTAAGAAACTAAGTCATGGTAAGGGTAACATATTCGTCGGTCACCACTCTGAACCAATCCAACTTCCTGAATTCATCTCATGTTGGTCATGGCAAGTGTACCAACTTAAGGATACACAGAAAAATCACTTAATACATGTTTTATAAATTACACCAATTATCCATTTTTTTGTAGAAAAGATTGTCTGCAAAACGTTTTTCAAGGTACAAAATGCAGCCTAAGAGTAAGATTCAAGGGGGAACAAATGGCATCTTATTTGTACGAAGTTAAGAGCATGACACCACGTTATTCTGGTCAATTAGTCTACAGACGAGGCATGATATCTGGAATGGGATGGTCAAAACAAACATATCAATTAAACAATGAAGGAGCAAATTAATCCTGCATATAAAATAGAAATAAACCAGGGGACAACTTACTTGATTCTCTTGCATTTCCATGATTTCTGCCTGCAGTATCCAAATAACTGCTCATTAATAAAAATAACAAGAAAGAAAGATAACTTAAGCCAAATAGTTGTATAAATAGGCATGCCAGCATCTGTTGCTGACAAAAAGCAATGACTTAACTAACCTGCTTCCTCCTAAGTTCTTCATTCTCCTCTTTTAACTTTGCAACTTCTGCCTCCAATTCCATGGTATAGGCCTGAGAGAAGGGAAAATGGAAATGGGAGACTGAATTTGCAGTGAACATCTAGATTTATTTAAACATATAACTTATAGGGTACTTACAACCGATATTATATCCCCACCGAAACCATACTCAAAGGTGATACATATTGAACTTATAATCAGAGTTTATGTCTTTTAATGATGCAACTGTTTGTTACGTTTTCCTACATCAGATGATCCATTACCTTGTAAAAACCTGGATGTTTACAACTTCTCATGACCGTAACTTCTCAAAATCTTTCCCTTTCATCCAGTTCAGATTGCTATCATATTACCATTCTGCTGCATAATCTTTCATGAATCTAATTCGGTATACAGCATGTCCACAGAGGATAAAAGCAGAATGTCAATGGCTAGTAGTATTAGTAAATCAATAATGTAAATCCTCATATTTTCTCTTAACAGCAACAACAATGAACCTTATCCTATTAAGATTAGCTACATGAATCGTACAATGCCATTGTGCTCTATTATTAACCAACTCCCTCACATTTGCTTTTAATTTTGGAAAAAAAAAGAAAATCCTTATGGTATTAAACCTTCTTGAAATATAACTTACACATAATGTTATCATAATTAGGACCATGGAAACTCTTCCGTGATTCAAGTTATTGGAAGCACATCTACATTTACAGGCACAATTAACTATCGCGGGCCAGCAGATAGGGGCAGCAGTACTAGAGTTAAGGACATGCAAATACAGTCTTGAGGGAATTTTACAAGATAAAAGCAATTGTATCAGATCCTCCCTTATATTTTGAAATGGAGGGGCAAAATATTGATTCTGTTGCATCAATAATTTACTTGAGTCAGCAGATGCCGCAGCCTCTGACTGCTAAATTTAGAGAAATCATATTAAAAAGAAAGACGCTGGGTTGGTGACTGGTGGAGAAGAGGATAAAATGAGGTTCCAAACACAAAGTTACCTGCTTACGAGCCCGGGACCTAGCAGCAGACTCTCTGTTCTTGATCATTCTCCTCTGTCTCCTCTCAATAACCTTCTCTACAGCCCCACTGGTTTTCCTCCCTCTTAAACCACCATTGAACACATAAGGAAGTGGCGACACTGACGAAGTGTCATCATTATTCTTTCCAATTTCGTCACAAGACAGCTGATTAGCTGGTGATCCTGTAGCCACACGAACAGCCCCAGGTCCTAAACCAATCATGCCCATCCCTCCACTTTGCAGCGCTGAACTCTGAACCAGATTACCATTCAGACCCTGATCCACAATACCCGCCATTCCACCTCTCATTCCTTGATTACCTAGCTGAGCGTTGTTCGTTAATGGCATCTGACCAGCATAAGGCATGGCAGGCTGCTTTGGAAATATCTGTGGCTGTGGTAACTTTGAATTCGGCATCTGTTGCTGATTCGATCTAGCACCGTTTACATTCAATGGCAAATTGGCGCGAGACTGAAGAGGTAGCTGGTCATTATTCCCGGTAATTTGGTTTGTCATTAAGTCTGAACCCTTGTTCATCTGCTGAAAACCCAATCCTACACCATTATTATTTCCAGTACGAGATAAATCGGGGAAATCCATACCATTTGGCTTTCCCAACAATTGTGCTTGTGCTTCTTCTCTGACAACTCCTGCTCTCACCAAGAACTCTTCCAACGTTATCTCTCCCAAAGTCTGCTGCCTCTGTGGGATATTTGGAGCATCCTTCTCCGCACCATTGTCCTTGGAAATATCCTTCCAAACCTCATCTACGGTTTTCTGGCTAAGTGTTCGCGGCAACGTCAAGGAGCCTTGTCTCTGCAAATGCCCACCAGAGGCACTTCCACCCAGTTGACCACCACTCAAGGAAGCCATTGTTTGAACCTCTTCAGCACTCCAGATGTTCTTAAGCAGCTCATCCATGTTCATCGACCCAAAGTCCTTTCCAGAACCTCCCATAGTACTCACAAACTCATCGAATGTCAGGGAGTAGACTGACGGTTGTCGTGCCAGCGGAAAATTTGCCAGAGGCCTTCCGCCGCCGGCGTTTCCGCCTCCATGCTCATTACCGAAGTTCATTTTGGTCCCAGTTTGGTAAAATCTGAACGAAACAGAATCAGAAGCGCATCCAAGCTTACACCGGCACAAATCTAAATCAGCAAAGCCTCCCTCTCACTTCCACAATCAAACGAAATAAAATTAAAAAAAAAAAAAAAGATTCCCTATACAGAGAACCGATTGGCCAGAATTTACAATGAAATCCCGCAGAAGATAAACTCCAGGAATCGAGTAGGAAGTGTTCACTTTGTCTGGACCAAATCCTAAATCTAAAATTGTCTTTGTTCGAAAACATAATTAGCATGAATCTCCATGAAATAATCCCCAATCGGAATCATGATGGTGGAAAATACCATTCAACCCAGTGTCCCCAACCAGAAACAGTGTCCTGATAAACACGAGGCAGTGTTGAGAGTGAAGACAATTTTCACAAGAGACAGAAAAAAAGGAAGAATTAACCCAAAATGACAATCGATGGATGAAAAGGAAACATGAATACAATAAGGGGGGTGAAGTGAGATCTCAAAACTAGGAAAAGAAGCACAAATCGGAGAAAGAGAAAAGTGGAATTACCTTAGTATAAGTTCTAAATTTGGAGAGAAAAACAAAAGCGAGCAGGGATGGTGTGCTAACGGGGAGAGGCGCCAAGTGTCGAATGTCCCTAGTGGTTCTTCATTTGGTTGGCTTATAAGAAAGACATAAGGTGGGGGAACAGTGCACACTGCCGACATTGGAACGTGGACCAATCATCACATGTTAGGAGGACTGTGATGTGACGCCCACCCAATCAGCTCACACTTTTTCTATTCAAAGAATCCTGGCCGTACACGATTCTTTCATCACATTACTACTAGTGCCGTCCCATAGTGGGCTACGCCCTCCATCCCCCAACGACTAACGTAAAGTTTACTCTCTCCTAATATATATTAATTATTTTGTATTAAAGCGATACTGGATAAAGGTATATTTTTGTCACAAATATTTGTTGATGGACACTCAACACCTCGAAGAATTTGTTAAAGTATTTTTATTTCTAAATTTGTCACAAATATTCTCTGCACGATTGTTAAATTTCCATAAACATTCATTTAATTAGAGTTTAGTTCAAGACAACTTTTTTAATGGACATTTATGAAAATTTAAATTTAATGAGTAGAGTAGATGATGCTTCAATTTAATTATTTTAAGGATAAAAATACTTCAACAAATACTTTAAAATATTATTATGAGAGAGAAGTTGACTGATCTATGCTTGCGTTCAGATAAGTAAATTGCCCTTCTCATTCTCGAGGAACTCCATTGTATGATTATTTTTAACCATTATATTTAATGCGCATCCAAACATGTGGTAAATATTATTAACCTGTCAATATCTTTAAACTATTTTGAGTTTGACCAAAAAACCTATTTTAAGTTTTCTCAAATATCCTTCTCGTTGAATACAGTCAACTCTCTTTTATGTCAGCGATAACAGGGGACATTTGAAATTTACTGTCTTTTTTATGTTTTTTAAAATATCTTCTTGACTTCTTCAACTTATCTGTTTGCGAGACAACTTGTACAAGTTTTTAGATTGTAATTTCCCTTTATTGCTTTTAATATAATTGTCTTTTTATCAAAATACATATACATATATATAGTCAACTCTTTTTAATGGGGGATGAGCCAAATTAACGGGGTCGAATAATTTTGTGTATTTATTTGGGCATTTTTAGTCCCCGGCCAGCGGGATAATGTTTAGTGTAGTTGTATTGGGATATTTTTACCATAAACACGTTCATTACTTTTAATAGTATGCAAAATAACTTATGATAATTCAGGTCAAAAGAATAACTCATGATAGAAAATGCAAAATCTTTCTAAAGGATGACATATGACAAACAACGAAGGTACAATGATTGTTATTTGGAGCTTAGTCCCTTTACCTACTGCAACAAAATAACATTGCAGGACACGAGATTATTTGTTGCAATTCAATTGAAATTTATAATTGTTCTAAACATTTATGTGGGACAAAATTTGATTGCAGGTAATCATTTATTGGGTAATAATGGTGCTTTTTTTTTTGGGTCAAGTGTAATAATGGTGTTAAATAAGCTTGAGAGAAAAAGCCAAATTAAAAATTCACACACGTTAATTTTTAAATTTTAAAAATGCCCAAAATTAAACATGAAGAGATTATTTGTTGCAACTCAATTGAAATTTATAATTGTTCTAAACATTTATGTGGAACAAAATTTGATTGCAAGTAATCATTTATTGGGTAATAATGGTGCTTTTTTTTGGGTCAAGGGTAATAATGGTGTTAAATAAGCTTGAGAGAAAAATCCAAATTAAAAATTCACACTCGTTAATTTTTAAATTTTAAAAATGCCCAAAATTAAACTTGAGATGCCTTATAAGGCAATTAAATTAGATACATATTAATGAGTTTGAAGATTATATAAATTTTATATTTTATATTGACGATGATATTGAGGACAGTAACATTGACATTGACTAGAATTATCCATATATTATATAGAGTTTAATTAATAAATAAAAATATTTACAATTTATGAATGGTGTGATTTATTACAAATTTTAGAGAGAACAATAAAGAAGTCCCAAAAAAATTAATTAATTCAACTTATGTCATAAGTCTTAAACTTCATAAATTTATAAGTTTGTTTCTCAATTTTTAAAATTTTATTGTGATAAATTTGTAACTTATTTTTTAAATTTTAATATATTTGAAGAATAAACTAATTTATTTTCCTTGTTAGAGTTAGGAACATAAATTGTAAAATTAAAAGCCAAACTTATAAATTCTTAAAGTTTGAAACTTGAAATCCAAGTTGAATTAATTAATCTTCTTAAAACCTCTCTGTCATTATCTGTAAATTTTATGTAAAAAGTTTAACTAATAATGAATATTATTATTTAATATTCACAACTCATGAATGGTATAGATTAGGATTATAGTTCATTTTTTTCCCTTTAATTTTATTCAATAGGTCACTGAATATCATAAACTTAACTGTGGGTCAATTCTGTCTCTTAACATTGGAAATTTGATTCTCAGTGCCCTTGAAATAATTTTGCCATTATATGGATCCCGCATTTAAATTTTTTAATATTTCTATTATGAAATATTTAATAGTGGGATCCACAATTTTTATTTATTATAATGCAAAAATATTACTCTCTCTCCCCCCTCCTCTCATCAATTTAGAGTTAGGAAACAGGCGAGCTCAATCCTTATGGGCTAGCCCATAAGGGCTTGAGTCATTAAGTTTGATTTTTTATTTTCACTCATTTTTTCAAACCTAACCCTTATTTGAAGGGCTTGGGATCGAGCTCATCAGCCTTATTCTAAAAAAATTAAAAAATTAAAATAAAATTAAGCACCGTAAATTAATTAAAATATTTTAAAATTAAAAAAATTAAAATTTTCATAATCTTTTAGAAATTAAACAATACACATTTAAAAGTTTAGTAAGAAAATTCAAATCTTGGTTGAAAAAATATTTCATTTTTTATAAATATACAAATATAATAATTATAGAAAAATAAAAAAATTAAAACATTTATACTATACACTTATTTGTATTAAAGTATATTAAATTAATTTTAGAATAAATTAAAATTAATAATGATATAACGCGTGTAGGATCAGGACTTCAAGTAAGCAAGTCTTTCTTAGTTTCAAACACATATTTTACAAAATAATAACAATAACAATAATAATAATAATAATAATAATAATAATTTAAAGAGTCACTCGAACTCAATATATTTTTTACATGGCTTATTAAACCCATGCCTCAAATTAAGTTACTTTAAAAAAGTTTAATTTTTAACGTCTAAACTTTTAATTAAACAGGCCATCCAAACTCAAACTTTATTTTTGGCTCTACTCATGATCCTTTCTTTAGTCCTCATCCAAGCCTTCCGTCATGAGCGCAGTTCAGGGCATGATCACCGGCCTCGTTTACATCACCCCCGCTGTACGTAATTAACTTCAATCTAAAAGATCATCCAAGCGCTTCATTCATTCCATCCTCACTCACGCATGCGTGCTATAAATTCTTCACTGCTTTCTCTTTCACCCTCTCTCTCCTCTCTCCACCTTCTACAAGTTGAGCACCCACCTGCATGCATTAGGCCCATTCCTCATCTCTCTCTCTCTCTCTCTCCCCATCTTCTTCTTTTCTTTACCAACTCTCTCCCCCTCTCTGCCATGGAGTTTGCCAAGCTTCTCATCAATTTCTAAGTTCCTTCCAATCTCCGATCCAGAACAAAAAGCATGCCATCATTCTCCTTTATGGCTTCATGGTTGACGGAATCCCGATGTGGCAATTCCAAGTCATGACTCAATGTGTCCCATGCAGAGGCTCCAGCTCATCCACTATTTTTAATACTCAAGATTTGGTCTTTGATTCTCACATGTGGCTGAGAGATTATAATATAATGCTAAATCGCCTAACTTCATTTGTACTATTGCAACGCAACATTTTTCTAGGGATATTCATGAACGTAACCCTCAAACCCAATATAAACTTAAAATCTCCCATTTAGTTGTACGGGAAGGAAAATTTTGGATGGGACAAGAGGAGGTGAGGGGCTCTCCTCTCTTTATTTGGCAATATGGAGGGATGGAAAAATTATAAAATTTTCCAAACCCTCCCCTTCCCTCTATTAAATCCTTCTCCTTCCTTCATTAAAATTCTTCTCTTCTTCTTTCCTCCAATCAAACATAGGATAAAAGTATAGACACACAAGGATAGGTGTAGGATGTATAACCTTGCTCGTATGTGGTTTTATCTTAAAAAAAACAGAGGTAAACAGGGTACATATTTACTCTCTCTAAGTTTGGCGCACACATTGCAACTTAGCTCTTTAATTTCTTGCAAGTGCACAAATATTAGTTTTGTGAAGTTTTCTCGAATTTCGCCCAGTCTCCATCAAGTTATTTCTGCCTCCGTGTATCCCATGCAAGCATAATGTCGTGACGATGGCATTTGGACTTCTCCACCAACCCTTCCTCTATCCCTCCATGCCATGGTTTAAGTATGGTTATAGGATGGCGAGTTTGGTGCTCCACAAAGCTCTTTGACGTGTGGTGGAGTACGTTGGTGCATATTTGGAGGAGAGGGAAGAAAGAAGGAGACGGATGGGGAAAAGAAAGTGAAAAATATATTAAAAAATAAATTGTGAAACCTATTTAAATATTTTATAATAAAAAAATTTAAATGCAAGAGTCATGTAATAAAAAAAATAACATCAGAGACATTGAGAACTAAATTTTTAACATCAAAGGACAGAATTAATCTATATTTGTATTTACAACGCCCAATAATTTTTTGGATAAAATTGAAAAGTAAAAATGAATATTAACCTCATATATTATTACAAAACTTATAGACATTGATGGAATAGTTTTAAGGAAATCTAAAAAGAAAAGGATATGGGGTGATTGGGTTGGAGCACGTGAAGTGGGAACGGGGCGAAAAGGTTTGAGAGGCAGAGGCAGATATTTTCACCCATGAAGCTAAGAAAAGACACAAATATCCTGTTTGGGATGGGTCATGAGTGTGAGCGAGGACCTTTTAATCTCATAATGTATGTAAACCATGGGATTACCCTGGTTGGCATTACGTGCTCAACAAGTATGGTGACTAGTGGGTTGATTCTTATCCCCTTAACATTTTGTTTATCTTGGCCTCACTTATTTTTCAAAACTTGATTGCCCCCACAGGATTTCATTTGGCCTGTCTTCATCTGGAAAGTTGACAAGTACACATGCGATGCAAACTAAAATATTATGCTCATTTTAGAAATGAGTACGACATATTTACTGGCAATCCGAACAGGTCAATTTTTTCGGCAAAAAAAAAAAAAAAAGAATCTGCACAGATCAAGTATTATATGCTTTTTTCATAAATCTGTATGTTTCAGTCTTGAATTATGCATATCATGACAGAGGAGACGATTTTTGGACTTCTATTTTTTTAAAAAAAAAAATCTCTATTGATAGCATGGATTTCACCATTCCATTAAAAAAACTGCTAATTAAAACTAATAATTTAAATTAAGGACAATTTTAAAAAACTATACATGTATTAATTATATTAATTTAAGTTATAGAATCCTAGTTATCTAGTTATTATTTATTAATTATCTTTTTAATTTTTTACAATACGAGTATTATATATTAAAAGTTACAATCTCAGTCCACTACAAAATTATACATTAACCCTTGTGCACCCACATGCAAATATTCAGACTTCTATGAATTTAGATACGTTTGAACATATATGCACTCATGTAAGTTTATGTGAAAATACTTGTAAGTACACAACAACTACAAAAATGTTATTAGCGAGCACATTGTTCAGCTGATAAGTTATCCTAACTTAATTAGGAATCTTGAATTTAAGTTTTGAATATTTAGCTATGCTATATACTTGCTAGGAAAGCTTTATTGTCAATGTGACCCTATTTAAATGTACGGATAATGGATAATTGTATAAAAAAATATAAATAAAATGCTTGCTGATGCTTGCAACGCGTATGTTCACTCTCAATATGCACTGGGATGCGGCCCTGCATACATGATGACTTGATAAAGTTGCAGAAGGGTTGAGTATTTTTTGAAAAAATTACAATCAAGCCTTACGAGAAGATTCATGAATTTCACAAAGCACTCTTAAATTTTAAATTATGTGCATTGACAATTTAACTAAAAGCATTAACAATTGAATAATGGTTATTTAAAACTTACCATTGAGGCCATTTTTCTTAAAATTATAAATGGCCGCTATTTAGTTGTCGATACTCTTAATTAAGTTGTCAATGTACAGGATTTAAGATTTGAAAGTATTTTGTAAAATTTATAAGACCTTTTGATAATAAGTTTTTTTTTGAAAAACCTAAATATAATTTTCCCATGCTTTTTCTTTTTATTAAAAAAAACTCTGGTTTGCTCATGGGAATACAATACATTGGGCCACATCCCAGAACTCCGGGGAAACAAGCATGGGTCGGGCTTCGGCTTGATATTTTTCGTGATTTTGATGGAATTTTAATATTAAAAAAGGCTCCAACTATTAATATGTATTGTAAATTATACCTAAACAAAAATTTATATATTTATCTTTGTAAAATTATACTTTTCAAACTCCTTATTATAAGATGCTTTTAATTATTTTATTAAAACTAAAGAATGACAGTTAATTTATTAAATATATCTTACAATAATTTTTTTTTAACTTTGCCCAATTTAAAAATAGAAAGAGAGATTTGTATAAAAAAAGAAATAGTAAAAGGGATACAACATATATGATGAGCTATGAAATTAAATTTATAATAAAATGAAAATTGAAAAATAGTAATGAATAACATGCCTTACATTTAGGATAAGATGCCATGTAGTTGAGACAGGAGGAGCATTTTGTTCCTGTCGTATAAGTTCTTTTTATGAGATCACCAAATCGGACGTGCCCATATTGATACCCAGATTGTCTTGGGCTCTTGGCCCAACTCCAGTCATTTCTTCATATGCTTCTCATCTAGTAACCACACGTACATTTATATTTTTTAAAAAACATCAATTTTCATGTATTTATTATCAAAACTCTCTAGCAATATAATGAATAAAATATATATTTAATTCTTTAACTTTATCTAACATTTCATTTTAATTCATTAATTTTATAAAATATTTTTTTAATTCTTTAACCTTAATATTATTGATTTTATTCCAATAAATTTTCACAATGAATTTTTAAATATTACAAAAATATTTTTAAATGTCAATATTTGAACTTTAATTTTTTTAATTAATAATGATTGACACAATAAATAATTATTTAAAACAAATGATGCTAAGCTTAAAAAATTAAAAAAATTATTTTATAAAATTAAAAAATTAAATTAAAACTTTATCAAAAAACTAAAAATACACTTTAACTTAATAAAATAAATACATAATTTGTTGTTTAAATAATTATTAAAGAATATAAGGCACAAAGATAGCCGATTCTTCACCGGAAACTTCATTTTCCCTGCTCTGCAGCCAATACCGGTATTAACCGATTGCTGTTATTAATCAACTGATTATTTTTGTTCTTTAATTTACCACTCGAGCAAACTTCATAGAACTTAAATTTATCGTGAGTTGTAATTACAGCGCCGTAACTATCATATCTGACAATTTTTTTATCTATCCCATTAAATTTAACATTATAATTGTAATTCTAGAAATATAATTAAGATCCCCCCCCCCCCCGGGGAACAGGCATTTTACCGGAAAGAGAAGGGAGAAGCAAAGATGGGAAACATCTTCAAATTTAGACACGAATGACAGATGATCCCAGCAATGACTATTATTAGCGTGAGAATTGCAACAACATATATATGTTACAATAACAAAATCCAAAAATCGGCGGCATGTTTGATGTTCAAATTAAGCCGGGCCCTATTTCAGCTGCCACCCCGCGAGTGAAGTGATGCTAAACTCTGAGCTGCAGAAACACAGTAGTTGTTGTGTTACATCTTCACTGGTACACTACTTGCTCAGAGGCACCATCTAAAAAAGAGCATTTTGAAATGGATGATCGAGTTCTAGAAAGCCCCTCACCAATTCGGACGTCCAAATAACTCAAGTCATACGTATAAACAAATTACCTGGTCATTGTATTTAGTATGAGATTCCAGAGGTTTCAGCCTTTTGACGTTACTGCTTCTCTCGCTTTCCTTTTCGCCTTCCACTTCTTCATCAACGAAGTTCTGATCTGACATCTCTGTACCAATCAGTTCGTCCAATTAAAATTTTGATGTAGAGGGAGCTATAATACATAGTTAAGCTAAGACTGTGAAACAAGGAGAATTAGTCACACGTGGATAGACTTGCAACGTCTGAACCGTCACAATAATCAACAGCTATGGATCAAGATTGCTATGAAAGCCTGAGATAATAGAGCAAAATTTGAAAGATAAGTTCAGAGGCAGAGGTAGAAGAAGATTCTGGAGCACCTGTATCATCGCATAACGCATCTTGCTGAGATGAGCGAGACTTGCAGAGGTGAATGTGCCCTGAACTCGTAGGTAATCCAGTGACAATTCCTCTCCTCTGGCCTAAACCGGCAGCTTCCATTTTAGAAGTAGCAGTTTCTTCAACCACAGGAGATGTTACACTTCCTTGTTTGCTTGAAGATCTGAAGTGCTGAATCCAAGGATTTTCATTTAAATCATGGCATTCATTAGCTCTATTTATCTGAGGATTTTCTCTTTTAAAGTTGATGTTGTGCCAACTACCACCTCGAAGCACCTTGAACTGAAGTAGAGCAAATGATTAAACACAAAAAGACAGGTCAGATACAAGAGAGGTCTTCTATGTAGATAGAACTGGTATTCAAATATTTGCAAAGGACAAAAGAAATAGCATAGACCTGGCCAGAAGAGGCAGTAGAGGGGAAGGAAGTGCCTTCATGATATCTCCAACCAAGAATTCGCTTGGAATCATATAACTGGTTCACAAACGATGCTTCCATGGACTTCAGATACAGACTATGTTTCTCATTTGTCCACTCCACTGCCATTGACAGAGGTTCTGCCTCTGTTGTGCCCTGAGATGGACACCCAAAACATCAACATACAAGAAGGTTATTCAGCGTAAAACCAAAGCGCATTAACCATAGATTACAAGCTTCCATACCTTAAATACAGTTTCTTCTAATGAAAAAGGCTGTAAGACATTTGAAGGACCCTCATAAATATTATGGACAAAAATAAAGACTATCCCATCAGAGCTTTTACCAGGTAAAAACACAATTAGATGAAATTGTAGTCGTCACAAGCTGCATTATTTTTTTAAAGTTCAATTTCTTTAGTACAACTGTCAAATATTTTTTCATGATTCATACTGCATCCAAACTAATAACGAGTTCTTCTCCTTCTTTACCATCAGCAATATTTATATTAGTAACATAAGAAAAACATAAGATTGATATAAACCAAAATTTCAAAATCTGAATGATAACAAAAACTCCAAGTGTTTCTATCCCCCCCCTCTCTCTATCAACAAAAAGTTCCTGACTATTTAAAGCATACATGATGTTTTATAAAAACCTTCTGAATTCATAAAGGATCGGGGGCGTCCTGTGAAAATCCGTGAGAGAAAAAAAAAATATTTGTACAAAATTACACCAACAGGAGAAATCTAGGTGTGTCAAGTCTTCAACGATTTTGAAAGAAGTTTGTGAGGTTTCTAGCTGACAAGATACAGAAGAATTCAATATTTTGCCAAAAAATAAAAGGAAAGAAAAAAGATTTAAAATATATAGAATCGGAAAGAGACATCGAAATAAAAATAATAAATTTTAAAAAAAATAGAAACGTGTTTATTTAAGATCAAAGGAGGACACAATTTCACGGCGTGGTGTTCTTCAAAAATTGTCTGTACCATGAAGAACCGATATATAACCTAACCGCATAAATAACGATGACTAGACTCTTTCCAATACTTCAAAAGTAGGCAATTCCTCTGCTCCGATGAAGAATCACAGGAGCAAAGAACGGAGAGAGAAGCAATTAGGAAGTAGCAAGAAAGATACCTGCATCAGGTCAGGTGGAAAAGGCGTAAAGTCGGTGGAATCGCACCGGAGGGCGGGTGGAATCGTCCGAGTTGCTCTGTGTGAGGTGCTCCTCATTGGGAAGGAGAAGAGAGTGAAGGGGGAAGGGGAAGGCGATGCAGTTGGAGGAGGTGGGAGAGGCGGTGCTGGGGGAAAAAAAGGAGGTTACAGTTGTCAGCACTTTTACACGTGTCGTGGGACCATCGCATCGCCACGTCATTAGATCCAACGCCAAAGACAACCGCATTTGATATTTATGGAATGGCCGCATCAAAAATATCTGTTATCCTCTCAATCAGCGAAGATAGCGATCGTTCCCGTGAAATTATTATTCCGTGCAATAAACCATTTCTCTTTCACGTCTATTGATGTACAGTGTGACTATAAAAATTACATTTTTGTTTTATCATTTTTTCGCTTCAAATATTTTTGACTTTATTAGTTAGTAATTTACTATCTCATGCTAGATTATGTTTTTAAATTTCATAATAACATCATGTAAAATACACACGATAAATGATAAGCTGAAATTATAAAATATCCAATGTATTGCTATCTCATATGACGGTGTTATTTTATTATTTTTCAAAAAAAATACGAGGGATGATTCGTATTCTGATTTATTTAATATTGAAATAATATATTGTATAGAGGGAGAGAGCGAGAAAAAATCTCAAGAAAGTGAGATGAGAGTGAGACCCACGATAATCAGGGGCAGGAACTCTGGCGGCCAGATGTAAAACAAACGGCGAAGGGAAAAGACACATAATATGCATGTAGTTGAAATTGATGTGAACCAAAGCCAACCGATAATCGAACTCTTGCCAACAGGTAAACGATAAGATAGGATATTATGGGCCCAGCCCATAGTGTAAACGGTTCAATATTTCACTCCTTCATTAACCAAAGTTGACAATTATTGTCATTAAAGAAATTTTCATTTCACTGGGCTAGCCCTAGAAGCGCTATGCAGATTCCCCCTAACTGTGTTTCTAGAAATAAATTGTTTCTTCATTTCTGTTTCAACATCGACTACATGTATAATTCTCGGTTTCTGTCTGTTCATCAAATTAAATTTGGATTTCATGATTCTTGCTACCATTCTGTTTCAATTTGCACATTGTTTTTTCCTAATAAATTTTCTCACTTTCATTTTCGAAGACGACTTATGTATTCTTTCTGACGGAATTAGTGCTGGGTGACAAGGTAATTGTGTGTCGTCGTTTTCAAAGATGACTACTTCTAGCTAGCATGCGAAGCTTTCGTCTTTTGCTAATTTGCTATGGTAGACTTTGGTCGTTCCCTTGTTAAACTATTCTGTTGACTGTCTATTGCCTTTCTCTTTTGTTCATTTGATGCGATAATCTTAAGATTATTCGTATTTCTCACTTGAATTATTTCTCAATTCTCCTTGCTAAGTGTTCTGGATATTTTCTACGAAAGACGAGAAGGTTTTGGATATATAAACTGTTATCTAAAATATTCTTCAGATATCTTTTATTATTATTGTGTATATATCTCAATTATTATTATGAGATATTATATATTTGATATTATTATATAGTTATTAGTCATTATTGTATTTTCTATTTTCTTTATGTATATAATGTAACCTTCATTTCAATAATGGATATAACATTTTTCAATCATTCTCTATTTTCTCGCTCTTATTTCTAATAGTTCTAAACATTAGTCACAAGCCTTCTTCAGACATCGAAGTTGCCTGTCGCTGATGTTTTATCAATTTCTTGCAATTCTACTTTTTAAACTTTAAGAGCTCTGATATATTTTATATTTTCTTGTACATTTTTTTTATTTTCTGAACTGAATATATGAATATATAAATGCAAATGAAGTGTTGAGTTGAAGATAACAACACTTTGCCGAGGTTATTTAAACATTATCCAGATCGATCAATTAGTCGACGCTGACTTAGTGATCGGTTTAAATTTCTTTCTGAACAACATGTTTCTCGTTTCAAAATGGATAGGTAAAAGCATATTAAGGTACTCGACCTGCCTTCTAGTCTTCGATCATATAGCCAGATTGAGTCAATATGAGCATAATGAAATTCTCGCAGACAATTTTTTAAGAAATACTGGAAATCAATGAAAAGAACCCCGCATTCTCACAAAAATTCTCACACGATATGCTGAGAAAACATACTCTGCATGAAATAGATCTCTCGGGGGAAAAAAAATTCAGTGAGGAACCCATTAATTCTCCCATAAAGCTGTGAGAAAAAGGGTTTTTTTTTTTTTTTTCAAGTCTTTTGACAAGGTCGAGCTCTGTCTCGAGATTGTTACCAGGGATATTACGAGAATTATTGCAAAATGCGCTTGGAATTATCAAGGAAATGTAATTACAGGTTTTACTTAATTAATAACAGTCGTTTTTTTTTTCAATGAAAGTTATCTTGCATTTGGTATATTATCCTCATCCTTTTGTTTGTTATTTTGAGAAAACCTGCAGAACCTAATCTCCCTTCTTCCTCATGGCGCATGTAAAATATTAAAATTGCTGATGTGTCGCTCTTCGACACAGTCAATAGCATGGAGTGAAGATGTCACTCTCGTCGCAGATATTTGGTAGTGCTTTACAGATGATGGGTCTCACTGTCCGCTCCTGAGAGGGTCGTGATTTATGAAGCTGAATATGGATTATCTCAGAGAGGTCGAATTGACAGCGCTCTGTGTGTAAATTAGCTGGCCATGTTTACTACTGGTTTAGAGATCAGATGTTTGGGCTTTTGGGCCTTTGCTCAGGGGCCCGATCCAACAGCAAAGTTCACCGTTGAGTTGACTGCTTTTTCGTTCTTACCAGAGTGCTTTTTCTTTGATCAGATGCCTTCACAGCTGGCACTTGATTAAAGATGGAAACTTGTCTTGGCCCAAAAAAAAAAAAAAAAAAGATGGAAGCTTGTCATTTTATTTGTGGTGAAAGAAGCCTGGATCCTTCGTCCATTGGCCGCCGCCACTTTTGCTGTCTTTGTTGCCTTCTTAATGACTTCATCTTATTATAAATATCTATTAACTACTTTTTTTCTGAATTATCCTCGACCACTAAAAGTGAGGCAAATGAGTTGAATCACGTTTGTTTGGTGCTTTGGAATGGCATTTTAAAAAAAAAAAAAGTTACAGATATTTCATTAATTTTTGAGACTGCGAGTCACGCTATTAAGATTTCTGTGTCACTTCTTCGTGTATCAATCTAAAACATAAAATTTGATTAAAAAGTGATATTCATATATCCACGAATGGTGCAACTTATTCCTTACACTTTATATGTGCTAAACACAACACAAGAGCTACATATAATTTGTATATATTGATTGATAATTTTTTGCCAATTAATATCAAGTGTGTGTGTGTAGTATTTAATGATGATATTTATATAAAATAAAATCCAATTCCTTCCCAACAAACAGATCCTTAGTTGTAAAGCACTTATTATGTCTTGTCCTTTATAATCTCTCTGTTCCATGGATTGAAAGCAATAAAAAGATAGACGGCTGAATGGATGACAGGCTAAAAAACTAATTATTAGAGGAGATTACTTTTCTCTGGATGAAAAAGATCTTTAAGAATAATATTAATTATTTTAAAAAATATGATTTATTAATTTTAATTTTAAAGTTTCCTATTATTAAAATTTATTGTAAATTTAAAAAGTTAACTATTTTATATAAGCTTTATGTGCGTTCCGTGTTCGTGTAATGTTATGTAAGTAATAACGTAATAAACACACACGCAATAAACATAAACATGTCTCGTTCTTATTATACTTAAAATTTAATGATTGCACATATTGTTGTCGTTGTTGATGATGAATAGATGCTTGATATCTAATACTAATATATTATTAGATTAGATTTAAATTTAAATATTATTGAACCCAATTAAATAACTTTCTTTCTTTTTTTTTTTATTTCAACATTCCGTATCCTAGGAAATTGGGGTTTTCAAATTTTATTTGAACAAAAGGATAATTGTGTAACTTTCAGAATTTGACCTAGACCTCTAACAATGATCCGCAGAGAAATTATCGTCATTGCTTTTTTTATTTTTTTATTTTTTTGGGTGTCAATTATCGTCATTAATTACTTGGAGAGGATAAAAAAGTGCATGATAGCTTCACAACGGAAGGCATTCTCCTACGTTACTCAATTTGGGACGGAAGTGCTCATCATTGGTATTCATCACCCTAAAAATATCTGGACCTAGATCTAATGTTTTAAATTAATTTTTTATTTTATATTTATTAGAATACAAAATTATAAAAATTATAATTTTTCACAGTCTAAATTTAATTTAGATGGTTCAAATTTAATATTAAAAGTTTTTATAATTTAAATTTTATAATTTTAGTATCCAGATTTATTATGAGAAGTTCATATTTAAAATTATAATTTTTTACTAAATCTATTTATTATTAACTGAATAGTCTAAATTTAATTTAGATGATTTAAATTTAATATTAAAATTTTTTATAATTTAAATTTTACAATTTTATTATCCAGATTTATTATGAGAAGTTCATATTTAAAATTATAATTTTTTAAAAAAATATATTTTTATTAGACTTACCAGTTAGGATATTATTTTTATTTTTAATATTATATTTATTAAAATAAAAATTTATAAAAATTATAAAAGATAATATTAAATTTAAACTATCCAATATATGAAGTATATCTGAATGATCAATTTATAAAAATTTTAATTTTAAATTAAATTTATATTATCCTGATTGATGAAAAATGTTAAAAAAATTTATAATTTTTTATTAAATATAAGATATAAATGTAAATAAATAATAAACTATTTATTAAAAAATTGGAACTATTCAAATTTCATAATTTTGAGGAGCACAGTCCCGTTTGTGACCGCCGTCCAAAAGTTTCACCTCCCTTTGTCATCGTCATCCATGACGCACGTTCATTATCTTCACTCCAGCTTCAACCAACATTTTGCTCAAAGTATGCTTAACGTACACACGCTAATATGCAATGATTAATATCTGATCCCAGGAATTACATATGAACCAACCTCTCCTCATGAACAGACATGGAACGGTACGTGGCACAGATATTTCTCCCTGACAATTTCTCGATATCAATGCACGTTGTCTCGCACAGTCAAATTTTCATTTTCATTATGAAGATTGACCTTTTCTGAATTAAAAGCTACGATAATTCGCGCATGAGACAAATAAATTACGCCACGGCCGATGTTTACGGATTTCCGTACCTTTAAAATATTCTACATGAGTGACAGTATAAATTATAGTGAACTAATTCATAATTTATAAATAATATTAATTAAAATTTTAAATTTTTAAAAATATTTAAATTTTTTTATTTATATTCTCATTAAATATTTTATATATGAATCTTAATAACAGTAATTAAAATTTTAATTTATAATTTTTTTCAAAATAATAGTAAATGATGTAAGGGTATGGTTGAAAAATAAATACAAAAATTATCCAACATCCTATATTTTGGACAAGGTAAGGTTTTTAAAAGATAATTTACATTGTGGTCCAGAGGAAATAAGTCATATAACAAATAATGGCATCTAAAGTATACTTTTTCTATTAAAAAATGTAAGGTATTTTTTAAGAAGTTGAATGTTCAAAAATATAAGACATTTTTAATTTTTCAAGATGTAATAATTGTCTTTTTTTTAAAAAGTGTCCCTATTAATAATAACTTTATGTTTACTGTAGGGTGTTTAATAGAAATAAATATAAAAAGATAGGATTAGTTTGAAAGTAGATAACTACTTAAGGATGAAATTCAATTAAAAAAATTTTATATTTTTAAACAGAATGAGTATATGATAAGAAACTTCAAATCAACACATTTACTTACTTGATTGAAAATGATCCAATTATGCATAATCAAGTATTTGATCTTCTTGGCAGCATTGAAAGGAGGAGATGATTATTAAAAAACTCATTTTAAATTGACAATTAGTCAAAACTCTCAATTTTTTTAAACAAAAGTAAGACTACATACAGCATGTTTACATCAATTAATTAACAGAAAGTCTGAGATATTAAACCAAAATCAGGTGAGCTCTTGTCCATTGCTTGTAGTAAATCAAAGTCACATCATGCATAGTTTACATTAAATTACAGTTTGCTATAGATCGTGAATAAATAGTGAAGTTTGTGATAAATTGCAAGTGCCAGCTGCAGCCTGGTGACCGACGAAAGGAGAGAAATTGACGAATACTAGGAAGGTAGATACAGAATCGATAATTCCCTCTCTCCTTCGTCAATTGGTGGCCGCCATATATCCTTGTAATGTCTGTTTTCTTTTCTTTTTTTAGCCTTTTCTCGTAGATAATGAATGGGATTTGAACAATAATTCATCAACTTTATAACGCCCTCCAGCTGGGAAAATGGCGATGTGTGATCACTAATATTGTTTATATGTGGCTCCATTTACTGCATCTTTTCCGTAAGCAATGGGGTCCCTTGAATTGCACTACACACACTCACACTTTTGATTGGGATATATAGAAATATATATAGAGATCTGTTCGTTCTCTGATTTGTTCTTGAGCACAATTTTCGTAATGTGCATCCATGTGTACACAAGTTTCTCATTTCACCATGATGATGCTCCAAGGGCGCTGCGTGTTTCGTATTCGTAATATGTGCTCCTTACATTGCAAAATTGTAATGACTCTGCCCCACTAATAATTGTTCCATTTTTTACCCTTGTTTTCTTTTGCCGATTGATCACGCATATTGCTTTTTGAATGTTTCTAATCGAACACTGACGCAACCGAGGATAAGAGCATGTCTTTCGACTTGCCACAGTTCAAGTTTGAACTTAGCAAAGACTACGACATGTAAATCGAAGGTAGAGTGTTTGCTTTAAATTTAACCTATAAATCACTTTTGATGGCTATGGTAAAAGAGCTATTCAAATTTAAATTTTATTAAAGTAGTATATATCAAGACTTTGTTACAACAAATCGAAGCGATGCAACAACGATCCTTGTCTGATCACTAGGTGAGAGTTAGTTATATAGATTGTATGATATTATTGTATTCTATCAATATCTGAGTTTTTGGATATATTGTCAATCAGAATATTCCATTTCAACAATTTCATTGGTAATTATTCTCTTTGATTTTTTTTTTCTGCTTATCTTCACATGCATTTATACTATATCTATTATAAGAGAGAGCATAAAGGTGACAAAAGTCCATATTGGAGTCATGTATCTACATAGAAAAACATTGATCCCCCTCTGGCTGAAAGGCAAGCTAGTGGGTGTGTGGCGTCTTGAGGTATGACAGGTAGTGTAGCCACATAATTTAAAGGAGAGATGTAGAAAAGTGTGTATTGATTTAAGTTGATATTGAAAGAAAATCCAACAATGATAAAGTTGTGTTAAAGAAGTGACACTGAGATTAATGGGAATTAAGTCTAGCCAAATGGACAAGTTCCAAACAACATGGTGAACTATTAAATCTCTACTAAAAAAGATGTCTACATTCAATATCTGATTATATTTTTAGCAGAATTGCCTTCAAAAGGACCTGTGAACAATCAAAAGGAAATGATATTGAGAGAAAAGAAAACATATTAGCCGAAATATTAAGAGGGAATAGGAAATAAGCTTAAGTCTACTTTCACAAATATGTTATGGAGACAAGGCTTATCCCTCTTCTCTCCCCCCCTCCTTCTACATCACTACATAATTAGCATGATTCTGTCTATCGTATGGGCGCGAACATATGAAGAGTGTGTGTGTGTGTGACATGAATTGTACAATATTCACATATACCTTGCTGGAAATAAGATTTCTTAAAATTTCTATACTATATTCGGATAAACTAAAGTATTTTTGAAAACTCTAATCAATATATTAATATATAATAAATTTCATTATTTAGAAGTCATGAACGACTTACTGCTTAAATTAAATTATATATAATACATAATGAAACATGTTAGTTTTGCAAATTAATTATATAAAAGAAGATCAAGATGTATTTCAATGAAATTAGCAGGCCATTCCACCCAGCGGCCACCAAATGCTTCAAAAGGAAACATGTACGTATTTGTTTGGATTTCAGTTGGGTATAATAAATTATAGAAATAATTGATTAAGTAGTAGATTTTAATCATAACTGATTATGTTATAATGCAATCTGTTTGGATACTGTTTTTTTAAAATTGATTTTACCATAATTAAAAATGTTTGGATAATTTAATCAGAATCAATTTTAACTATATAAATTATTACATAATTTAATTCTTAAATATCAAATATTAATTTTTTTGAGGATACAAAATTTAAATTTTATTAAGGAAAAAAAAAGAGAGAAGAGAAGAGAGTTTAATTTTATTTTTATTAAATTATGTGTTTTATTTGTAATTTTTTTGTGGGCACTCTTTCATAATTTTCTCCAACATTTTTTAAACTTTTGGCAAAAGCTAATTCCATCAGCTTAGGAGAAAATGCGCGTAATACGTCAAAATTGAGTTTTGTTCTTTTTCAGCCGTTTGGATAATTTCATTTTAAAAATCAATTTCAAGCACAAAAATTGATTTTGAAGTCTAACCAAACAGGCATTACATCTACCAACAGCCAACTAGCTATGTATGCTTAATTGTATATGTCTTTTTCATAAAGCATACTTTCTCTTGTAAGGAGGATCTCATCTTGCCCAAACGTGATTAATGGTTTTGGCTTCCTTTACATATATGTAAGTTCGAAATTCACAATATAAGCTAGCAATGAGCCGTTTTGTTATCCTATACATCATGGCATGCAAAGTTTTGTAAGGTATATATACTGCGTCTGTATTTGTGAAAACATAGACGAAAAGGAACTCAAAGTCAAAAATACGACGCAATAGTATCATGTGTTTCACATCCCGACCTGAGCTTCTATTGCCACCATTTCTGGGTCTTCTTATGCTGGCCGTAAACAATTGTATAAGCACGCGCACTGATAGGTGATAACATGTACACACACACATATTTAACAAACTACGCTGTTAATTAGTCATGAGGTGCATAAATTTCGGACTATTAGTTTTCATTATTAGTAATTCACCAGTAATATAAGATGCTTTAATTTATTATTCAAATATTAAATATGGGATTATGTTGAATCACAAATCATACCTGGAATTATTGAGTTGTTTGTCATACTTTTGCGCGTGTAAATATCAAATGATAACAACGGTATATTATGTTAAATTTTAGGAATAACTGTAACATTACATCAGTGGAATCACAAAATACCAAAATAAAAAAAACGAATAAATTAATCGTCATCAAAATTAGCAAACAAAAAAGGAAAGGACCGAAAATGAGAGTTTCACATTGTTTCCCAATGATATTCATATTTTATCGTTAATACATATAGGGATAAAACATTTATTTTCAAATTAAAATTACCTAAAAAACACTCTATATTTAAAGAAGCAGAGACTAAATGCAAGGTAGAACTGTAATTAAAATTATGCAAAAGGTTCCAAATACAGTGAAGTAGAGGTAGTTTTATAAAATCCCATCCAATTTCTGATATTCTATTCAAAATATATTTTTTGTTCACTCGGCACTCAAGGATCGAGTTTCTACGTTTTCCAGTAGCCACAATCGAGTCATAAATTAGATCTTGACCAAGCGCGCCTGGCCTTTCAGAAATTAAACTAAAAATCTCAAGACTTTGGTTTCTGTTTCAAAAAACTTATTTATATTTTTTAAAAAATTAGTTTGGATAATTTTTTTTGTATTTAATTATTTTTAAAACTGTTCTCAAATATCTTAAAATTATTTTTTTATTTCTCTTATTTTCAAAACACACAACGTTTAATTATTGAAAAACTTAATTAACTTGACTAATTTTTATCATAAACCACTATTATTAAATGCATGCAAACAACACTATTAATTTATTTTTTAAATCTAAAAAAATATTTTTAAATTAACATAACCAAGATTTTAATTTTTTATTTTAAAAAATAATTCTAAAAACTGTATTACAAAAAATTTTTTAAAAATAAAAAATGCCCTTAATAAATACAGTTTTCAGGTTATTGCACTGATCAACACAACATATTAGCCATATGTTTTTAACTTTCAAGAAATGTTTATTGCTGATGGAGCCGCATGTGAAGGCTACATATGCGAATATTATTCAGGCGTTTTGTTTAGTGTTTTTCTCTTGCCTTTATCGTCATGGTTTTCCATCAATGCGGCAAAACTCTACAAAAGCATATAGAAACAAAATTAGATTCTTCTTACAATTAGTTACGATCACTAGCAGTAATTCCAAAGATGCGTATGAAAACATTGACCAAAGACGCATCTCCCAACAGATAACATTGTATAGTTTATTTCAAAGCAAACTTTCAAATTACCACACAGCGCATTACTGGACAGCTCGATGGATGGACAAATATATATAAATATAAATACATACATACGTATAGCTAGAGAGGGTGGGGGGAGTAGCAAACTTAACGAATTTTTGCTAATTATTACATGAACACATGCACATGTAGTAAGCTCTTCGAAGAATTGAAGCACGAGGCAGTTAGTGGGACTGTGAATATACATATACGTGGATCGCTATCGCAGGGTGACTTGGTGACCCAGCGGGATCGTGGTGAGAAATGGACACGTCGCCTTATAAAGAGACAGCTCAAGTATCTTTGCTTAGATTTTCCTGTCAGGTTTATCCTGGTGGCCTCATTCATCATGGCTGAACACGTTTCGAATGATCCCACAATATGTGCAGAGATACAGGTGACACCTGTAAAGAGTGTGTTCACGGACACATGGTTTAGCACTCTCGCCATGCATGATTGTTAAGGTTGAAGGATTCAGCGTTCCAAATAAAACCAAACCAGAAGCAGTGCGAGAGGGTTTATTTGTAGAGAGTGGGTTCGTCATTGTCCTCGTGTTCGATCAATTTCAAATAGAAACAACCTAGCTAGCTAGGGTTCGGTACTCCTGGGGATGTGATTGATCACGTACCTTCATTAAAATTGAGGTTACACAAACTGGGTGTCATTCGTAAATCCATACATATTTGTTTGGCCAAAACTCCTGTCATTGCGGGTACCATATTGTTCTTCTTTTATCCTTCAACCTGCTCAAAGGTTTCTGGGTACATTCTACTGACCTTTTACCTGTCCCGTTTTCATTGGTTAATCGTTTCGGATAATTACAATAATCATGATGACTAATTGAGGCTACCCGGATGAATAAGCGTCATTGTTCTCCTTTTTATTCTCCGTCAAAACACATACTTTTTACGTTTCATGGATATAATCCATGGTCATGGCCCCAAATCAGAGTTATGACGTTGATTTCGTTATTCATTGAACACGTAGGTGAAGACACTCTCTTAATCATTGAAGAATATCTGGTAAAGAAATTATAAAGACGTGACGAACAACTTGTTCTTTATGGTTTTGTCATTTAATAAGATCATAGACAGAAAAAAAATAGAGGAAAAAAAGAGAAATGTCTACAGAGTTGAGTTTTTATTTATATTAATTGATTGATGATAAATTCTTTCAGTGGGATTTGAGTATTCCTTGTGAGAGTAACTTGCATACATCGCGGAAATACGCTACGCTTGGTCTGCTCAAGATCTGTTTGCATGTATCCCAAAATAATTAAGAAACATATTCTTAAGATATTAACCAACAAATAATTCATTTATATTATACTACAATGAGTTTTTTAATTGCAACTATTGAATTTTATCAATATTTAAATATTATTAATGTATATTTTTCTCCAGAAATTCATAACAATCTTGATCACGATTAAAATACTCATTACATATATAAGTTATTCCTTTAAAAAATTTGAGCTTTTACAGCCATTTGACTTGTTATTGTGTTATATAAAATACTCATTAAGTGAGTAGCCTTACGCTTTTTCTAATTCTATTTATAAAATAGATAAAGAAAAAATTTTTAATTTCATTTATAAGTCACACCTATAAAATTTTATTATAGTTTTTTTTAATCTTCGTTGAATGTTAGTGAAAAAAATATATTATTAATATATATATATATATATATATATTAAAAGAAGTGAAAAAAAATTTATGTAATTTTTAAATAAAATTAATAAGTCTTAAAATTTTTTTAACTCCAATAAAACACGAATAATAACTTATAAATAGAGTTATCGCCCCACATCAAAATCCAAATACACAAATAGTGATGAAAATGATGAGGACAATGACAAGAAGGGAATGTGACAGGCAGAACTGTGATTGCAATTTAACGTATATATTGTGGTCCTTAATTCAACGATCATTTATAAAATATTTTTTATTAAATTTTATCTCTTAATAAAATAATTATTTATTTTTAAATTAATTCTATCTTTTTCACACTTATTCCTGTTAAACAGTACTCTACAATAAATATAAGTATAAAGATTAAAAATATCTTACATTTTTAAATATCTAACTCTTCAAAAAATACTTTATATTTTTAAATAGAGGAAGTAAGTATTTATATAAATAAATAGACTGAGAGACTGTTATAGAAATTAGGAAACACAGTTTTTTTATACAAAGGAAATACAATTGGATAATTCCAATAGTATAGGCCATAGGGTCAAATTATAAAAAAAATGAGAAATTAAGCAAATCAAGGAACCCTAAATTCAAATGCATTTAATTATCATGAGAAACCAAATGATATTGAATAAGAGTAAAATACTTTAACCATCCTTCTATTTTTTAAAAAAAATACCATTTAGTCCAATTTGTTAAATTCATTATGAATATTCTGAAATATTCTAAAAACTTATTTCTAAATTTAAATTTATATTACAAAATTTATTTACTAATTTACCCCTAACCTTAATAAAAATTATATTATTTTGAAAATTAAAACATGTTTAAAATTTTAAAGTTTAAATTATATATATAACCTCAAACTTATAGTATCATTCTATGTTATGTAATAAATAAAAACGTGTGTATGAATATGTTTTTAGCAATTTTAAAAAAATCAACAAACAAGATTTAATAAATTTAATAAAAACTAAAATTAACAAATTTTATAAATGATAAAAATTAAAAACCTTATAATGCAATAAAAAATTGAAAATGCATTTATTATATTTTTTTAGCTGCACACAAAAAATATTTTTTTTGAAAAATATAGATTTTTAGATAATTATTACGTTAAATTGAAGAGGAGAATTTTTGTCAAATTAAAAGTCTAACAAACAAACTTCATGATCAACTAGTGGTTTGTTCGTTAGGAACAACAAATTAATAGGTGTTCCAGAGACACTGAGTCTTAGCTAATGATAAAGAGTTCTCGACCTTCCTTACCACAATTTACCTTAATGTAAAAAACTTGATAGAATAAGTGTTTGATTAATGTTAAAAGATTATAAAGCATAAAGGATTGCATGTCTAAAATAAAAATAAAAGCTATAAGTAGAAACTATATGATGAATCTAAGAGCTATAAGTGCAAAGTGTAAAATTTTGGAGCAATCTTAGCGTCCTCTTTCATTGGTTTGATTCTCTATTTATAATAACAGAACTACAGTGTTTACTCCTTGAAATTTGGAACGTACTCACAAAATATCAAGCTTTGGCTGCGCACAACCTACTTCAGAGCATATTTTATCATTTAACTGTTAGCCAATGTCTTTGAGATATTCGAGACTAATGATCATGTCTTTGTGAGATTTGTGGCTGTTTGAAATTGTAGTTTTATGTACCAACAATTTAAAGAGTGAGTCCGCAACTAACGGAATTTCGACATATTTATCTAGCGAGGCTTCTCTTAAAATTTGGATTGGGCCCTTTGTTTAGTTTGCTAATTGAGCCCAACTATTCAGTTACTTAGTTCATACAAGGCCATGGCCTTTATCAGGTGACATTTTAAGCTTAGTCCAAACCCAATTAAGTAGATAAAAATAAAACTTCAAATATACAAGAAAATTTTATATGATGTATATTTTAATCTTAAGAAAGGTTTATATGAGGTTTTAAAATAGATAAGACGTCTGTGCAACTAAAATATAATAAAAGGGTGGTTAGTATATTTTACTCAATTTTGCTTTTAGTTTCTATAAATTTTTTCAGTAGTTATAATATCTTAAAACTAAAAACAAAATTTAATAAAACTATAAAAAAAAATGATAATTGTGTTTCTCCTGTTTCATAATGCCACGACAAAATGTAAAACCAGACAAACAAATTGAGAATGTGTATCCCATTGGCGACAAGCCAAAACGTAAAACGTGGAGCTCGATTTTTCTCTCTGTTGTTTGTAAAATTGTAACTGAAATTAATAGCCAAGAAAATGTTTCAATTTCAATTTTATAAAAAGTTGATCCAGAAAATAATTTATTAAGAAATTCTATTTTGTAAGATGCGCGTGGCCGCGCGAAAGGGTGTTGAGGAAAAATCAGGGTAAAGGAGGAAAGTAAGAGGCGATGAGGTGGGATCTCTGCTTCTTTTCTCTTCATTTTTCTCTATTTTTTTTATCTTTATCATTTATTAATTATATCATTTAAAAAAATTATTTAATAAAAAAATTTAAATGATAGAGATGAAAAAAAAAAATAAAATAAAAAGGCCTCCGGTCCTGATATAAATCCGTGAGGGAGGATGCCTCTGGAAATGGGCCACAAACTATTGACAGGTGTCAGTCCAGCTGGCCTCATGATTGCAATCTACATTCCCACTGGTCAACGTATATTTTAAAAGGTGATCCTGAGATCTTGAGAAACGACCAGGTTCTCATCGGCGCATAAAACAAGAATTTAGTGGGTCCCACGCTCAAGAAACTTGGACCGCGCCACCAGGTCCAGCATCCCAACCCCACGTGGCCAAGCCGGAGGTTCGGATGTCTTGCGAAGTTCGACATTCCGCTCCTTAGCTGGATGCCACCGCACCTTCGATTCCGTCAACCCACTAGACTGTCCCTTATCCCTATGGAATTTTGAAACAAGTCATCCAATTCGTACCATACCTTTGCCGCCTTTATTTAAAAATATAAAATATTTTTAATTAATTTTTTATTTTTAATAAAATAATTATTTATTTTTAAATTAATTTTATTTTTATATTTATTTTAATTGAATACCCTATAATAAATATAAGGTCATTCATTAATAAAAAATTTTTAAAAAAATAATAATTACATCTTAAAAAATTAAAAATAAATGCTTTACATTTTTCGACACAATTTCTTTAAAAAATCTTAAAATTTTTAAATGTAATGAATATTTTTTATTTTTTTTAGCTAGAGTATAATTTCTACTTATTCTCTCCTGCTTTTAATATAAATAAAGTTAACTATATTCATCTAATAAAACTAGGTACACCTTAAGGAGGGCCGTGGCCTCTCCAATTTGTCCACCCCTTAGTGTATAATAGGGGTTTGGGCAAAGAGGAAGCCAAAAAATATCAATCAATAAAGGCATAATTTATATTTAAAATAAATTTTAATATTTTTATAAAATAAATAATTTTAAATTTCTATTAAATTATATAAATGGGATAAGTTAATAAAATTAAATATTAAAAAAATGCATGAAACACAACATTATAATAACATAAAATACTCTCTATATAAACATTTTTTATATCCATTAAATCATGTTTTTTATTTTATTAAATATAATAGATATATCTCTTTTATATGGTAGATACTTTTTTGCAATAAAAATTTTCATAAACAATTTTTTTAAAAATTTTTGCTTTTTCATTTTAAAACTATTGCCATTCAAGTTTATAACACAAACATGTAAATGATTTTAAACAATGAGATAAGTAAACTTTTATAAAGACAAAAGTGAATTTTTTTCAAATGAGGGGGCAACTAAAATTATTTAAAATAATTATTTTTTTTTTTTGTTAATGGGGACAATTGCCCGATCTATCATAAACGTAGGTCTGTCACTGGGTTTTGGCTCTTGATCCCATTTTTTTTAATAACCAAATCTCTCAAAACTCACTGACATGGCCAATGATGACAGATCACCTCCAACACATATTATTGCATAGTATAATACTGCTTTAATATATTAAATATCATTAAAATCAACTTTTTATATTATTATCCACTATTCATTTTTTACCAGATATATTAACTATTCGTTTTGATGGAAATAAAACAGCAAAAAGTTAATTTATTTTTTATTATACATCTAGGTTCTTTTACTCAATTTGAAAATAAAAAATAAATTATTATTTTTCAAAAAATATAGAGTATGTTACATGTATAATTTCATCGAAATATAAAAAATATGTTAAAAATGTTACATGTCCTTATTTGTTCAACTTGATCTTAAATGTTTTGACGGAACATATTCAAGGGGAAATTTCGAAATGTATGCTCTTCGCGGATGATATAGTTCTTATATTAGAGACAAGAAAAGAGGTTAATTGCAAACTTGAATTATGGAGGAGGACATTGAAGTCGAAAGGTTTTCGTCTGAGTAGAAATAAGACGGAATATTTATATTGTAAATTTGATAAAGGACTATTCGACAATAATTTAAAAGTAAAATTGGGAGATCAAATTATACCTCAAGTGAAAAAGTTTAGATATTTGGGAGCCATTATTCAAAATGATGACGAAATTAGTGTAGATATTTCATATAGAATTCAAGTTGGGTGGTTTAATTGGAGAAAAGCTAAAGGAGTTATTTGCGACCGTAAGGTGCCTAATAAACTTAAAAGAAAGTTTTATCGCACTGCTATCAGACCGGTAATGTTATATAGTAGTGAATGCTGGGCTCTAACGAGACAGCAAGAGTATAAAGTTGGAGTAGCAGAGATGAGAATGTTACGATGAATGTGCGGATATACACGTAAAGATAAAATTAAAAATGAGTATTTACGCGAAAAAGTGAGAGTGGCACCTATTGAGAAAAAAATGATAGAAAATTGGTTGAGATGGTTTGGGCATGTATAAAGAAGACCAAGGGAGGCACCAGTGAGAAGAGTGAAACATATAACTTTGAGTCCGATTAAGAGAGGTAGAGGAAAGCCTAAGAGAACAATCTTGGAAGTTATTGAACACGATCTCTCAATTAATAATATTTCTAAAAACTTGATAAATGATAGAGCATAATGGCGTCTTACAATCCATATAGCTGACCCCACCTAGTGAGATAAAAGTTTGTTGTTGTTTGTTGTTTGTTATTTATTCTTCATATTTATTTTAAAAAATAACATAATAAATAAATTATTTATCTTTAATTTTTGTATTACTTAAAAATATCATCAAATTATAATGTATTATTATCTTATAAAATCACTTGTTTTACATAATAAAAAAAACTCTATATATATTTATTAATTTTTTAATAATGGGCCCCCCACTATCAACTTCCTGGTTCCGCCCCTGATCTTCATACTTATTAAAAAAATAGTTATATTTAAAATTATTTCTAAAGTATATTTTTATTATATAATTAATAATTATAATAAATTGTTATCCATGAAATCCGACGAGTAAATAACAATAAAAAATAAGTGTAAAATTGGGGAAAAAATTGATTAATTTAACTTCGTCTCATGTTAAAGATTAAAAAATTAAATTTAAGCTTCCATTAAGAATTTAAGGAGTTATTGTGTTTTTTTATTTTATATTCCCTTCATTTTATTTTGAGGAAATTAGCTCAATAGCCTCAAAAAATACAGCTCCTATAAATTATGGATGAGATTTTTGAATATTCTGTAATATGGCTCATCCATAAAATTAATTAGATATATTTTATTTTTTTGTGCTCAGATTAAATTTATTATTAAAAATAATATATCTATTGTAACTAATCCTTAACTGACAGAATCTTTTTTTTTCCTCTGAATATAAAACTCTCGATGCCTTTCTTTATCGTAGAGCTTTTTTTCTCTCTCCCTCTCTATTTTTTGAAGAATAGTATGAAGAGTACGTTAGACATTGAAGAGGAATCTTCATTTCTAAAAGCAGAAGATTAGGTTGAAATTTATTATTTATCATTAAATTTTCACCATCTTCACATCTCTTAATAACATTAATTTTTTTGCGAACTGTGTTTGATTTATTTTAAGCAAATGATTATATATTTTTTGTGTTACTGATCTGCGATATTGCATCATTGATATACATATGTATATCAATGTTAAACAAATTTATGTCTGATTGTCTAATTATGTTAATTTGTGATAGTATATTAATGATATACAACAGTATATCAATGATATAATATCATGAATCAGTAATACAAAAAACACATAATCATTTGCCTAAAATGAATTAAACACAGTTCACAAAAAAATTTAAAATCTTAGTTTATCATGGAGAGTTAAATGTCTAAACTAATAAAATAAAAAATCCATGAATCTGTAACTCTATTTCCCCATTGACGTGCTCCATTCCATCGAGTATCATCGATGTATCTCACCTCGTATTTGTTTCTTGCAATTGTAACTGTGGCTCACTCACATTGCTATACTATCTCGCATTCGTCTCTCTCACGTTCAGTTCCGTCTTCTCTCTTACATTCATATCTAAAAAAGGCCATTTTACATAGAGCCGGTAATTCGAACAGGCCAGGCTTATTCAGATCGGGTTTAAAGTATCTTGTCCCTTTTAAAAAACCCATATAGCCAAGCCTGGCTTTAACATCTTCAGGTTTCGAGCTTATTCGGGTTGGCTTGAATACCGAATCTTTTTAAAAGTATTTTTTTTGAACCAATTTTAATTTTTAAATAACTCTATTAAGCATAAAATATTATATTAATTTTAAAAGAATAAAATATAAATAACTTATCAACTTTGTACTTAAGTAGCTTTGTTATTATTTTGTTATATTATGTATAATTTATTCATAAATATTTTATTTACTTGTAAATTAATGTCTTAGTTGTTTAAATATTGTTTTTATCATAGTCATATATAAATATTTTATATATTTTAATTAAATTATATTATTTTAATTATGATTAAGTTGATCTCAATTCATTCACAATTAGACTAGTAACTTAAAATTATTATCCTAATTAGTTCAAAATTTTTAATAACTCTTAGGTAAATTATACTTTTTATTTTTATGAATATAAAAAAAATTACAATCATTATATTATATAAAAATTATTTAATTATGAGTAAAATATTATTTTTTTAAATTATTTTTTAACTTTTTATATTGTTTAACTCTTACATATAAGGGATTCTTACTCTAATTTACTCTTAATTTTTAATCAAATTTAGTATGGATAATAAACAAGTAATTATTTCAAAATATTATTTTACTTATTATGTTTATCTAATAATAGAGTTAGGAATTCATACATGCCTAAATTTTATTTTTAAAATTATTTTTAATTTTATTTTTAATTTAAAATTAATTATCTTAATTTATAAAAATATAAAATTATTTTTTTATATGCAAATGATTTATAGGACTCATTTTTTTTAAAAAAATTGGGTCTTAAAATATTAAAAATAAATATTAAAATATATTTTAAATATTATTTTGAGATATTTTATCAATTAAAAATAATAAAAATATGAAAAATAATTATTTTAATTTTTTTTAAAAATAACTACATTAAAACACTTATGTATATAGTATTTTGGTCCAAAATGATATAAAACTTAAAAAATTAATTAATATTTATCATATTTTATATATTTTTTTAAATTTAATTTTTTTATTCGGGTATTCGGGCCAAACTCAAACCCAATCAGACTTGGCTTGAATTTCATCGAGCCTATTCAAACAGCCCGAATAGGCCAAAACAATAAAGAATTAATATTTTGTTGGGGCTTGACTTTAAATTTTTCTAGCTGGTTTGGGTTGGCCCATCGAATTTGACCGAAATTATTGACTCTAATTTTAGACCATATATATTGCATTTATTGCATTTAGTTTTAGACATTTTTTGTGTTTTAAATCTTCTGATACTTGCAAAAAATAGATTTTAAAAAGATATTTTTGTAAGTTAATTATAAACTAAATATTAAAAAAGTCATTTTTAAAATTTAAGAAATAAATAGCTATTTCTTTTACTTAATCTTATGATGTGGATTATATGTGCAAAAGCTCTTTTTATTTTGAAGTCCCATGACGCATGCCATCCATGGATATTGAAGAAGATGGAAGTCAAATAAAAATTTTAGGATAAAATATATAAGACCTTTCTAAATTTTGATACAATTATATATGACCATCCTCACTTTTTAATATTTAAAATTAAGTTCCCTAACTTTTAATTTTATTTTTCAAAATCCCTTACCATTAATTAATTGTTATTTATTAATATAATCATTGTCATCTTATATTAATGCAATACATATAGCATGTGACATAAAAAAATATTATTTTTTAACACAATTTAAGAAGGGGTAAAATTATAATTTCTTTTATTAACACACATCACCGTGCTCTCATTTTTTTTAAATAAGTGACATTGTTCTCATTATTTAAAGGTAATATAATGGGAAGTTATACCTGGGTATAAAAGAATTTATTACTAAGAGATCTCATAAAATTCATAAAATACTCGCAAATCATAAATCTTACATATTTATAACTTTACTAGGGACATTTATAACTTGTAAAGAAAAATGACAAGTGATAATAGCAAGTTATAAATGCTTGTTGCTTAATTATAAATACCTTTAGTTAAGTTGTAAATGTACAAGATTTAAGACTTTGGAGTATTGTGAATTTTATGGAACATCTTGGTAATAAATTCTCTTGCATGGAACATAAGTATAATTTTTTTAATAATCCCTCCGTCCTAAATTATAAGACATTTTTAGATAAAATTTTAAATACAAATAAAACTCATTAAATACACTTTATAAACTTACTTTTTCAAGATAAAAATATAAACTTTTAAAAATGACATTCATTTAATAATCTATTGATAAATGAATATTAAAGAGAGAGAATATATATAAAGAATAATATTAAAAAAATGTCATTAATAAAATTTTATTTTTATCAAAGTGTCTTATATTTTGAGACGCTGAATCTTCCTTAAAAATGTCTTACAATTTGAGACAGAGGGAGTACAATTTAAGAAAAAAATATAATTTTTATTATTCTTTATCAGTTAAATTAGCATCTTATGCCAAACAAATGAAAAAAAATATCAGCATTCCCTCCCTCCGTCTCAAAGCGCACAGAGAAGCTCTATAGATCAGCTTAATTTGAGACAAGCGTTTATCGCAGAGGCTCTTTTTAACCGTTTTTTATTCTAGCAAGATTCTTAATCTTGCAATAACGTCTCAATTGAGATTAGTGCCACCCAAACCTCAGTATCCAAACATGCTCCAAGTAATGGAAGTATCACGTGCCATAGCCAACGTCAAACCAAAGTCGAAAATCAAATCAAAGTCAATTCTATATACTGTAAATTAAACTGCTGCCTATAAATGGTCACATATATTTCTTTAGTCGATCTTGGTTGCGTCGCTCCTGAATCCTTCTCGATTATTTTTGTTTATCATCCACGATATTAACTATGCTGCTCTTATCCGAAAAGAGCTCAATCATATCGGCTAACTAGAAACGTTTTATATACTTTTGTGAAATTTGAAAATTATAGCTTCATTTATATATTTTAATAAAATTTTCAAATAAGATAATATATAAATATATAGTATTAAATTTATAAAGAATCATTTAATTGACAAGCAGTGATAATACAGTAAAAGAGATATTTAGATAAATCGGGTGCACAATATCATTTGTAGTCTGTCTGATAAAAATATGACATTTAAATGATATTAAATATAAATTGATTTTGATCTTAGTGATAGTTGAGAGAGAAAAGAAAATAAATTAAATGTGTATTTTGTTATAAAAATAAAATTAATTTGAAAAATGTCACACACGGTTTTATTTAAATTACTTGAAACATTTTAATTGGACAAACCATAAATAACATTATACATCTAATCTATCTAAGTATTTTTCAGTAAGTAATACACATTCGTTTTGGACTCTGTCCAATTTTTTATATTTTATTTTAATTCCAATTAATACCAAACTTTTTTAAATTTTATAATTTTGGGGTCATTAGCTATCATTAATATTTTTAGATAGTATTAAAATTTCATTTTCCCATATATGTGTGCGCGCGCGCACGGGTAAAGCAATATAATGTTATCATAAGAGAAATAATAACTTTCTTCAAACGGGAAATATTACTGGAAGGTTTTATGCATTTATATATTTTTTTATGTTTTTGCCTTCATAAAGAAACTGTAATTCCTCTGGAGAAGGATGAAACATTTACAATGCAGGTAACAATGGTTAAAAAAGTAATACATATATATATATATATATATATTATTTCAAAGAATAAATAAACATATTATTATTATGAAACATAAATTTTAAAAAATAAATCATTTTTAAACACAACGAGTAAGCTTGTTGATAACAAAAAAACATCTCCTAGCTTAATTTCTACATAATGTGTATGTATTTGCCAAAAAGTATATACAAAGAACTGAAATTTGAACATTCACTGACTAGATTTGGATATGAAGACTTGCATAAATTCACTTACTCAATGAATGTAATGTGTCACATGATAACATCTTAATTTAATCGAATGGCTATATGAGATTTTATTATATAATACTCAACAAGTATCAAATTTTAAATTTTTGGGGACAACATAAGCAAGGAATGTTTTGATCATAATGATTGTTTAATTTTTTTTAGAGAGAAATATATCATGATAATTATGAAATTTTGATAAAATTCGATAACTATACTTAAGGCACTCATTTAGTGAGCAGTCTAGTACTTATCAAATCCAGATCTCCCAATCATTTGTTTAAGTGACAATAACTTAGTTTCTTCATATATATATATATATATATATATATTTTTTTTATATGCTTAATTTGTCCTTAAATGTAATAGTTGTTAAGATATTTTTGAGTAATTAGATAGTTTTTGCATTTTCTTTAAAAAAAAGAAAGAGATATTAATTGTGTGTTTTACTCACCACCGCCATAATACTAATTGACATTATTATGGACAAAATTAAAAAATTGTTGTCACTTAATATGATTTTAACTAAATAACAAATTTTTACTAATATGTAAGATTCCATTACAAACACCTTATATTTATGTATGGATAGATGGAGTATACTATTTAAACTAAATGAGTTGATAGAATAAAGCATGTTGTTTATGGTCAATTAATAATAAGATTTCATATTTTTGGACAAGGAGATTTGATAGAGTTTTTAATGGATTGTGAAAAATTGAGTATTAAGGGGGGAAAAATAAATAAATTACTTGTTTTTCACCTAAGAAGACAAAGTTCGTTGCTTGAAGGTTGAAGCATTAATTTCTGGTTTGGTGCCCTTAATTTAAAGGTGAAGCATTAATTTCGCCGAACATCACAATCTGTATTCAAGTTCATTGCTCAGCTCATCATTGATAAGGAAGAAGATCTGGTCTGCGATCTCATCATCATCCTGAATCCAGTATGGGAAGCAGGGAACAAAGCAATGCATCAAGATTTTAGAACTTTGCCAAAAGTTCTCATCAGGAATTTCGACATGCAAGGAAATTTTCTAAAGATATTTGCAGCTAGGGGAACGGAGAAACTACCTCTTTGGGGTTCAGCTCCGGGAATCCAAGCCCCAAATTCTGAGTTAGTTGATTCTGAAATCTCTTGTGGATGGCTTCTCATTTTTCGGAAGATCGAAACCACAGATCTTGTGATTATCTGGATCTGAATTTGCTTCTACAACACTTCCATGGTGAACTTTGAAAGGAAAAAGGAGAAACAACTCAAGATTCCATCCTTCGATAACGAATGCCTCAAATCTGCTGCGTTTTGGTTGAAAAAAGTGGAACGAAACGGTATTTTTTTTTTTTTAATACAAGGCTACAAAAAATAATGCAAGATTAGGCCAAGTCAGGATGTATAAGAGTGTGACATTTTAGCAAAGGGTCATGAAAAATCAAGATGTTATTGTTGTTCGACACTTGATGAACAAACAAATCCGCACACTCGTTGTTTTTTCTAAACACATGGTTGAAGTTGATAATTCAATCCTTCATAATGAGGCCTCTAATTTTCTTTATAATTTCATTGCAGGGATGGTCTGAGTTGTGGTAATACTGAATAAACAACAAAGCTTTAAGGGAGTCAGAGTAAATATTGACATAAGTAAATTTGTACCTTGATAAGGAGAAATACTTTCAAGGATGGCCAAGAGTTCAATAGCAGTACTGGAATGATAATTAAGGTATTTGGTAAAGCCTTTTCTCCAATTACTTTGGTCATCAAGGATAAGGCCATTATAAATTGCAGTTCCATTGATGTAAATAAAGCTATCAGCATCCAACCTTAGCCAATTAAGTTTGGGTGAAATCTATCTAATAAGAGATCTGTAACGATCTAAATGTACATTTTCGAGTTGAGCTATAGAAGATGATGTCTTTATCAAAAATATGTTCTTCAAAATATATATAAAAGCAGCGATCTTTTTAAATGATCCAATATATATGAGTAAAGAGTTTTTTTCCAAAAAGTTCTTCTGACATTCAAGCGTCTAATATTATTCTTTACATTTTAAAATATTCAATCCTACAAGAAAGAAAAAAATATTGAGTTTATAGGACTCTACTGATTTCAGCCATACTTGCTTTGGTTTGGTGCAATAATCAGTGAGAAAATCTCCATTCATGGCCAAGATGCAAAAACCCGTTGCTCAAATGAGGATCATGGTTGTGTGATTGTGGAAGATATCTCGCGAATCCCATCAACTTTTGCAAAATTCAAAACTAAAAGGAAACTCTTACACACGTAGTCTCCTTATAACCGCCCAACACTCTTAATTTCCTGTATACAACTGTACTGACTTTATCTTTTTATTATTAATATGTTTTTTATCTTTTATTCCGAAAAAAAAATTAATGAGGCAAAGTAAATGATCACTCCCTCTATTTCTATTTATAAATCGCTTTCGTCATATTTTATTAAAATAAAAAAAATTTAAATCTCATTAAATTTATCTTAAAATTTAATAAATTTTTACCTTTATTCTTAATAAACATTCTTAAAATTCATTATTAATATTTTTATTTAAATTATTTAATAAGAGTAAAAATATAAAGAAAAATATTAATAATTAGCAAGTGTCTTATAAATATAATTAATTTTTTTATTTTATAAATAAAATTAGAGGACTATAGCTAGAAGGTCGTTGGAAGAAAAAAAAGAGATTAATATACTGTAAATCGGATTGAGAGAGTAAGAACCGACGGCCAATTTCAACGCAATCCGAGTTTTTTTAAACGCAATCCGAGTTTTTTTAAACGCAATTCGAGTTTGATTTCATTTTCTTGAAGGACGCACTTGTGGTCTGATAAGAAATCTTGAGAAAAGTATGATTGTATAGAAAATCTGCATCTCATCTTTCAATCAAATATTCCATATTTACCCTCTTTCGAACCATAATATAATTTATTTTTTTAGAAATTTTACTTGGTTAGAATATATATATTTTTAATTATACTATTACTTTACTGAATAATTAATGAGTGTATTTTAAATAAGCTAAACATTATATTTATTACAGTCAAAAATACACTCAAAAAAATGTGATAATTCTTAGAAAATCAATATTTTAAATAATACTTCTTGAGAAATATAAGTTAATTAACAATGACTTGTATTATGATTCGGATAGAGTATAAAAGAAGAGTAAAAAATAAATAAATGATAAACATAATCAACTTTTCACACAATTATGTATATTTGACAAACCCTTTTTTTATAAAAAAAATTGGATCTTGTAAAACATGATAGTCCATTATAATATGATAAATTAATATTTGAATCCCTGCTTGATGAAGGATCCCATATTTAACATCTGGCCATATTTCAAATAAAATTACCTTTAGTACAAAACAAAATTCAAAAGATTTTTTATTTTTAATATGCAAAAATTTAAAATGATTAATATTTTTTCAATTTTACTTGTATTTTTTAATATTGTTTGAATTTTTAAAAAATAATTTATTATGTCTTTTAATTGAGAAGAAGGAAAAAATTTAGAAGTTAACATTTTTTAAAATAATTTTAAGAATAATCTGGTTAATATTGTAATTATTAATTTATTTTTTCCTTAAATATATTATATATGTATATATATTTATTTAACTATTTATTGTTATGAGAAGGAAAAGATTCTGAAACATAATGTCTGATTTTAATTTATACTGCAACAAAAAGAAATAAAAGGCCTGAATCTTTCATGGCGTCGTCATCAGTATCACAACGTATGGTGTGGGGGCCATCTAATTTTTTTTAAGTTCTAAGTTTATATCAGAATTTTATTTTGAGGATCCCTTGAGTTTAGAGTAGTCAATTTCCTTTTAAGCTTAAAAATAATTAAGGCTGGACTGTTACTTTAGGATAAAAATGATAATTTAAATTTAAAAAAGTTAATTTTTTAAAAGCTGAAAATAAAATGGCTAACCCTTTAGAATTAGAGTCCACCTTTTTAAGCCCTTGTACTGACCTTTATTTAAAATTTTATCTGAAAAATAAAAGACTAATTATTTAAATAAAAGAAATGAAAATCATAGGCTCATTCCTCCTTTCCTCGTTTATTCATAAAAATTTAGCTCATGATGCTATCAAAGTTTCATTTTTATTAATGTTGATTTTGATGTTGTCATTTGATATTAAACTTGAATGTTTAAGCTAAGTTTTACACATTTGTTTTGGTATAAATTGATTAAAATTTATTTTTCCTAAACTTAATTTTATGTGTAATGACTTTTTTAAAATTATAAATATATTTAAAAAATTTTTAAATTAGAAAAAAAAATGAGGTCAAGACTTGCAAGCACTTCGCCTTCAAAGTTAGAGTCAAGCCTTATAAAATAAAACCTTGAAATACAATCAACCTTATCAAGCCTATTGAGCTCCTCAAACTAACCTATTTAGATCTTAACCTTTCAATGGTCGGTCCCTTTTGAGCTAACCCATGCTGATTGATAGTTTTACCTATGTTGAGATTTCATTAGATAACTAAATTTACTCAACCAACCAACATTGCCAAGTACATGTAGGGGTGTTCATAGGATAGGATAGGACTGAGACACTCTTGTCCTGAAAAATAATCGAGACTTACATATTGTCTTGTATCTTATCTAGTCTCAAAAGCCTTCCTATCTTAATAAAAATCAAGACGAGATCGAGGTGTTTCGATAATCACTTTTACTTGATTTGGCCATCCTTACTTGTATTTTCAAGTGACTATGTAATCAGAGTCTATTATAAACCCATATTATAATAAGCACCAATAATCAAGCCCAAGTTAAACATAGACTTGAAAAATAAACTCATTACATTACTTAAATGGTAGTAATTCAGATTTTCTTTTTTAATTTCACAAATCAATATCAACAATTATAAAAATACATTTCGCAACTTGTTTAGCTAGGTTGAGTATTACAGAGTAATGCAAAATTAAACAAAGTAAAAATAAGCAAAAAAAATAAATAAATAAACAATGAAAACAACATACTAATTAACATATATATATATATATATATATATATCTTGAATCTCATCCCGTCCCAGCTTCCTCTCTATCTCATCTGGTAAATATCTCATTCTAATTTTTTTTAGATTGGGACAAACCCATTTTAACATAACCGGGATAAGTATAGGCCTGGGTGGATACATGGTGAATACTACCATGTACATGTACCGTCTTTCTGCACAGGCAACTAGTTCCCAAATTCTCCCCTTCGTATATAGAAAAACCATAACTGCGTCTTTAATCTTTATCCGTCTCGCCCGCCGATTGATCCTATCGACTCACGTCTACGTCTGACGTCCCTCCCTTCTTCTATATAACTAGCTCTTCCCCTTCCCTTCTCTCCATCATTCTCCACTCTCACACTCACAACATTCCCTGCATTTCTCTCTCTCTCTCTCATCACTTTCTCACACAATGGATGCATTTCTTGCCTGCGTCCTGTTCTTTCTCATACCATTGTTCTCTTCTGTCTTCGTGCTTTTAAAAAAACAATACCGAAAGCCCCCCACAAGGCCACAGCTTCCTCCTGGTTCCATGGGATGGCCCCGTATAGGAGAGACTCTTCAACTCTACTCTCAGAACCCGAACGTCTTCTTCGCCGCCAAACAGAAAAGGTTTGTCGTTGGCCGGCATTAATTGATTCTTTTGTCTCCCTCCCTCCCTCCTCATTTAATGGCTCTTTATGCGATGATTGAATTCCAGGTACGGTGAAATATTCAAGACCAATATTCTGGGTTGTCCCTCGGTGATGCTGGCTGGCCCCGAGGCTGCGCACTTTGTGCTCGTGACTCACGCTGACTTGTTTAAGCCCACCTATCCTAAGAGCAAGGAACGTCTGATTGGCCCGTCTGCTCTGTTTTTCCACCAAGGTCAGTACCATATGAGTCTGAGGAAGCTCGTTCAGGATTCGCTCTCCCTCGAATCACTTCGCAAATTGGTGCCTCATATTGAATCCTTGGCTGTTTCTGCCATCAATTCTTGGGCTGACGCGCCCCTCGTTAACACATTTAGTGAAATGAAAAGGGTGGGTTCTTCGATCCCTACCTTTGTATATAGTATATACCAATCATTGGAACGATTATTATATTGTTCATATTCCAACCTTTGTTTGTTACGTAAGCTTTTTCTGTCGTTTCTTCACAGTACACCCACATACACTGCAAGTATGTGATATATAAATTAACAAGGGCCAATAATGATCAAGTGGTTACCCCTGGCTCGAATGCTTGCAGTTTTCTTTCGAGGTGGGTATCCTTCTAGTCTTTGGCCATTTGGAGCCCAGGCTTAAAGAGGAACTCAAGAAAAACTACTGTATAGTAGACAGAGGCTACAATTCCTTTCCCACTAGCATTCCAGGAACCTCATTCAAAAAGGCACTGTTGGTAAGAATTTTCTGGTTTAATTCAAAAGCTCCTTTGACTTTATACTAAATACTGTATGTGTAATATGCCGTTGGAATGTTCCTCTTTCATTGAACCCTGAATGGATGGATGTATAGGCAAGAAAGAGGCTTGGCGAGATTATCAGAGATATAATTAGTGAGCGCAAGGAGAAGAAATTGCCTGAAAAAGATCTCATGGGATGTCTGTTGAGCTGGAAAAATGAGAATGGAGAAGTCTTGAGCGACGAGGAAATCTCAGATAACATTATTGGAGTGCTGTTTGCTGCTCAAGACACTACAGCTAGTGTCATGACATGGATAATAAAATACCTGCACGATGAACCCAAACTTCTGGAGGCTGTAATGGTATGATCATTAGGTTATATCGATTTGAATTAATGATGATGTTTTAATTTGTCGATAATGCTATAACTAGAGCTCGATCTGCAGGAGGAGCAGAAGGCTATTCGCGGGTCAAATAATGAAGGTAACCTACCACTGAGTTGGAATCAGACTAGAAGCATGCAAGTTACCAACAAGGTACGCAGTTAATTCTGTCTTATACTGTCTCTAAGCTAATTAATATTAGCTTTTCAGTATCTGTATGCTGCTTGATTAAAAAAAAAAAAATTATGTGTATGTTGCAACGTACAAATGCGCATAATAACTAAATAAATAACTGTGGACATGCTCAGGTTGTATTAGAGAGCTTGAGAATGGCAAGCATTATATCATTCGCTTTCAGAGAAGCAGTGGCTGATGTAGATTACAAGGGTAAGGGAAGTCCCACATCCTATAAAATCAAGTATGGGGATGGAGTGGGTCTAAAAGCAAAAACGAAAAAAATTCAACTACCCTGGTCCGTACTGAAAAATCTTACCATATCTAATGGAATGACTGACATGACTATTTACAGGGTTCCTAATACCAAAAGGGTGGAAAGTTTTGCCTCTGTTCAGAAACATTCATCATAATCCAGATTATTTTCCCGATCCTCATAAATTTAACCCTTTTAGGTTTGAGGTATGGATGCATGTCTCGACAGTCTACTTTCCTGAGTATGATATGTGTATTTCAACATTTAAACACGGCTGAATACATTTATCTGTAAAGCGTATTTTGTTGTTGTCTGTTCATTTAGGTGGCACCAAAACCCAATACTTTCATGCCATTTGGCAGTGGAGAACATGCCTGCCCTGGTAATCAGCTTGCCAAGCTGGAGTCGCTGATCATGGTCCACCATTTGGTCACTAAGTTTAGGTATTGCAACTAGAAAAGGATATGAAGTGAAAAATGGGGAAAAGAAAGTAGCATATGTATACGGATAAAAAATTTGAAAACCAGAGTTGAACTCAAAGGTTAACCAAGCACGTGAAAGAATGAAAATGATGAACCAAGTGTTGGTTCAGTAAAGAAAGAGTAGCTAGATGCTAGGTCAGAGGAGAAAAGATAGTGGATATTACTGCCTCAGGTCGCATTTACAAGGCAGGCTTTAAAAAATTTATTCAGTTCCATTTATACAACTTTTTAAATAATATTTAAAAGTATTTTAAAATTACTCTTCACAAGATAAAAATGTAATATGATATTTTTTTTGATTTATTATATAAAGATATATTTAAAATTTAAAATTTAATTTTTTTTTATTTTTTACATTGATATTAATAAAATTGATAAAAATAATTTATAAAAAGGGTTGAAAGAATATGTATTAATACTTATGATTATTACTGATAGTAACTTTTTTGTACGACTGTGATATAGGTGGGAAGTGAAAGGATCGCAACGTGGGATTCAGTATGGCCCATTTCCAGTTCCTGTGGATGGATTACCAGCCAGATTTTGGAGAGAATCTACCAGCTAGAAAGCAGCACGCAAGCACGTCTCAGCTAATCATCATAATCCCTGAACCGCCATCCACTTTCTCTGTTATTCCAATTTTTCTTCTGTAATTTTCCCCGTGTCTCAAAATCTTTGCCCCTCTGTTTTCATTATCCCACCCTCCTCGAAGGGGGAAGGTAATTCTTTTTCCTCAAGCAATCTATATGTTAGTCATGATGTGTTATTAGATTTGACAATAAAAGGGGTAGTTGAGCAGAATGAGGCTATGATCTGAAGTTCAAATGATATATAAGTTACGATAATTTTTTATTTATTTATTTCGGGGGGGTGGGGAGGTTGGGATCGCACTCATTACTAGCTTGGTGTCTGTACGTATTGCATGAGTAACACGAAATAGCGACAAACTACACAACACGCGCCCTGGCTTCCAGCGAATTCATGATTCATAGGGTAGAGGCTGAAGGAGAGCCACGTTTTGCCTTGCGTGATCGCTTGGGTCATTCTTTATCTGATTCATGACGCTGCATATATATTTGAGGCACCCCTTACTCTCACATCTTTGTTTGGAGTACCAAGATGGGCTCCCTTAGTTAAACTCTATGATTCTTGTCTCGTCTGCTTCAGCTTTGATATTTTGCTTCTTAGGACCACCCCCCTCAGCCACCTTAGCCTCATAATCCCATTCGCTTATATTTCACCAGGGACTCACTTTTGTATTCCCTGCCCAGAGCTTGATAGTTGAGACCAATTAGAACTGTTTAAGTCGAGACAGTGATATAAAAACCGAAAGGGGTATGTCAATTTTTTTTTTCTTTTGTGTCAAAGGGGTATATAAAATTTACTCGAACTGTATACAACATTTACTCTCCTCTTTCTTTCTATCTATCTCTTACTTCAAAAACTGATAAATTAAAAGAATCCATATCTTTCATCATATCCTGCCCTTCAATAATCAAACATAATATGAGTAGCGAAAAGGACAAGGTCCACTCAAAGAGCTGTTAGTGCCTAGCAAATTATCTGTATTTCTCAACTTAGAAGTCTAGTCTTCGAAGAAACTTAGAAGCACGAGCAATACTGGTTCACTCTTTCCGTTCTCTTCCAAAAACGGGCAAGTACTGCTCCGGGGAAGAAAAATATGCACGCTTATTGAATTTAAGACAGAGACATGATGGTATATGTACAGGAAAATCTTCCCACAAATGAAAAGGCTCAAGCAAAATCCCCACAATTAATCAACGGCCTTGATCAAATACAAATGGATATTATTACACGGTGATCGGAACATTGACATCTGACAATATATGTCAGTATGCAGAAATAGATAATTATTCTGTGTTTTATTCATGTTTAATATAATTTGTGACAAACTTATGCATCAGTAACCACTTGCCCCATCGCTTCAAGGTCAACTAAAAATATCTTGGGGTTGAAGAGATGAATGCTTGAGCAAGGCTTCAACAATCCTGTCTTTATTCCTTGTTGCGAATGCTTCCAAAAGAACCCCATTTTTATAGAAGTGGAAAAGAGGCACACTCTGCATCAGTTCATTTAGCTTTAATTTTGGTGGATAACAAAACTTGATAAGTAATCATCAATAATAATTTTAGAAAATAAAATATAAATGAGTAAACCATTTGAAGTTACTTCAGATGTTAAAAGTGAGGCAGGACGTAAAATTGAGGTCAAAATTTAACCAAAAGGTGGGAAAAAATACAATTACAAATGAGCACCTAGGGATATCTAGTGCAGATACAAAGAAAGTGGTCTGAAAGAAAAACTGGTATGTCGTTGAGAAAGAGAAGATGAGCTTAGATGAAAGAAGAAAAGGGCATTCAGCACCATTCAAGTCGCTCAATCAAACAGAGAATCCTCAAGTTAAATATTGTCAGGCGTGTCGATGTAGATCAGCCTGATGGTTAACTATCTCTCAGGCTTCTATCGTATTTGATTAGAACTTAAATTTAAGTCACTCAACAATCAATGTAAGGGAAGTACCCTGATTCTAAGTCGCTCAGCAACCTCAGATTGCTCATCATATTCGTCAATTACCTGCAACCAAAAGGCAAAATAAGGCAAGCCCCTCTGTAGAAAAAGTTAATAACACGCTCAACATATAATTAATGCCCCATGATCCTCACAGTCGGATACGTTAGCTAGATATTTTCTAAAACATAGATGAGCTAAAGAAAAAGCATAAGTATACTCACATTATGCTTTAGAAAGATTACAGGAGCGTCATGATCACCAGATTTCTTGCACAGTTTAGCAAAACCCTGCTCAATGTACTTGCAGCTTCCACAAGAGGTGCGGAAGAAATCTACCACAACTAAAGATCCAGTTTCCTTAGCCTTGTCCAGAATTTTGTGGAACTCTTCATCAGTTTTGAATTCTCTGACGCATTCGGCCGGACAGAGATCATCATCTTCTTCAGACCAATCTTCTTGATAGTCATTAGCAACCCTTATGTTACAAGGGCCCAAATTGTGGCTACATTTTATCATGGGTTCAATTCTCGCCCTACCCAGACATAACTTCTCGTGAACATGCCCAGAAACCAAGCTGAAAACTACACAGGAAATTCTAGAAGCTAGTTGGTTCTGCGTGTGCATGTTACTTAAAAAGGACTTGCCACACATAAAATTATGTCTGTGCACAACAACCTGCGACATCCTTCCAGACAAATTCTTGTATTTATTGAAAGGAAATTCTTTTCGGGCAGACAATGCCCAATACAGTAGAACCAACGGGCTTAGTTGCTACTCATTCACTTCTTGTTAATATTAGCAATACAAAAGGATACACAACTTAAATGACTTCTACAGATGAAAGAGTAAAGTAACGAACCATTTCTCTTTTATGTTTTGGGCAGGCAAGCAGACTCCGCTTGGGAGCCTACTCAAAAACGGGTTCGAAAGGTTATCAAATCTATCAGGAAAGTGTATAAAAGATCTATATGTATGCCAGTTTATACCGAATAACATAGATATCAATCAAACGAGAAAGCTTATCAATGATTATGGAGTGAGAACGTTTCTGAGACATAGTTCATTGTTAAATCAAGCATTGACAACCACTCAGAAGTTTGACACTGAGATCCCCCGGCATTTCACAAAAGCAGTAATCTGTAACTTTGTACGAGACCATGATATTGCATGTTCGGAGAAGCAGCCAATTGCAACTGAAGCCCAATCTGAGAGCGGAAAAATTAATTAATCAATCGGTTAGTTGAAAAGAAAATGAAAATGAAAAAAATTTTAAAAAATACCAGCCATACGTTTACATTTTACTTGCCTCGCGAGGATAAGGTTCTTCCTATGCTTTTAGCAGCAACACGGACGGAAAGATTCGTTCTTTTCTTTCCTTATTTTTTCTCCTGGAAACAAGTTTCTTGATAATTTAAAAAAAAAATAGAAAGCCTGAGCAAGAACAAAATAGGCTTGAAGGAATGATCACTTCGCAACTCCAAAAGGAATAATAATTTTTTTTTTTTAAAAAATGAGAGTATTAAATACAATTCGGAAAGTTTGGCAGCAATACCCAACATTCCAACAAACAGAATCACTTATATAGTTATCGCTGATTCTAATGGATCACCGTGACCTTCTTCCAAGAAGAATATCAGACAAAGGAAAGACACAAACACATAAAATGCAATAATCAATTAAAAGGAGAAAAGAGAAAAGGGTAAAAAGTATAGAAGGAAGACGATGGTAGAAACAACGCAAAGGGACAAAGCTTAATGAGGGAAGGGATGGTTACCTAACAGTTGCCGAACGACCGTTGAGCAGCAGTGCGTTGGGGATACCTATCAGTTTAAAATCAGAATCAGTAGCGTTCCTCCTAAGATTTATTGAAATCTTAACATTTTTTTTTTAATTTTTAAAATTTGATCATCTATATCCTTTGAAATGAAATATAAATATATATTTATTGTTATTAACACGTCATATTTTGTTCCTGAAACAATAAATATATTAACAAAAAAAAATCTTTGCAAAATGAAAGAAATTTTAAAATAATAAATTTGTAGTGTTTTAAAAGTCAAATCTGTGAATGCGAGTTGAGCCAGGAAATTCTTAGGGGGGGCACCCCAAAAATTAAAGATACGAAATGCGCTGACTGGCACAAAACATGAAGATTATGATAGTAATTGACTTGATCACAGTTTTCATAGAGGTTTAGTGTGGATCTGATTAATTATCGAAGCAGACTGGTATTTCTTTTGCTTTGAAGATTTCTTGTATTTTTTCCTCTCCAGTCCAAAAACAATTACGACAACGACTGGAAACGACGGGTCTTAATTTTGTGGGCTTAAGTTGTGGGCCCATTTTGAAGATATTGTTATGGGTCTATGATTGGTCGGGCCTCCTAAGTAATAACCCCGAATTGAATTTAGAGCAGGCCTGCTTCAGCCCAACTGCCTGGTGACGAATTCAAGTTCTTGTTGTCAAGCTCTTAGTTTTAAGTAAATTGACAGGATGGACATCCATCAACAAATAACTGTTAAAAATATATAATTAAATAATTAAAATATAAAATATGATCATAATTTAATTTAAATATATTTTAAAATATAAGTAATTAAAATTAATTCTGTTTATATGTGTGTATCTATATTATCATAATCAATGTAGACATTTCAAAATAAGGTAACGTATTTTTAATATTTTTTATTAATGTTAGTTTTTATTATTTGAATTTTTTTTTAAACTTATCGTTTATACGAATCAAGTTTTTCATAGCATGCACTTAGCTTGCTTGACTTAGAAAAAAAATTGATGAGTTTAACAAGCTTAACTGATTTTACATTTATTTTGAATGTATAAACAAATTAACATAATTTTATAAGTTAGAAATATAAAAATAATAAATTTAAAGAGTCAATTCACAAGTTTGACCAAATTTATATATAATCTAACTTTATTAGCAAGTTAATATAATTTTATAAATTAAAAATATAAAAATAATAAATTTAAAGAGTGAAATTGACAACCATGCTATCGTCCCCTAGCATATCACACAAAATTTAGGGAACACAAATTACTTTAAATCATCTGTGATTCACGAGTAGTGTAATTTTTTAACCATTACGTATTAAACATATTAATATTAATAATATTGATTGATTTTGATGATTCTATTAACAGAATAATGCAGATACGGAGACCATGTCATAAAACGTTATCTTTAAATAATATTCTCCTTGTACAAATATGCCCCAAAATAAACAAATTCTTCTGAAATTAAACTAAAATAGATAAAAATTATAATCAAGGACTGTTGGGTTAGATCATCATAATGTGACTGAGAGCGGTACCTACATATTGTGTATGACTGTACACCTATGAATAATAAAAGAAAAAAAGAAAGCAAAAATTATGAGAGAGAAAAACACTTGCAATCCAAAATTATAAAATTGCAAGAACATGGCGACACAAGTGTTTGCATAAATCAAGCATAGGATGGGGGAAAAAAATGGAATGGCAAGGGCGTGCATTAAGGGCACATTCTGGACCCGAGACACGTCAGCAAAAACACCACAGTCAGATACGTGAGGATTTCCTCACCCGATCCTGATCTGCTGAACTAAATTGTCCCGTCTCTCCACCGGTCTCATTTATGATTATGAAATAAGAAAACTTCGAGTGTTCATCGCAAGGAAGTTTGGAGAAGAGCAGGTAGCGACCGGCCAAGGTAATGGCTAATTCCGCCACCAATTCGGAGCTCAAGTCCGATGCTATTATGGAGCAGATGAAACAACATCTGTCCACCGACGCCGGCAAACAGCTTATCAGCAAGATTGGCCTTGTCTATCAGATTCAGATTGGCCCCAAGGTCCTCGGCGTTTTATTTTTCCTTTTTCTTCGTTTTCCCCCAACTATCTTCATCTTTTCACTTTCTGTTTTGTTTTGTTTTTTTTAATTCTGTATTTTCTGCATCTATTACAGAAACTTGGAGTCGATGAGGTCATCTACACTGTTGATCTCAAGAAAGGGGAGGTCAAAAGAGGTTAGGTTTTTCAATCCTGTCTTTTATTTTACCGTATAATAATTATAACTGCATTGGTCATGAACTTGAGCTATAGCCAAAAGTGGCCTTATGTGTTTCTTATTTTACGAGGAATTGTTGAATGATTGCTCCTGTTCATCGTATTTATTTGATACCTAATCAAATGTATAGAAGCGCTTGCATCTCTTTACCAAAAACACACCGCCCTGTCGGCGATAGAAGAAGAAAATATCTGACAACAGCAAGGATGAGAACGGATAAATCAAATTAAAATTGTCGTCAGGGGAAGAATATGATATACATAACAGCAAAATGTGTGTTTCAGTGTGTTTTGCATCATCTGCTAGGAACTAACTGGGAGGTTCAAACCTATTTTTCTCACAGTGGCAAAATTTGCTACTAATCTGTCATATGGATTCTGCAAAGTAAATAGCTGTGCTGATCCAAGACAAGTGTGGATCTGTAATATCGTTCCACTTGCGGACTGTTAAGCAGTATCTTATTCTGTACATGGATGAGGATTGTAATACTTGAAATCTCTTCAAGCTCCTAAAATTGTCCTCTACCTCTGCGTGTTTATATTGATCTTAGGCTGTGCATTTGACCATTTTCTCGAACTAAATGATTCCTATTTTGGGAAGAACCGTGCTGAGTGGTACGATTACCTGTGGATGTGGATGTTTAGGGCCATACGAAGGAGGGAAGCCTGATGCAACATTTTCATTTAAGGATGAGGATTTTGTGAAAGTTGCATTGGGGAAAATGAATCCACAGATGGCTTTTATGAGGTATGATGACCTTTCAATGGATTCTCAAGTTCCCGGCTTTCCTTTCTGGATGGTTCCTCTCAGGGGATTGAGTATTTTAACCAATTGCATTTTCTTTGAGATTCTCGCTTGAATTTTTTGTAAAAATGAGAATCTTCAAGTAAATCTGAGCCACCAATAATTCCAAACGACCGTTTCTTTTTCATTCTTGTACTTGTGTGTGACTAATTTTGTGGAGATTTATGAATTCAGGGGTGCAATGAAGATTAAGGGAAGTTTGAGTGCTGCCCAGAAATTCACGCCAGATATCTTCCCAAAGCCTTCCAAGATGTGAGAAAAGATGCCACTGACTCCGTGTACCGGATTTCTACATTATCCTCCAGCACCAATCAAAGATAGTAGATAGCTTATAAGCTAAATATATGCATTCATAGGACAATGGATGGCTCATAAATGTATTTCTGTTCTTAAGTATGTTGAGGTTATCATTTGCAAATTTGCCCAAAGCTTTAAGTAGTAAAATTTCTGTTAATATGAGATCTTAAATATTAAGATTGGATTGTAATTTTTTGGTGCTACTCAATATTTTTATCTTAAAATATTATAAAATATAATAATTTTAAAATGATTTTTTAATTTATTTAACTATGTTTGAAGTGCAGCAAGAGTGTACTTGTTGCTAGAGTTAAAAAATAGGCAGGCTCGACCCTTAAGGGTTGGTCCTTAACCTCAGTTTTTTTAAAATGCTTTATTTTTTAAAGTCTAACCTTTATATAAAAAGTTTAGGGTCAGGTTTATAAGTTTTTATTATTATTTTTTATTTTTTGGAAGTTTTAAAAATTAAAAATTTTAATCATAATATTTCATATATTTTTAAAAATACAAACTATAATGTTTAAAAATTAAAAATAAATAATAAAAATTTTAATTTTAAATTATAGACATAAATTTTAAAGTTTAAATTTAATTTTAAAATTAAAAATATTTTATTTTTTTTTTTAAAAATAAAAAGCGGGGTTAAAAAGATTGACCAAGTCTGGGCTCATTTTTTTAGAACTATTAGGGTTAGGTTTGAAAATCTGATTTTTTTAAAAAAAAGATATTATTTTTTAAGCTCCAACATCTATAAAAATAAATTTAAATGGATAAATTTTTAAGATCAATCTTTATTTCTCGATTTTACTTGGTGTCATTTGGCAGGGTACATCCCCTTCTGCACAGAGCGCCCATGAATTGTTGTCATTCCCCAAATTGCTTTGTTCAATGTTTTCTCCGATGTTAAACTGGACTTGAAAAGCCTATGCAAGTGCAAAGGCTGTTTCATTATATGCACTGGAATGTACATTTGTTGTTTAAGACGACGCTATGTTACCCCAAACTGGCTTGCATTCTATTTATTATTGGGTTAAATGATAATTTTACTTTCAAATTATAAATTTATGAGTGTCAAATATTGTAAACTTATTTTCATTTTTGATGCAATATTTTTCTTTATTTTTAAAAAACTATGTAATATTATTATTAATAAATGTCAACTTTAACAGTTAGTTGATAAAAAAATTACATAAGGGAATTAAAAAAAATTAGGTCATTTCTTGTAATTTTGAGATCATTGTATGTAATTTTGAATATTTTACTGTAATTTTTTTGATTTTTTTCTATAATTTTTAGGTTTTTTTTGGTAATTTTTGAAGTTATTTTTTATAATTTTCTAATTAACTAACAGTTAAAGTTAATTTTTGTTAATGATAAAAGTAATATTGTACCATTTTTAAAATTTAAAAAATATTATATTAAAAATAAATTTAAGATCCTAGATATTCTTTTATCTATAATTTAAAGTTGAAATTACCTTTTCAATCCTTTATATTATTTAAAAATTAAGATCGGACATTGATGGCCAATTTACCTCTTTTAATAAGTTGGAGGGAGTACCCTTCAGTTCTTACAGTTTTACTTTATCATGCCTTCTTTTGCTTGAATTGAATTAAATCAAGAGATAATTTCATTATAGGATCATGGTAGGTACATATTTTCTAATCACATTCAAATATTTTTGAAATAACACTGCAGGTTTTGAAGACCATAATAAAATTAAGTTTCATAGCAAAATGACGTTATTACCCTGAGTATTTAAACAAAAGTAAATAGCATATGGGAGAAATCATGTTTATAAGTAAGATTACAAACTTGACAAATAACGTAAGACAATTTATAAATAATATTAAACTTTAATAATTTAATAAATCATAAATGATTCTACATAGGATGAATATTGAATAAGTTATATTTTAGTATTAACAAGTAACGTAGAGGAACTTATAAGTAAGATTCTACAATTTACAAGTAAAGCCAATAAAATTTACATTAATTGTTGATATCAAATTTTACAAGACATTTTAATTGTGAAGTTATAAATTAATCGAGTTATGTATATATTTTATACCCATAAGCTGCAGTGGAGCCATGTTGGGTTGAGGGGTGCAAATGCACACCTCAATTTGGGAAAAATTATAAGTGGGTGCATGAAATTTATAACTTGGCACCCTTACTTTTGATAGTTCACACCCTCTGAATCAAATAAAAAATATTTAGCCTAAAAAATTTGTCAAATATGTAATATTTTAATAATTTAGATAAAATATGAAAATCATATTTATAATAAAAGATTATATTAATATTTTTAATATAATTTTTTAAATAAAAAATAATGATAAAATTATTTACATTATTACAATTTTAATCTCAGTATAATTATTATTTTTTAAAAAATTAATTTTTTATTAAATTATTTTGCACCCTTAACTCAGGGTCCTGACTCCACCACTACCCATAAGCATTTGACAAGTAACATAAGACAATTTATAAGCATTACTAGATGTTCTATAAGTGACGTTATTAATTTAACAAAGTAGTCATGAATAATTTTATACCGAATGAATATTACATAAATAATATTCTAATCTTAACAAGTAATTTAAGGGAATCTAAAAGTGAAATTAAGAAAATTTACATTAGTTTGAAGACAAGTACTCCCTCCGTTTAAAAATGTAAGATATTTTTAACCGAATCTTACCCTTAATAAAGTAATTATCTACTTTCAAACTAACCCTATCTTTTTATATTTATCTCTATTAAACACCCTATAATAAATATAAAATCATTCATTAATAGGAGCACTTTTAAAAAAAAATAATAATTATACATTAAAAAACTAAAAATGCCTTACATTTTTAAACAGAGGGAGCACATTATTAGACTTTGTAAATAAAAAGTCATATTAGGAGTTTAACAAGTTGTGCTTGGAATTTTATAATCAAGGGTGAACGTTAAAACAAATTATAATAGCATATACTCCCTTTCGGTCCCATTTACAAGTCACATTTTAAAAGATCCATTTGATCTCATTTATAAGTCACGGTGCAGTTTCTCAAGTAATATTTAAAAAGTATTTTTAAAATTATCTTTCATGAGAGAAAAAAAAGTAATATAATATTACTTTTTAGATTTGTTATATAAAAACATATATAAAATTCTACACACTTTTATTCTTTATATTTTTTTTACATTTATACTGATGAAGTTGGTAGAAATGACTTGTAAAAAGAATAGGAAGAATAATTCTCAACTTTTTATAATTTCCTAAAGAAATTTTTAGGCAAACCAAGTGTGCCACATCATTTGTGGTATTTTTGATGAAAATGTCTCAAATTATTTGAATAAAATTTTATGTGATATTATTTTAATTAATTTTATCTTATAATAAAATATATATTTAATTTTTTATATATTTTTTATTATCATTTATATTTAATATTATTTAAATATTATATTTTTATTGAATAAATAATAAATGAGGTGACAGGCTCATTTTACCTAACAATCTTTCAATTGTCCCATCATCAAACTCCTCGTAATGAATGTACGTAAATACAAATACATTAGTTCAATGCAAGCATAAATTACTTATGGAGTTAAGACCATCAGAAAATAGCATTTCCAATTATTCATTCCAACACCACATCAGCAAAACATAGTGGGAGTCCTTGGCTCGGACCCGGGCAATAGAACCTCGGGGTGAAGTAAACGCATAACGAAAGTCGCAGTCCCTAATTAAAGAAGCAAAACTCCTATTTCTTGAGCCTTAATTTTAGGCTTCCACCTCCATTTTCCTCTAATTGCAAAAGCAAAAGCATCTAACAAGTCATATCAGGGGTAAACCATCAGTTAAAACTTCATATGCATAAACAGTCTAAGAAATAGCCCAACAAAGAGAGAATAGGAGCAATTCAGAATTCTTAAACACAACTTCGACAATCATTTGGGTGACCACTGTTGCGTCTGCGGTGCGTTTTGTGTAATGCCCACGTGCAACAATCCGATCGAACAATTCTCCTCCTTCGCACAATTCCATGACCAAATGATTGGCATTGTCGTCTTCATATAGATGCCCTTTAAGGTCACGATGTTCGGATGATTTGGGACTCTTGAGCGGCGATGGAGGGATATCTTTGCTGTACTAACTTAAGAGAGGGCGTCGAATGAAGGAAGCGAGAATTGGCAACGATGACGGCAATGGCTTTGGAGGAGGAGGGAGAGTAATCAGGAGAGGAGGAAGGAAGGCGGTAACTTCTCCGATCTCTCTGTTTTTCTTGAATATTTATTTGAGGGTAATATGGTCATTTAGTCATTAAAGTATATTTCGTTTCAGTCTTATTAACTTGCAGTGAGTTGTCAGAATTTACTGGGTCTTATTTGTAATTAAATCATGTATGTGGTCCTATAATAAAATTCTCCCTCAAACCAAGCGTCAGAATTTAAGAGAAAGTACATCTAAAGTTCCTCCCCCCCCCCCAACACAATTACACCAAAATAAATCTTGGACAAGTCAAGTTCAACCGATTCTTATAAAAAAAATTAAGTCAACTTTTAAAAGATTTATTTAAAATTTGAAGGCCATGCTCCAGCCAATTAACACTAAAATTTTCTTCTCTATAACTATATATCACTCTTATATCCCAATTATCATTAATCTTATTATGCATTTGACATAAAATTCTACTCTTTACGCATGAACTTGACAATAATTGCTGCAGCATGTTCATATCTGTAGTAGAGTCAAATTTAATCATAACCCTCCTTACACCCAATCTCCATAGCGCGAGAAATCCACACTACACTTTTTATAACTATGCCTCCAAAGTTGTACACCCACCAATTTTATTAATGAAACCTCCCCCCATTGATCGTTAACCTCTCTTATTATTCCACCACAACTAGCATCACTAGGACATCTCTTAGCAGAATTATTAATATTCAGCTTCAACCATCCATCTTCAGGCAGCCAGCACCTAATGTCCTCCCATCTCTTTAGACATCCATTTTCATTCACACCATAAGCCTTTTCTAATCCAACCCACATATTTCAAAACTCTAGCAGAGTTCTCAAAGGAATCAAAACTATCATTAAATATCATTTTATTTCTCCCATACCACATATACCACACAGGCCCCCAAATATAAAATTCCAATCCCCCACCCCACCAACTTCAAATTCTTCTCAAGCTAACCATGCAAATCCAGACGCACCCATAGTTGAATTATGTTACAGTTTGTGAGTATTTGTTATGAGATTGATGAAAACATGATGAGTAAAAATTTATATAGCTGAGCAGTATATGAGTGTATTGAAAATATTTACGTATATTTTGATGTATTTCTGTTGATTTTGAATTTCACTTGAAGGTTACGGTGCTCGAGCCTGAATGCAAAAGCTGTATGTGGTGAAAAATTAGAAAGGAAACCAGCATGAGCATTGACAATTTGACATTATCAAACAAAAAGTTATCCAGACTGGCAGACTGATGCTTGTCAATAATTATTATACGTGAACAGCGTTTCTAGAAGTTGATAAGACTCGTCTTTCCTTCTTATCAGCTTATCTTCCAAGTTTTTTTCATTGTTATGATTTTCTCGACCTTTTATCATTATCCCAGATGAACGATTTATCTAGATTGCATGAGCAAAACCTAATATGGGTCCCTTTTTTGTTTTTTGTTCAATCAAAACTAGTGAGATACATTTTGATTATTAATTTGTTGTTCATCAATTCTGTCTTATATGTGTTCTTTTGCATCCATTTTGACTTGCTTGTTAGTTTTTTATTCATTGCAGAGGAGGCAATGGATATTTAGTTTGGTGCAAATGCTTCTTCAAATACTTATTAATTTGAATAAAAAATTTATTATATTAAAATCTCTTATTATGTTGAAAAATTTATCTCTTATTGTACTAAACCTTTGTTTCATTATCTTATATTAATTTAATTATATATATATATAAATATAAAATATTATATCAACCAACTTATATATTTAAATTTTCATAAATCACTTAATAAATAATTTTACATAACTAAAAATTTTTACAAAAGTAAAAACATGTAGTATATATGCATTAAATTTATTTTCTGGATGGCTTAAATGAATTTTACATAACATCTATGTTTAAAAATGAGTATTTTAGTTAAACATATATAACTTAACGATTAATTAATAGTTAAGTAAATGAAAATAATATTGTCAGAAAAGTTAGATAGGTTTTATATATAGAATAAAGGATCAATAATGTAAAATGTAAAGGGGTCGATGTATTTTACTTGAAAATATTAACATGTAATTCTCTTTTATGCAAATAAATCGTGTTTCAAAAAATAAAATCTTAACAAAATAATTTTACTTTTGAATAATTTTATGGGAAAACATAATATTTGTCTCTATAATTAATTTCATCAAATTTTGCTTTTAATTTTTATTTTTCAAATTTTTATAGTTTTTATTTTTTACTAGTTTTAATTCGTCTGGGGATTGAAAATATTAAAAAACGACAAAAATTAAAAAAAAAATTGATGAAACTATAGGGATCAAATATTACATTTTCTCTAATTTTATTCAAATTCAGGTTTGACATATATGACGAAGTGCAATAAATTAAAAGATAAATAAAATAAAAATATTGCTGTCAATGAAAGTAGTCCTTTTTTTTTTCCTTAAAATTTAAATAACACTGTTATACCATGTTATACCATTTCATGTGCTAATGATAATTAATTATTTATAACTTATACTAATAAAAATTATTTTTATACACCTGCATTGCATGGGATATTTACTACGAATATCTAAAGTCAATAAAATATGCTAATGATGCCTGGTTTGACAGTTAAAAAAAAGAAAATGAAGTTGATTGCGTGTGCACAAATGGACTGCAAAATCAGCACCTTAAACAATTTGTCGCGCATGGAACGGGAGGTATTTAGCTCAAAATAAATTGCGTCTATTTTTCAAACTCTATATCGGCCGGGAATAAGATGATCCTATGAAATCCGATCAATGTGAAACCAAATAACCAGACAATATCTGTTTCTGCATATACCCCAAATTTCTTCCAAAATCAACCAAATAATGCCTCTATATAAGGCCACGCCCTCAAACTGACACAACACAATCACTAAGCAGAAGCGCCAATACATAATAGAGGCCATGGCTTCCCTCCCCTTGCTCTGCATATCTTGTCTCTGCCTTTTCTTCTTTCCCCTTTCCTCATCCGCTGCTCTGCTCTTTCAGGTTTCATTTCTTCCTTGTCTTGTTTCGCCAACACAAATTCTCATTCAATATCAACTGAACTGAACTCAATTACAATCATAATGGCACTTGAATAAGCTTATGTTGTGGTATAGGGTTTCAACTGGGAATCAAGTAACAAAGGAGGATGGTACAACTCGCTCAAGAACTCCATCTCTGACCTAGCCAGCGTTGGAATTACCCATGTTTGGCTCCCTCCTCCTTCTCAATCCGTTTCTTCTCAAGGTAATTAACTGCTATTAATTCATAATAATTACCATCTCTCCTTCATTTTTTGGTCATGATCCTTTGTTTGACTTGTTCCCCAATGCCCAATTCTCATGCTTTCTCTTTATGATTCCCTTGAATGTTAATTAAGGATATCTTCCGGGAAGGCTATATGATCTGGACGCATCAAAATATGGTTCCAAGGATCAACTGAAGTCACTGGTCGCAGCTTTCCATGAAAAGGGAATTAAATGCTTGGCTGACATAGTGATCAACCACAGAACTGCAGAGAGGAAAGACGGAAGGGGAATCTACTGCATCTTCGAAGGTGGCACTCCTGATTCACGTCTGGATTGGGGTCCATCTTTCATTTGCAGAGATGACACTGCGTATTCTGACGGTACCGGAAATCTTGACAGTGGAGAGCCATACGACCCCGCACCGGACATCGACCATCTCAATCCTCAAGTTCAGTCAGAGCTATCAGATTGGATGAATTGGCTGAAGACGGAAGTAGGATTTGATGGATGGCGATTTGATTTTGTGAAGGGCTATGCTCCCAATATCACCAAAATTTATATGCAACGAACGTCACCGGATTTCGCAGTTGGGGAAAAATGGGACTCTCTGTCTTACGGACGAGATGGGAAGCCTGAGTATAACCAAGACGCTCATCGTGGTGCCTTGGTAAATTGGGTGAAAGAGGCCGGCGGCGCTGTGACTGCCTTCGATTTCACAACCAAAGGGATCCTTCAAGCCGCCGTACAAGGGGAGCTATGGAGGTTAAAGGATTCGAACGGGAAGCCGCCGGGAATGATCGGGACAAAGCCAGAAAATGCGGTGACCTTCATTGACAATCACGACACGGGTTCCACTCAGAAACAATGGCCATTTCCTTCGGACAAAGTCATGCAGGGATACGCATACATTCTAACTCATCCCGGAACACCATCAATAGTATGCTTTCTTTCTCCAATCTCGTGCTTTGTAATCAGTTTTTTTTTTTTTTTCCTTAATCATGAAATGTCAAACAGAACATGCTGTCCGTAACCTTTCGATGATGTAGTTCTACGATCACTTTGTGGATTGGGGGCTGAAGGATGAGATAGGGAGATTGAGTGGGATAAGGCGGAGGAACGGGATCAATGAGAAAAGCAGCGTCAAGATCTTAGCAGCTGAAGCTGATCTGTACATGGCAGAGATGGATAGCAAAATCATAATGAAGATTGGGCCTAAGATGGATCTTGAAGGGCTTGTTCCTTCTAATTTTCGACTCGCCACGTCAGGCCAAAACTACGCCGTGTGGGAGAAATCTCCACATCATTATACCGTATAATATATTCCATCGTGGCGGAACATGCTTTTCCTGTTTAAACTCACCAGTCATGCCCAAACAAATGTGGTCGAACGGCTCCTACAGTGTTTGACCACTTATATTTCAGAATATTTAGAACTTTCATCCTGGATCTGATCCCTGTCTAAGGCATTTGTATTAATGTCTAGCTTTTATATTAAATAATGGAACGTGCTGGTAGAGCTGGAAAATGAGCAAGCTCACATTTTATGTGTTCAAACTCATAAACTTAATTTAAAAAAAAATGTAGGTTTTTTTCTAAAACCCTTATTCAAAAGTTTTAGGACTGAATCCCTAAGCCTACTTTGTTTTTTAAAAATTCAACGTCGGAATTATAACATTGCAAATTAAAATCTCTTAAAATTCAAAATAAACAAAGACAAATCCAGGTCAACATCATCTGGAAAATAAATCTTTATCAATCTAGATCCAGATCTGTACATTGCATGGGTAAATTTCTACTTAAATTGAAATAAAATGATCAACCTTGAAAATACTTTTTTTCTTTTTAAAGAAACTTTGTAAATTTTTTAAGAAAAAAATGCTTTCAAGTGAGTTTGCAGGGTTTTAATATTTTGATATAAAATATAAATTTAGGTTCAAGATAGACTTGTTAAATTGTTCAAAGAAATTGCACTGCTTCGGAGAAATAATTAAACTTAAAGCAGAATTTTTTAAAACAACAATATAGCTCGCTTTAAATTACGGGTCTTATATTTATGAAAGATGTTGATTGGGAACATAATATTACAAGTCTCCCAAACCACTTGACCTTTTTTTTTTTTTCTCTTTTCAGACCTATTGGTGTCAAACTTAAAAATCAAGTTATTCTAAAAAATATCATTTTTTTATAAAAAATGAATTTAAATTAATAACCCGTCAAGTCCTGCCCGTGTTTGACTGAATATCATACGAACGTCTGTATAATAAAGTCGTTACTTTTCACGCCACGGAGCCGTGCGGTTCGCGTGGTTTCCTTGTCCATTGTGTGTATAGTACGAGAGACTAACTCGCCACGCTGGCCCTTCTCACTTCGGTTGCCTCGTTAAAAATCTAATTTCAATTTTAGAGAGCTAATGAGGTAGCGAATATCTTACCTACTTTTTTCAATAGTTTAATATTCTCTTTTTTGGGCTCTTGATCATCCCATCTTGCTATTGCAAAGTGGTGAATAATAAAAGGACAACTTGATTTGTTGGGGTCGTGGCTTTGTCTCTTATGTTTATTCGTGGCTCTAAGGTTTGTGTAGTTTAATTATTTGTAGATATATCTTTGTTTACTAAACAAAAATCTAATTTTAAGGTACTTTTTAAGTTACCTAGATTTGAATATTTTTTGGGACATATTGTTTGATGAAAATATGACCAGTAACACTTTTTCAATACTTGATTTATTTAAAAGAAACTCGAGGTGCAAAAAAGTTGCAAAAAACCGGAAAAAAATAGCATGTTCGTGGAGGAAGAAGTAAGAGAAATGATCAAATGATTGTTAAAAATAAAACGGAACAGGGAAAAAAGAAAGGAAAATGATAATTAGTGACTTTATAAAAACATTAATGATAATTACAAACTTTAAATTATTAAAATATAAATATCATGGTCCTTGCTTGCAATAAACTATCTTTTTTATTGATTGGATTGACATTGATGATGCATTTTATTAAATTTTCAACTAATGCTACAAATATTTTTAATTATCTTCTATTGATTTTTCAAGCAATAGCAAAAAATTAAAAGTAATTGACTTGTAATTAATAATTAATTATTGTAAATTTTTAATTGATGTTACAAATAATTTTAAATACATTTAGTAAATTTTGCAAACAATTTATTTATATATTGACAACAACAAAAAATTATAAGTGATTAGTATGCAATTTATAACTTACTCTTATAAATTTTTTAATTAACATTACAAATAATTCTAAATATATTTACTCAATTTTTCAAATGGTTTATCTATACATTAATGATAAAAAATTAAGATTCATAACTGACTTTGTTAATTTTTATATAATATTATAAATAATTTCAAGTGTATTTAATAGATTTTTGAATAGCCTATTTTCATTTTTTTAATTGCAAATAAAAAGCATAATTTATTATTAAAATTTTAATAATTTAAAATCTATAATTATCATTAATATTTTTATGAAATCTCTAATTGTCATCTTCCCAAAAAGAAAATATAAGGCATGTCACCCGAGTCTGGAGAGAAGGCAAGCTAATGTTGTTCATACAAGAAAGCAAGTCCCTAAATTTTTTTCTTTTTCAGGAAAAAGAATTTACAGGTCCTTAAAATTTCACTCAACTTCAAATTAAGCTCTTATAATTTATTTTATTTTAATTAAACTCTTGTAGTTTGATTAATTAAATTTTTGCATCCAATCATTAAATTTTTTCTTTGAAAAAATTAAAAAATTTTACATTTTTATTAAATAATGACTGTATGACTTTAGAATTAATTACATAATTTTTATAACTCAAAATTTAAATAACTATTTTCTTCTGAATATATTTTACACATAAAGGATTTTCATAAAAAATTAATAAAAATATAAATAGTGTATTGAATCAATTTTTTTATTTTGGCTAAAAGTATTAAATTAAATTTTCTTTGAACTCCAACAGTGTTTTTATTTTATAAAATTTAATAATTTAATATTAATTTTAACTTTCAAGGATTAGCATGTATAATATATCAAATTATAATGAATTAATTAAAATAAAATAAACTATAAATATTTAATTAAAAATTGAGTGAGTCTGTAAGGATAAACAAATATATTTTTTCTTTTTGACAGAATAAGTCCTTGAAGTTGAAACTTGTATATTTAAGATAAGTTTTTTTAGTCAAATTATGAAACTTATATTTTTTTAGGGTTGAAGTACAAACCTATTTCAATATTTTCAACCAAGCATACCTCATATATTAAAGTATTTTTTGACACAATTTCATCCTAATATTTTTCAAAATGGTACAATGTTGCTTCACTATTCGGTTTGACCTGGTTGACTATTAATTTAATTGTTAATCCTAATTTTGGCAGCCATGTGGCATATTTCTTAAATTAAAAATTAAAAAAAGACCCAAATTCAAATGTCTTGTCATCTCTCCTCTACCCCTTTTACTTCCCTAAAAAAAAAAAAGAAAAAAATTAGTTATATGAACTCCTATGTGATTGTCACTATGGCACAAAATGATTAAATTTTCATAGTCAATGGTGAAAGTTGTTAAAAGCTCATGATGGGGTGAAATTGTAAAAAAAATAAAAAACGTTAAGGTTAAATTGTGCTACAAGATACTTTAGGATATAAAGTGTGTGGCTGAAAGTTTTGTAGACAGATTTGTATCTTAACCTTTTTTTCATGCATAATTCACCTCACGACTGACAAGCAATTATTCTTGTTAACACTCTTAAGTTATTATTAATTTTATTTCACTTTACTTTTAAAGAGTTGTGGATTTAGCATATAAGTTCAACCACGTAGCCACTTTACTTTAATTTAATTATCAATTTGATTCCTAAAATTTAATTTTTATCAAAACAATCTTTAAATTTTAATGGTCATATAAAATTAATCCTTATAATGCTATTTTTTCTTCAAACTACAAGAACTAATTATATATAATTACTAAATTTTAAGGACTTGATTGACTAAAATTAAATTTTAGGGATCAACTTAACAATGATAACAAGCTTGAGAAATTAAGAGTTTGATTATTCCAGTATTTAGTTATAGCTATCTCTGTTTAATATTAATTAATAAAAATGAAAGAAATATTTTTCATCTACATTCATTTTTCTTATCTTATATTTTTATTTAATTTCATTCTACTTAAAATATGACATAAATATAAATAAGAAGAATTGTATAGTTATCAAGGATCGAAGTTTGTTACGAATAAATAATGCACTAGGTCAACAAGGTCCTTGCTCTAACCAACCACAGAGCTAAAGTCAATGACAGTCACCATTTAATTTCTATTAAGCCTTTTTTAGCATGGAGCATTAGAGGGTTGAGATTAGGTTAGAGAAGTCTCACTTTTAACATGTTTGGTGTAAATCACTCACTAATTCTTAGAATTGTTTAGTCCCACTATTAATACTCAAATCCACTACCTCCTAGTATTGCAAAGTTAATTTTGGGGTTGAAATTACCATGACCAAAATGCCTTCCTATAATATGTTCAGATCTGACTCTTTCTATTCTCCTTCGCCTGGTTTGATCGAACATATTTATTGTGGATGACTTTGGCGGTGACTTCCTCTTGTTGGCGACAACTTTATCTTGCCATTGATGACTTCCTCTCGTGCCAGCGACGCAAAGCAAAGAACAAAAGCATGGATGACGAAGCTTATGATAAGATTCATTTTCTCATTTCAGATTTGGTGATGTGTAAGCAAGAACAAAAGTAGAGACAATGAAGGGCTGTGACAGGATGCCTCTTGTTTCATATATTTTTTCACTCCATTTCAGCTCTGTTTCCAATCTTGTTTCAAAAGATGAAAACTTACACACCATTTTAGATTTGGGTTCTTGTTGAAGATGAAAGCTCTCATTCTATCTCCAATCTAGGTTAAAATCATCTATTCCTTGAAATTGTGTTAGACTTGGGTTCAAGATCATCTTCTTCCTCCCTTAATCATGCAAATCTGTACATCTTCATCCCCAATGGTGTTTTTTTATATTAATAATAAAGGGCATTATAATATTTTTGATTGATTTTAAAAAATATTAATGCAAGTATTCAATTCAAACATCATTCATAACAAACAGATTTTTAAAGTATCAATCCCACCCTCAATCCCAATCCCAATCCCACTCCTAATATCAATCACAATCTCAATCTCTTAAAATTCATACCCATGCACTAAACATAGCCTTAGCTCTCATACATCTAATAACTCTGTTTTTATTGAATTTAGTTCCTCTCTAATGAGGGGTCATTACTCAGCGCCTCCCTTGGAGTATATGAATTATTCATATTTTAGATTTAATGTTTTTATTTATTTATTTTAAAATAAATAAGTGAATTATTTTCTGAACTTTATATTTAGTAGTATCATAAATTTTAAACTTATTTATTATATAAATTATTTTCTCAATTTTTACAAACAGTACAATATGGTTATTGTCATCAATAAAAGCTATTTTTTAGTGTTAGTTGATTATAAAATAATATAAAAGAACCTCAAAAATACAAATAAAGACCTAAAAATTTATAGAAAAAATTTTGATGTCTCTTTCTGTTATTTTAATTAGTTAACGATTAAAATTAATTTTTGTTAACGATAAAGGCTATATTGTATCATTTTAAAAAGTTGATAGAACAATCTGCACAATAAATAAGTTTATAATTTATGATGTTATTGAACCTAACGTTTATGAGGTAATTTTTTACTCATTTACTCATTATTTTATATCTATTAAAATAAAAAAGTTATATGAATTATAAAAAAAATTAACAATTATGTTTGCCACTCTAAATAATCCAAATTTAATATATATGATCTAAATTGAATATTAAAAATTTATAAAATTTATAACAAAATTAATATTAGATCTGCATTTTATATAGTACATCTGGATAACTAATTTGTAAAATTATAAATTTTTTAATATTAAATTTAGGCAATTCATATTAAATTTGGACTCTCCAAGCTAATAAATAAGTTTATTAAAATGTTTTATAATTTAAATAAATTGTTTATTTCATTAGATGTAAAATAAAAATAAAAACATTAAATTTCAACCATGCATATTAAATTTAGGAGGGAAGCCGGTTCCATTTTTATTTAGGTTTCCTTAGTTTTTTTTTTTTTTGGCTTTTTTATTGTGTTCCCATAATTTCTTCAGCAGCAGGCGCTATTTCCTTTGCCTTAGTGGCTACTTTTTATTTTTTCGCCAAAAACGAAAAGACATGTATTCAACAAAATACAAACTGGCGACACCAAACCAAAGTCGAAAAGACAATAGAAATAGTAAAAACAACTAGAACACCAGCAAAAGAAAGAAACAGAGGCCCGAAGGACAAAGAAAATGCAAAAACATGAATTCCCAATCTTAAACAAGCCATCAATTAGAATTGTAACACCCGATCTTTCGATTACTTATCCCTAAATGCAACTTGAGCACACCAAATAGCAGCTGCAGAAGTCAAAGCAATGAGAGCCAAGAGCTTTGCCAAGATTGATAAGTTCCTCCACTAGAATTATGCAACCCGATTCTACGCAAGAAATTTCACCTTTAACAGTCTGAATTAGTGGAAGACAACCAGATAGAACCAAAACCTCTACAAGACCACTCTCAAAACACCATAACAAACCAGAGTACAATGCAAACGTCTTAGTTCCGAATAAAGAAGATACCACCGAACCGCGACTAAAGCATAAACAATCACCATTTGAAGTCCTAGCAATAAGATCAAGGCTTGCCTAATTAACATTTTTATCAAAAGCACCAATAGTAATTAATTCCAGACCCCACCTTTAATAGAACCTGTCATTTGAAGCTTTCAACAATCTGCTGTCAGAACTTTCTGCACCAATCCTTGCTCTTGACCAACCATTAACCATCCACAAGAAACTAGAGATGCATGAACAATTCGAGTAATACTCAATGGATTATACCCTAGGTTGCATAAGTATGGGACAAGCATCTGATTCCATACTAAATGATACGACAATACAATACATTTTTAAAATTTTATGATATGAATACAAGAATATTTATAATATATATTTTGATATTTTATAATATATGCATAGGTATTTTAATTTTTAAATAAAAATTTTTAAGGTAATATAAGAATATCTATAACAATTAACTAAAATATTAAGTTTTTTTTTTTAAATTTTTAAGTGATATAGTAAAAACTTATTGAAAAAAAATCACATTATAAATATTAGAATATGAAATGTACACTCCTATAACTATCTTATCAAATATGAATACGTTTAATTTTTTGAAGTATTTATGCTTCATAAATTATACCCCTACCTTACAAACACAAAAACCAGGTCCAAATTATTAAATTTCCAGATTGAGAACATAGACAACACCAAACCTACTCAATCCCCCTTCCAAATATACCACTTAAACTTCCTAGATCCCATAGAAATAGAGCAGCGTTGCTCATACACTATACTCAGAAGAGTCAGTTTCAACCATATCCTTAGACTGCTAACACGAAACAAAATTTTGCTCATAAAGGTAAGGAGGATCACTACATCGAGAGACATAGCCCTTCCCCCTCACAAAATATGGACAACTCTTCCATATCAGATAAACAGGGATTGGAATGTACAGAGAAGTGAAAGAATTATACCACAGAGGAAAGGATTCATATATATCTATCAGTAAATTGAGCCAATGACTCAGAACCACGAAACCCAAATCTTCCATCCAAAAAGATCCGCATCGCTCTTCGATCATCGCATCCTGCACATCCAGCCTCCACACCTCTGCGTTCATCATGGATTCATTCTTCGCAATCATCAAAACTAACAAGACTGAGCCTAAATATGATGGCACCTAAAAACAAATCATCTGCCATTCCTATGCAATCAGATAGCCTTCATACTTTACTCACTTGTGGCCCAACCCTAATGAACAATCCAATCCCACTCTGATGGTCGCCTATCACCTTCGAATCATAAATCCTCGTTGCTCCCAAAGTTTCATCATCACATCTTGATCTCCTCCGCGCAGGCACCCAGACCCAAACACACAAAAACTTGTAGAACCAAGCCTTCCACTCACTCTTGCTGGACGAGAGCCGAGAGAAGAAATCCGCTGATCGCACCATCATCACATGGAGAACCCTCCGAAGAAGAGGGAAGGGGGAAGCCTTGGCAGATCACACCTTTGCAGGGCCGCTTGCGATGACCCACTCTCACAATGGAACCCCTAGGAGTGAAAGGAAAAAGTACCAGTCTTTTTAGGTGGCTTATCTTATTACCTTAGCGCCTTAGCGGCTACTTAGGTGGCTAATAGAGCGATAGGGGAATGATTATAGGCTCTACGCATGGATTAAAATTCCATATAGACTTCAAGTTAAGCAACCAGAACCCTTACATGGATATGAAGAGGGAGAAGCATGCATCAATTCAGAAAGCAAAAATCTGGTGCCCTTACAATGCTTGGATTGATAGCAGCGAAATTTTGCCTTGCCGACTGAGAGCTTCACATGGACGCCATGAGAGAGATTGATGCCTGAGGTGATTTCATTGAACGCCTTCAAATGCTTTTTTTCCGTAAGTTTACGTAGCAGCACCGTTATATACTCTTGAAATTAATGGATTTTAAATTTAATTATAGACATTAATGCCTATGACTGAAAAATCTATAAGATCCCAATCAAAAGAAAAAAAAAAAACTTAGATCTAATTTTTGATTAGTTGAAATTATAGGATTGGCTTATTAATTTTTGGAAGAATGATAAATAGTCCCAAGAGAATTAATTAATTAGAATTAAATCTTAAATGTCAAACTTTAAAAATTTATAAATTTAACTCTCAATTTTATAATTTTATCGTGATAAATTTACAACCTTTTTTTAAATTTTAATATGCTTAAAGAATAAATAAATTCATTTTCTCTATTAAAATTTAAAACACAAGTTATAAATTTATTATAATAAAATTATAAAATTAAAAACTAAATTTTTAAAATTTAATATTTAAGATTTAATTTAAATTAATTGATTTTCTTAAAACTTACCCATCATTCTCTCTTAATTTTTCCAATTCTATTTCAAAATTAATAATTGGAACCCAGGGCCCTCATTCATAATTCATAAAGGCATATATCACATATCATATAAATATACATATAGGTATTCAGGGGTGAAGCATATTATAGCAAATTGGCAATGCAATGACCAGGCTTCATTCATAAATCCGCGCGCACATGCGTGCGGTAACAATTAATTATTGGATTTGGATTGATTAAGGTAATTTAGATCAAATACGGGTACAATGTATATATCCTTAGAAGTGTACAAAAAGAATCGGATTCACACTCCCAAAAACTTGTGAATCTTATCTCCAATAACCTGAAGGTTTCTCCCGCTGGGGTAAAACTTTTAATAGTTTTAATGAACTTAGCAGCTGGGAGCAAGAATGAATTCCCTCAAGTGAATACAATTTATAAAAAATATACACATTCTATAATGTACTATTCCAAATTTAAAAAATTAATTCTTACTATTCATAAATCCTAAATAATATATTTATTGCAAGGCGACACCCCTCAGTAACACAAGCACTTAATTAGTAGAAGCGGCAACGAAACAGAGTAGCGAGGCCATGGCTTCCCTACCTTTGCTGCTCTGCATATTTTGTCTCTGCCTTTGCTTCTTTCCCCTTTACTCATCTGCTGCTCTGCTCTTTCAGGTTTCACTTCTTCTGTGCTTTTGCTTTTCCTCACAACAATTGGCCTTGATGTATTTAATTATGCCAACAATCACAATATAATGGCAAACATGGGAATAAGCTGATGCCGTGATATAGGGTTTCAACTGGGAATCAAGTAACAAAGGCGGATGGTACAACTCGCTCAAGAACACCATTCCCGACCTAGCCAGTGTTGGAATTTCCCATGTTTGGCTCCCTCCTCCTTCTCAATCCGTTTCTCCTCAAGGTAACTCCCAGTAATGCATAATAATCGCTATTTCTCACTCAATTTTTGGCCATCAAGGTTTATTTGCTCCTGACTTCCCGTTGACTGTCATTTAAGGGTACCTTCCCGGAAGGCTGTACGATCTGGATGCATCAAAATATGGTTCCATGGAGGAATTGAAGTCACTGATCGCAGCTTTCCATGAAAAGGGGATAAAATGCTTGGCTGACATTGTCATCAACCACAGAACTGCAGAGAGGAAAGACGGAAGAGGAATTTATTGCATCTTCGAAGGTGGCACTCCTGATTCACGTCTCGATTGGGGTCCATCTTTCATTTGTAAAGACGACACTGCGTATTCTGACAGCACCGGAAATCCTGACAGTGGAGAGCCATACGACGCCGCTCCGGATATCGACCATCTCAACCCTCAAGTTCAGTCGGAGCTTTCAGATTGGATGAATTGGCTGAAGACGGAAGTAGGGTTTGATGGATGGCGATTTGATTTCGTGAAGGGCTATGCCCCCAGCGTCACCAAGATTTACATGCAACGAACCTCGCCAGATTTCGCAGTCGGAGAAAAATGGGACACTCTGTCTCTGGGGCAAGACAGCCAGGACGCTCATCGTGGTGCTTTGGTGAATTGGGTGCAAGAGGCAGGCGGTGCTGTGACTGCCTTCGATTTCACCACCAAAGGGATTCTTCAAGCTGCTGTAAAGGGAGAGCTATGGAGGTTGAAGGACTCGAACGGGAAGCCGCCGGGAATGATCGGGACGAAACCCGAAAATGCGGTGACGTTCATCGATAATCATGACACGGGTTCCACTCAGAAACTGTGGCCATTCCCTGAAGATAAAGTCATGCAGGGATACGCGTACATTCTAACTCATCCTGGAACACCATCAATAGTATTGTCTCTTTTTCGACCTCGCGCTTTAATTATTATCAAGAAATGTTGATCAGAAAATGCTTTCTGCAACCCTTAGTTTTGGTTTTGTTTTGTAGTTCTACGATCACTTTGTGGATTGGGGGCTGAAGGAGGAGATTGGGACATTGAGTGGGATAAGGACGAGGAACGAGATCAATGAGAAAAGCAGCGTCAAGATCTTAGCAGCTGAAGCTGAAATTTACATGGCAGAGATAGATGAGAAGATGATCATGAAGATTGGGTCAAAGATGCAACCTGAAGGTGTCGTTCCGTCTAATTTCCGACTCGCTGCCTCGGGGCAAGACTATGCTGTGTGGGAGAAATCTTGATAAAGTAGAGGAGTTTTCGTCCATCGCTTTTATATTTCATTTTTATTTATCTCGCCCATATCAATATAAAAAAATAAAAGTATATAAATTTTTAAATATACTTTTATATATAAATTTAAAAGTGATATTATATTATTTTTTTGTAAAAAATAATTTTAAACATATTTTTAAAATATTATATAAAGAAATTGCACTGTAATTTATTAATAAAATTAAATAAATTTTTTAAAATATATCTTATTAAATAAGAGGAAATAACATCGTGCATTGTATTGTACACAAACTGGCTTGTGTCCTGACAAAAAAAAAAAAAAAAAAGGCCTGTGTCCCCACACAAGCGTGGCCTTCGTTTACTATAAAAGTATATTGAGTATGTTATCTTTTATGCATTTAATTCATTTTCTCTGTCAGAATCTATCAGTTTTTAATATATTGTTGGTAAGTTATAAACATATTCATTTCTCTTTGACTTTGTATATTTTGTTATTTTTTACTTTTTTTCACAAAAGTTGATTGAATTTTCTTATTTTTTTGGTATTGTATTTTAACTTTTGTAGTCACTTCTCCGGAATTAAGTCTTAAAAATGATAACATTGTTCAAAAATTTTGAAATTACTATACGGGAAAAATATATAGTATGTATATTGTATTGTTTTAAACCAAAAAACTTCTTTCAACCACACACTTAATTTTCGCTTTTTTTTTTTTGGGGGGGGTCAGAATTCTCCCATGCATCTAAAGGTCGAAATTAATCAAGTTGACAATGGCGATACGAAATATAAAAAAATTGAAAATACATTTGATAATATTATATGATAAAATCTCAAACAATCATTTAGTTAAATCAAATATTATATTATCATGTGACATGAGATACTTATTTAATCAGTGGGGTGCTTAAGGCACGTTGCCGAATTTATATAAATAATATGTATCATGTATCATGTATGTCTCAATGTCTTATTTATAAGCTTTTCAAGTAGAATCTTAAAATGTTATATTTTTTAATTAAACTAATATGGTATCCTTATGGGTGATATATAATCATAATATAGAAAGGTTACTAAGATAATTACCCTTTTTAGTTATCAGAGATTTTGCATTACATTTCGTTAACCCGCTATGATTGCTTATTCTTTTTTACAAGATGTTAATGTATTATTATTGATCTTATTATAACCGTACCAAGTGATCAAATTAGAGTAGTGTACTTGTTGACTATAAGTTAAGGATGACATATTCATGATGAATAAGAATTTTTTTTTTTCCTTTGGGGTAAAGAATTGATCACGGTCATTGAACAAGAGATGGTTTCTGGCATTTTTCCTTGAGAAGAGATTCAAAGCTGCAGCAAAATTCATGGGCGCATCCTGACTTTTCTGTATAGTCCGTCGTTACATGCACGTTAGCAGACCTAACTTATGGAGAAAATTGTAGGGATGCCCAGATGGATGAAAGTAAGAGGAAGATGCAGGGAATTGAGAGGATACAGGGACGCCACGTAGTCTTAGATTTTTGCCATTCGCCCTCAATCACTCCATGAGTTCATGCTCCATATCGTTTGGATAACCATTCTTTCTCTGCTGCCGTCGCAGCCGTAGCCGCCTGAAATTATTTCAACTCCAGATCTTTCTCTATTCATTCATTTTAGGAAAAATTTCAGTTAAAGATTAGTAAAGAGATTTAATTTTAAATAAATTTAAAAAATTTTAAAATTTTAATTTAATTTAAGGCAAAAAAGTAAAAAAAAAATTAACGACAAAAAAACCAAAATACAATACCTTTGTTATGTAGAATTATTACTTATTAATTTTCTTTCTCTATTTATTAATTTATAAATATGAATTATAAATTATATGAATTGACATACTAATAATTATATAAGAATTAACGTCAATTTTTTAATCATAAATAATACTATTAATTATTAAATTTTTAATTTTATTTATTAATTTACTAACATTAATTATAAATTATTAATAAATTTTATAATTTACCAACATCAATTATAAATTATTAAAAATTTTTATGATTTATAATTAATATTAATAAATTAATACAAATTAATAATTAATATTATTAATTGTTTGGCAAATTTATATAATTTACGAGTAATATTAATAAATTAATAAATATAATAAAATTTTTTTAAGCTGACGTAAAATTAAATTTTTATCGTATTTTTTAATTGAAATTCTCCCTCTATATTAATTTACTAAAGACGATATGTATTTAATGGGAGAGAGAAATGAAAGGAAAACTTATATTCAGTTGTCAATGTTTCTGAAGGAAAAGGTCGCGGCTGTCAGATACTTCGATGCTGCTTCCTCTAATTTTTTTTTTATAAATTTTAAATCCTCTGTTTTTATTAATATAATACCGCAGTGCTCACCTCATACAGCTAAACCAATACAACTAAATAATTATTAGCTAGTTACATTTGCAGCAAACATATTTTTCTAGGACTATCGTTCTTTGATTCATGGAGGGGTTTTGGGATTTAAAAACACTTGCTTAGTTTTTTTCTCCCTTTAACAATGCCAATGAGATTATGAGAGGCATTTTTTTTAACAAAAATGTATTTAATAGTATGAAGTATTGTTTACTGTGTTTATTATATTTTCAAATTATTATTTAATTTTTATTTTAAAAAATTATATAAATTTGCTATTTACTTATTATTTTATCAAATGCATCAAATGGATTTCAATGCACATTTTTATTTAAAATTGACTACAGACGTTTTACACATCTTCAATTTCGTGAAACACCCGGGATATTTTTTTAATTAAAGTTAATGATACCGATCATTTTAATGGAGTTCATTAAGCGAGTTTTTTGACAAGGCAGTTTACATTGATCTTCAGAAATATATCTTTTTCGGTTACTTTTACTAAAACCATCTATAAAATTAAATTGTGAACTTGTATTTTATACAGAGTCTTAAAGTAAGTTTCTGTTCATGATTAATGTTATGACTAACATAGCATGTAGACTTCTGGATTATAGGTTAAAAAGAGTATTTGTCACATTTTCATTTAATACAACATAGGATGAATGAGTCCACGAGGTCTCAATGAAACATTTTTATGAGGTGTTTGCCGTAGACCGTAGGAAATATCTATAGAACAGAGTCAAGCTGTCCATTAGGATCAATTATCTTTGGTCAAAACTTGAAAGGTGCTTTCCGCGTAGTGACATCATTTCAAATTTGATGCCTAACGCACTAGCACTAGCAGCACAAAAGGGGACGCATCCATACACGCCCTTTGAAAGTTCAAAGCAGAGCCGTACGTGGTAGATGCCTATAAAATGCGGCTGAATCACCCTCAACCTCAAGAGTCCTCAACGCAAAATCTAATTAAGAAACATGAAGTCTCTCGCCTCCTTCTGTTTCGTTTTCCTCTGCATTTCACTTCTCCCTTCCTTCTCCTCCTCTTCCATACTGTTCCAGGTACCACCTATATATCTATTTCCTTGATTAATTACTCCTTCACTCTGAATACACATGAAACCAATTTGTCGAGTTTCACACGGTGTATATCTATCTATCTGCAGGGTTTCGACTGGGCATCCAAAGATAAAGCAGGGGGATTTTACAACTATCTCAAGACCCAGGTCCCTTTGATTGCAGATCTTGGAGTCGACTATGTTTGGCTTCCTCCTCCCTCCAACTCTGATCCTAAGGGCCCTGAAGGTTCGTATATACCTCTTCTAAAACTTAATTCTTTTGATCGGTTCATCCTTCGGGGTCTTTGTCTTGAATTTTTATTTATTTTAAAATATATATCTGCACTCAACTTGCAGGATACTTGCCGAAAAGATTATATGATCTTGACACCTCGAAATACGGTAACAAGGAGGAATTGAAGTCACTGATAGCAGCATTCCGCGATAGAGGAGTGAAATGCATCGCCGACATAGTCATCAATCACAGAGCTGCCGAGAGGCTGGACGAAAGAGGACTTAGTATCTTCGAAGGTGGTACTCCCGATGACCGTCTCGACTGGAATGTGTCAGAAATCTGTTCCGATGATACGCAGTTTCATGGCACCGGAAATCCCGACACCGGCATCGGCTGGGGGGATGTACCGGACATCGACCACACCAATCCCAGGGTGCAGCGAGAGCTCGCTGACTGGATGAACTGGTTGAAGTCAGACGTTGGATTCGTAGGATGGAGGTTCGACATGGTTTTAGGCTACGCTCCCAGGTTCACCAAAATCTACATGGACCAGACCACACCGGAATTTGCAGTCGGAGAGCTTTACGAGAAGGTCACCATGGGCTCAGACGGAAAACCCTTGGCGAACCAAGACCCGCATCGTGCGAGACTGGTGAAGTGGGTGCAAGACGCAGGTGGGGCCGTCACGACCTTCGACTTCACAACCAAAATGGTGCTCGGAGCCGCCGTACAAGGTGAACTGTGGAGGATGAAAGATGCGAACGGTAAGCCACCGGGGATCATCGGAACCGACCCATCCAGTGCCGTCACCTTAATCGATAACCATGACACTTGGTCACAGCAAACCTGGCCCTTCCCGAAGGATAAAGTCACGCTTGGTTACGCTTACATACTCACTCACCCAGGCCATCCCTCAATCGTACGTACCTTGTTTTTCTTTTGTTTCAGTTGTTTCAGAGGAATATAAATATTGCAGTTGCAGAGTTGCTTACTGTGTGTTGTGTTGGGTGCACGTGCAGTTCTACGACCACTACATCGATTGGGAAGAACAACGAGCGCCCATAAAGAATTTGACGGACATCAGGAAGAGGAATGGGATAAACCCGACGAGCAGCGTCAACATTCTGGCAGCTGATGCTGATCTGTACATGGCTGAGATAGACAACAAGATCGTTGTCAAGATTGGGCCCAACGGTGATCTGAAGAACCTTCTTCCTCAAAATGCGGTGCTTGCTACCAGTGGACAAGACTTCGCCGTTTGGGAACTTCATTAACAGCCCTCTCCAATAAAATTGATGTTGAATCAAAATAATATGTCAATTTCTTCCCATCAATATATGTTTAACATAAACAAATTTCTTATGGCTGCGTATGAAAAACGACAATAATTGTAGCCAGTAGCCACAATAGTTATATCCATTGGCGTCACTGTACTTATCAATGCTTTGACCTTTTTTCCTTTCTATTCTTTTCGTGCTGATCATGCATGGAACGAAGCGGATAACACAAGCAGAATTGCAGTAAAGAGAACAAAGGGAAAATGACGTTTAAGGAGCATAGTGACGTGACTATATATATATATATATATATAAGGGTTATATAAGATCAAGAGGGTTGAAACGTAATATGCAGCATTTCTCTGCTACTGTCTTTTATAGGAGTAGAGAGACCAACTCTATATGCAGATCTTAATCTGTAAAGCAGCATTTCTCTGCTATCCAGTGACGATAATTCAGAATCTTCGCCAACATGGAGATAAAAGAAGAGTTGAAAAATTGAAAAGAATTTTTAGCTTTTCAGACCAAGTAAAGGGAATCATTATAGATTTTCAATTAAAAAATGACAATTTGCTTATCTTTATTAATCAAATTGCCAAAGATTAATTAATTAACAAGCACGTTAAAATGAGCAACTGTACGTAACGGTGATCAAAGAAATGGCTTGATTCAGTTTTAATCAAGACATGAACTAAACTAAATCAATTGGTTTACACAAAGAATAGCATTTGATTAGTTTTTTTACTAAGGTCGGTTTGGTTTGGTTTTGTTCGATTTAGTTTATACATGGATTAAGTTTTAATATTTTTTTGACTGTTTTTTCTTTTCATATTTCAATACATATCATCACATTCTCAACTTTATTATTTATGAATAAAAATAAATATAATATTAAAAATAAAAATGTTTAAATTTTGTTATTAACAAACATTAGAGTATATGCATTACACATATCGTTAACATAAGTTAAATTTCATTACAAATTATCTTAATGTCTATAATCAAAAGAAACTTATTTTAAATCAATAAAAGGGAAATGTGTTTTAGTAGTAAGTCTTGAAGTATATGACCCTTCTCAGGCAGCAACAGCAAAATGCCTCTCCTTAATCTGGACCATCTTTTACTCTAAAAGTAATTAATAAAATAGAGAACAGTAGAGTTAGAGATTCTATCAAAGTATTTTGGGTTTAGGTTGGACTTTAATTGAAGTTAAAATTTAAAAATAAGAAGCACTAATTAGTAGTCTAATATTAATTATAAAAATACACTTAAAATATAAAAAAGGTATGGTTTAGATTTTAAAGGAAAAGAATTGAAACTTGAACCAAACCATTTAATTTTTTAATTTATAAAATCAAACCAAACCAGACCTTACTAATTAGTTTTATTCAGTTTTGATTGGATTGATTTGATTGGTTTTATTCAATTTCGCTCACCCTAACCATATATCATTAATGTTATCATCGTTAGATGTAATATGAGATAGTGTTTAGTTGGAGGGGAGGGAAGGAAAAATTTTAAAAAATCTCCCCTCCTCTCCACCTTACCAAACAAGGGGTGTAACTTCACGAGTTTTAATTCCCTGATTAATTAAACATAATTAGGGTAATTAAGTAAGTTGAAGTGGTGTGTGGCCAGAGAAATCTAATCATCATATTTGATGGTATTTCAGCCCTAGTTGTGGGTCCAGTATCGAGGCGGGCTACTTAGACATCGAAAGGAGAAGAAAAGGAAGAGTTGATATTGCTGTGCCACGCACAACGGCATGTAGACCGTTTGTCACGGCACATAGCCATTTCTGAGCAAAGGGGGACCTCTCTGTGCCATGCGCGCAGCACATTATGTGTCCGTCGTGGTGCATAGCTATTTTTTACAGTTTATCAAACGTGAAATGAGACAAAAATAGAGAGAAAGAAAAGAGGAGAAATGGAGAGGCGCGCCAATGCTCTGCTAAGGTTTACTTAGAGATGACTTTGGGAGTATTTTGAAGGTTACAAACGCTTAAGGTAAGTATCACACTTATTAATCTCCCTATATTTTTCACATTTATGAATTTATGGTTAGAATTTAATAGTGAAAGTGGAATTTTGATCCACATAGGTTATGGCTCTAAATTTGTTAACTTAAATGGAGTTAATGAGGATAGATTAGAGTATTTAAACCTAGGTATAATGAGTTTTGGTGTCTTGGTTTGTTGGGCATCATTAATATCCGAAAATCTCATTTATTATGGGTGGTTAAAAGTTTATGATGCTATTAATGGGGATTTAATGGCTCATTAATGCTATTGGGGGCTAAAAGTAATTATTAAATCCAATGGTTAGGCTCCACCTTTTGTAGAGTGAGTGTTGGGCAATTTAGAAATAAAGACTGAGAGTTTAAATGTTTGAATTTGTTATATTGATGAAATTCAACTTGGTCGATTGTAGTTTTAGCTCTTGATCACCTATTGGATTGGAAATTCAAGCTTGAAAACTAGTTAATTGAAGGGTAAACCTTTGACCTCTCAAAGGTTTAAGGTAACCAAAGGAAAACTCTACTTTGGGTAGTTGTATGTTAATTAATTATTGAATGTGAATTGTGAATGTTATATGCATAGAATTGATTGTTAAAGTAAAAACTACATATTAGTTTCATTGAGTGCATGAAAAAGCTATTTTTAGCTTGAAAATACAAAATGCAAAGTCAAGAGGATTTTACTATAAAAATACTTATACTTTTGAAAAAATGTGATGATGTGTAGAGGTATTTGTGTGTTAGTGATGAAATAAATTTGAGAAAATGATGAGAATACACAATTGGGTAGCACAAGGTCGTAAGTCCAACGTGGTTATTGTAATAGTGAGTAAATAAAAGTGAAAAAGTAAATACAAGTGAGTATGGATTATGGCATGATCAGTGATGAGAGTTCGCCTAAGGATTGGGAGTAGAGAAAAATCCATAAAGTATTTAGGCTGCCCTCCGATGCATAGGGGTATAGCCTTGTCCCACTGTTTGTCGAGGGACTAGAACCTAGCTATCTACATCGATTTAATGAGGAGAATAGTTTAGGATATGAGACACCTCAAGAATTCGAGAATGGGTAAAGTTGTGGTTCGAGAGTGAGTCTTGTAATCTTTGGTCGAGTCACACTTCACGCTTGGTGAGCTTGGGTAGTCCAGTGACACAGAATGAGCCCTAATCAGTATTATGGCCCATGGTTTCGGTCTGAGGAAATAAAAAAGATATAAGGTTGGTTGATCACTACCTAAGTAAATATATGACATGTCACACGTATTAAGTGGTGGCAAGTCGCATGAGCATGGGTCATGTTATATATGTGAGAATATGGTGACAATGCACCTAGTTATGAGAGTTAAAGATATTATTTAATGATAAACGACAAGATATGATTTATGTTAGCATGTTTTATAAATTTGATTTCCTGGTGCATGTATTTGGTTTATAATTGATATATATTTGCATAGGATAGGTTTAACCTTGGGTACTGAGTGACTAGACTCATTCTTTTCTTTTAATATTTTTCAGACTCTAGCTCTGGTGTTGAGAGGGAGAAGGCTAAAGAGGTGGGAAATTAACATATTTCTACTGTATACCTCTAGTTTAGATTTAATTGTGTAACGGTATATGATTTGTCAATTCTAGGATGCATATCACCATGCTTGCACTATTTTGGTTGTTAGAAATGTTAGAAATATATTTTGGACCCTTAACCTTTATATGTGTTGATAAATATATGTTTATAAGGCTAAAATACTAGTCCAAGTGTAGAAATGAAGATTTGAGTATGTTTTGAATGATTTGAGTGAAATGGAATGACAAATTACCTCCCTTTGTTTTTGGTAAAATGGGGTTGAGGAGTGAATTTTTATTATAATGATGTTTCGGTGCTTATGACATGTTGTATTAGTAGTCATAAGTTCATTGGATATGGTTCAGGTGTTAGGAAAAATTTTTGGCACTTGTTGAGGGTTTTGGACACCCATTTTGTGTAAAAATATTGAAAATTAGTTAAAATGTGTTTGGGTGTCTATCTTTCTAGTATGATTTATTTTGAAAGTAAAACTCATGCCATTAGCTAGTCTATGTAAAGAGCTTTCCATAGACACTTAGATCACGTTATTTGGATGTCAAACAGAGAATAGGGGTGAGTCAAAAGTTCTTCGATTTTGCTGTCAAATGACAGCAAAATTAGTAAAAATTTTATGCAACACGTCGCAGGGTGTGGCGCAAAGAACAACACGCTGTGGCACAGCGTGCACGAGCCACGGCACATTACTCTATATTATAGCACATGTTTTGTTTTTCAATCGTTTTCGACTTCTTTCACTCCTCTGAGATATCTCATGCTTTTGAAACTTATTTTTATTCTGATATAAAATATTTTGATCGATTTCAACTCATTGTTATTTAGAAAACTTGAGATTCTTTACTTTTGGATTAAACATTGGTAATCACTTTTTAAGCTAATCCTTTGATTATCATGAGTTTTATTTATTAATGGTGTTTAGTGGAGTAAGAACGTTTCAATGGAAGGGGAGGAGAGGGGCTCCCCTCCTCTCATTTCCCCTTGTTTGATAAGGTGGAAGGGAGGAGAGATTTTTTAAAATTTGCCCTCCCCTCCCCTCCAAAACCTCCCCCACAATTTAGAGGGATGCCCCCTTCCCCTTTCCTCTCATCCTTTTAAACCAAATAGAGCTTGAAAGTTCTTTTTTCTAAATAAAAATAGAGCCCATTTTATTAATATTGAAAAAACATTGCACTTAGTGTATTATCTGCAATATACTGTCTGGCCAAATTATTCATCAAGAAAATCAGTGTGAATGGGATGGGATTAAGATCTGTAATGATTCAAAGTCAATTTCACACCTCTTTTATGCTGATGACTCAATTATATTCTTTGAATGCACAAAAAGAAGCATATTTTATGTGAAAAAGGTATTGGATACCTTCAGTACTTGGTATGGACCATAGAGAATCAATCATTATAAGTCAAACATTGTTTTAAGCTGAAATATCTCAAGCAGTGTCAAAAATGAAATCACCTCTTTTCTGAGGATGAATACAACAGAGAGACTAGGGAAATACCTTCGAATGGGTTGATGTAGGGAGAAGTAAAGAGCACATCTATCAGGGCATTATTGAATCTATTCAAAGGAGGATTTGCTTGTGGAAGGGAAAAATTTTGTCTCAAGCTACCAGGATTACCTTGATAAATTCAATACTATCATCTGCAAATATCTACCATCCCTCGTGTTTCAAGCTTCCTATGAAATATTGGAATATCATTGATTTAATGTGCATTGCTTTTTTTTTTTTGGTATAAATGATGGAAAAAAAATACACACCTCATTCATACGGAACCTTTATTCACACCCAAAAAAGATAAGGGAGTAGGCATGAGACCTATTCATCAAGTAAACATGTCCTTACAAGCAAAACAATTCTGGAGTATTTTGGATTTAGATGAAGGAACACTTTTAGCAGAAACATTGACAAAGAAATATTTTGATTTGAACAAGTCACAGATTTACAAGGTGCCTTGTGATTCTTCTTGGTTTTGGAAAGGAATTAAAGATAGTGCATATTTTATCGTTTCAAAGCTAAAATGTAGAGCTGGCAACGGACAAAACATTCCTATTGATCATCTACTTTGGTGGACAAGGGATAGAAGGCGTGATAAAATTCAATAGGAGATGTCCACTATTGCAGGCCTCACTTGTCTTCAAGATAGTCCATGGAAGACAGTATCATAGTATCAGACCTTGCTCAGAGAAATGTTTGTGGAATCTGTTACAAAGGAAATAAAAAAGAATCACATTTCATATACTAATGTTAAGGATAAAATAATTTGGAGCAGGAATCGGATGGGTACCTATACTGTGAAAGATGGTTATAATTTGCAAATACAAGGTGCGATCTCTGGCAAAATTGTATCTCATGATATTTGGTCCTTCGTTTGGAAACTAAGTTGCCCTAAAAAATCCTTGCTTCTAATTTGGAAGCTCATATACAAATCAATTCCAATAGGGGAAGTTTAAAGAGAGCACCATTTATACAACAACAATCAATACCCCTTTGGATGCAAATGTGAAGAAATGCCAGGTCATGTTTTTCTTGAATGCCCTTTCTCTAAATCCATATGGTTTGGGGCCCTAGGCACAAGAGTATGTGACATGCAAACCAAAAAGAATTAGAGAGTGGCTTCCACAAATACTTCTTCAATTGCGAGGAGAAAAGGATTCTGACAGAATGAGGGATATCATTCTCCTAATTAGTTTTTTTATGGAATAAAAGGAACCAATGCATTCATAAAGAAGGCAATCATAAACCCCACATTGTTAATCAAAGAACTTATTGGAACTATTTTCTATCAGAACACTATCAGACAATTGAAGGAGATTAATACAATAAAGGAGCAGATAAGCTTGGTCCAACCTGAAGAGCTTGATCTGAACTTCTTTCTCTCACAAGGATGGTCGATCTGGTACAAAAAAAGGAGGGTTGGTAGTACAAAGAAGTGGTTTGCAATCATAGGATATGCGGTGATGATTGCAGGTGATATGCCAAATAGATCAGCAACATAGAAATCAAATAATTCTGCTTTCTCTCTTGAGAAATGGTCTAAACTGGGTTCTAAACCTCTACCGATTGGGGTATCTACAACCTTCCAATTGGATTAATTGACTTCAAGAAGAATTCGCTTCAATGTCTGAATAGAGTTAGAACAAAGGACGCAGGTACAACTCTTGAAGAAGACATTTTCATAATGTTACTAAAATTTCCCTCAAGTTTTTTCTTACTAGCGATTCATATTTTTATTTTCAGTTCTCCTATTTTCCTAGTACTGTAAGTAACTTGTAATATTTGTCCTCCTTTTTTTTTATTTATTCCTCATACAATTGATCTAATTTTAAAAAGAAAAACATTACACTCACTAATCAGAAAGCAATAAAGCCTAGAATACAACTTATAAAAAAACAATAAAACCTAAGATAAAACTTATAGAAAACAAGAAGAAAGCCTATAGTACAACCCGAAAAAAAAAAAAAATAAATACTCCCTCTATTAAAAAATATAAGATATTTTTAATTAAATTTTATTTTCTAATAAAATAATTATTTTTAGTTTTAGTTTTCTTTTTTGCCGAGTATTATAAATAACATGTAACATTTGTAGTCTTTTTATTTATCTATTCTTAATGCAATTGATCTTATTTAAAAACAAAATATTACACTCACTAAGAAAGCAATAAAAGCATACAACCTATAAAAAGCAATAAATCTTAGGATACAGCTGCAGTGCAACCTAAAAAATTAAATACTTTTTTAATTAAAAAATGTGAGATATTTTTAAATAAATTTTATTTTAATAAAATATTTTTTTTAAATCAAAAGAAAACTTCATTCAATGTAAACCAACAACGGAGAATAATAAAATAGTTACTTTAAAAAAACTGCTAATAATCACGAATTCAAATACTATTAGTATGATTTATAATTCATATACTAAGAATACCTTTATATTTCCAAAAGCAATTAATTTCTAACTTTAAAAAAACTGCTAATAATAAATTAGGAAAACTTGTGAAACCAATTTTAGGAATTGATGATTTTTTATCATCTCATCTAAAGCTAAGAATAAATTCAAAACACTACATAGCAAAAAAATATAAAATGCATAGCCGTAATTATAAGATCTAAGGTCTAATTAAAAAAAATCAGACTGCAATTGAGATTTGAATTTGGCGCAACACATTTTCATTGCCATTAAACTGCTGCAATGTCTTGGAGAACAATTAGGAAATAGCATTCACGGAGCAAGCATAATCTTGATCCATTGGACATGTCCATACAAAAGATTTGAGAGGGATGTGAACAGAAGCAACAGCAATTTCATCGAACCCAGAGCAGTGAGAAAGCCAGCGCATTGGTGGGCTGCGGGTAACGAACCGGTCATTCCGGGTTGCCGGTGAATCCGTTGGGGTTTCCAACTTGCCCTGTCTCCCCTACTATAATCCCATTTCAAAATCCGCCGATTTCAAATTTCGAACTCGCGCTCAACGCGTTCTCCCACTTCTATCTCCAAAGTCCAATCCTCAGATCCAATCCTTCGGATCTTCTAATCGTCCGCTCTTCGATCCGAAGTAGCAAACATGGGTGGGTCTCATAGTCGTGAAGATTTAGAAATCTCCGACTCCGACGAAGACAATGATTCTCCGAACCACAGCGATGGAGAAGCAAGCTACCAAGATGCCGAGGAAGAGCACAAAAATTCCGCAGACCGGAGAATTGTCACCCCGTCATCACTCGATGACGTGGAGGCCAAGCTTAAGGCCTTGAAACTCAAATACTCATCTTCCCAGAATCCTAATCTGAAGAATGCCGTCAAGCTCTACCTTCACGTCGGGGGAACCACCCCGAAGGCTAAATGGGTAACTTCTGAAAAACTCACTGCTTACTCTTTTGTTAGGACCTCCAGTGTTGACAATGGCGATGAAGGCATTGATGAAGATGAAGGTGACGAGGCAGGAGACTCGTGGTGGGTTTTGAAGGTTGGTTCAAAAATTCGAGTGAAGGTGGATACCGAGATGCAATTGAAAACTTTCGGGGACCAGCATCGCGCTGACTTCGTTGCTCGGGGGGTTTGGGCCATGAAATTCTTTTCCGAAGAAGATTACAAGGCGTTTGTCGCTCAGTTCGAGAACTGTTTGTTCGAGAACACGTATCGCGTGGAGGCAACGGAAGAAAGCAAGCTTAAGATTTATGGCAAGGATTTTATTGGATGGGCCAAACCAGAGGCTGCTGACGATTCTATGTGGGAAGATGCTGAAGATAGCTTTTCCAAAAGCCCTGGTTCTGCATCGCCAAGTAGAGCAAACCAAGACTTGATGGAGGAGTTTGAGGAAGCAGCAAATAGTGGGATACAGAGCTTGGCGTTGGGTGCATTGGACAACAGTTTTTTGGTTGGTGATTCTGGCATTCAGGTTGTGAAGAATTTTGCTCATGGAATTCATGGAAAAGGTGCTTTTGTGAATTTTGGCAGTGGATATCAAAGTAGCGGTTCATCTTTAGCACATGCTACGCCCAAAAAGACTCTTCTGATGAAGGCCGAGACTAACATGCTCCTCATGAGTCCAGTTGGATCTGGGAAGCCTCATTCAACCAACCTTCACCAGCTTGATATTGAGACAGGGAAAATTGTGACAGAGTGGAAGTTTGGAAAGGACGGGGTTGACATTACAATGAGAGATATCGTCAATGATAGCAAGGGAGCTCAGTTGGATCCTTCAGGGTCTACTTTTCTGGGATTGGATGACAATAGGCTTTGTAGGTGGGATATGCGTGACCGCCATGGAGTTGTTCAGGATCTGGCTAACTCTAATACCCCTGTTTTAAATTGGACCCAGGGGCATCAGTTCTCACGGGGAACCAACTTTCAATGCTTTGCCACTACTGGTGATGGTTCCATCGTTGTAGGATCTCTTGATGGGAAGATCCGTTTGTATTCAATCAATTCTATGAGACAAGCCAAAACAGCTTTTCCCGGCCTTGGTTCACCCATTACACATGTGGATGTAACATTCGATGGGAAGTGGGTTGTGGGTACAACCGACACCTATTTGATCCTTATTTGTACTCTTTTCACTGACAAAGACGGGAAGACAAAAACTGGTTTCAGCGGACGCATGGGAAATAGGATCGCCGCTCCAAGATTGCTGAAGCTGACTCCTCTGGATTCACATTTAGCTGGAACAAATAATAAGTTCCGCAACGCTCAGTTTTCATGGGTAAGGAAGGGCAAACTGTTCTTTCTGTCACTGCTAAATTATTATTATGATATAATATATCCCGTGTTAGGAATAGTAAATTCTTCAATCTTGAATTGCCGTCTTGTGTTTCTTGAACTGGAAATGCTAGTTTATTCTTCATGTCCAACTGTCATTCAACCTTGCGCTGCGTCGATGTTTACCTGGTCGATGGAAAAGTTTAGACTTACCTATGCCGATAATTAATGAAACTGCTTAGTCAATTGAAATCATGCTACATCTTTGGATGTTACACTGATTGGTGCTTAGGCCGTTTTGCATGCAACCCTTTTCTTTTCCTGTTTTTGCCAAGAGTCATATAGGAACTTCCAACAGTATGAAATTTGGAATTCTATCGCTTATGTTTTCTTCTGATTGTTACTTTTCCCCGCTCGTTGTTCATGCTTACTTTCGCGGGCAGATAACCTAGTCTGACCGGTATGGTAATTAATCACTCCACTTGGCCGTTGAAACTGCGTGGTTTTATCTTCAAGAGACAATTCTTGCTTCCAATCGTAGTAATTTGCTACTCTGCTTATTTTTTTTTTTTGGCATTGAAAAAGTTGGCTCCTAATTTTCTCCCGTTAATCTTTTGAGATGCATGAGTTGTAGGATTCTATTACATGTCAGTTGAATTTCTATGGGCATGTACGTATATATTGATGTGTTAATCTCCTTGGTTATTCAGGTCACAGAGAATGGAAAGCAGGAGCGCCATATTGTGGCCACAGTGGGGAAGTTCAGTGTGATATGGAACTTCCAACAAGTCAAGGATGGTTCTCATGAATGCTACCGTAATCGGCAGGGTCTAAAGAGCTGTTATTGCTACAAGATTATCCTTAAGGAAGATTCCATCGTTGATAGCCGTTTCATGCATGACAAGTTTGCGGTCACTGATTCTCCTGAGGCTCCGCTGGTTATTGCAACCCCAATGAAAGTTAGCTCACTCAGCATATCCAGCAGGCGATGATACCCTTGATACGCGTTTTGTTTTGATAGTCAGCCTGTTTTGTAGCTTTATCAATGACATAAACATTCTAGTTTTTCAAACGTTTCATTTCGTACTTCGCAATTGTATGTATGATGTTTGAATGGGAAATTAGATGTAGTTGTTGTCAAGTTGTACCAGTGTATTCACTTCTCAATTCTCTTAATTTGTAATGTTAGCTGGACCTGGAAGCTGGAATCTCAGTAATCTCATTTGTTTCTTCTCGATCTTTCATTTTCCTTGTTACTAATCTCTTGGTTAAGTTGAACTTCTGCAGTGTAGCGGGAGGGATTTCTTTCTCTGCCTCTGTTCGTACACTGAATTGATTTGATCACTAAGAATCGAACTCATGAGTCATGAGGTACGATGAATAACCACAAATAGGTGAGGAACCAAAGTGCAAAAATAGTTCTGAGCTTACGGTTTTCTAACTTATTTCTCAGTTGATCATGGAATATATGGAAGTAACTTCAGACTTTACTGGAAACTTGGAGCCCATAAAGTTGGTTCTGAATGAGTCGGCGTGGCCAAGCCCAGGCCTTAGAAGCAAACATTGCTTATCCGTTTGTCCAATGTCCGTGGATAAGTGGGGCCATGGTTTTTGTTTTCTTTTATTTTTTTTTTAACTGACAAATACAAATGCCTATGATATGCGGCATCTGTGGTGGTGAAAGTGGGAATTTTGATTTTTGAGCGCTCAATTTCACGTCCTGGAGAACGAGAAGATAAAGAAGAATGGCCTTAGCAACAGGAAGAAGCTTCCCTTTGCAGCCATGCTCTTTATTTAAAAATGATAGCTTTAATAAATGTCCAGGAGGTGGCACATCCTCGTGGCTTGGGCTTGCTGGTGCAGAGATTACAAAGCCTTGTAGGCGAACCCGTATTGCAGCTCAACAGCGACCTACGTGGCTCCCAGGGCTTGATCCTCCTCCTTATCTTGATGGAACGTGAGCCCTTCAACCTTTCTGCTCTAACGGTTCTAATTGATCTTGTTCTCCATAATCTGCTTCCACATGATTTTTCGAAACATCATGGTGTGTTTTACAGTCTGGCTGGAGATTTTGGATTCGATCCACTTGGACTTGGAGAAGACCCGGCAAGCTTGAGGTGGTATGTGCAAGCAGAGCTGGTTCATGCTCGCTTTGCAATGATTGGGGTCTCTGGAATTCTGCTGACAGATGTGAGTCGCATTCACGTCACTCCAATATTTATTTTTCTTTTCAGAGTTTTGGTTTTATTTTTCAAAATTTTTTTGCTTTGAAAGAATTCATAATTTATTATTAATTATTTATTATCAAGTTCTTACTCTCTACCTATAATTGCAATGGTAATTTATGTTCTTCCTACAATCTCTAACTCTGCTGTGCAGACACTTCGTTTTGCAGGACTTAAAACCATACCAGTTTGGTATGAGGCTGGTGCAGAAAAATATTTTGCTGATGCAAAGACCCTTCTTATTATCCAGCTATTTTTGATGGGGTAGAATTTTATTCCTCGACCATTTACGCGAGAAAAAAATTGGGGGCTTATATATATTTTTTCCTGCTTCGGATAATGGATCAATTAATCATCTTTTCCTGCGCAGCTTTGTTGAAACAAAACGGTATATGGATTTCGTAAGTCCGGGATCTCAAGCTAAAGAGGGATCCTTCTTTGGACTGGAAGCTGCATTTGAAGGTTTAGAACCAGGGTATACTTGATAAATTGAAACTTCTGCTCCATCGTTATCTAATAATCTCTTTTTCCAATTTTGATTTCGTGAGTGTGTTCCCTAATTGTACTGAGCATGAATTGGTGGGGTCTCTTTGCACACACCATAGTGGACACGAGGTTGAGGTTGAGGTTGATGGTTTATGTTTCAACAAACCAGGTATCCTGGCGGTCCTTTGCTAAATCCTCTCGGCCTAGCGAAGGATATAAAAAACGCTCATGAATGGAAACTTAAAGAGATTAAGAACGGTACGCTTTTCTCAATTCTTTGCATATGTATCCTTTTAGACTGGCCATTTTCCCCCCTTTTCGTAATTTAATATACACTTGGAGGCTTAATTCCATACCGGCAACTCGTACTTTCAGGGAGACTTGCAATGGTAGCAATGCTTGGGATCTTCGTGCAAGCTTCAGTAACTCATGTTGGACCAATTGATAACCTTGTGGAACATCTTTCCAATCCGTGGCACAAAACTATTGTTCAGACCCTTGGCAGCTCTAGTTAAGGGGGTGCTCTTCTCTGCTGTGCGTAACATCACGAATTGAATAAATTATGAAAAGAAATTATTCATTCGTCCTCAGCCAGTCAACTACCAGTATACTGAAGAATGGTGAATTGTATAACAGGTTTTTAATACATTCATCGAAGTATGATATTTAATGTGATACACACAATAGAATAAAAATTTTCAACGGTTCTTGCCATCGAAGATAGTCTTAATTCACATCACTTTCACTTTACCAGTTTGACAGTTTCCCACCATGCACACACCATGCCATTCAAAGAAATTGGACCCGTAAATAAATTGAGCTCCAATTTCTAGATTAGCCACAGAAGAAAACCTCGTTCGTTACACCAAATCTCACACAACTTTACAAAAGCAAAATTCAGCATATCAAAAGCGCCTATACACAAATCAGATCCATCTTATTCTCTCTTTTTTACCAAGAATGGCGTATGTCCTTATAAAGAACCGCCAAAGCGAGACCATTCATAGATTCTTTCACTGAGACGGACCATAAACCAATCAACCAAACATACAATAATCACAAAAAATATACAGGTTCGACATAATTTAAGAAGTCTCGGCAATTCTAGGACACTCCAAGACCTCCAGAAGGCTGATATGTAAGAAAACTGAAAGGTGACCGCGCAAGATTTCAATTAGGGATTACCCTGACTTGGTCGTCTGTGATTTCCTCCTGGCAAAGAGCATAAAAACACGTGGGAAAATTGATTTCTTTTTCTTCTTTCCAACTCTTGTATCTGGGAATGATCCATTTTCAGCGTTGTTTGCATTCATGTAATCATTTGGGCTTGACAAGTAATGTCCCGGATTATCTGAACTGGGAGCTCGGTGCAAGTTATTTGCTTCCTTATTGCCCTCCATACTAGCTCTTGGGCTTTTATTCTGGTTTACAACTCCTTGGTCAAATTCACCAGCCTTTCTTCGTTGCTCATGTTCAGCCCTCCACTTTCTTAGTTCTTGTTCTACACCTAATTTCCCTTCCTTTGCTTTCTCAGCTTTACCCATTGCTATCTTCAAAGATTCCCTTCCGGCAAGCATCTCCTTATTGGCTTCATCCAATTTTTCCAAGGTTTTCAATTCAGACTCCCTAGCTATCGCAATTTGAGAATTAGCATCTGCAATCCTCGTATTGGCTTGCTCTTCTGCATCATGGGCCCGTCTGCTAAGCTCATAGTACTCTTCTAAGGAAAGTGTCACACCAGCAACTGAATCTGATTCATTGCCGGTTCTAGCTGATTCACTCTCTTGCAATGCTTTAATTGCTGCTATTGCCAACCTTTCAGAAGCCCTAGCAGCCTCTATCTCCTTTTGAGCTGCAAGTAATCTACTTTCCACGGTAGTTGCTCCAGCCTTGGCTTGTTCTGCCTCCTCCTTCACTTTCCGAAGCTCTTCACGAGCTGCTTCGGCAAGCAAGTTGGCCTGATTAGCTTCTTCAGCTGCTCGTTGTAGTTTTTTGGGAAGCTCTATCATTCTCTCCCTGGCTTCTTTCTCTTTCATCTGGGTCAAAGCTATTTCTGATCTAGTCTTGTCCAGTTCAGCCTTGAGAGATGCAACTGCAATGGAGGCCATCCCCTCTCTTTGCCCAATGTTGGCAAGATCTGATTTCTCTTGTTCAAGTTCTGATTTTAATGATGTGGCAGCCACTTTCAAGCAATTAACCTCAGCAGTTGCTTTCTCTATGTTGACCTTTACTTCCTCGAGTTCCTTTTTTGCCAATGCTACTGCTGCTTGTATCTCAGCGTGATTCTTGTTCTCTGGTTCCTCTAGGTCTCCCTTTGAGATTCCTTCTTCACTGCCTTCCTGCTTTAATTTTGTTTCCATGTATGCAGCTAGTTCAGCTTTCAAATCAAGAAGCAAAGCAGAGGCAGTGTCCAGTTTAGATTTCAGATCCTTAGCAGACAAAATTTGCTGGTTTAGTCTTTGGAGTTCCTCTTCTGCCTGTTTGAGTTCTTTTTCCCAATTGAGAGAATCTTGATCTCTAGCCATGACTGTTCCTATTCTTTGTTCCTCTGCTTCCAAGTGTGCTGCATGAGCAGACTCCAATGACTCCTTTGTGGCAATCAGCTCAATAGTTAAATCCTCCACTGTCTTCTCTACGTCCTTAGATTCAGCAACAGCCTCTTCAGCCTTCTTAATAGCCACATCCTTTTCAGTCACTAACGAAGCATATTCCTTATGCAGCTCATCCAGCTCCTCTTTGACAGATTGTAGGTCTGAAATAGCAGCTGCATGCCTAGTTTTAGCAACCTCAAGCTGTGCCTTGGCTGCAATGCTAGATTCATCTGCAATACCCTGCTCCATCTCTTCCACTCTAAGCTTTGCAAGTTCTGAATCTTGTCGTGCCTGATGCTCTTCTGTTTGTGCCCTCTCCAGGTTGAGTTTTAGTTCTTCTATTAGTCTCTTAGCGCTGTCCAACTCCATCAGTACTTGTGTTTTTGTTCTTCCAGCAGCCTCCGACTGTTTTCTGAGCTCGGGGATCTCCTCATAAGCCTTTTCAAGTTCTTGTTCAACAAGCTTACGTCTCTGTATATTCAATATTCAAAACTAAAATAAATTAATAGGGGCTCCGGCAGGCAAAGTTCATATTTCTGGTAAAGAGTCAGATATCATAAATACGAAGGGCAGCAAGCTAGGAATTCAAAATTTTTCCATTTGGCTATGCAAATAAAATCAGTGCAAGATATCAGAGGCGACAACTTTGCAAACATGGATAAAACATGCCCAGAAAAGAAAAAAGGAAGATATACACATGACGATTCATAGTTGTCTAAATATACTTGATAAACAAGGAAATCATAATGCAGATTGCAGAGCACATATTATTATATCTAATAGCAAGTACTGCAATTGGCATTAATTTAATCCAAAGCATTTACCAGCCGTATACAATTCAAAACCAGTAGGGGCATAAATAATTAATTCCCCTTGAAACGAGGCATCTAGATGACACTTAATCACTAGCGTTCATTTAACTATCACGATTGAGGCTAATAATTAAAATGGTATTGAACAACTTTGAATATCATATTTTCCTCTCATAGCATGCAAGGCCTTTAACTTTTAGCTATCTTGTAATGGATACTTGGATTTTCTTAGAAAAAAGTAAGTAAAATGGCCAAAAGATTATTTACAAGATCAAGTAGAAATAGCATTGGTGAATGAATTTTAATGCAAAACATGAATTGAAGAAAAATTATTAAGATAATTGATTATTGAAAGCATGCAAATAATGGTAAAACAGGGTAACAGACATGCCTCCACAGTCTGGATTCTATGAGCCTTCCAATCCACAATTCCTCCAAACTTGGAAACAGCTTCCTTGACAGATTCAAATGGGGCTGCTGTATCAATAAGGCCTCTTTTAGCACTGGGCTGCACAGCATAAGCAGCAGCAGAAGCTGAGTGGATAATCTGACTATCAACATCAGCGTCAACAGAGACAGTCGAACAGCCATCCTGGGGTTCCTGCAAGTGAGAAATATTCTCTACAGGTTCTGGTTTAGAATTTTGAATCACAGTCCCATCGTTGCTTGTTTCAGTCATGCCACCCATACCATTTGATTTTGAAGCTGAACCATCTACAGGAAGAATTTCATGTTGTCCCATAGTTTGACCATCAGAAGCAATTTGTGGTGCAGCAAATTCTGAGAGTTTAGTAACCAGCAAACTAGCCCCAGATTCCTCTCTTCCATTACTGATCAAGGTTGAAGCTGCTTCATCTTGTCCTACAGTTTGACTGTCAAAATCATCTGGTGGTGTTGCTAATTTGGAGAATTCAGTCACTGGCAAATGAGTCTGGGATTCCTTATCCCCATTGCTGATTGAGATTGAAGCTGAATCAATTTCAGGAAAGATTCCATCTCGTCCGACAGTTTGACCATCAGAAGCATCTGGTGGCCTAGCTAAAATAGAGAATTCACTCCTAGATTCCTCTTTTCCATCACTATTTGAGGTTGACGTTGAATCATCCACGGGAAGAATTCCATCTTTTCCTATAGTCTGACATTCACACGCATCTTGTGGAGTTGCTAATTTAGAAGATTCAGACACTGGCAAATGACTCCCTGGCTCCCCCTTTTCATCACCGAGTGAGTTGATTGGAGTTTCAACTTGAGAATGATTATCAATCAAGCTTATTGCTTCATTATTTTCTTTAGGCAGATCTGCCAACGATATCTGTTCAGCACTTTTTAAAGACAATTCAGGGAGAGATGGCCTCTCTTCAGCATCCTCCATTCAAAAAAGCAGTTCAGAGTGCCAAGCAAGTACCTGAAATCCAATTGATGAACGGAATCAGTGAAAAATGAAAGCATAAACAATGAAGTTTTGTAACTGCTTCAGCAATTAAGTTATACCATATTAGAACTATAACTAGAAATAAAAAAAAAATTGCCATGAATTATTTAAAAATTAAGAGGGATTACTACTCCCCAGGATTAGGCACAGAATATCTTCACATATCATTAAAGTTGTTTCTTCTATTCATCTCTGTCGGACAGGTAAGGAAAATGGTATTGAAACCAAGTTTCGGACTTTGAGGCCTTTTTTTTTAATTGAAAAAACAGATTAGACCAATATCGTCCACCATCTGTATTGGCTAACCTTTTGAAAAGCAAAAATGTCAGTTTTAACTTGTCAACAAGAAAGGTTATGTAAGCGCACTCTGGACAAACATGTTACGGAACAGAGCATCCCCAATCTAGAACTAGCATGTCAAAAATTCTACTGATATTTGTAAACCGAGGGAGGAAACTAAAACAGAAACAACAATTTTATGGAACCTCTACTTACAGCAGAGCCACTACCTCCCAAGCAAGCTCTGTCTTCTTTTCTATAATTTCAAACAATCGTAAGACCAGAAGCGAAATATATTATATCCTGCTCCAGTTAACAGTAATTCAACTTATAAGAGTCACTTTTCCTGAATAAGGAAAATAGCCAAAGCTCAAATTTCCAGCTACAACGAAGAATGAACCCACTGATTACCCAAGAAGAATCAAGACAAAACGGATGAAGTAACCAGGTGCGTGGAAAAGGGGAAAAGAAAGTCTAAGAAAGAGGAAAAAAGAAATCAAAGAACGTACCCAGATTTAGCAGAGACGAATAAGATGATTGAAACTTAGCAGAGATTAGCGACCTCTGAAAATTGAAGCGGAAATACCATGAAAATTCGAAATTAGATTCAACAAAAACAATTAAGGTGGAAAAGTTGCAGCTAAGAATAGAATCGAGAAAAAAGGGGAAGGTGCACATATAGTGAAGCCTACCTCATCACACAGACTAGATCCATCTGCGCGCTCGCCCATTCTCTCTTTCAACGCCTAGATTTTTTTTTTTTTGGGGGGGAAATACATATATTTTTTATATTTTCTTAGGTCCCAATCATTTTGTTGAATTTTCCACCTATCCTGTCCTAATTACTGTCATGTTTGTAGTAAGACGCCCGCATTTACATGAACGGTGACCACGATTCATGTCATAACTCAGCCTTTTTTTTTTTAACCAACATGTCATAACTCAGCTTATGGGAATCCTAGATAAAACTAATGAGCAAATTGCCGCTTTGTTCCCTGAAATTTTGCAAACTTATACAGTAAGTACAGCCTTATTTTTGAAAAATAGACACTCTTGTCTTAAAATTTAAACTATGCTGTTTTTCTATTGATATAAATACATAATTTTCTATTCACATCCCATCATTGTGATCAACTCAAGCAAGTAGATGTGATCATTAACAACTCTTTCATCTGGGGTCAAATTTATACTTAACACAATGTGAAAAGAGAACTCATAGGCAAATCAAATCTCCAGAACAAAATACAAAATTAAAAATTCTGATTTGCTACAATTGATACTTCTCTTATTAATAGTTAATAAATAATGATCAGCTTAAAGCTAGTTAAGTTGAATGAAAGTAAAAAGCTTTTTTTTTTTCCGACTCATTTAAATATAATATGACCAAGTAGAATGATAAAAATGGAAATGTATAGACTCTCGCAAACTGCATGGTTTTTAATTCTTAAATGAAAATTCAAACTATATTAAAGTCAACGAAAAATATTTTAGTAAAAAAAATTAAAATCAATATAATGTCAAATTTATAAAAGATCACATTATTTATAAAACGATGAACTATGTATAAATTGAAGGGATGGATCTAGAAATAGAAATTCATTCAAGGGAGGGCCAACATTAATTTGAACATATTTTACAAACAAAAAATAAAACTTTTTAATAGAAACTTTGTAGTACTTGCCACCGTGGATTCATCCCTGATGACCTGTTTCAAATTTTTTTTTTTTTTTTAAAGAAGAACAGGACACTGGAGTACTGGAGTCAGACTGATAAGGCATAGTATGGGGGAGACTTTGAAAATAGAGGGAAATTTCGGGGGGAGGGGTAATTTAACCAAAAACAAGGGACAAAAGTTGTGTTGACTCCAAAATCACAGCTTGGTTGCTGTGCTTTCCTTGTGGAGGCGGCCGAGCCTTTATTCTTTTATAATTTAGTAGTTTCTGGTCTTTTGCTTTTCTTCTCAGAGTCGATGACAGCATGTCATGTGAGATTACAAAAATATACAAGGTGGTCGGTAACAGTGATGGCCACGTCAATGCATTCCCATATTTATATCTTGATTTATAAAAGCATGTTTATTGATTCACCCTTAAACCCAGCTTCAAAAGCAAGACAGTCTCACTCTCTAGACTCCGGAGGAGCGTGATCCTGAGGGTCGTCATTTAAAAGTCACCGCCACTCCTTATTTTGGGCGAAAAAGTCAAAAAGGTTACCCTACCAGGGCAGGGACTCGCCTTCCACGTGTCACGGGAGCTAGAAAATTAATGTATTTGTATTATAATAAAAAAATGAAATATTTTTTCAAAAATTTTACTGTGTAAGAGTAAATGTCAATTGAGTTTGCTAATTATAATTGAAAAAAAAAAAATACCATTACTGTCACAATCTCAAATTTTGACGATAAATATTTTAAATTCGGGACGATATCATACCATTGACGATAATATCATATTTTAGAAAAAAAATTATTAACTTTTTTTTATCTTTTTTGGCTGAAAATTTGCCAAATTGTTGCTATGCTACAGCGCAACCGCTAATTCGTTGGATGTTAAATGACCAAAACGACCATACTTCCATTTGTCATTTTTGTGCTGTGGAGGGGGAACCACTTGGCAGTGGAACGACCGTCCAATCAGTAGATGAGAGGATTACAATTTTGTGTAGGAGCGATGGGGACCATGAGTGGAGTCAAAAACAATTCAATGGGACCCCTCCTCAGTCCTCTCTGTGTTTTCATTTCTATCCCCCTTTTGTATTTTTCACTCATTATTTCAAGCGTGCCGCGCACCACCATCCACCCTAAAGCAGAGTATGCTACATGTTTCCTTTTTGTTTTTGCCACCTCAGCATCAAATATTTTCCTTATACTTCGGCTTTTGGAAGGGATCGCTTTTTGTTGGGGTTAAGTGAACCTTAAGTTAAAAAAGCAAAAAAAGGGGGAGGAATGGAATAATCCTCGAAACACCGCACTTAGCCCAGAGAAAGAAAAGGAAAAAGAAATAACACTCGAGACACCGAAGAGTCTAACCTGATTTGGTTGTTTTTATGATAGAAGAAAATAATAAGTAGATATTTGATGTGGACACTAACTTGTGAATTATATCATATGAATCGCCTTCTTGGACTCCGGTGACGTATTTCAAGTGGTTTCTTCATGGATGAACAAGTGGGAGCTAGGACATGTTTTTTTTTTTTTTCCCAATCTCCCTCTTCTCTTTGACATGGTGGTCTGAGTCTGACCATATGAGAAGAGGCATCTATCCTTAAAAAATAAAAATGGATAACAGTGGGTTTAGTTTGAACGAAACCACAGTTAGTGGAACTAAACAACAAGCATGCCTTCCCAATTCAGAGTTCTGAAATCTTCACTGGACAACCCATATTTGGACTGGCCTCTTGTACACTGGCATGAAGTCGTAAGTTTATTGTTGAAGCCCGATTAAGTTGAACGATAGGCCGGCTTGTCACGTGGCCCAGTTTACGATATAAATTATGAAGTTGGTGAAATGTCCTCAAATCGAGGAAGAAACTGTAATTGTAATGAAAAAACTAATCTTGTAATAAAAATAGAATCGTCGTATTTTTTTTTTTCTATTTTTTTATGTCATAAGTGTTGGCACTTGGCAGTATCAAAATCAAATGATAAAAATATATTTCTTGGCTTTTTGGCTAAGATGAAGTGTAAAATCAAATGATAAACATAATAGTGACAAGCAACGATTATCATATGAAGGTTCGTTGATCGAGCAGGTGCACCTGTCCAAGGGGGTTGCTCAACCATCGTTGTATTGGTCAATTTATTCTCTCTCGTGAATTCTTTCATTCAACCCAATCATTTGAAAATTCTGGGATTTTAGTACTGCCGGTGCCTTCGGTCTCTTGTATGAGGTGATTTCTAAAAAAAAAAAAAAAGGTTTAAATTATAATGTGTCTAGGTCCAACATATCATCAAGTGATGTTTCATTTTTTATTCATAATTTTAATAGATTTCTTATATTTTTTTGGCAAAAAGCAAATTATATTAAAATACTAAAATAAGGTTGCATATAACCTTTTGCAGCATGTGTAACCTAGAAGGTAAACAAGAAGTTCCAAGAATTACAGGGATATAAGAAAGAAATAGCTTTCTTATAACTTGAGCAACGCATGCTGATATATATTTTTTGAATTAATAAGGATATAATCTGAACATTGGGATATTTTTTTTTTACAAATAAAACAATCCAACAATTTTCATTAATCTACGTTAAAAATGTTTATTGAAGACACTAACCACTCACCAGACATGTTAATCAACAACGAAATTTGTCCATTAAGTAGCCAAAACCAGCTGGCTAATAAAGGATTAAGGGTGGTTGTTGAAAATAATGACTCATGCAATGATCCTGCTTCTGTTAAATTATACTTGCACGAAGAAGTTGGTGGCCAACCTCGCGTAATCAGTCAAACATCGTGCGTATATGTACTACCAGTTTAGCTGAATGCCATCATGAAAATCATCGACTAACGTGTAATGAATTAAAAAAAGAAAATGTTATGTGGCATTGCATGCTTTCAGTTTCATTCCATTCTTTTATAACAATAAAGCAGAGTACTTTCCATGTTCAACCGAAAACAGATGACCATGCTCTTATCGTATGAAAATAACCATAATAAAGTTCTGTCATGACACAAACTATAAAAATCTACAGTCAATAATTATTGTGATAATGTTGTAACTCTTGATCAGAATTTAAATCCCGGTCAAAAAAGTATACAATATTGATTATTTAAAGTTTTATTTTTAATAAATCATTTTATAATATTTAGAAATTACATCTTAAGAATGTTTAGGTTATGATAGCATAAAATAGAAGTTATAATGAGAAATATATCTTTTTTTCTTTCCAAATCCTCTTAAATTCAATAAATAATTTTACATTTTTATTTTATTAATTTCACAAAAATTCACAAGAAATTTTCTATTATTTTCATTTCATTTGGAATGCTTGTAAGTCGTTATACACGTAATTTTAATTTTTTTACCAACCTCTCTTATGATACAATATTACAGTTCATAATTTTGTTAAATTATTAATATCAATGTCAATCAACATAGCATTGAATATGATACCTACAAGACTATGACAAATTGTCATTTTAATTTTAATCAAGTTATATTAATTAAACACCACAACTTATATTCGTGTTTCTTACAGAAGAAACTAAGCATGGCTTATTTTAGACTTAACATAATGCAAGGACGGAGCCTCACCAATTTTTGTAGCCACAACGCACGTGAAATTTTTTTTTTAATATACAAACACGAAAAAATTGTTAAATATAAATAGATAACATGATTTTGTGATTAAAAAAAAAAACGGAAGTAGTTAAGTAATTTTTAAGAAAAATTACATACAGCTCCCATAAAACAGACTTATTTATTTGAAAACCACAGTCAAAGCCCTTGGAATTTGAGTATAATTTAAAATTAGGCTACAAAGATAATAATAACTTCATTAAATATGTATTACATTAATTAAATAATTAATTTATAACTATTTCATTAGCAATTTATGATTATAATTTTAATTTTTTATAACTATAATTTTACATATTTAATAGTTAAATAAACATTTTTCACTAACAAAATTTAATATTAATTATTAACAACTACTTTACTAGTAATTTACGACTATAATTTTAATTTTTTATAACTATAACTTCATATATATAAATTATTTAACTAATGCAATATATGTATATTTAATAGGAACATTATTATTATTTTTATATTAATTTTAAATTATATTTAAGTTTGACAAAATCAGTTATGATTTTGAATTTCATAAAATTTATTTATAAATAAATTTATTTTATGAGATTTATATGTAATTTTTTTAATTTTTTATTTGAAAGGCTGGGATGTTTGGAAGAGGGTTGACCGTAAAGGTTAACTATGTTCTATTTTGCGAATATACAATATAAAATATAAAAAAAGGTGCAAATTGTCATTTTCGTCAGGCCGCGCGACGCTATTAGCCTAATACACAAGAAGATTCTAGTTAGAAATAGAAAGGAATGTTCAAGAATTGAAGGTATGCCTCTATTCACAAATAAATAAACTATGCATGAAAATGATGGAAGATGTCCAACTCTCTGTGTGCCATTCAAATGAAAGTGAAGCACGAAAACAAGTGGTAGAACACAAAATTGAGAACTCTAATCCATCAAAAGAGAGCCAGCTCGTCTGGGATCTGTAATATTGATTTTCCAGTGCCCATCTGGCAATCCCTTCTTCCCAGCTTTCCTCCTTTCCCAGTTCAACTCCATCCGACGTCGTCTCGTCAATCTACAGAAACTCTGCAACTTCTCATCCATTTCGTCGTAAAGCTTCCACCACCTCCGGTGAGCCACGTCGCTCGCGTACACCCGTTGATCCTCCACATCCCAGTTACAATCATAGTCCCTGTAACAATGCCACGGCTTCAACCCTAGATAGTGAATCGCGTACAGCCTCGGCGGATCTGCCCCGAACAGCCCATTCTTCACGCTCGCTTCCAACGTCGTGTTCGCCCAGAAATTCTTCAGGAAATTCACCCTCCTCGGCAATCTGTGCCACCACACGAAGATCTCGTTCAGAAACCCTTGGTCCCCTCCATTGTAGGATACGATGTCGTGCCGGCGGTCCATCAATACAAGGAAGGTACAATTGGAAGGTTCGATGACCATGATGCCGGAGTTGAAGATGGATTGGTCGTTGCCGGTGGCGGACATTTGGGGAAAGTGGAAGAGGATGTCGAGGTTGCGTAGAACGATGATATCGGAGTCGATGAATATGATCTTATCGTAGTCGGTAAGCTGCCAGAGGCGGAATTTGCTGTAGTTGTACTCGTTGTAAGTGCCATTCGCGGCCCTGGGATTCCTAATCCGGGTGATGATTCGGATCTTCCAACCCGCATCCGCGAGGGCCTGGCGTTTGGGATCGGATATAGACTTGTCAATGAGGAGGATAAGGTCACGTTTTGTTCCGGTTTGAAGGAGGCTCTGTGCTAGCGTTATTGCTCCACAAACGTAGGATTCAGAAGAGTGAAGCACAGTGGCGTAGGCCTCGCGTTTCACTCTTGTTCCGCTTGCCACGCTTTTCTGAATCTTCGATAAGTCATACACCTCGTCTATTCCTGACAACGATTGCATATTTTGAGTCATTTTTAAAACAGCAAATAAATCATTAATACTTTTATTTATTATCTTCTTTGCTGATCTACTCCCACCATCGGTTCCTTAATTTATCTCCCCATTTTTAATCCAACTCAATATTTTCTAATAATTCAAATCAATATATTACCAAAAAATTATAACAAATAATGTTATAATCTATAATTCTGAAGTCCATATGATGTATAGAAAACTGGGTATAGTTGATATAATAAAAGAACTAAAAGGATATAATTTAAAAAATAAATAAAAAAGATCATATTGCAACAATAGCAGAATTTAAGAGAAGTTAAACGTTTTTCCTGACGACGTGGGAAACGATTTCTTAAAACTGTAAGGGTGAAAAGGGACACTAGAAACATAAGAGAGCGTCGCCGAGTTGATATGAAGCAGACATTTTATTTTTTTTATTAAAAAATATAAAATATTTTTTAAAAAGTTAGTTGTTAAAAAATATAAAGTATTTTTAATTTTTCGAGATACAATCATTTTATTTTTTTTAAAAGTATCTTATTGATGAATGATTTTATATTTATTATAGGATGTTTAATAGAGATAAATATAAAAAGATATAATTAATTTGAAAGTGAATAATTATTTTATTAAGAGATGAGATTTAATTAAAAATATTTTATATTTTTTAACGAAAAAAATATTTAATTATTTATAATATGGCATGAGAATCACGAAAACCAATCACAGGGGCAATAGTCTGATACTCTAACTTCGCTTGCTTCGTAGACAAACAAAATGATGCTAGAAAATTAGTATTATTAATCAATGGCTGCTCTACAATGATGTTGCTATTGTACCTTTTATTAATAAAGAATGCTCTATCATGAATAAATAATATAGTTGTTGGACAAAGTTCGATTTGTCAACTTCGACTATAGTTGTCGTAAAATAGTCCGATTCGCTATTCAACTTAATAATTTAATTGTAAAAAATTATTTTTAAATCATTATATTTTCAAAACTCATAATTATAAACAAATTCTACCCATTATTTTTAAAGCAAACGATATAAAAGATTTTTCCTTACAAAATATAAAAAACATAATTGATTTTTAAGATAAAAAGGTTAAAACTTTGCAATTTCTCAACGGGAAAAGGGACACAGAAAAACTCGTTATAGTTAATAGCAGACGAGACACAAACATAACCGAGCGCCTGTAGCTCAGTGGATAGAGCGTCTGTTTCCTAAGCAGAAAGTCGTAGGTTCGACCCCTACCTGGCGCGCGTATTTAAACTGTTGTTTAATGTTTTGACCTTTTTTTTTTTTTTGAGCTTCTTTACTCGTGATGGAGAAAAGGTTAAATAAGAAGAGAAAAAAGAATGGTAAGGTGAATTAGAGATTTACCTTGTTCCCAGAGGGGCAGGGCCAGCTTGCAAGATCCAACAGGCAACGACATTTTGTTCTGCAGCCTCTTCACCTCTGCCTCGTAATACCACCACTCACCTTCCTGCGTCACCAAATCGTCACACGGAAACAGCTCCATCATCGGCCTGCACTTGCTCCACAATACCACTTTGGTCTTCCAATCCCAGTCCTTCTTCCCTTTCTTCACCGCCAGCTTTGCTGCTATCAGATGAACCTGTAGCCGAAACACGTCCCTTCCCCACCCCTCTTCCGGATGCTTGCATGGCAATTTAGCCACGATCACGTCCATGCTCTCGTATGCTTCAAACTCCGGCATCGGTATCTCCGGGCACGATGGAACGTCGCTCTCTTCTTCCTCGTCTATCCATTCGGGGAACAAATCTGTCCAGTTGAACATCTGCGATACCCTGTCGAAATACACATTTATTACTTCTCCCTGTGACGTCCACTCCTCCGCATCATCTTCATCCATGTTCACCATTCCAATCTTCATCCCTTTCCCCATTTCTCGAAAGAAGCTCGGCACCTCGATCTTGCTCGCAATACCCTTTGGCCTCCGTGAACTCACCTGAGGCTGCTCCAACACGGCTTCCATTTTAATGCTGTTTTCTGCCTAGAATGTTCATAACACAATGACTCGTCGTCAGAGAACATGTTTCTGGTGCTTACCACACACACGAAGGAACAGAGAGATGAAGGTTTGAGATTTAGGCATCAGGCGCAGGTTTCTGGGATTTTTGCCACAAGGTTTTCAAATAGAAACACGATAACACGAGAATATCCACGAGACGTTTAAAAAAAGTGTGATTGTTGTCCGAAGTAAGAAAATAGAACCATCAAAGCAGGCTCACCTTACCTTGTGATGGCATTCACGCAAGGAGCACCTAACGACGGAGGCTGCATTCTCGAAGTAGATTGAAGAAGACGGCTGAAGAAGAAAGGCTGCATAGACGATCAGAAAGAAGGCAAGGAAGACCAAATTAATTCTTATTACTAAAGCTTTCGATGGTGTGGCCTTCACCATCTTTTGGAGAGCCGAACTTTCCATCCCTATAGAGTGAGAGCTGCAATGCCTGGGACGGGGACTAATGTATATATCTGAATAATTTCCCAACTTTTCAAGTTTAGAAGCAGTAGGTTAAGCATGATGATTAAAATAAGAAGGAAGGATTTTGAAGTAGTTGTTAGAGAATTGGAGCAAACCTTTAAGCAAGGCGGACCATTTATATAGCTCCATGTGTCCCCCCCTCTTCTGGAAATCCTTATTAAAAATTACCTAAATATCCTCAGGTTATCCACGTCTTGGCTTAGTTAATTCGGCCCGACCAACCAATTTCAACAATTGGGAGCTCAGCTTAGATCTGAGAAATGAAAGGGAAGGGCAGAAATGTAAAAGCAGAGGATAAATGACCGATTAAGATCGGTATTACGGGCAGGTAAGCCGGCCCGCCCAACAACTATCTGGTTGGGACGTCAACTTCAAACATGCATAGGAAGGATACTTTCGAAAATGGCGAGGCTCCACCAATTCCCGATAGACGATAAGAAGTCCTTTTTCACGTAATATTGGTCCATTATTTAAACAAAATAGGACTGTGGGTTGCGCGTCCGTCTATCAGAAGTTATCAAAATGCTTACATTACATGTTTTGCACGAACACAGCCCAGGAGAAAGGTAAACTATCACATTTCTGATCGCAGGCCATCCTCCCCTGCGATGATTAGACTAACTGAGAATGGGGCCTACGTCAAAAAGAGCCGAGGGCTATGAACCTACAAAGAGATGGGCAATGACAGTAGGTCAACCATGACTTTTAGTAGTTTGGTAAAATCATTCCCAGGTGGTGAATCGATTATTCTGACAATAGCTGCTTTTCCTCCGCCCCTGGGGGACAAGAAAAATGCCAGACAACAACAACAATAAACTTATAAAATTTGAGTCTTCAAAACAAAATGTATATAAATATCACAATCAACTCTGAATCTATTCAACTAGAATTCAGGGTCGAAGGTACGGCTATTTCGGAAATAAATATTAAGCTGTACATAACTACATATACGAGTAGAAACTAGAAACACCTTTCACATATGAAAAAGATGGTACACACAATACAAGCATTCTATCGACCTCTTATTGAAATGGATGTTAGCAGTTATGCTCTCTCACATACACAAATATCTTGAATTCCGAGGATCTGCATCAGAAAGAGTTTCTTTTAGGCATGGACAAAGGAAGAACGCAACAATTGATGGGCAGAGAGAGGTCCAGGCGTCTTACCCGCTGAAAGGTGAGAACAAAAACACCTAATTTGCTCGGGAAACAACATAAAACTTTGGTTAGCTTAAGTTGCACCCTGGATTCAGGCAGTAATTTCTTGTATGTGTTGAGAATGGCTTTTTCCGGGAGGAATAAAAATCAAATCTTCCCACCCAGAATTCCTTTCACTCATCTGCATTGGAGAAGATCGAAAACTTGGTAAGACTCAAATTATTTCATAAACTTTAAGAAGCTTAATTGTTCCCAGACAAACTACCTCCATTTTTTTAAGTACATCTTCCAAACTGCCAACCTATTAAAAGAAAAAAAAAATAAACTTCAAATGAATGATAAAAAACACAACTAAAAAATCTGCTGTAAAAAACCTACCACACCAAGTTAATTCTCATAGACATTATAATTATCTCTCACACGATCTGGATTCAACTTTATCAAATAGCTGCAAAATTATACTTTTGCGAAACACAATTCTGATTATGTATTTGTAATGTGGGTTTCACTGGGCAGGGGCTTACTGCCAAAACACCATGTACATAGTGTTAAAGAATGTAGTTTGATATATTATTCGTTTAGTTGGCTAATCCAGAGATTTAAAAACTCCAACCTGATCCCAACCTAGCTACAAATTGGGTCAGGATGCTTCGGTTGAACCTAGTTATCAATATGGCCAAGGGCATGCCACCAATTACAAGGGCACGAAGTATGTACATGCATGTTTGCGTGTATGGTCATGATAGAAAATCTGCAACCATGGGAAGAGGGTTGGGGAACAAGAGTAAGATCAAATAGCAGATCTTGATGATCAAATCCAAGAACAACAACAACAACAACAACAACAATAACAAGCCTTTATCCCACTAAGTGGGGTCGGCTACATGGATTGCAAGACGCCATTGTGCTCTATCATTTATTAAGCTTTTAGAAATATTATTAATTAAGAGATCACGTTCAACAACTTCCAAGAGTGTTCTCTTAGGCCTTCCTCTACCTCTCTTAATCGGACTCAAAGTTATATGTTCCACTCTTCTCACTGGTGCCTCCCTTGGTCTTCTTTGTACATGCCCAAACCATCTCAACCGATTTTCTACCATTTTTTCCTCAATAGGTGCCACCCTCACTTTTTCACGTATGTGCTCATTTCGAATTTTATCTTTACGTGTATGTCCGCACATCCATCGTAACATTCTCATCTCTGCTACTCCAACTTTATGCTCTTGCTGTCCCGTTAGAGCCCAGCATTCATTACTATATAACATTGCCGGTTTGATAGCAGTACGATAAAACTTTCCTTTAAGTTTATTAGGCACCTTACGGTCACAAATAACTCCTTTAGCTTTTCTCCAATTAAACCACCCAGCTTGAATTCTATGTGAAATATCTCCACTGATTTCGCCATCATTTTGAATAATGGCTCCCAAATATCTAAACTTTTCCACTTGAGGTATAATTTGATCTCTCAATTTCACTTCCAAATTATTTTCGAATAGTCCTTTACCAAATTTACAATATAAATATTCCGTCTTACTTCTACTCAGACGAAAACCTTTCGACTCCAATATCCTCCTCTATAACTCAAGTTTGCAATTAACCTCTTCTCTTGTCTCTGCTATAAGAACTATATCATCTGCGAAGAGCATACATTTCGGGATTTCTTCTTGAATATGTTCCGTCAAAACATTTAAAATCAAGTTGAACAAATAAGGACTCAGAGATGATCCCTAATGTAGTCCAATTTTTATAGGAAAATCCTTTGTTTGACCACTAGGCGTTCTTATACTAGTTTTTACCCCCTCATACATATCTTGTATGGCTTTAATATAAGCAATCCGTACTCCCTTTTTTTCCAACGCTTTCCAAAGCCCTTCTCTTGGTATACGGTCATAAGCTTTTTCCAAATCAATAAAAACCATGTGTAGATCGTTATCTTTATAACGATACTTTTCCATTAATTCCCTTAGTAGATAAATCGCCTCTGTAGTTGATCTACCTGGCATAAAACCAAATTGATTCTCAAAAATACTTGTCTCCAATCTCAACCTGTGCTCAATTACTTTCTCCCACAATTTCATTGTGTGGCTCATGAGTTTAATCCCTCTATAGTTAGTACAATTCTGAATATCTCCTTTATTTTTATAAATAGGAATTAATGTACTTCTCCTTCACTCATCAGGCATTTTCTTGGACTGTAAAATCACATTAAATAACTTAGTTAACCATCTCACCCCTTTTTCACCTAAACATTTCCACGCTTCGATAGATATACAATCAGGTCCGTTAGCTCTACCATTTGCCATTTTCTTAAGAGCTTCCTTTACCTCCTTATCACGTATTTTTCGATAGAATGACAATTTTTGTTCTCCTTCACCAGTTACTAAATCCTCCAAGTTACTAGATGAATCCTCTCCATCATTGAAAAGTTTAGAAAAATAAGTCTCCCATCTATTTTTAATTTCATCATCTGTAACTAAAATTCTTCCCTCTTCATCCTTAATACACCTTACCTGTTCTAGATCTCTTGATTTTCTTTCCCTACTCTTGGCAATCTTATAAATATTTTGCTCTCCTTCCTTCGTCTCAAGGTTCTTATAAAATTCTTCAAAAGCTTTGGAACGAGCTTCATCCACAGCTCTCTTAGTTTCCTTCTTAGCCATACGGTACCTCTCCTAATTTTCATCATTGTTACACAAATGTATGGCTTTAAAACAGTTCTTCTTATACTTGATTTTGTCCTGTACACTATTATTCCACCACCAAGACTCCTTATCTCTCGGACCAGAACCTTTCGATTCTCCCAAAACTACTTTTGCAACCTCCCGTATCTTTTTAGCCATATCCTCCCATATGATGTTAGCACTTCCCTGAGAATCCCAAATTCCTTTATCCAAAAAATTTCGCTTGAAAATATCTTGCTTCTCACCTTTTAATTGCCACCACCTAATCCTTGGTGTTACTACTTGTCGACGTTTTTGGGATTTTACTCATAATACACACATCAAGGACTAAGACCTTATGTTGTGTCGTTACAGCATCTCCAGGGATCACCTTACAATTTTTACAAAGTTTTCTATCTGTGTTCCTAACCAAAAGAAAATCAATCTGCGACCTTAAGGCTCCACTTTTGTAAGTGATGAGATGCTCATCTCTCTTCTTGAAACAAGTGTTGGCAATCTTAAAATCATACGCCAATGAGAAATCAAGAAGAGTTTGCCCTTCATTGTTTAGCTCTCCAAAACCAAAACCACCATGCACCCTCGCATACTGACCAGCTTCCCTCCCGACATGCCCATTAAAGTCTCCTCCAATAAAAATCTTTTCACTCTGTGGTATGTGTCGAATCAACCCCTCTAGATCCTCCCAAAATAATTCCTTAAGACTGGCTTCTGTCCCGACTTGCGGCGCATAAGCGCTAACAATATTAACAGTCTCACGTCCAATTATCATTTTTAAAGAAATAATTCTGTCTCCAATTCTGCTAACTTCTACAACGTTCTTCTTCCACTCCTTATCTATAATGATGCCTACTCCATTGCGTGCACTTACTTTTCCTGTATACCAAAGTTTGAAACCTTGAATATCCTTAGCTCCTTCTCCACGCCATTTTGTTTCTTGCAAGCAAAGATATTGATTTTCCTTTGAATCATAACCCCTACAACCTCTACAGATTTACAATTTAATGTCCCAACATTCCAAGTACCAAATCTAATTTTGCTCTTATGGACTAACTTCTTTAGCCGCGTGCGTCCAGAATGACGCGGTAGCCCTTGCTCATTTAACACTACATCCAGGCGCCGATGCAGCGGCTCTAACTCACTTATCACTGTATTCGAGCCATGCAGCGCGTTACTTATGGGCAACGACCTAGCATTAACATTATAACGTCTATTGTCCATGTTCATGATAGATTCGACAAATTTTTACATTGACTGTTGATAGCCTAACACAACCCTCTTCCTTTACCTGGGCTTGGGACCGGCTATAAACATAGGCGGAGTTGATCAAATCCAAGAACAAGAACCTTAATTTCATTTAAAACAGATCTTGCACAAAGGTGAAGATGCAGAATCAACCCTTTTTTTTTTTTAAACAAACAATGTGAATAATCAATTCCAATTTTTCAAAGATAAAATTTGTAGGGCCTCATCATGACGATATAAATCGACATGCAAATTTCATAGCATGCTACAAATCATGCAAATCATTTCTTAGAATTAAAACCATTTCCAAGCTTCTGACAGTCTCACATACTCAAGGAAATAAGGAAGTAGGATGGCAGATTTTATACCATAATATGCTGAGAAATTCCTGGTCCTCTAGATGCCCTAGACACCTTAGACAGTTCCTTCTCAATATCTTCCTGTACAGTTAAACAGTAAGAGATAACATCTATATGATATAATTCCATACATCCAGGTACCAATTGATGTCAAGACAATTTAAGCGAATCCATGAAGAAATTAATGGGTGCAACAAACCTTTGAGAAGTATACGGGACAGTATCGCTTGTTCTTCTTCTTCACAACCAAAAGGTCTGACTGTAAGAGTGTAAGAATATTAATCAAAGAAGTATAAAGGGTTTATTAAGAACCACCACATATTTAATTACAAAAAAGACACTACCAGCCCATTTGGATTTCAATTGGGGTATAATTGATTATGAAAATATTTGATTAAATGGTTGATTTTAATCATAATTGATTATGTTATAACGCAATCTGTTTAGATATTATTTTTCTAAAATTGATTTTAACAGAATTAAAGATATTTGAATAATTTATTCAGAATCAAATTTAACTGTGTAAATTACCATAAAGGATATTACTTTTCAAAATTTAATTATTGATAAATTTGTATATAATATTATTAAATTTTATTTAAAAAGTAACGTATATTATTTAAATATATATCTAATTAATTATAAAAATTTAAATTATATTAATATTAACAATTTTAATTTATGTAAATAAATAACTCAACATATCTTAGTTCAAATAAATTTAATAAAAGAGAAAGATAATTCTTAAGTACCAAATATCAATTTTACAATAACTAATGAAGATAATAATATATAAGTTGATTTCTAATGACATCATGAATATGAATCATATTTGACAAAGATGTTAAGCATTGTTTAGAAATTTTGGCAACATAAAAAATGTAACAATGTAACAAATGATGCAAAATGTCTCTCTCTCTCTCTCTCACTGGACCTTTGCAACAATCTTTGTAATGACCCTTAATTTAAAATTAAATTAAATTAATTTTTCTCTACTAATTAATATTTTATTTAAATTAATTTTATAGCAAGTGCTAAGTGGAGGGTGGTGACTGATAGAAACTTATGCTAGTAACTTTTTTAAGGATCCAAAGTTTGAATTTACTAAGAAAAAAAATAGAAGAGAAGAGAATTTAATTTAATTTTTATTAAATTTTGTTCTTTCTTATAATTTTTTTCTTGGGCTTTTCTTGTAATTTTCCCACATGCCTTTATAATTCCAACACAGAAGCTAAGTGTTGTAGCTTAGGGAAAAAATTTCCAAAAAATCGATCTTTTGGTTTAATTGGTGTTTGGAAAATCAATTTTTAACTCAAAAGATCGATTAAAATTCATATCCAAACATGAACTACGAGTTTTAGAGGTTATTGGATGCAAAAATATGCTAATTACATACTATGTCATGTGCTGGCTAAAGTTAATTAGCTAACAAGAGGCTGAGTGGAACGAAGATGCATTTGAATCATTGGTGATAGTAATATACCATTATACATCTGAGACAGAGAGATATTCTTGCTGGTACTATATATCCATTATTAACATCACACCCCTCCCTCTTTTTCTCCAACGCAAGAGAATCAATTTTTTTTCTTAAAAAAAAAAAAAGAAAAAGAAAAACAGAGACCAACCATATAATGTAGGAAGTTATTGTAGGCCTTTTTACTCGTAAATATAAATAATCTTACAAAATATTTGCACAAATACAATTAAATTTAGAGATCTTAAATTGAACAGACAAGATAACATACCTGAAAAACAGGAACTCCATCAAAACCACTCTTACTGGCTGCACTCAGCTGTTAAAGATGAAGAACACTATGAGACACAAACTTACAGTTAAGCAATCCAATACTAAATTTATAATTTCTTAAAGCATATTTGAGTGTTAATTGTGTCACAACGCCAACTAACACACTGAAGGTCAGAAGATTATCAGATTGAAGCTTCTTTCCTCTTATAATTTATACTCTTGTCAATTGACTTAACTTTAAAGTATCATTACTGTCTGTATATAAAAATACTGGTGAGGGACCAAAATGAGTGAAACTTGTACAAGAATCAAGGGAGATTCTAACCTCTAAAGCATTCTTTATCTGAACAGGATCTGGCAAAAATCGGAATGCAATGCCTTCAACCTTCAACATATATACCTACACAGGAAAGGAGTATATCATTATGTAAAAAGAGGTTTGAAAAGCAAATTTCCCATTATAACACGCATTTCAGTTATTGTAACTGGCATGAGGTCCCTTGTTTAGAAGGGCGGACATAAGGTCACGGGCGTATAAAACTTAAACCACAGTTATATGTTCAAAGAACATGACTAATTAGCTGCTAATAAATATATTAAATAAGAAAAAGGATAAATTACTCTAGCTCTCCCCAGAGATGCCTAATACAACACTCCCCCTCTATTATAAAAAGATGAATTAATATCCTGAAGCTAAAGTATGAACAAAATACCCTCAATAATATATTGATTTCTTTAATTAAAAATGAAACATTTTTGTAAAATCTATTTTTACCTTTATTTTTGATGTTATATATTTTGTACAATGCATTTTTGAATTTCAAGCATAAGAGTGTAGATTTCAAAGAAGTTTGGTGAGACTCAAGGAAGAGCATGCTTGAGATATAAACAAATTGCACCTCCAGTGTTAACCCAATAATCTAGGCATGGGAGATCCCTTATATGCCTTTGAGAGTTGCCAACTAAGAACAGGGATTGATGAAAATGGCGAATATCATGTGGCTACTGAACATGGTAATCTCTTAAAAATGAAGGCTATAACAGAAGTGGTACAGTAATGACAGTAACAGATGCCAATAAGCTAATGCATTCGGAATCTAATCGCAACAACAAGTAAAATGCTCTATCACCCAGACACCCTGGGTAGTCATGTTTACAGATGACTTACTAGCTCTAACCCAATCTAAAAGCAATCAGCATGGTGAAGTAACCAGTATCCTACAATTCTGCAAAGCAATCTACCGTGGAAATTTTGCTTAGCAGTGACTGATTCACAAAAGCAAAATTAGCATGAGATAGATATAAATATGACAGTGGGATAACCTGGTCAAGAGTCATGGGGACAACCCTAGGCTGGCCTCGCAGGTCTCTTTTGCGCGACCGAACCTTAAAAACCAAGCAACAAATTAGCATGCAAAAGAACAATTCTTAGAATAAACATAGCAGCGTGTGCATGACTTCAATTTCCAATCATAAATGCAGAAGTGTGAGTTTAACCGGAAAAGCAAGCATTCATATAGTGGAATCCAAATGCAACGAATACAAGAAGAAGAAGATAATTGCATTTCCTCTCAGCAAAGATTAATTTTGTATATGCGTTTCCAATTTACTATTTCTACGGAAGAAGAAGAAGGGAAGAAGCAAACTTGCGCAAGAAAGGCTTCAGCGTCCTCTTGGCGAAAGCATAGCAATCCAATAGACTTGGCTCCATCAGGATCAGAAATTAGAACAAACTCATTGTTGGAATTGCTAACCGTGAAGACAGACGTGCCGGCAAGGGACTTAGCGACGTGGTCTGAACTCAAAGTAGCAGCGAGGGCGAGTTTGGGCTGCGCCAGGGAGGCGAATGGAGGCGGAAACGCCAGAGAAATAGAGGGACGAGACCAATTGCCAGCGAGGCGCTTGGTTTCTTCGAATCGGCTAGACAGCTCAGCGCCTAGACGAACGAAGTGCTGATGGATGAAGGAGGAAAACAACAGCAGAGGGTTGGTCGAGGACTCCATGTTCAAACTTGAAGACATGGAAGTACGGAACGCCAAAGAGTGCAAGTAACCCTGTGGCCTGTGCTGCCTCCTCTACTCAGTGCTCATTTGCTCTCGGATGAATCGGCTCGAACTGGATACGGCCTGCCTCACGTGCACGATTAAAATGTCTGTTTCAAAGGCCCAAACATCAGTGATTGGGCCTTAATGTGTTCTACATTCTTACGCCTAGATTCGGGTTCGTCCAATTAAAATTCAAATTTAATTTACCAAAGCAAATAGCCCAGAAAACGAGTCAATTTCATTAATAAAAAAAGAATTATACACAGTAATAACTGAAATAAAAAAAAACTTAAAAAATCTAGAGATACAACATAGCATACAAAAGCGCACAAAAAAAAAGCTACAATATCACCAATTCAATAAAAAAAGAAAACAAGTCATGGATTCAAATAAAATAAAAGCAACAAAAATAGAAACAAAATAAGCTAGTGCCTTTCCTTACAAAAAAATCAACATCACCAACATTCATCGCTCTAGCTTTGGCAAGAAACAAAATTTGAGTCAAGATAGTGGAGAAGATAATACCAAGCCCATCAATTTCATTTTCATTTTAGCATTGCCTACAAAAAAATCTATAATTTTATTACCATCCCTACAAATAAGAGAAAAACTAGAATTCTTTACAAAAGGCCATAAAGAATATATATTATCGATAATGCCAATATCACAGGTAACAAATAAACCACTAGCAACACCCTTGTACAAAAACTCACAACCCCCTTCACACAAATCTTTTTATTGATCCTAGGCACAAAACTATCTAGTTCATATCTTCCTACTATTCCAATACCACCATTGCCCTTTTTCACATCAAAATCCCCTAACAATTTAATCACATCTTTGTTAGGAAAAAAATCAAGATTTCTTATTCCTCTTATGTTTATCAATCCTATGGCAGAATTATATTTTTGTAAGTCATGAAACTTAATAACAGACTGTTCAACTAGAAAATTAACTTCTATAGGATTTATATCCATACCTTTAAAAGAGAATCTACACCACGACTTCCAAATATACCAATAGGTAAGGGCAATTTTGCACTTTATCTCATCATTAAGACTAGCATCCATTAACCACATAGAGCACCAATATCCTCAATTCGTCTCACTAGAGTCCTCTTCCTTTTTCACTCTAATTGACCACCAAACCAAGCTACTCTAGCCCAATGACATAATAAAATCATGTGCTCACTAGTTTCTTCTTCATTGTCACAAATTCTGCATAACGAGTCATTCAAACATTTTCTCCTCCACAGAGCATCTCTAGTAGGTAAAGCACCCTTCACAAGTCTCCATAAGAAATGTTTAATCTCTGGCATACAATTGAGATGTCAAATCTTACCCTAAATATCCTTATTCAATTAAGCAGACATATTAAGATAGCTTAAGGGACCGCTTCTCTTTTAGCCCTTCCATTTCTATAACCTAATTTGACAGTATATATGCCATTCTTTGCGCCATTTCAAACAACTTTATCTTCACAACTACTTATAATTCTATCTTTTCCTTCCTCCTTCAAAAAACCTAATATACACTATAAATTCCAATTTTCATCAACAATCAAATTTGCTACTAGTCTTTTAAGTTCCTCTCCATCATTAAAATTAACCTGTAATTTTTCATTCTCCAATCCTTAAACCCACCCATCTTTCCAAAATTTATAGCTAAACCCATTTCCAATTTTATGCCATAATTTTTCAAACAAGAAGTCTCTTCATACAAGCAAACTTGTCCATCCTCAAGAAGCACGGGGCCCCCTTTTTCACATCAAGACAAGAAGCGTTAGGAAAAATACAGTCCTTTTAAAACATTTGCCCAAGGATCATTTTCACAATTCAACAACCTCCAAGCAAATTTTGCCAAGAGAGCAATATTAAAATATTCAGAACATCAAAATCCTAACCCTTCATTATCCTTAGAAGCAGCCACAGTTCCCAAGATTTTCCAATGAATCCTCCTTTCATCACCCACCCCCCAAAAAAAATCTTGCAACATTTTGGTCTAAATCAACACAAGACCTTTTTGGGAATTTACAATAGGACATAGGGAAAACAGGAATAGCATTAGCAATGGACTTAGCACTACTCATCCCCTTTCAGATAATAATAGCTACTTCCACCCTTTAACTGACTGTACCAACTTCTCTCTCACAAATGCACGGGCTTGTGTTTTTTATCTCCCTCACAATACAGGTAATCCCAAGTATTTTTCAGGTTCATTTGCACCATTCAAACCCAAAATCAAACACAATTCTTCCCTCAAATCAGCCTCAACATTATGAGAAAAGAAAATACTAGATTTTCAATGTTAATTTTTTGCCTCGATGCCTCACAGAAACTACCAGTAATCCTATTCAAAACTTCACAATTTCCTTTCTCAACTTTCATAAAAAACTCAAATTTAAAAGAAAACCAAATCACCTAAATCAGTTGCTTTGTCGAGTCTCACACTTTTGATTTGTGCTTAACTTCCTTAGGGTAGGGGGCCTAATTTTGTTTTGGGTAACCCTAGCTATTCCTATTCTCGTAAGGGTGCTCAAGCTATTAATAAGGTTGGGTCTATTAAAAATGGGCAGTCTTTTATAATGTAGTGAGATAAAATTCTTGATCTTATTAGAATAATGTTTACATTTAGTATTTGGCTTATCTCAAACAATATTACAATTCTAAAATAAGAGGACATCTATATGTAATAAAAGAAATATTCTAGCTTTGGACCCTAATGTTTTTTTTTAAGTGTAAAATGCCCTAATGTTTTTAATCTAATGTGAAGGGCATCTTTTTCTTTTGACAACAGTTAAAAAAAAAAACCAAGAAGAAGAAGGATGTCTTTTTCAGCATACATGCACAGAACAGCGAGGGTGTCATGTCTTGTAAATAAATCCTAAGACATCGTGAATGTTGTATTTATCTATACGATTCAAGGTTGTTTATAATAAGCCAAAAAGGCACTGATTAATTGTTGCATATATATGATAGGGACATGTATATTACCCCAGAAATGAGCAAGATAAATAGGCAAGGCTTGAGAACTAGAAGCATATTGCAAGTACTACACAGTACGCTGGAAGGAGATCAGATAGAGAGGTAAATATATATGGCGTTCATACAACGTCGTGTGGTGAGCGACGAGAAGAGAGTGACGAGTCTGGAGGAGTTCAAACGGTGGCTCCTGAGATTTGATTCTAATGGAGACGGCAGAATCATCCATTCTGAACTGAGAGAGGCCGTGCCACTCAGCGGCGACCTTTTTGTTTCCTGGAAGAGCAAGAGAGGCATCAAATCTGCAGATTCTGATCACAATGGCTTCATTGATAATAACGAGTTCAGGAACCTCGCCCACTTTGCTGACAAGTACTTGAACATCAGGTCACCAAGTTCTGATTTTTTTTAAAAAAAAATTTCATTTCTTTGGGTCATCTGCCTCATTTGATCAATTGTCCTCTCTGCTGATTAGTTTCATACTTGTGTAGCTTTGTATATTCACACAAACTGATCACCCAAGTTAAACGTGTTTTTTTGGATCAATCTTAACAAGGTCTAGTTCTTCGATTTCCGTTCCATATAATATTTCGCTGCAATGCCAAGAATTTTAATTCCCTGTTGGGGTATAAATTGATCTCAGTCCTTGTATGCATGTATATAAAAATATATAAACTGTTGCCAATTGTATAAGGAACCAAAAAAAAAAAAAAAAAACTGTTCATTTCTATAGTGTAGTACAATAACAACAAAGCTATCTATAACCACTATCAACAAGTAACGGATATATTCATCATGATGAGATCTTAAGCTTTCTTTTCAGTTTCTCTTTGTATATTTTCACAGGATTAATAATCATTTTTTACTATCTTCTCTGCACCTGTTCAAATAAATTTAATCACTTTTTATCACGCCCATAGGTGTTGCACTTATAACTTTTTCCATGTCCAAAAATTATTCCATCGTATATGGATATTATAATATACTTTTTTTTGGCCAAATAGATATTATAATTTACATACTTTTATTTCCAGGTTTCCTAAATTCAGTGATGAAAAATATATATGCCAATTTTGGCACAAGCAATGTGAAAAATATTTAAATGAGAATTTTTGCTTTGCCCACAATTCTATAACATATATAGGTCCAAAAAATCCTGAATTCACTTAAAATTTTGATAGAAAAGAGTTTCCATTTTCAAATCAAGATGACAAGATATATATGCTAATTAAAAAAATTAAATCTATATATATATATATATTACTAACATAACATAAATATTTCAATGTATATATTTATATTTAATTATATAAATAAAAATAAATATATATCTTTATTTTTTAACTTTTGCTCATCAATTTTTCATGATATAAGAATAATTAAATATCATGTTTACTATACAATTTTTAGCAATTTTTTTTTCAATATAAACTATCATTAAATTGGTGAAGATTTCATTTTTCTCATGAGCATTGAATAATTTAAATGTATTTTTGAAATCTAAAATTCTGTTTAATTTGAAAAACTCTATTATTTTCTCACTAATTTTATTATTAATTCTTTCAATTGATAATTATAATAAATAAATATATCAATACAATAATAATGCTCAATTATTATAAATTATTTATGTCGATGAAATCTAAATATATCAAAATAAAAATTATTCATATAATGAATTTAATAGCTTGATTATTACAAAAAAAGTAATTTTTTTTCTTGAAGGACATATCTTAATCATAATATTTTAACTTTTAAATAAGTAATTTTATAGTAAATATCAAGTACATAACATTCAATATATCTTAAAATTTTTGTTGCAGTACTTTACAAAGTTTATTAATAATAATTCTCATAATTTTTTTCATCAAATATAAAATAAAAGTAAAATTAAATAACATCAATACTTTAAAAACAACTGTACAGTTAATATACGAGATGATGGCGCTGGCATTGGTGCTGCTGTTGGTTTTTAGAACTGAGGCATTGTGTTTAAGGTTCATGGAGGGAAAGAAGGCTTGGATGAAGGCATCGTATTCATCGCTCAAGGTCAGAATGATTCTAAAATTTTTCCAGATTCATCTAAATGCAAAAATGAAGTAAGGATTTCTTATAAAGTTCGGTTCATACATTTGTTTTGCTGACCCTTATGATTCTAAATTAAAAGAACCTTTGTTATATTGCATTCAAGTTCTAAATTAACACATGTAAATTTATTTGTGACACTCTGTTATATTGTCTGTCGTAACCAGACTTTGAAGGCGTGAAAGCAAGGAGAGGGAAACACTTGGAGGTGTGTCTTTAACATGCCCAGAGTATTTTTTTTAGGTTCACTTAAGATCATTCCCATTATATAATATAAAACTGCTTCTTGATTAATTTTGTGATGTAAGATGGTTTCATATACTTGATAGACAATTTACTACATTGAGAAGGGGCTAGACTCAGGATCAAAGGAGTCATCTGTTATTGCAAGACTTGTGGTATCATCAAACCATATTGGTTGTTTATTGGAAAAAGGAGGATCAATAATCACAAAAATGCGGAAGACAACTGGTGCTAATATAAAAGTAATGGGGACCGACCAGGCTCCAAAGTGTGCATCACATAACGATAAGTTAGTACAGGTTTGCATATCATTTCTTCTTTGCTTAGTACAGTCAAAGGATGTTGAAGAATCCCATTTGTATTTAAATTTCACTATTATTTCTCTAAATAAATTCTTTCACCCAAATCTTTAGCAACACCTAATTTCTCTTTTGAAAAATCATGAACCTCTATGTCATATTTGGTGTCATTTTGAGATTCATGCCTATACTCTTGTGACTTATTTACTGGAAATTGCAAGTTATTAGTATCCCTTTGCATAGCCATTAATTTTCCTTCTCGAGGTTGTTAAATTATGAAATGAAGTTGGGGAAAAAAATGTTTGCTTGGTGTTTGATTTCATGGCTAATAGTACTTTTGATTGATATCCACCCTACACTACAAGCATCAGATAGAACATCTCAAACTTTGATAAATTCCAACAAATCTACCTATTGCAGTTAATGGAGTCATAATTACTATAGGAAGTTTAGTGATTTATTTTGAGAATCAAATGTTGATTGTTTGTGGGGCATTTCACATTACCACTGTTTCTGATTCCTTGGTTTAAAGGGAGAATTTATCTTTGATCAGTATCCATTTGAAGTAAGCCACGCATAAGTTCTCCAATGTGGATACACATTACCATCTGTTTATATAAAAAGTGAGGATTTTAGTTTTGCAACCAGGTTTATTGCTCAGCTTGGAGAAAAACAAAACCTAGCATTAGTGACCTATAGAGCTGGTTTTCTAAAGCTTTTCTTTCATTGAGGATTTTGATATTTCCTTTATTCCTTTTTCAGTTATAAACTGCTCTTTCTCTTCCCCCTCTCATAATGCTTTGTTGGACTTGAAGTAATTAAGAGTTCAAAGTTTACTGTTTATAAATTCAAGCAACATCTTAGTATTAGAATTTTCATCTCATGTCATCATGTCTTGTTCCTAGATGTCCAAACATGCCATCTTCATCAGCCCTAAATCATTAAATTTTTCCCTTCACATGTGTTCTTTAATAAGTCATGCTTTCTCTCTTATTTGGAGTAGGAGTCTGCTACTGAAGGAGCAGCTGTTTCTTCTTCATCCTTATGCGTTTGTAATGTAATTTTCATCTTTAGGCTAGCCAAACTTGCTAATGCGTGCATTAGTTATATGGAAATTGCCACATAAAGGCTTGAAATTGAGTCTGAGCTATTCTTGTTCTTCCTTTATGAACCTATATAATCTTCACAAGGAATCCTGTATTGTCATGCAAATTAGTCAAAAGATGACTCGCATAGTATCCTTAATGATGCGCATGTTAATTATGCAAACTGTCATTTCCATCAACAATAAGAAAAATAAAAATATTTATGAAATAGTATGATATTACGCAATAGTTTCCCGGATATAATAAATATGGAATTCCTGAACAGTTTCTTTCAAGATTCTGCTACTGGAGATTTAACAATATCACTGCACATATTGATTCTTGTTTTTCTTCTGTACTAAGTATGGATTCTTATTGTCTAAAAATACTTTCCCATTGTCAATGATTTGAAGCTGACAAAATAACAATCTTAATTTTTTTTCCACAATATTGAACTTTATAACCCCCCCCCCACAAAAAAAAAGCTGCAAGATATTTGGGAATCTTCTCAATGTGCTAATTCTATTAACCCATTTTTCCTAAATGACTTGTATATGTATGCACTTTTATCTTAAAACAAAATTCATGTTTCTGGCCTTTATTCTTCTACAGAATTAGAACATTATTAGTCCATTTGCATTTTATTCTTCTGCAGAATAACGCAGCATTTAATTTTCATTTTTAGGCTTCCTCTTTTTGCAAACTTATTAGTGAAAATATATTCTATAAGTACATAGAGTATCTTGTCGTGAAGGTTGTTTCAAAGTGAAGTTTACGTTTAATACTTATGCTTTGACTTGTATGTGCTCATGAATAGAAAGAGACCAATTTTTTTTACTTGCTTCATGCAAGATGTTTGGTCCAATTATATAGCAACGTTTAATACATCTATAGTATCAAAATTAGATGGAGACATTTAAATTTTTCCCCTTTTAATATTGTATGCTTGATAATCTTTATAGCTATCTTAATATTTTCATATTTAAATTTATGTTCTTGCTATGTTGTTTAAATATATAGATATTTTTTGGATAGTAAGTAATTTAAATATATCATTTTTTAATCCTATCCAAAAAATTATCCCTATTTTTTTAAAAAATGTCACATATATACATCGATTGTGGTCACAATTAGTGTAAATATATGACTTTTTTTTTTACAAAAAATAGGGGTACTTTTTTGTATAGGAGGTCCTATTCAAAAAAATGCTTGCATATCTACACTAGTTATGATGTCATAATGAGCATAGAAATCAATAGGTTTTTGACACCAATCTTATTTACATTAGTTACAAAACTGATTTAGATAACCAAATTTAATTGGTGTAGATATCCCTTTTTGTACTAGTGTGTAACGTTATCTTATTGAAAATAAATAAATTCTACATATGTCAACTATATCTAAAATTATTGAAACAGTTGAATTATACAAGTGTAAAATACTATTATAGAATTAAAATGAGAATTTTATTTAGTGTTTAAAGGCTTCTATAATGTGCTAACTTAGATAGTTAAAAATACATAACCCCTATATTTACTAAGAAAAAATTAAAAGGTTGGGGGGCTGTGACCCCTATTAGTCCTCTTGTCTCCACCCTTGTATAAATTGTTTCCAATTGTAAGCCATAAAAAAAAAAACTTTTCAATTTATAGTATAGTACAAATTGAACCCAAATTGTAAATTTGGAGGCCCAAGCTCAACTCAACTTAATCGACCTTAAAATAATTAAAAAAATATTTATAAAGTTTTATTCACTAAGTCAAGACTAGGTTTAGGTCATTATCTCCACCCTCCACCTATGATGAGTAGTCACGATAGAGGAAGTACATTTTAAATTTAAGAAAAGTTGTGATCGCGAGGCTTGGGCACCAAGCTAGGATCATCTATAAATAGAGGAGTTCTTTCTCAACAAAAATCATCATCAACATTAACAAACTATTAGTCAAGTTCTCAGACTCCATGTCTGCTATTTTATTTTATTTTCCTTTTATCATATAGTTTTAATCTTTATTTTTTTATTGTATGGCCGGCATAGCCTATCACCTCTTTCTTTAATTAATTTATTTTTGCTTTGCATCTACATTAATTCTTTTTACTTTGCATTTTTACATTTAAGTGAACTGTGGTAAAAGAGTTCAGTTCTTTGCATTTAATTAAAAGTTAAGTTCATTTATTTTTTTGAAACCTCACATTTCAAGCATGCCTTGCGACGCACCTTTTTGTTTTTGCCAAACAAGTACACTAAAAACAAAGCTATCTATAAACTCTATCAACAGCTACTGGATACATTCATCGTGATGAGATGTTAAGCTTTCTTTTTAGCTTCTCTTTGTATATTTTCAAAGGATTAATAATCATTTTTTTAAAGGAGGGGATAACGTATATCAGTAAGGGTGCCTTTGGAGGGTAAAGTAAATAATAATAATAAAAAAAGAAAGTAATGGGTCAAGGTTGCTATTTCATTTTTCCTTAGTCAACCACGTGCACGTCATCATTTTCAGTCCATGTAAGCGTTCGTTTGAATGTTTCTTGCTGTTTAATGTCAGTGTGTGAGATGCTATATTTTAATTATTTTAAAGTAAAAATGTTATAACAAATACTTTACTATGTGTTTCTGGAAGAAAAATTTAGAGATTAAAATATATCTTTATTCAGTTAAAATTTTAGATTTTATAGAATAAGTGTTTATATTTAGTATCCACCTACCTTACACAAGATCAGTTTTCTTATTTCAATAAAAGGGACACCTATATGTAATATAAAAAAAAAAAAAAAACTCTAGGTAGCTTTTGGCCCTAATGTTTTTCCCCCCTTCAAAAAGAGTGTAAAGGCCCCAATGTTTTTAATAGAATGTGGATGGCATCTTTGTCTTTTGACCACAGTTAATTACCAAAAGAAAGAAGGAAAGAAAGAAGGGCATCTTTTTCAACATACGTGCAAAGAACAGCGAGGGAGTCGTGTCTTGTAAATAAATCCTAAGACATCGTGAATAATGTATTTATCTGTACCATTTACGTTGTTTATAATTTTATTGAATGGATAGCGATGAAATTAAGATTCTGGAGAATGCCATATAAATAGGAAACTAGAGGCATATCACAAGCACGTAGCAACAGAAAGGACAAAGGGATTGGAGGGAGAGGAATAGTACAGCAGAAGAATAATGGCGTTCATAGAACGGAGTGTGCCGTGCGATGGGAAGAGGATGATGAGTCTGGAGGAGTTCAAGCAGTGGCTCCTGAGTTTTGATTCCGACAGCGATGGCAGAATCAACCATTCTGAGCTGAGAGAGGCCGTACGACTCAGCGGAGGGCTTTTTGCTTCCTGGAAGAGCGAAAGAGGCATCAAATCTGCAGACACGAATCACAATGGTTTCATTGACGACAACGAATTCAGAAATCTTGCCCACTTTGCTGACAAGTACTTGAACATCAGAATCACTGGCTTCTGAATCTTCTTTTCTGCTTTCCATGCATGTTTTTGGGTCATCTATCCTAGTCATAAATCTTAGTTGGAAATAAATCCGGAGCATCAGTCGCCAGAGGCTTCTTATCTTATTAATGAAAATTGCAAAGAATTATCTTTAAATTCCGCTTAAGTTGTCATTTTGTTCTACTAAGTTGTACGTCAATGGAGCTTGTGATATTTAATTGCATTAAATTGTTATTTTACTCTAGTAAGTTGTCAATAAAACTTATGGTATTTAATTGTGTTAAATTACATTTTGTTGTACTAAGTTGTCAATAAATTTTATGATATTTAATTGTATTACGAGTAATGGAGTATTTGTGAGCAATATAATTCTCTCTAAAAACTTTGAAATGCTATACATGATGTCAAGGACTAAAATCTTCTAGAGTTGTAAAGATTATTCATGAATATATGTGACGTGTTTTTAGAATTTTTGTTTATGTAAATCTTTTTATAAAACATAAAATCTTCTATTTCTTTCTTAAAGAAAGCAAACTTGATGAAATTGACAGATTTTTAATTTTATAAAATTCATTTATTAATATTAATTTAGTTAGTAATAAGTGAAATATATGCTTGTTAGTCGGATCAGGTTTGAAGTCGAATAAGAGTAGTCCTTGGAATATAATGTCTTCAAAAGCATTGTGGCTTCACATAAGTATTGCGGTGAATATATCATGCAAAAGAAGAACATTAGTTTGTATTTAAAAAAAAAAACAAGAAGAAAAAGAAGAAGAACATTAGATTCACCCGCAGCAACAGGATTATATTCTTTACCTGTGGTCGTGGAGCATACGATTCGTAACTTCTTTTTACTGTTGTTACATAATGTGGCTGCAAGCGATTCTTGTGACTGATATGACAGACAGTGCGTAAAGCAGCAATTCAGCTTTGCACACGTGTCATCCAATAATTGATCTTATTAGGGCCGTCTTTCTGTGTGCGTGAGTGGGTATAACTTCAATAAACAAGGAGTTCTTAGGGATGGGAAACACGCCAGCCTGGTCAGGCTTTTAAGTTAGTACTGAATAAACGGGTTACAAACTAGCTTATAAGTTAATATTTTTACAAGTTAGATTGGATCAATTTATCAAATAAAATAGGTTAAGAAATTTAATCCAACTTATTTTTTAACAGCCAGCCCGTAAAAAATTATCAAAATATTTTTTAATAATTTAAAATTTATATAATATAAATATATATTTATTTTATATTTTTTAAAAAATTAACAATTAAAAATCTTGTAAATAAATAAAATAAATATAGAATTCAACCAAATAAATTCATTTTGTTAGATTTTTATTATCAATTATCTTCTTGCCTAAGTGTGCTATCAATCATTAAGAAAGAAAATTTGAATATAAACTCATATTATTTTTCTCAATAAATTCATATTTATAATTTTAATTAATAGATCTTATGAGATTAATAAATAATATATATTTAAAATATTTCTATAAAAATTAATAAATCATCTTCACAAACTATAACAAAAATGTCATTTGCAAATTATAAAAAGGATTTACACTATATTTCAAATGTGAAGAATATATTTGAAAGTTATAAAGTATATATTTAAGAAATATTATTATTATATATATTTATAAAAATATATAATATAATTAAAAATAAAAAATTATTTTTTTAAATATGCTAACCCTCGGGTCAGCTTGTTTTAGATCGCTATTTTTATGGGCTGAGCTAACTTAGCCTGTTTTAAAAAATGGGTCAATTTTTTTAATCCAACCCGTCAAATTGTGCGTGTACTAGCCCGTAGGCTCAACCCGTTATCCCGTCTCTACTTTAAGTTTAGTTTTTCAAAAATTATTTGATTTTTGAAGCCTAATTTTTATTTAAGGGGTTTAAAGTGGGGCACATAAATCTTTTATTATTGTTATTTTTTATTTTTAAAAGTTAAAAATTTCAATTATAACATTTTATATTTTTTAAAATATAAATTATAATATTTAAAAATTAAAAATATATAATAAAAAATTTAATTTTTAACTATAAAAATATATTTTAAAATTTAAATTCAACTGAACAAATAAAATATTTTATTTTTTTAGAGTTAAAAATTAGAAAGGGTTTAAAAGAGTCGCTCGAGCCAGTTTTTTTTTAGAGCTTATCAGGGCTGAGCTTCAAAGCTTGATTTTCCTAAAAAATGATATTTCTTTAAGCCCAAACACTTATAAAAATGAGTTTAATTGGGTTATCTGTTAGGTCAAACTCTTATTCCTGACTCTAGGAATTATCCTAGTGGTAAAAGCTACCTTTATTATTGGAAGAATGGCATTAAAGGCTCTAAAAAAGAGTTTATATCACTTAAAACCTAAATCAATTTGAAATTTATCTGTAGGCCTTAGAGACCCAATTGTAATATTTCTTCAGATCGGAAATACTATTTTGCTCTTTATTTGATTTCAATTAGAAAAGCTACGTGAACCTTTAGAGAAACGAAGCTCTTCCTTCTCATTTCACCACTCATTGCTCCATTGTTGCTTGTTATTTTTTGTGTTACCGTGCTCTCTTCACTATTGTTGGCGCTCGACCTGATCCATTCTTTGTCGTTGTCATTCATCCCAAATACTCTCATAACTTGACCTTGAGCTTCTATCAGAGTCTCGTTCTTGCCATCTGAAGCTCACATTCTCACATGGTCACATCCAATCTCTTGCGGTCGCTCATTATCTCAACATTAAGTCTTTGGTGTTTGCGATTTTGGTAATTGGTTCTATTATTTACCTCAATCTCTTAACATTGAATCCTATTAATTAGATCCATAAGGTGGTTTAGAAAATGAGAGGACCTTAATTTTACGAATGAAAAATTTTGTTTAAAATTTTCCTTTTCTCTCTCGGTATCACATTGATGTTTAACCTTGTTTTCTTATCTTAACAAGTCAGATTTGGCATGACTGTTCTTATAATAAGTTAATAGAAACCAAAAGCTAGTTTTGGTTATTATTTAGTCCACCTAACTAGTTGGTTAATATTCCATTCCAGAAAATTACATTTCACATACGTCAAAAATTAAAAGTAAGACATGAGCTTAAGAGAGATATGTACATCTAATTAATTTGAAGAACAAAGAACAGAGTCATATAGTAGTCTCAAGTTGTGTCTTGGATGGTTTGTGTAGCCACATACTTTATATATCTAACTGATCTCACTCAAGTTTCTTAGTTTTCTATGTACGATCTATACAATTCATATATATATATATATATATATCCTTAACTGAATCGTTGATGATATCCTTCTTCTAGCCTGAGTTTCTGGATAGTAAAAAAATAGTATTGCCAAAAAATTTTAAACATTTAGATCATGTGAGTAGCCAATGTCAACACAATGATATTTAATGATCTAAACCACAAAATCATCTTAGCTGACTTTTTTTAGATAGTAAAACTAAGATGCCATATTTATCTTATGAAGTTTCAAAACTCCTCTCAGTATCCTGCCCCATCCCTTTAGACCTATTCCCACCTATTAATACGTCTGTAGCTTTTGATTAGTGAGCTTGAATAATAAATGGAATGTTATATATCTAACCTGGAAAAATATTCCTGTAAACATAAATATGAGTGAGTTAATACCTGAAAGCTTGAGATTCTTTACTTCCATGTATTCTTGAACATGTTCAGGTAGTAATGACTTAAAGGATGTGTTCAGCTTCACTTTAATCAGACTTTAACATGTCATAAGGAAAGCTGCTAGGCTATTTAAAATTAACCTCTCCAAGTGGTAAATGGATATGTAATTCAAGCAACTCATGCTAGCAAGAGCTAAGAGCTCCATATCAATCACTGAGCAGTGTGACAATTTTATCTGCAATACAAGAAAATTAACAAGTGCTACTTAATTCTAAATATAGCTATGATGTGAGTGCTGCTGCCCTTTCGCCTCTCTACAAGCTCTGCATGATGTAGAGTTGAGAGATAACTCTTCTCTGAAGTCTAGATAATCTAAACCCCCTTGGATGACTCAGGAAATGCCTTTCTTGCCTTGGCAAGAAAGGCTAGAGGAAGGATATCATCAACAACAGCACGAGCCAGAAACAAAGCAGTGAATGACTGTTGAATCTTTCCTTAGTATTTCTAGTTTTGTTTTGGTTCCCAGATTAGGTCACTATTAGTGAATGCACAAGTTAGTTCTCAAGACTAACAAGCTTGTTACAAAATAGACTATTTTAAAAAGTCTTGTTGTCATCCCTAAATCACTTGATAAGAGAATCAACATGTAATGAATTTTTTATTTTCAAAGACTAATTTATGCACTCCATAAACTTCAAGTTATACATATACATCACATTCTAATAAAATAGATTAACATGTGTGTGTGTGTGTAACACAATTTATATGCAGAAATGTGTAAGTTGAGTAACTTGTTCCTGAGTTTTGATGGTAAAAAAAATAATACACACACATAACTCAAAGTTTAGAAGAAATATAGAGTAAATTTAGTCCATGATTATTTGTTGGCACAATTATTGAAAGGGTAGCATGTTGCAAGTATCAAGGCTTAATTACATTTACATGAAGCTTGCAGGATTCCTTAGGCCATTAGGAGCAGAGAAAATATCAAAATACCTAGAGAGAGAGAAAATAAAAACTTTATAAGGAAGCAAGCTTTCATTTTTTTTATATCCCTTTCCTCTTCTTCCAAGCCAATAAGTGACCAACTATATAAATATTTGTAAGCTTTTAACATAATTATATGAATGGAGAATATATTAATGCATGTTATGCTTTGCTATCCTTGATTATTTTCTCTTTTACTAATCATAGTCAATTTGTGTAGGTGTATACCATAAAATGGCTTTCAACAAATCACAAAAGCCAATATCAACTACGAGACAGTGTGATTTTAGAAGAGAATTTTTAGAGATTAATAAAGGCAAATGCAAAAATGTAGGCCATTCAAATGAGGTTGTAGCTAAAATATGGAAATGAGCATAGAGGAGAGGGAGCCATATAGAATGAAGGACACTAACAATAGAGAGGTGAAAATGTAAAAAAATAAAAAATAAAATTCATTTCCACACTCGATGTTCTCGAGCAAAATTTAAAGAAATTGTTGACTTCATAAAAGAGAAGGCCATTTAAAAAAGAAAGTTGAGGCAGTTGGGTTTTCTAAATTTTTGAATGTCAAAGGTCTAAAAATCCCAAGAGAGTTATGCCATGAGATCATGCGATCTTATGATCCTCTGACTCAAAAAATGATAATAAGGGGAAAATGGTATTGGTGAGAGTAGGGGACCTGCAGGCTATTATGGGCCTACCTAATGCTACAAGGTAGTAGATTTGAATGTTAACGAGGAGTTGGTAGTATAATTAAAGAGTGATTATACATCAATGTCATTATATGACTTGAAGAATAAGATCACTTCAGAGTTTAAGAATGACAAGTTTGAGTTTTATTTTTTATTGTTGACACTTAGAACTCTTTGTGTCTTGGTAGAAGTCCCCGAGTTACTAATAAAGTGTTAAAGGTGTTGGCATGTACAAATTATGCATGGTCTGAATTTGATTAGGCTAATTTTATGTTGGAGAAGCTAAATCGAGAGATTCAGCTCTACAAGGAGCATGTCAAGAAAGGGAAGTCAAAGGGAACTAAATATATTAGAAGATGCCTCTACTTCTTATCAATAAGTTACATTATTTTTTCTATTTTCATGAACCTTATTTATACAATTATCCTCACATTGAATTGATGTTTCAGCTTTTCTATCTCTAAAATTTTCCTTTGAACAAAGCTGTACCCTAACTAATGATGCAATGGGACATTGGACTAAAGAAAAGGTTAATGAAATGGTGAAGGTTGAGTGCCAGAGTTGCCATGGCCTATTATACACTAAAGCACCAGCCCACCGTGATGCCAATCTTAGTTCCTCAACCCAGTTACCTACAATTACTACCTTTCTTGACAAGGTATTTATCCTTTTAAGTTAATAGTATTTTTTGAACCCTTAGTTATAAATAAGTGAACCCTAAGTTCAAAATAAGTTAATCCTTTGATGTGCAGGATATGAAAGATGTGTACGTAAGAGTGAAGGCTTACATAAAGAAAGTTTGTTTTGCCAATATTAATTTGTGAACATTATATTGTCAAATATGAATATGTTATTGTGAATAAGTGGACATTTTATGTTTTGTAGGAAATGAATGAAGTATAGGAGAGAGTCATATCTTACATGGCAAATGAGTTACTAAAGTTGCAATCAAAGAGGGCTATCATAGAAGGAGAAGAGAAAGAGGATGCAGACGAGGATGAGGTAGGTGAGAAGGATGAAGAACATGTAGAAGACAAGGACGATAAGGAGGATGAGGATGGGGAACATGATAAAGATGAAGATGATGCAAACACAGAGATAGAAGAACAATAAGAGGTGAAGGAGGTTCAAAATATAGAAGTTCAAGAATAAGAAGAGGGGGAGGATAAAGAGAAAGATGCAGCTTAAGAGGGAGAAGAAAAAGAGAAATTAGACCACGAATGTATTTAAAGAGAAAGTAGTTGCCTAAAAGAAAGGAAAACTTCCAGTCAGGAGATCTAAAAGGAAGAAGAAGCCTGTTATTAAATCTTCATGGATGCCACTTGTTACCCAAAAGAAGAGAAAAGTTAATGACAAGCAACGGCTACATGGATTGTGCACAGATTGGTGTACAATAGAGGATGGTGTAGAGTAAGTCAAAAAATATTGTCATAAGAAATTCATAAAAAATGTTCTTTATTGCAAAGTATTGTAAATATTTATTTTGGTCAGAAGCTACAGGATATTTATCCAAATGTATGACTATGATGTTACACAGAGTGAATTACTTTCTCTTGGACCAGCACAATAGATAAGCAATCGGGTAAAAAAAATTTAGACTTGTATTTAACAATGAAAGTCCATGTATGTACAACTGCATATCCATAAATGAACAACTAAATATCCATATATGTCCATGTAGGTAATTACTATGATCAGCAGGACTCTTATAGGTGATTAAAAGGAGCAATCATCTCAGGTCACGCGTCATATTTTTGATACTGAATTCACGGCTAAGATGACAAAGAATCCATCACGCTGGAATACAGATGAGAATGCAAAGCATATTATGCTAGAGCATTTGGGATATAACGTAAGTGACTGTGATTTCATATTTGGGCCTACAATTGCTAGAAACTATTAGTTTTACTTTATCTTGGAGCCAAGGACAATGAAGTTTTATATTCTTGATTCTATGGTTGATCATGAGCAATTAGATGTTGAGAAGCAAGAGATGAGAAAAGCAGGAAAGAAAGGGAAAGGGAAGTTGGCAAAAAAAAATGCCTGAAGGATCCTATGTACAAGGGCCAGATAATGATGGATGAAAATATTGTAATCTCTAAATTATGACTACTTGCTTTTCAATTTGTCAACCTTTTTATGTTTGTTGGCTAACCATTTACCTTTGCAAAGGGAGCATTTTAGATCAATTTTGCTTAAGGTGAAGCCAGAACTATATAAGGTGAAGTATATCACTAACATACTCTATCCACGAGTCTTTAAGCAAGAGAACAAGCAAGTTATATTGGTATAACATTTAAATTTATTTTAGAAAAAAAAATGTTCATCCATATCTCACTCTATTACCTTTGCTGTGCAGTAATGACTGTGAAATTCATCTCATTACTTGGCTCACATTCTGAAACAATACCATCAATGTTGACCATCTTCTGTTTACCATGCCTAGATACACAATACAAGAACTATCGGGTATGAGGTGTGACATATTGTGCTGGTTGGTGGAACATCCCAACAATGTCATCTGTGAGCGTCTACTTGCACTTTTAGGAATAGGCAAATGAGAAGAAAAATTATAGGATTGTGGAATTAGGTTCTCTTACTTGGATTTATGTACATTTTTTAATATTTTTTTTGTTATTTAGAACTAGTTTTTGTTTGTAATTGAAATTATATATATATTTAAATGAAAAGGAAATGAAATCTACAAGTCTCAAACTTTTCATTATGTACAAAACAACATCCATTATACACAAGACGATGTCCATACATGTACAATAGAAAGTCCATGCATTTTGAGTAATTCACTAGTCTTTTTTGAGTATTTCACTAGCCTTGGATTCGACTGAAATGACAAGTTAGGTAGACCATGCATGACATAACATTCATTATACACAAGATGATGTCCACACATGCACAACAAAAAGTTCATGCATTTTAAGTATTTCACTAGCCTTGGGTTCAACTAACATGACAAATTAGGTAGACCATGCATGACACAACATCTTTTATGCACAAAATGATGTCCGCGCATGTACAATAAAAAATCCATGCATTTCAAGTATTTTACTAACCTTGGGTTCAACTGAAATGACAAGTTAGGCAGACTATACACAACATAACATCCATTATGCACAAAACGATATCCACACATGCACAACAAAAAGTCCATGCATTTCAAGTATTTCACTAGTCTTGTTCAACAGAAATGACAAGTTAGGTAGACTATGCATGACACAATATCCATTATGCACAAGATAATGTCCACGCATACTCAATAGAATGTCCATGAATTTTTAATATTAAGAAGGACAATTACATCAGATATGAATAATTTCATGTTAGTACTAACTTAGATACTAAACAAGTACTCATATGAAATTTGATATGATATTTCAAGTTTGATATATACAAAAAGTTAGCCACTATATTTAAAACATCTAACAATTATTTCTCTATATACAAACAAAAAATATCTGTCATTCTCAATTACCCAAAAAATATTACTTGGGAATACTTCTATATACATAATTATTATTGCCTATGTACACCAAAGAAGTATAATGTGACTACTTCTCATGCTGGGTTAGGATTCTTGCATGTCTTGCAACTGTATCTAACCTTCCCATATCTTGAACAATGATAAATTTTCTTAACTTGGAATTGAGACTCTATCTTCCTTGTTTATAGGCAAACAATTTACAACACAATATCCACTATACACAATACAAGGTTAATATATTCTCACCTAAAAGTCCATATCATTCTAATTTATCATTAGGCTAGGCTTAATAAAAGGAATACTCAAGTTAGGCAAATATGGCACAACATAATATCCACTACGCACATGAAATTCATATATTCTTACCTGAAAGTCATGTGATTCCAATTTATCATTAGGCTAGACTTAACATAATGCACAACTCAATCTTCAACAAAAATAACTCAATTTATTTTTGCACAACAAATACTGCAATATTTTTTATAAGAGATTCTTTATATTAGATCATATTTTATTCAGTTCACATGTGAAAGCCTAATCCACTTTAAAACTTTTGTGGCCAAAATGGTTCAACAACCTTTACCTCATATCAATAGTAGAATCACAAATAAAATTCTAATCTCAACAACATTATATTGCAGTTTGTATAATAAAAAATCCATCTCATATGCACCTTACTACCTCATGTAAAACCCCATTAAATGCTTTCATTACATGAATTACTACATATTGAATGAGTAAAGATCACCTTTGTTGCCATTTCATCAACAACTAACATTCAGCAACAACAAACCTTAAATTATTTCTACAATAAGAATGTGAGAAATCTAAAAACCTCCAGCTGAGATCCTGAAATCGTCAGAAGCATTGCTGAATATGAAGGGATTTTGAAATCTACACATTTCAAAAGTTACTCCTCCTCAGTAGAGCTCAGAAACCTTCCCATCCTTCAACTGAATACCCATTCTTGTGTTTGTCATCCTTTTTTTGCATTTAATTTTATTTCTTTCCATTAAGGGCAAAATAGTATTTTTGGTGTGAAGAAATATTGCAATTTGAGCCCTAAGGCTTGCAGAGCAATTTTAAATTAATTTTAGACCTAAGTGATATAAACTTTATTTTTAAGGCCCTTAATGCCATTCCCCCTTTATTATATCGAGTTCTAGACTGACACGTTTATGCATATGTGTTTATTTTGATTGTATAAAAAATGTGAAAAGCTAGGCCACTTGACCTTTTTGTTTTTAATTAAAAATTTATTAGTCTTATATACTTAATAAATTTTTATATGTTATTCAATCAAATAAAAAAAGAAAATTTAAGTGCTAGTAATATTAATAATAAAAATTTGACATACAATAAATAATATATAAAAATACATACATTTTGATTTAATTGAAAATAAGTATCTTATGTATATAAAAATAAATATATAATTTTAAAAAAAATACAGTGTTGTCAATGCCATAAATATATATATATATATATATAATTTAAAAACTGTGAATAACCTTCGAACCCATTTGGTATGATTGGAAATAAAAATAGGAAAAGGGAGCCTTTTATCAAAATCTATTTTGCCAATCGACAGCCAAGATCATGTTAGGTGAGCAAGAAAAAGAATGCCTCTTTTTATTCATATGTGTTGATGTTTGATAGGAAGTCAAATAAAGGAAATAATAATTAATTGACAAAATGACTTATTAAATACCCTCTCCATTTAAAAATGTAAGACATTTTTTAGAATTGAACATTCAAAGGTGTAAAGTATCATTGCATTTTTTTTCAAAAGTACTTTATTGAGTAAATCATTTTATATTTATTTTATAGTGAAACATCTTATTAAATAAGGATAAATATAAAAAGATAGAGTTATGTTGAAAACACGCAATTACTTTATTGAAGGTAATATTTTGTTAAAAAGGCCTTATATTTTTGAATGGAAAGAGCACAGGGTCAACTATGTTTAGCAAAATAAACTATCCTCTCATGATGTGATGAATTAATACTTGAATGCCTTTTGAGAGAAATATTTACATTTAATATTTGACAATGTGTTGAATAAAATAACCTTCAAAAGCAGAATAACTATGTGCGATAAAAAAGACATATCACTACTACAGAATTATGCATATTTGACGGTTATTTTCACTTATATTTGACGGTTAAAAACCATCAAATAAGACACCATCATTTATGCAGCTTCATATACTTGACGATTATTTTAACTGTCAAATATGTGATAGTATACTTTTACGGTTCTAAATAACTATCAAGTATAAGGTACAAGAACTTGCTTTGACTGAAAAAACAACGCCATATTTGACGGTTAGATGTTAGAACCGTCAAATATTTATGTATATATTTGATGGTTATACTGAATAATCGTCAAATATATTAACATATTTGACGGTTATCAAAATAACCGTCAAGTATGTTGTAGAATTTTTTTTATATGGTAGCTGCATTTAAGCAACCCCCGTGCAACAGAATTGACATTATTTCATAATCCAGACAATCCAGCAAATATATATTATCATCAGCAATATTCTTTCAGAATTAAAAGAACATGTACATATATATATATATACGCATATATACACAGTCACATTAATTATAAACAAAAAAGTTGTAAATCTTAATCCTAAATCACAATTCTATCCTAAAAAATGAAACAATAATTCTATCCTAAGCCACATTCTTTTTGCCTTCAAGCTCCAAATGTGCACTCATTAAATGCGTGAATTTTGCATGATCTAAAGTTGAAATATATGTTGGCACCACTCTTCCACCACTTTATTGATGTGAGCATCCCCAAATTCTTCACAATAAGCATCATCATAATACTACAATTTAAATTATAACCATATCAAAGTTAATTAGCTAACTAATGAAATTTTGCCATATATAAAACGTATATTTAAATTAAATATGAACCTTGGTAGGGATTAAAGTCTTAGCGTGAGTAATGATGTCCCTAATGAATCTCATCACGCAATATCCACAATCCATTGAATCTGGTCTTTGACGCGGGCACTTTAAAAACAAAATAAACAAAATATATTAAATTATTGAATAATCATCAATAAATACTTGAATAATTAATGTTTAAACACGTACCCTTATTACTGTCCATGTGAACAATTGGTCAAATGGTTTGACCCTAGGGACAGTTAAAGATTCATCCGTGCGGTACAAAAACACAGCCCTAAAAACACAGAAGTTGGGTAAGTTTAAAATATCAAAAAACACAAGTATGAACTTAATTAATGCACTTACTTGTTGATTAATTCTATCATATCTTTGCGATTATCTGATTGTCCGCCAGCAGAACACAAGTAATAGATGGCTAATTTCTCATATTTTTCTTCAGCTGGATCAAGGGCAATCAGCATCCAATGATCCCTAAAATAATTAACAATTGTAAAGAATATATAACAAATTGAAATAGTTAATATAATTGAGAAAACACATTAAATATAACAAATAACTAACCCTTGTACGTAAGGTATCAAAAATAACCTCCCCCTTTTTTTAGTAGTCCTGGCTTTGAATGAATCGCACAGCCGCTTTGCTTGATCTTCACGATCAAAGTCCCAAATGTCACGGAAAGCAGCAATGTCATAAGGACAAATGAAGGCAAATATCTTAGTAAGGTTGCAGGGCATGACAAGTGTATGATAGAGAAACCTAAAATTAATAAATCAAACAGATTAGTATATATTTATAAAAATAATGACCACTCTTGTGCAAAAGAAGTACCTCAAATAAAAATCCATGACAGTCATGCTAATCATGCCATGGTGGAGTACTTCATCTACGACTTTGAGTGTTATGTGATTGGTATAATCTCTGTCATACATGCCATGCTCGAATAGGACGTTTACAGCAATAAAATCATGAATACTCCTTTACATGTCAGTATATGCCCCTAGTGAAGTCAAGAATTTATGTGACAATTGAGGCTCCATTTTTTGAAGCAGGGGAGGTGCGATAATCTTTGACTCATGGCCAGTTGATTGTTTACTAGGGAAGTCTTTTTCCTTGGACTATATACCAGAGATAGTTAGAGATCAAAAGTTATTATATAGATATCTTTGTTTGAGATCAACTTTATAAATTATATATATATATATATACACACCTTATCTTTGTTAGATATTGGCCTTATAAGGGTGGTGGGCCATGCAATAAAGGTGCCCAATGCATCTCCTACAGTCATCACATCCTCCGTGGGAATGGGTAGCTGATAGTTGTCATCTAAAGAAACTTTTAGACAAACTCGTACGTGGCCTAAAGGAATTGGCACATTATGTATAGTGCCCCCAGGGACATTATACATTATACCAATTGCAACTACACGGCGATCTGGACTGTTTCCAAAAACTCACATTCGAATTTACCCTAAAGTAATGGAAACATTTATAAGTTATTAATACAAAAATGAATATAACTAAAAAAATAGTAATATTACCTCAGGAAGGTTTGGATGAGAAGGCTGAGCTACGGTGCAACTATCTCTCTTACTATTGAGACTAATGTCCACAGGAGTGGATGTCTTTCCCTGGGATGTGAGCAATACATCAACCAACCGATGCAGCCTATCAACCTCATCTTTTAGTGCATTAAACTCAGCTAAAGAAGGCGTTACACCTTTTAATGGCTTTGCAGTCTCAAATACTTGCTTCTTAGTGACGCCAAAACCAACACCCCTAACGCATCCGGGGTGGTCAAGATTACCCAATCCTTGACCCAAGATATCTTCATCCTCTGGACGCTCACCCTTTGAGACTTCATCTGAGATAACAGCCTATGTGACACAAATTGAAAAACTTAAATTATTTGTTTGAATGAAAAAATTGAATTTACTATGTCAAATTAATAATATTGACACTTACACATTTATTAGCTATCTCCTAAACATGTTCATCTGTAATGTTACCCTCTTTGTTGGTTCGGCCTTCTATGAAAAGAACATGGTGGGATATGCTACTAACTCCTGTGTCTTCTCGCTCAATCTATGCATGTCAATAGCAAAAGAATTTGCAATTAGCAAATATAATAAATAAATGTGGAGTAATTTTGAAATTAATAAATTAGTAATTAATAAATACCATCTTTTCCTCTATGCCTAAATACCCCACACGCCCTTTCTTAAAAGGATAAGGATTTTTCTTAACCAACTCCTGATTTTGTTGGCTCAATTGTTGTGAAAAAAATTAAAATCAATTAAACTTATAATATAGCACAATATTATTAAAAAATTAAAATCAATTGGTAAAGTAAAATCACCTGAAATTTCATTTGAAAACGAGATGCAACAAATTCATCCTATTGTTGTTGGGTTACTAAAGGTCTAATCAAAGTGGGGATCTCGGAACTAATGTTTCCACCCACTCTTTTAATATATTTTGATCACACAAAATATCGAAAAGAACGCATTGCTCTTCTAGCTATTTGGAGGACACACTTCCTTCAACTAGCATCAATTATAAATGCCGACTGCAAAATATTAGCATGTTATTAGTAAATTGATAAACTATTATAGGCACAATAGTCACATAATGGTAAGTTAACAAATATACCTCTACTTGTTCCCAAATATACTGCCTTGTAGATTGATCTGCCTTCTTCCAATTTTTGAGTGTGATAGGCACATTTGCTCTTACTACAGTTTCAATATAGCTGATGAATTTATCTTTATTGTCCTTAATCGGTTGCCCTTTAGCATTCCATTAGAGGGGATATTTTTGTCCAGTTATCCTCCGTTTATTCACTTCTGTCATCAATACTAAGCCTTTTCTAATCTTCGTTGCCTCCTCCTGAAGCTGATCATCATTCATTGTCAGACTAGGAGCAGCACTGGGAGCATCACCACTAGCTATAACATCAGGGCCACTACTGGGGTCGACACTGGGGCTACCACTGGGGTTGACGCTGGGACCACTGTTGGGGTCAATGTTGGGGCCACCCCTGAGAACATCAAGGTCATTACGACCTTTGCGTTTACCTTTCTTAGGAGCCATTTACCTATAAAATGCAAGAACACACATAATTAGAAAATCAATGGACACATGAAATAATTATTTACAAAATTAACCAAACATACATGTAACAGTTATTTAGAAAATAGAAAACCATATGCGATAATTAAATAAACACAAGTAATAATTATTTATAAAATAAAAACACACATGTTTAAGTTAGTCTTTTCCTTTTTCTTGTCTTTTTTTTGATCTTTTCCTTGCTTACTCTAGTCTCAAATTCTTTTTCGTCTCTTTAATATCTAAATACCTTCAGTATGATCATTTCTCATATAGAACGCATCACCTTCAGTAAAATTACTTTCCAGCGACGTTCCTAAAAATGGATCATCCTCAACAACAGTATCATCCATGTCTTTAATGAATTTGTTTGTCAATAAAACAATGGACCAATTAGTTTTAGCAGGATCAGGAACATAGAACACTTGTCGAGCCTGCGAAGCAAGGATGAAAGGCTCATCTTTATACCCTTCTTTGTTCAGATTTACCTATATCAACCCTGAGTTATCATCAATTAAAAAGCCATTTTTATGGTTAACCCACTTGCAACCGAAGACTGAAATCTGAAACTTTACATAATCTAACTCCTAAATGTGCTCAATTACCCCAAAATATGACATATTTGCATATATTGGGTTATTGTCTTTAGAGCTAGTTACATGCATCGCATGAGCAATAAGAGTGACACCACTATTTTGCATTATGCTTCGACTATCTTGCTCTTTAGTATAGAAGGTGTATCCATTGATAACATAGCTAGTATAAGAAGCTACTTGCATGCTCAGACCTCTAGCCAACCATCTCACTTTTTCAGAAACAGAATCAAGATTCATGTTGAACATATCACAAATATGCTCTTTCAGCCAATATGCAAAGTGCTTATTATGTTCTTTTACATACCAAGTTTCACCTCTATTGGGATTATCCTTCTTAAGCTCAGCCAAGTGCTTGTCTGCAAATTCTTAAACCTCTTCTGAGTTGTGCAACACATAAAGATGTGCTTGATCCCACTGTAAATTTAAGACAGTAACTATATTCTTTCCTATTATCCCTTCCCCACCTTCCCTTCCCATATGCCGAGACACTGGTAGTCCAACATAATTGACATTTTTTAAATACTCAGTACAAAATTCAACCGCTTCTTCACTGATATACCGTTCAACAATGCAACCCTCAAGTCGATTACGGCTTTTGACATATCCTTTTAATATCTTCATATAACGCTCCACAGGATACATCCATCTTAAATAAGCCGGGCCACACATTTATACCTCCTTCACTAAGTGAATGGTTAAGTGAACCATTATGTCAAAGAAAGCAGGTGGGAAATACATCTCCATCTCACACAATACTTTTATAATTTGGCTTTGTAACTTCAGCAATTTGTTGGGATCAATAACTTTACTGCAAATGGATTTGAAGAAGAAACATAATTTTGTGATTGTGTCTCGTACCTTATTAGGTAGAATAGAACGTATTGCCACCGGAATAAAATTTTCTATCAAAACATGACAGTCATGAGATTTTAAACCCTTCAACTTTAGGTCTTTCATTGACACAAGGTTTTTAATATTTGATGAGTAACCATTTGGAATTTTAACTGCAGCAAGAAACTCACAAAAAGAAATTTTTTCTTTTCTAGACAATGTGTGAGCTGCTGGACAAAGAAAGGTGCGACTCCCCTTCTCCTCTGGTGTTAAGTCTTCCCTTATCCCCATAGAAAACATGTCTAACCTTGCATTGATGCTATCTTTAGTCTTTCCAGAAATATGGAGTAATGTACCAACAACACTATCACAAACATTTTTTTCGATGTGCATCACATCAAGAAAATGCCTAACATACAAGACCTTCCAATACGGTAACTTAAAAAAATAGACTTTTACTTCCACCTACTTGTCCCAAGGTGCTTTGAGAAAGGTTTCCCAAATTCAATATACAAATCCTTAACCTTTTCAAATAATTGGTTACCAATCAACATTAAAGGTGGGCCACGTTCTTCTGAATTCCCATTAAAACATTTCTTCAATTGTCGATAATTATGACTTGGATGCAACCACCTGCGATGCCCCATATAAGCATTCTTCATACCATGCTCCAACCTAATTGAATATGTGTTTTCTTCACAAATAGGACATCCAAGTTTCCCCTTTATACTGTACCCCGATAAATTACCGTACGCTGGAAAGTCATTTATGGTACCAAATAACAAGGCTCTCAAATTAAATTTTTCTTCCCTATACCCATCATACACCTCAACCCCTATCTCCCATAATAACTTGAAGTCTTCAACTAGAGGAGCTAAATACATGTCTATGTCATTTTCGGGTTGTTTTGGCCCTAAAATTAGCATGGATAGCATCATATATTTGCGTTTCATGCATAACCATGGAGGCAGATTGTAAATTATCAAAATCACTGGCCAAGTACTATAGGTACTACTTTGGAGCCCATGTGGATTCATTCCATCTGTACATAATGCAAGGCGTAAGTTCCTTGCTTCTTGTCCAAATTCAGGGTACTCATGATCAATCCTTCCCCATTGGAGAGAGTTAGCAGGATGTTGCAATTTTCCATCTTTAATCCTCTCATCCGCATGCCACGTTAAATTTTTTGCATCTTCTTTGCTACTATACAATCGTCTAAATCTAGGCACGATAGGAAAATACCACAATGCCTTCTCCGGACTTTTCCCATTATCTTTGAAGCGTTATGCTTTACATTTTGGACACTTAGTTAATGATTCATATTCATTTCTAAATAATATGCAATCATTTGGGCAAGCATGAATTTTCTCATAGCTCATGCCAATAGCAAGTAACATTTGTTTTGCTTGATACGTGTTAATAGGAAGCTCGTTCACTTTAGGTAGCATCACTTTAAGAAGTGCAAGCAATTCACTAAAGCTCTTATCACTCCAACTGCTACTCGCTTTCAAGTTGTACAAACTTAACACCCCTGACAATAATGTGAACTCGGTATAACCACTATAAAAAGGCTTTTCCGCATTACTTTTTAATCTCTCAAGCATTTCAGGACAATCCTTCAATTCCTCTTCAATTACCCTGGCCATCTCTTCAAGTTGGTCTTCCTCATTAACCTCATATGTACTTGTATCAAAATCATGTGACAAGTAGCTCTTACTATAACCCCGGCTCGCATCTCTTGTCTCTCCATGTTTGTGCCAACACTTATAACTCTGATCAATTCCATAACATATTCAATGATCTTCTAATTTAGACGCACAAACCCGCTTCATCAGACAACATTTTACACAAGGGCACACTATACTAGTATGATCATTTGTGTGCTCAAGTGCAAACTTAATAAACTCTTTCACCCCATTCAAGTATTCCTTCGTTAATTGATTGGAAGACATCCATTCCTTGTCCATCTTCCAGATCTAGAAAGAATCATTTTGAGGAAAAGTGTGATTAGTGACTCATTGATATTAGGTCTTCATCAATCAAATAATGAATCATGAGTCACATGCTTTCACACATAATTCCTCAATAAACTTTATTGACTACAAGTACTAAAACTAATTTGAAGAACTTAGTTTTAGTAAAAATTTCACTATCTATTAATAAGTAATAAAACTTCATAGCTTATAATCTAATTCACTCCTACTTAGTTAGGATAACAACCAAATTCACAAAAACATAATTTCAAAGATTTGAAACTTAATAAAGCCACAAATTTTGTTACTATTTAACAAAATTTTGGCAGCATAACGACTTATAATTGGAAGTTTCTTGGGCATTTTATCCTCTCTTCAAATTAAATTCAATCCCTGTACAGTTTAATCAAACTTAATTCAACAGCAACAAGTCAATTTTTGTAATGTTAACTAAAAAAATAAATGTGAAATATTTTTATTCTCTTAGTCGATGGTTAAGCCAAAAAAATGCCAAACATCTAGCTAGTGTCATGTGCACAAGCATGCATTTTTCTATTATATTTTTGGATTCCAATAGCAGTAAATCAAAATATATTTATGCCCAATAGAATACTTCAAGAACAGTATCCTCTCTGTTTTTTTTCTTCTTTTCAACAAATCTTGATTTTTATCTTGACATAGGAATTAAAGAACTACCAAATAATAATATCTCATCTTTGAATTCTAATAACAGTAGATACATAAGCTACACTCATAGATATGCCTTGAAAGATATGCTCTAAATAAACGTTAATTTTGATATATATATATATATATATATATGCTAGATTTATAGATATATAGGCCATATTTTGTGTGAAATTTCTTGAAAATAATTATTTTGTTTACATACACTTTATGCCTTCAGATGTCGAGATAATCATAAATCATTTTGCCCTATGATTGACCATTATTTAGAAGTCCCCCAAGTTTTAAACCTTTTTCTCAATACTATATATATAAATAATTAGATATTATATATTTCTAGCTCTCTTCCTCATTTATGCCAACTATAAATTATAAATTATAACGGATTAGCCTAAGTACTTGGGTTGGGTTATGAGTTGTCAACTAATGGGCCAATGGCTATGTTTAGGCTCATAAGAAATGGGCTTAATGGAAAGGAATTGGGTATATGAAGGAGTAAAGCAATGGTGGAAGGCAGAGAAGAATTTTATAGTCCCTTCCCTTTTGTATTTCATCCTTCATCCTCCTTGAGCAATATTCTTCTTTTTTACCATACTATTCAGGCACTTTTCTTTCTTGTTGACTATTTTTGGTAATTAATTGCCTGTTATATGTATGTGTGACTAAGAAATTGAGGCAATAACACTTGAGAATCTTCATTCAGCATATTTTTGCATTATTAATTTGTAAAAAGGGTTGCTCTAATTAGGTATAATAATTAATATTCCAATCTAAGTTTTTTGGCTAAGAGTACTACTTGGGTGATTTTCAATTTCTTAGAGGCATTCTGTCGAGCACCTTGCATGCATCCATGGAAAGAAAAGTAAACAACATCAACACACTTTCATTGAGCACCCAGCCACAGTAGAAAATGATCAATGTAAAGCAAGCAATCCAGTATGAGTATCAATCACAGACTATAGCTACCACAGTCACCAATTCGAACAGCATTTGAACAAAAAAAGAGAATGAATAGCTTAAACATACCTCAAAATTTCTTCGGTCAATGCAGCAAATTGCAGAACAGAATAGCTTCAATGGATTCCACCAACTTGACAGAGCAAGACCGTAAGAATGCTCTGATTCTTCATAGAGCAACAGCCCAATCGCTTGCAAAGGCTCTGATTCTTCACCAAGCTCTAATTACGGACGCGATTCTGTGCTCAGAGAAGCTAGGGCACAATGATGAACAATGGGTTCTTCAAAAATCAATGCTTCTAGACGAGTCGAAGTAGCAGAAATATTTGGGTGGAGCAGAAATTTCAGAGAGATTGAACATTTTCAGGCATGTCTGGTCTCTGCAGAGCAACGCGTGATATGAGTAAGGCGGAGGCAATTTTAAATGGCATAAGTTTGATGGTTATCAGGTTTAACCGTCAAATATTGTCTCACTATATTTGACGGTTAACTATATAACCGTCAAACTTATATAAAAAAATTTTAAAAAATTTCCTAATTTAAATATTATATTTTAAGTTTAACGGTTTTATATATAACCGTCAAATATTATTTTTTCCAGTTACCGCCTTTCCTTATTCAATGGATTTTTCAATAACCGTCAAATATATATGCATCAAATATGCGTAATTCTATACTAGTGTATATATACTTTCACTGAGAACTAAGAAAACAGCTTTCCGGTTCAATCCTAGCTTGCTACCACACTTATGACGATGACGATGACGAAGAGGATTTTTTTTATTTCTCACAGTTTTTCTTATTAGAGAGTCAATTATTAAACGTGGACATTCCTTTTAGCATATATTTGAATTTTGATTCAACATGTTAAAACTTGTGAGAGACTTACGTATTCCGTTGGTTAGGCAACTCAACTCTTGTTGGTTAGCCAAAAATGGTTAATAAAGAGCAGAATGTGGAGGTGAGGCATATTCACAAGGAAAGTAATATGAGTGTAGATTGGATTGCTAAATATGGTCTTAGTCAAGATGATGACAATAAAATTCTCAAGGGACCCTCCTATTGGGATTTTTGAGTGGCTTTATTGAGATGTTATGGATCATAGTGATCGTTATTTAGTTTTTATTTAAATAAAGTCTGGACATGAGCCTTGTTTTGAATCCAAAAAAAATGCCTATTCACTTTTTCTCACTTTAGCATGGTTTCAAATTCAAGAATGTGTCACAGATGGGCCTTAGTTCAAGTTTGGGCTAAAATTGTAGCAAAATTATGGAATGGGCTAGAGGATTTTTTAATGGGCCAGAGCTAGTATAAAGAAGAAAAGATTAGGGTTGAGCAAAATAGCTGAGAGATCTATCTTGTCTTCTCTTTCTGTACGATCTCTTCTCGTCCCTCTGCTTTCTAGTCTGTCATTCTCCCCATTATTATTTTTTTCTAAATTCTATCACTATTCGCTATTTCATTTTTATTATGGATTGTATCTATGATACTTGAGCATATGATTCTTGCAAATTTATATTGAATCAGTAATAGAATTTCTATTAGCTTTTGTTCTTAGTTGTTCTTTGTTGATTAAGAGCTGGTGATCGTGACAAAATGCCTTATTTACAAAAAGGAGTGATGTTCTAGTAGGGAAATTCATGTTGAATGATAACAAGAAAAAATCTGAAATGGGAAATCACAAAAAGACATACCAAAAAAGAATAAAAATCAAAGTCCACACCCCAATCTATCCCCTAGTAGTGGATATATGTGCTGTAAGGAATCTTTTATATCGTATCCAACCCTAAGTGTGACCGATAATGAGGAAAAATAAATGCAACAGCTAAATGATGATTAGTAACATTAGTTATGGTCTTTGTTGATAGAATCATACCGAGGAAGAAATACTAGAATATAGTGGCAGTTCCTGTTCTTTTGGGTGCAAAATCAAGCAAATCAATCCTATAGCAACACACTAGTATGTGATGATATAGGTTGTTGATGAACAAGCATCAATAATCTAAGGAAAAAAATACGTCATAACATATATAAGAAAATTATTGAATGTAACATGATAACAAATACACAATATTAATGAGAAAACGGACACAGTAAGATAGATGTATCAAGAATCTGTCTTAAATTATAAATAAAGACGCATATGAAAAGTTGCATTGAAAATAATAGATAACGCTATCAGGTGTAAGAAGAGAAGTGGAGCAACAAAATATTGGAAAAATACTCAATTGTACTTGGACATGATCATCGTCACGTGCATGATTGATATATTAAATGAGAATAGGAAAAAATATAATTATCATTTTTTATAATTTTATTGGGTTTTATTTTTAATTTCAGCAGTTTTTCTTTTATGTTTTTATTCTTTATAATTTCAATAAGATTGTTTGACGTTTGTTACTCAGATTTTTATTAAGGACTGGAAACACTTTAAAAAAAACTATAGAAACAAAAAAGAAAATTTGATAAAATTATAAAGCTCAATAATTATATTTTTTATGAAAATATTCCAAAGGCCCAACAACGTAATTCCTTAAACACACACTATATTTGTCCCTAAGATCTCGGGCTCGACTCTGATGTGGCTAACCCACATCATGTACATTATTGATCGTTCCCTTTTCTAGATATATTAGATGTACTTGTTGATGCCCTATTTCGTCTCATTTTATTATGTAATCTAATTGATTTGAAAAAGGAAGGCTTCTCTTGCGCACGTATAAATATGATGCATGGAGTGGAACAACCAACGAGTCACAAGTTGTGAAGAAATCCTAAAATATACTCATGAATTTGAATCATCTCCGTGCATTGCTTCATAAAAAAATTTATATATTTAACTTTATATAATTAATTAAAAATATTCTTTTCAATTAAATGAATATATGTGAGTATTTTATAACATCATTTATTATATAACATACTTTTTTTATTAATATTTTTTAGCACTTTAAAATCCACTTATTTTAATTTGATTGAATAGGGGTATATATATTAAGCATCTAAATCTTTTCCTTCTCAATACTCAATCTCATTTGTTCGTTTAATTGCTTTTTTGATTAAATCCTGTAAGATTGCTAATTGTGTCATGAAAGTAAACATATTATTTATTTAATTATTACTACTATTAAAAATTATTATGATTTTGTATTAAACAGTATTTAAGTGTTTCCCGAAAAAAAAACATTTGAGTGATGAAAATAAATATGTGGTCATTAAATTGAATAGATAATTAAATGAAAGAACGAGATGGAGCATGAAAAAAGATGCGCGCGCGCGCGCGCGTCTACATATATAGATATATATATATATATATATAGGGGGAGAGAGAGAGAGAAAGGAGAATGGAGTGTGTGGAGATTGGAGATTGGAGATGATTCAAATCATGGATTTATTTATGATGGATAGATGGCATATGGAGCGTAAAGGCAGGCGGGTTTGTGAGGAGACAACGTACAAGAAACGATTTGTAGTAATCTAATGATAGTGCCGTTAGAATTAGAATATCTGAATTCTTAATTTGCAAGCAGCATATACTTTTGTCTGCTGGGAGGCTGGGAGTTAGGCATAGCGAGACACAGGAAAGCAGCAGCCTCTAATCTGTCTGCGGTATTGTAGAGGAAATCTCATTCCTTCGAATCAGGAATAAGCCAAAAAGGCGCTGATTAATTATTACACATATATAATAGGGACATGCACATCACCCCAGAAATGCGCAACGTTAAATAGGCGGGGCTTGAGAACCAGAAGCATATTGCAAGTGCTACACAGTACACGAGAAGGAGATCAAATAGAGACGTAAATACATATGGCGTTCATACAACGAGGTGTGGTGAGCGATGGGAAGAGAGTGATGAGTCTGGAGGAGTTCAAGCGGTGGCTCATGAGATTTGATTCTAACGGAGATGGCAGAATCAGCCATTCTGAACTGAGGGAGGCCGTGCGACTCTGCGGCGGCCTTTTTGCTTCCTGGAAGAGCAAGAGAGGCATTAAATCTGCAGATTCTGATCACAATGGCTTCATTGATGACAATGAGTTCAGGAACCTCGCCCACTTTGCTGACAAGTACTTGAACATCAGGATCACCAAGTTCTGATTTTTCTTTAAAATTTCATTCCTTCGGGTGATCTGCCCCATTTGATCAATTTTCCTCTCTGCTGATTAGTTTCATTCTTCTGTAGCTTTGTATATTCACACAAACTGATCACCCAAGTTAAACGTGTGCTGGATCAATCTTAAGAAGGGCTAGTTCTTCAATTTCCCTTCCATCTAATCTGTCGCTGCAATGCTAAGAATCTTAATTCCCTTTGGGGCTGTAAAATGATCTCAACCCTTGCGCCGTAGAAAAAAAATAGTGTATTTTGTAATTTATATCAATATTTTGTAATATTTGTAGTTTGTGTACGGGTGTCCTTGATGGCCCAAGTTGAATACCACACACACACACATAGGGTTTGTACATAGTGTTCAGTTAGTGGAAAATATTTATGAGTCATGGATACTCACGTATCATTGGTTGCTCATTGCACCTTGAACGAAAACATTGAATGGAAAAAATATTTTCCGTTAATTGAACACTATGTACGAACCATATATATATATATATATATTTAGTATTCAACTTGGGCCATAAAGGACCTGTGCATAAACTACCAATATAACAAAATATCGATATATATTACAAAATACACTATTTATTTCTTACACTCCCGCTCAAGTTGTGACTATACAAATTTATAGTCTTCAACTTGCCAATGAATTTATTATAAGCTTCTTTCCCAGTGCTTTAGTCCATATGTTAGCATCTTGTTTTGAGGACCGGCCACCATTTTGCAAATTTATCATTTTGACTTGTTGCTTTTTCCGAATGAAATGACAATCAATTTCAATGTGCTTCGTCCTCTCATGAAAGACTAGGTTGTTAGCAATATGGATGGCAGCCATATTATCGCAATAAACATTGTATTGTTAGTTCTTGATCCAATGAATATGATCTAGATGTTAAAAATGGCTTTTGACATTTGTCTAGAGTTTTGGGCACCCATTTGTTGAGAAAGTTGAGAAAAGTTGTGAAAATATATTTGAGTGTCTAACTTTTTGACTTGATTTGAAAGTGAAACTCATGCCATTAGTTAGCTTATGATATGAGCTTTCTGTAGACACCTAAATCATCTCATTCAGACGTTGGACGGAGAAATAAGACAAACCAAAGTTGCTCAAATATGCTGTCAAATGACAATAAAAATATTATTATTAACGTGCAACATACCGCAGCACATGGCACAAAAAGTGACAAGTCGTGGCACATTATGTATGAGCCATGTCGCATTGCTTTATTTTCAAAACCTTATAATTTTTCAACTGCTTTCAACTCTTTTCACTCCTCTGAGATATTTTATGCTTTCATAACATTATTTTACTTTTATTAAAAGTTAATAAATGATTTTCAAAGTATTTTAAACGATAAAAACTTGATATTCCATTTTTCTTAAATTATAAACTTGATAATCTTCTTTGGGATTGATCTCTTGATTATTATAGATTCAAAATGTTAATCGTATTTAGTAAGGGAAATATTGCATTTGCATGAGTAAGAGTGCTCGAAACTTTTTTTTTTTTATTGGCTAAATAGTGCTAAGAACATGTAATAAACATGGGAGGCTTTCTTGTACTCTTTCTGTTAAAAAATATAAGGCTTTTTTAATCGAATTTTACCCTCCAATAACGTAATTATCTAATTTTAAACTAACTTTATATTTTTATATTTACCTCTATTAAACACCCTACAATAAATATAAAGTCATTTATTAATATAGGCACTTTAAAAAAAAACAATGATTATACTTCAAAAGACTAAAAATATTTTATATTTTTTAACACTTAATTTTTTAAAAAATACTATATTTTTAAACAGAGGGAATATATATTTTAAACACGATCAGCTTCTTTTTTTGACCAAATATATGGCATGATCAACATTAGCGTACCCAAACAGTAATACAATTCCTTACTCTACCGGCACAGAATCCGAATCTTCTGACCGTAATTATAGTCAATGGGCCAATCCACGTCATCGAGCGATTGCCCTTTTGGTTGTCATTATATTTAGTTGTCAATGACCGTAATATTTGAAATTAATGATACATTTATATTTAGTTGTCATTAAATTAAATAAGAATAGATATGAGTGGTAATTTTTATTAACATTAACTGTTTTCTTGAAAAGTGAAAGTTACTTAAAAATATTTTATAATTTTAAACCGATGAAATATTCTATATTAATGACTAGCATTTAATTAAACAATCAATATCTTCTGTAAAGAAGAATCTAACAAATTATATGAGAAAATATGAACAAAATTTGAAAGTATAGTTCTTCTGAGTAAAATATCATGCGATCTCACATGCTAAAACATTCAAAAGCTTTGCTTCTTACTCCTTTCTTTTATTTATTATGAATTATTTTTTACATTTTCATGCATCTTAAAAAAAGTTACATGGTCAATTTATCAAAAAAATATGGGAGAGTAATAATAATAAAGTCCCAAAACTTGGTTTCATAAAAAAAAAAGTCTCAAAACTTGGAATTTCTGACAATTAAGTTCTTGATAAAATTTCCTAAAAAATAAATTATAAATATTGATTCAAATGTTTATAAATAGGAATCTCAACTGTAATGTAGAGTTATATTTAAAATTTAAATATCTTATTTATAGTTAAAATTCTTGAATCTATAATTATCCAAATCAATATTTACAACTAATTTTTTAGAAAATTTTAACTATCATAAATTCATTATTTCAGGATTTTAATGTCATTCTCCCAAAAATGATCTAAAGATTTTAGTTTGGAAAAATTTCAATAAAGGACCACTGTAGAGAATTAATTTTAGATGGGTCTAATTTTTTTTTTAAATTTTAGTTCAATTTAGGGGAGAAAAGTTAAAATATTTTTGACGATAAAAAAATCAAAATATCCTTTACTTATTATATAGAATCATTGGTTGTTAATTTTTTTACTTAACTTATTAATTTATGAATATGAGTTACAAATTACATGATTTGACATGTCAATAATTATATAAGACTTGACATTAGTTTTTTAATCATAAGTAGTAGTATCAGTAGTTAAATTGCTAACTTTAATTGTTAATTACTAACATCAATTAGTAAATTACAAGATATATCAGTAATTTATGACTGATGTTAATAAATTAATATGTAAAAATTAACAACTAATGTTACTGATTATTTGATATATGGATGTAATTTACAAGTGATATTAGTAAAATATCAAGTACAATAAAAAAATTAATAACTAGTGATTTTGCGTTAAAAAAGAAGGGTATTATCTTTTTTATCATCACAATTATTTTGATTTTTTTCCTGTACTGAACTACAATTTCAAAAAAAAATTTGAACTAACTTAAAATTAATTCTCTACAATGGTCCTTAGCTAAAATTCTCCTTTTTAGTTTTCATCCATATCATAGAACATGCACTCACAATTTAGGATTTAAATCCTATGAAGTTGAAATAGATGAATTTAGATGAAGCTTTTTGAAAGAGAAGATTTTATATTTTTTAAAAAATAAAGAGAGTGAAAATACTAAAAAGAAAACTCTACCAAAATTTGCCAATCTAAATTTCAGAAGATTTAAATCCCATAATTTAATACCAAGATCATTTTTAAAACTTTGACGGGTAATTATTTATTATTGTTTTATTTTATCTACATTTAATGTCAATGTATGAAAGTGGAAATTTTTTTACCATCTATTTAACATGAGTAAAGTTGATTTTTTTTACTTTATTAAACAATGTTAATAAATTTAAAGATTTTACTTTTGTATGATGAAAAATATTAAAAATAATTTATAAATAGGATTGAAGATATTATTAGCTTATAATTTCAATCAAAATATTTGGTAATATAAAAGATACCATATATACAAAAGAACAAATGGGGGTGTAATTCATACAAACATTTCTTTTTTCTTTTTTTGAATAATCATACAAACATTTCTAGAAGCAGCACACACTCTACACCATGTCTAATTAATATTAGGACCAAGATAATGAATCTCAATACTACACGCACGCACGCACGCACGCACGCACATCTGTGTATATGTATATGTATAGGCCACGTAGTTAGGAGGCGGAGGTAGCTTCTAGGCTTACAGTAATTCCATGAATTCGTCCAGCCACCCTCCAAAGCAAAAGACGAAAACAAAAATAGGAAGATTTATACATGCTTAAGGACCAATATAGTAGGTTTTTTTTTTTTATAAAAAAGGATATTAAATTTCCGAAATTATTTTCCATAATTAAGGTCCTTCCTTAAAAATAAAGAGACGTGCAATGACTGAAAATACCCATAAAATAAATTTATCTCATTTACTAGCCATATATAATGAATTTATTAATAGCCACACATATAAATAATTTGGTGCTAAAACAAAGGTAATTTTTTTCCCGAAATAAAACAAAGGTAATTTAGTGTGGCTATAAAATTTTCATTGTCTCAGTACTTTTAAATTTCATATGATGTCCTTATTTTTTAAAAAAACTTAATCATTTGGTCTTTATGAATAATTTTTCCTATTAAGTAAGATGCTGTTTATATGACGTGAAGTTAAGGACAAGAAACTTAAGAAAGCAATATTATATACTGGTATTTATTCAAGTTAGGTTCTCTCTAAAGCACATATTTTTTAAAAAATAGAGATCATGAATGAAATTTCTTCATTTTTAATATATTTTTTTCTTTATATATCTTCTCAATTATCAATTTAGATTTTCCATAATTATACATTCGTATATTTAGAGAAATGATAACATAAAAATGTAATTATATAAGATCTTCTATTTTCTTCGTCACTTTAACACTTTTATTTTAGTTATTTAAACAACGCCCACTGCATGTCATAATTATGATAGTTGGCAGAGAACTCAAATTGTTTTGAATTCTCATAATGTACATTTAGTTAGAAAGCAAACCGCAGATAAATACATATACACATATTTTTACCAACACACACACACACTATCTGAATTGATATTTATGTTATCAGACAGACATTAGACATACAAGTGTATACAAAATGATTCTTCACTCCCGCCATAATTTTATTGATGATAACTTGGAAAGTATTTAAGGAAATTAAGATTCTCTCCAGACCTAAAAGGCACCGCGAGAGTTTATTGTAATGAATTCTAGAAATTTAGACACAGCTTGGATTTGTTCATGGTAGATATATACGATACCATGCATCATCTGGAAGTATATAAAGGGATGATAGGGCTGTCCTAATACATCGTAACCTATTAAAGGGGCCTAAATGTTCCGAACACTATTAGTAGGATGATGGGGCTGTCCTAATACATCGCAACCTATCAAGAAATTTGCTAATGACATGTACTTTTGCTTTTTAGTAGGATGGAGGCGGTGCAACTGCGCTAATATTATATGGATAGGCCTAGGAGTGCATGTATATGAACATATAGAGTATTAGGATTCTTATTCTCAGATTAAATAAATATGCATGACAACATGGGATTATTTACGTTATTGCGCATGCTTATCACACTAGAAATGTGCAATATAAATATGAAAGGCTTATATAAGTCACAGGCAAATATAAATAGCAGATTAGTAGCAACACATCAGAGAGAGTGAGAGGTGCATTAGAAGGAGAGCAATATAACGGCATGGCGTTCATAAAGCGGAATGTGCTCACGAGCGACGGCAAGAGAGTGATGAGTCTGGAGGAGTTCAGGCGGTGGCTCCGGAGATTTGATTCTAACGGTGACGGCAGAATCAGCCACTCTGAACTGAGAGAGGCTGTGCGACTCAGCGGAGGGCTTTTTGCTTCCTGGAAGAGCAAAAGGGATATCTATTCCGCAGACGCTAATCACAATGGCTTCATTGATGACACCGAATTCAGAAATCTTGCCGGCTTTGCTGACAAATATTTCAACATCAGGATCACTATTCACTAGGTTCTGAAGTTTCTCTCTTTTTGTGTTTCTTCTTGTAATTCATTTGTTCTTTACGACGCAGTTCCCCAATTTTCAGTTGGCAATAGCATCTATTTACCTCACGAATCTGACCAAAGTCAGTGAGTTTATTTTACGGACTGTTATTCTCTTAATTCCTGATTGCTAGCGGGTTAAACTTTAAGCTATTATTATGATCACAAGACAAAGTTTATATAGAATGCTTAATTTTTTAAAAAATTAATATGATATAACAACTATTTGATCTGAAAAAAGAAAAGGGACGATAAAAAATGAAGATCGAAGAAATAATAAAAAAAATAAAAATTGCAAACATAGAAAATTTAATTCTCCCCCTTCAAAAAAAAATTATATTCTAAAAAAAGTAAAAGACTATAATATCACGTAATAAAAGATGAATGCGTGGCTTTAATTATTTTTTTGCGAACAAAAAGTTAATTTTATTAATATGAAGAAATTATTGCACTCACTTATACTGACAAAGCCGGGAAGCAAAAGAAAAGTAAAACCTGCAACAGCAAAATTCGGAAAGCAAAGAAAGCGAGTAAACCTATCGGTACAACTTACCGAAAGCCATGAAAACGAACAGTACACAAAGCAAACACAGTGCTCCTTTTGTTATTTTTAGAATCATGTTCTCATTCACTTCATAAGTTATTAATACATTCAATTATTTTATTTTAAATTAAAATTTTCAAACTACATCAGAAAAATAAAAGAAAAAAGATAAAAAATAATATTATATTATTTATTTACTTTTTATTTTTTACTTGAGTTTTGAAATTCCACTTACTCTTATTCCTTATATTTTTATTGTATTAATATTGATGAGATTAATAGAAATAATTTATAAATAAAACCGAAGGAAATTGTTAGAAAAAACAAATTTCACTAGCCAATTCTGCTTCTGCCTTTCTTCTTAGCCAAGAATCTGTTCCAATCCATCTTCAGCAACACAGCAAGTGGAGATGTTGGTGCAAGAGCCCACCCTTCTAGGTCCAACCCCGTAGCTGTTTCTATTTATAGTTGGTAATTTGAGTAAAGTTCAATAAGTCAGCTCAAACTTGTTTGAAAAATTTACAATCAAACTCAATTGGGTTTGGACTTGGCTAGAATACCCAAAATAAAAATATTTTTTAAAAAATAAATGAAATATAATAAATAATAAATAATGCTTTAAGTTTTTATGTTTTTATATATTAAAATATTATATATTTGAGTAATTATTATAGTTTTTTTTAAAAAAAATATTTTTTTATTATTTTTAATTAATAAAATATCTCAAAATCATATTTAAAATATATTTTAATATTAATTTTTATATTTTAAGATCCAATTCTTTTAAAAAAAGTTTTGAGTCCTATACATCATTTGTATATCCAAAAAAAATATTTTTTTATAAAATAAGATAATTAATTTTAACATAAAAATAACATTAAAAATATTTTTAAAAATAAAATTTGGGCATGTACAAAATTTTCATTCTACTACTAAATAAATATAATAAATAGAATAATATTTTTAAATAATTATTTGATCATCGTCCATACTTGACTTGATTAAAAATTAAGAATAAATCAAAATAAAAAACACTTGTATATAAGGGTTAAATAATATAAAAAGTGAAAAAATAATTTAAAAAAATATTTTACTCATAATTAAATGATTTTGTTTCATATAAGGCAATGATGATTATTTTTCTCATATTTTTTAAAATAAAAAGTACATTTTATTTAAAAATTATTAAAAATTTTGAATTAATTAAAACAATAATTTTAAATTAGTAATTTAATCGTGATTGAATTGAAATTAATTTGATCATAATTAAAATAATATAATTTAATTAAAATGTATAAAATATTTATATATGATCATGATAAGAGTAATATTTAAACAACTAAAATATTAATTTACAAATAAAAAAATATTAATGAATAAATTACATATAATACAACAAAACAATAATAAAGCTACTTAAATACAAAATTAATAATTTGTTATTTGTTATTTTATTCTTTTAAAGTTAAAATAATATTTTATATTTAACAGAATTATTTAAAAATTAAACTTGATTCACAAAATAAAAAAAATATTTTTAAAAAGTTTCAGGTGTTAGAGCTGACTTGAATAAGCTCGAATGTGCTAGAATTGGATTTGATTATATATACTTTTTAAAAAGGGTAGGATATTTAAAGTTTGATGTGATAAATCCTGTTCAAATTGAATTAATAAGTCCAATATATTCAAATACCCTACTGAAACGCAATCTGCAGCACAATTACCCTGGTCACGCACCAGAAAAAAAAGAACAATAGGAGAGATTATCCAGTCACACCCTTCATCCCTCTGCAATACAGCACCTCATTATCAGTTTCAATGACCACCCTTTTATCCCCCAAATTCTTTGACAATCCCAGCCCCTTCTCCACAGCAACAGCTTCCGCCACAAAAGCAGATGCCGCCACAATTTCCTCACCCTGAAAACAGATCAAACAGCCCTAATCATCCCGACAGACAACCCCAATTCCTGCCTTCCCCTTCTCCTCTATAAATGATCCGTCACAGTTGATTTACAGCACACCTTCCTCAGGCTGAACCCACAAATCCTTCACAGAGGTACTGTCTAGCATACCTCCACCACTCGGATCCCCCCTCTGCACACACCAATATTCCTCCATGAGTACGTGGCTATAATTACATGTGATGGGATAAGCGGGAATCTTTACACATAAATAAGCAAAAATAAGAATAAGAGACTCCGAATCCGGAATTGATGACACAGACGGATTATTGCTTTCTTTTTCGCACCAACATTTTAAGAACTGCTTCAAGACATTTTATAAAATATTAAAACTACAGTACCAATTTAACTCAATAGAAAAAGTGGAACGTGCAATTGAAGAAAGGAAATCGAAGAAGAGACTCGCTCGAGTTTATATACAAGCACGATTTAAACAAGCAAATGTAAACGGCTTAACTAGGGGCCACAAATGAGAAATGACGAATTGTGGTGACTTCACATCATGAACAAGGGAAAATGACTTTGAAGCAGGAGGAAGGAAAAATGATCCTGCTCTTCACAAATCTTCCATTGATGGCATTTGAGCGCCAATAGATCAATCCATCTGATAAATGTTTTGTACAGAAGGAGAATCTTGGGGCTACCACACAGATCATCTGAATTTGCCAACAAAGGTTTATAATGCCGGTGTCGAAATGCACGCCTAAACAATAGATTCATATCAAGATCTGTAAGTATAAAGTCTAAATAAAAAGATAGTCTTCTAGTCTCATTAATGTTAATAATATCTTGAGAAAGAAGAGGTTAGAAATTAATAAAATTTCTGACTAAAATGACACCAGTGCAGATCCTTAAGACGCATTGAAAGATATATCTAATAAATCGGAGTTGAAAATTCCACTCTTGAGCAAATTATATTTGGCGCTAAGAAATAAATTTACCCATTTAATTCTTGAGTGTCACCTTCACTCATCCATATTCAGACCAGGACTATCAAGCATTAAATGGCCTCAGGCCATTTCAATTATTTATACCAGGAGGAGGTAGCTTCCAGTAATTCCATGAATTAAAATCCTCCTGCATCCAATGTGGAACACAACGTGATGAATGTGAGCAGAACACGAATTTAATTCAAGAAAATTACCAGAGTCTATCCTACACTCTAGACAATATCCTAAATGATTCGCTCGAGTTGCCTCTCAAAAGCATTATAGTCAACTTCGAGTTTGAATTATGGTAAAACAAAATATGAGGAACCCAATCACCCTATTTATGAGATACTTTTCCTTTGTTTTGGATTCTTTTAAATCCTTTCTTTTTTTCAGTTTTAGGAAAGAAAGGCAAGTTCTTCTAGAACTAAACCTGCTCAGATGTGGTCGTAGGAGGGAACATCCCATTCACGAGAGCGTGAAGAGAAGTATAAGACTTCGTGTCATGTTGGCGGTTCACAACAATCTCTCCCTGCAAACTCAAGCATAGGAAAGTTGTTTGACATGATTATATTTCACATACTTCTAAAATGAAGATTTTCTAAATTAATTTAAAGGACTTCATTTACCTTTGGATTAATAATGAAGATTTTCCCTCTTGGAATTCCAACTTTGAGGTAGCTGATCTCATCAGTATCTCTATTTCCAAAGCCAGCATAAAATGGGCTGCAATCAGGAGGAAAAAGTGCCTTGATATCCTGGAAACATCAGAAGGCAACCATAAGACTACCAGTTAGGTTCAGTGATGCACCATCACTTTGGTCTAGATTGTAGATACGCCTAAATAGAACAAAAACTTTTTCTGGAAATAGAACAAACATATTTGCTTTCCAACGTTTAAGCCCTAAGACAGTAACAGAGAGTAAACATCAAATGCTTGAAGAATCTTATTCTGGTTCGCCCTGGAAAACAGACTGGTTACTAATGGATTGAGATGTCATAGAGGCAGAAGTCAAAGCTCAGAATGCCCATTCGGATGCAGCCAGCAAGATGTCATTCATGCCCTCGCAGGTTGCAGTAGTTTCGAATATCTGGGAAAAACTGGTGCCCCCAATCAATGAGACGATTTTTTCTCTATAAACCTTCATTACTGGTTCATATAGAACTGCAAGGAAAAGACAGGTGCTAGAAGGGTGGGAAAAATTCCGTGGAAGTAAATGTATGCATATGGTTGTTGGATTATATGGCAGGTGAAGCGCAGTAAAGTTTTTGAAGACAAGGAATATAACTCAGAGGAGTTAATAAGGAGATGCATTCGTGGAAAATGTAGGTGGTCAGACTTGTATAATGGTAAGGGACGTGAAAGAAAAACTAGTTGGAGGCTACCGGAACTAGGGGATTGGTGCTAGAACATTGATGAAGCCCTTAAAATGGATGATAAAGCCTCGTGTGGTGAACTCGTGAGGGCACCACATGGGCAATTAAACCTGTGGACTTAATTGCAACGTAGGTTTTTATGCTTTTAAGATCACGGATCTGTGGGCCATAAAGCTTTGGAATTTATGGCTAAAGAAAATAACTCAGCCCACCAATGAGATTAGAGACTTGATGGTATAAGCCTGGAATGTTCAGATGACAAACTTGTATCATGAAGCTAATGAATGCATTGACTCGATTGCTAGTAAGGCCAATGGAGAAAGTATGGTTATTAAGGTTTTTAATGTACATCCTTCCCGCAGTATGAATATAGTTGTAACTAACAGGAAACTCACTATGAGTAATGTGTGGTTAGCCATTTCCTGGCTTCCTTTGATTAAAATAAATAAACAAATTTTAACCCCTTGTGGACTGTTCAACTTATTCTACAAAACACTGATTGGAATAAAAATATTAAAATTATGTCCATGAAAGTAATTGAGAGTGGGGAAACTAACCTCCAAGCAAGCTATTTTAAACTCATGAGGGGCCCTTCTAATCACTGGAAATAGAAAAGTAGGAAATCATAGCTCATCTATTCTAGAGAGAGAGGCATGGTCAAGGAAGCATTCGAAATGTCTATTGCACCTTTTAGTAATGTGTCTCTGTTTCAACCGCAAAGTACTAATACCATGCATGAAACATGAATAATGATTTCAAGTCTTGTAATGATCCATTTTCAATGCAAAGTATTGGTACTTTGTGCTAGAAGTTAGAACAAAGGCGCGTTACCAAAAGGTGTAGTTGACATTCCAAATGCGGCCAAGGAATAGGAATTAGAAACAAAAAGAACTCCAACACATGAGGAAGGGCAATAAAGAAGGAACAGCAAAACAGAGAAGATAGAGAACAAACTAAATACCTTCTCGATATAGAGAGGGAAAAATTCCATCAGGAGAAATAACCACAGGACCATCAGGTAAAACTTTTCCATCCTACTTATACAAATGTGATAAGGAGCGTGAATTTATTTTATACTTTTCTTTACTAAAATTGACAACCAATATTTGACTTCTAAACATCACCTGCTTAAGATTAACCAGGAATTGTCTGGTTTGGTAGGCCTGAGAAATTGATCGAGCACTGAGAAAAAGTAGTTTGTAACCATTTTCCTGCGAATTTTGATATAGAAAGAGAAAAAGACGAGCTGTTATAGGCAGGGTAAGGGAACTGCTTTCATTTTAAATTTCGCCAGAAAATAAATCAAGAAAGGTTAAACAACTAAACATGTAAATGAGAGCCTACAGTGTTGTGGGATTAACAGAAAGGCCTACCAATAATTTGCTAAGAGCCCACCTGTTAAAAAACTTCGCTCATATGCAGCACAGTAAGATCAGTGTATTAAATATTTAACCACAATGTATTTTCACATAGAAATTGCCAAACGCCTAAACACATGGGCAGGGTAAACAAACCTTGATAGCTGAGAATAAATGTGCAACACCTGTCTGTGACCAGTCTACACCCACCAAAGGCATGACCTGACCTAGAACGTCTGACCTATTAGTAATAAAACAAGAAAAAAAAAAGGAAAAAACTATCGTCAAACTATAAAGCAGTGTTAAAACTGACAAAAAAGAGAAAATTCAACGTGGAGTCTATAGGAAGAAACATGAATCTGCATGTCAAAACTGATGGCAGAAAAGAATAGCATAACTTCCATGATTTTTTTTTTCTTTGTCCAAACTTCCATCATATATATATATATATATATATTTTTGACCAAAGTTCAACTCACACCATACAGTAAGAAATATCAATAAAACCATTATCAACCTCGTAACTTAGAATTTTTAGAACAGTACACTGATTAGACTCCATACATCCCTGCAGCCAAAACAGGTAACAGAAGACAAAAGGGAGTGTATGAGGGAGATGGAGGTGGGACTTTCTTGGAGTGAAGTGGGACTTTCACCATGATAATTTGTCATAAATCATCAAAAAAATTGCTTTTAAAGAATGGACAAGTGATCAGCGTCAATGATTATAGTGGAACTATGGGATTAACGTACTTTTTGTACATCATCACCAATTCATACAAATGAGCCTGTCTCTGCCAACGAAGTTCTAGTTACTACACATTCCATCAGCACATTGAACTGTAACTTGCCAATCTAGGCCATCTATTTCAACTAAACACAGGAATAAATCCTTATAGCTATGAAGCGAATGGCCTTAACCAACACATATTGTCAAAGATATATGACCCTATTATTTTCTAGGGGGCATTTGATTTTGCTTTTGGTCTTTGTTCCTTTTTCTTTTCCTATCTTTTCTCCTATAATTTACAAAATAAAAATTTAAAAACCCGTTGTGTTGCAAGAGGATGTGTTCTAGTTTCTTTCCAAACACAGGTGTCTCTCCATGTATGTTTTATATGCCTGTTTAGATTAATGAATGACTCTATACATTGAAATTTTACAAGTCTTGCCGCCATAAGAGAACAATAGCACCAAATAAAATTATTCTATCGAGTTATATTCCTTCTATTAGTCTTTAGCCATATCAAAGTGCAAACTCAATTTCCGCTCGCTTTTTGCTAAAACGACATAGCCAAAAAAAAAAAAGTAACTTTTGCATGTCTAAGTTGTCTAGAGGGAATAAAATTCTTTTCTTGGATTGTGCACAGGTGTCCTCCTATTGAAAGTAATTATGTTTGAGACATGGTCAAGCAAGCAACTTAGACATGCAAAATATAGATATGCACCAGGTAAACATATTTCTGTGAAAACTTGATCACCCAGACAGAAACATCAAGGAGAATTCACGGAAGGACCTCCCTCTCCCAAAGTTTAAATTTATAATTCTTAAAGTTAATCAAAATAATCATTCAATGATGATAAATAATCAGAGATTTGTAGGAATGGTTAAGGCACAGATCATTAGCCAGATGCCAATCTTCATTTTAGATAACATCAATAACAGAAAACGAAAAATAAAACATAAAAAAAAAAATGAATGCTAACCAGCATGCTTCCAGAATATAAAAACAGTTCCTTATTCAATAAGCACATACTTTGTAATTGTCCCATCCACATCTGAGATCACAATACGATTGTTCCATTTCCATAAATATATTTGGGCATCAACCTGTTAGAAAGGCAAAAGGACATAATGTACATGAAATAATTTGAAGGAAATGTGGGGATAAATTCATCTACTTAAAGTAAAATTTCAGCAAAAGGCACAAATGCTGACCTGTTCATTCTCTGGCGTTGCCATAGAGAAAGTGAAGGTTACAGTATTCCTCCCTTCCTTTAGATTCAAGGATGCTAGCTGTTCGGCTGTTGGCGTCTTTGCCCTAACATTCTTTTTCAGTAGCTTGGGTTTGAGCTCATTTCTGTCTTCATCTTTGTTGATTGAACTCTCTGAAGCATTAGTATCTTTGTCATCAACAGCACGCACCACAACGTTTTCAGAACTTGATCCCCTGAAGGAGAAAGGCCAAAGCTTCCAATTCCCACTGGGGGAAGGTTTGGGTGCTGATGAGACACCTATATTATTTTTCTCAACTTGTTTAATCAGTATCACATGCCTTTCAGTTCACATGTTTGTTGACTTTCAGAATAAATGATGCCTAAATACCATCAAATGTAATGATGGCTAATGTTGACAACAAGCCTATTATCCCTTGCTATTCAGGATCTAGAAACGGAAATATATCAATATCCAAAATTTCAACACCAAACCCTTTAAAAGCAGCATCAGCTCACATTCCTTCATATAACAAATGCTTAAAAACAGATATCTTTGTGAAGCACAATATATAAACTACCTACAGAAATTGCTTAATGCCAACTTGATCTTCTTTTATAGAATACAAGCCTAGTTGTTAACCACAGTACTGTAAGAAGTGAGTTGCTTTCGAGCATACTAGCAAATTCTTAAAAACCAGTATGAATGGTTTTATCTAAAAACAAATACCATTATGTGGTGCCCTCTGCAAGAACGATAAGCACATAATATGTGAAAAATCTTGATTTCTTCAATTTTCCTAAAAAGCATAAAAACGAATAAGGCATAAAACATTACCAAGTGGAGGATTTATAGCTGTACTCTTAACATCCCCCAAAGTATTGTTGTCTTTGAAACCTGATTCCCCAGGCAATAATTGGTCATCTGGTTTTAGACATTTCACATCATCTCTCCCAAATGATGGCTGCTTCAAGATACTGCATGCTGAGTCCTGTGAATGAATTGAAGGATGACACAGATCATGCTGACCCAGAGCATTACTAACAGAATGTAAACTACCAGAAAAGGATTTTGTCTGCTGCCTGTCTTCGTCCCCACCATCCTTATTATTAAGGACAACTGTATGACTGGATGTTACTCTCAACTTTTCAATATCAGTTGTTTGACTTTCTGGAGATAAATGAAAACTGTTAAAAAGTTTATCTTCTTTGTCTGCATATTCAAAGGAGTTTCACTCTTCAGGTTGATCCTTGAATCTGTACTCACCAAGGTCACTGACAATAAAATCTTCTTCCTCTCTATTCGGAGATGGTTGTCTGTTTGTTTTTCCAAGTACACAATCACCAGAAGACTTCAGAGACGTCAATTTGCTTGAAACTTCTTCAACCTTCAAAACTTTCCCATCTAAAGCTTGGTTGCCCAGGCTGCTGTAGGATGAAATACCGGCAACACAGTTTGATCCATCCTTCTCAGCTAAACAAGGTCCAATATCCAGATTGATGGTTTGCGTTTTTGGCAGTGCTGTTTGGTCTTCTATATCTGCCACAATAGACCTGCTAATACCAGGATGAGCGCAATTTGTTTGCTGAGAAGTCTGAGAAAACACCATTACAGGCACAATGACATCAGCATTGTCGGTGACTTCCTCATTTTTTGTAACCTAAAGAATTTCAACATGTCAAATTGAACAGAAAAAGGAAAGCTGTGCCTTATTTAATCATTCCAGGATATATATATATATATAACAATTATTCCCACTGATGGTTCATAAAAATGTACGTATATTCTTTTCTAGTCTAATTGTTGCTTATGAGTTCACCTCAGGTAGTACAGTTGTCGCTTGTAAAATCTCCGCATGAGTATGTGTTTCACCTTTTTTGTTATCAAGGTACAGCACCTCATGAGTTTGTCCAGTTGTACAATGCACGCATCCATTTGAACTTTTTGACGTTTCACTGTAATCTAGTGTCTGAACTTCATCATGTGGAATCTCCTCCTCTGAAACACCAGGCACATCTCCGCTCAACTGCTTTTTTCCAATGCTAGCTTGAAGTTGGAGACATGCGACTTCCAAATCACTCACGGTCCAATCAGTTATAACTTCCTTCATGTTCTTGTCATGTTCAACATCCTCTGCAATATCTCCACTCATTGATAGTTCAGTTATCACTTCAGTTTCCTGTTTTAAAAAGCTAACTTCAGCCGCGGTGCTTGAACATGATGAGTATATACCGTTATCCTCATCAAGTCCTCCGGGAACTTCAAGGTCAGGGTTGGAACAGAGGCCGTCTTGCGCATTAAGGGTTTGGTTTGAAGAATTATCCGTGTTACCACGCTGAGATTTTCTCTTTTGAATTTTTACACGATCTTTTCGAGGTGGTTTATGACCAGCAAGATTGGTAGACCACTTTACCTCCAACAGGTTGGCTGCGATTTCAGCAGACTCCAATGACCGTGCAGCGTTCATATCAGCATTGGGAATATCCCGCTGAAAATTACTATCGCCAAAGACAAGCCCGGTTGTCACTGATCCGTCAGAAGTAGTTCTGGTCAGCATGTTTCCTGTGTTTATATCACCCTGAGCCATAAAATTTGATCTTTCTGATTCGAAACTAAAACTTCTGGACTTCAAATGCAGCTTATCAAGAAAATCTGCCTCATCCCCAGAAGATGATGGATACAACATAGATTCTCCCTCTTCCGCTTCGACCTCCCTGAGAAAGAAAGCTTGTCCTTTATGATCCACATACATATGGAAATTTGCTTCCACTCCATTGACATTAATGCTGATCATCCTCTCTTCTGTCCTTAAAATGCCATGGGACTTCCCAAATCGGACGTACCAAGGCGACGACTTGAAGCTCCCATCTTGCTGTTCTACTAAAACAATATCAACAGCGCCACCAAGTGGGCGAACGGAGCCTGACACCGTGGATACGCCCCGACTAATGTAACTGCCTAGCCTCCCCACCACTTGCATTCTCCTAAATTATTCTAATTATTAATCATTAGTAATTTCATTCCAATCGACTCCGCTTACCAGTTACGTGTTTCAACCCATAAAGAAAATCTAGAAACATGAGAGCCCTATCGATCAGAATAAACCGAGAGTTCTTCTTTTCTTTATCTGGAAAAAAAAAAAGCACGTAAGATTAATTTTTTTGAAATTTTCTTAATAAGACCGAATGGTAATTAACATCAATGGATTTTCACACGGAAATTGATGGAGACACGTACAGTTACAGGGATTTGAAACGTCATGAATAAAAAAATAGATATGAAAATCAACAATTTGAGAGGTTCTGTTCTTCTACGTGTACGGGAGAGTGAAAGTGAAGAGGAGAACCTTGTAACATGATCAGGCGCCAGTGAAAGAAGAAAACGGAACCGGCATAGGGGCAGCGAAATGAGAGAAAAATTCGATGCAACTATCTGAACGCCGGGAACCAACATTGGTTCATCCGTTATTCAAGGGTAATGGCTTCTGTTTCCGTAGTTGGAAGTAATATTGTGCAAAACGAAAATTAGGGTAATCTCCAATGCCAGTCCGTAAAAAAAAAAAAAATTAAGTGATCGTTCAAGCTATGAAAGTTTCGAAGCGGGGGTAAGAGGTATTTAGAGCGATGTGAAATGCAGGTTGAATATTTCCTCTTTTTCTATGGTAGCATCGTAGCATGCATTGTGCATTACGCAGCAGCGTTGCACCATGATAAAAGGTTCGCATATGCTTGGGTCTCTCTTTCTTTCGAAGGTTGCAAAACCAAAACTCATGAGCAACATGCATTTCAATTTCAATACTGTTTTTAGTTTTAAATAAATATGTCAACGAAGAATTTATATATCATTACTTTGTTAAAAACTGTGCTTATTTGGTTTAATTTAGGTCTTATTCTTATTTTTATCTAAATATGGTCCCATCTGATATTCTAAAGGGTGGGTGAATGTCAATGACTTTCAATTAATAGAGGTTTTTGGCTAAATTGGAGACAACTTTTGATATGTTATCCATGACTATGAGAATAGAATCGCCTAGTGCAAACACAAAATGGTATTTGATATCAGATGAAATGAAAACCATAAGACACCAAACATAAAACGAAAACCAATTAAGAACATTTGTGATTTTAAATTGAATGATATTTGTTAAATAATTAAAATTTAACAAAAAAAACTTTATATTTTATCTCAAATTTTAACGTATACTTCTATTTTCATAAATCATCTTATTATACAAATAATATTACTTTCTAGTCTATACATCCAACCTTTCATGAGGCGCGCCACTAGGAGACAAATTACATGAGATGAGATGGAGGGCCCGGGTGTAAATAAATATAAAATATCCTATGCGGCCTTCACATAAATATTTAAATATACAAGTCCAATAAAATAGTCAGACGATACCGTACGGCTCCTTCGACAACATTCATATCCTATGCGGCCACCATATGGATTGTGATTCTCTCGTCTAAAGGAATTGCGCCGCTTAGTGGTCCTCAAACACATCTTTCTATGTCTCATTATTACTATCTTTTTCCATTAATTAATTCATAAATCATTGCTATGATCTTTAAGGCTTCCTCACAACACAACCCTTCTCTCCCTCCCCATAAAATAGCGCCTTGAGTAAAGTAAACCCAGTAAGTTTGGGCATTGTCTTCTTGCCATCATCTAATTGCTGTGCTGTGTTATTACCCTAATTCTGTCATATACTGTAAAGCTATGTATATCAGCCTGTCACATCAAGTTTTGAGACCCTCATGGTGCAGACCACACCTTCTTTCTGTGCGCCCTACCACCTTCGCATGTTTCATGATTCAAAATGCTTCTACTTTCTCCTCTTCCTTTTTCAATGCATCTGACACCAGAGATTTCTTGACCTTTTTGTCTTCTTTCTCTTTGTTCGTATCAATCAGTGCATTTAACTGCTATTCTGATCTCAAATGATGTAGCCCCCTGGAGCTTTGACATGCTTAGGTTGGTTGGTGTGCCGTGTGTACAGTGTATTGAGGTTTAAATTTCCTCACAATCTTCAAAAGATGTGTGATGATTGATGAACGAGTTGGTGCTCTTTGTATATCACTGACAGTTGTAGCCTTACCCCTTTCTTATAATTCTGACGTGATTGCGACAAGATAGAGCCCATTATTTGGCATGGAATCTGATATGTATGGTCCAATTTGTCTCAGTTCAGCTTGTGTTTGATATAATTTTGAACCAAAACATCAAAAATCCACTGACTCTTACAAAAACCCACTCTGAATTAAAAATTTGGAAGTAGCCTGTTTACAAAAAAACTTAAATATTTTCTTAAAAAAGTTACTTAGTATCGGCTACAAACCAATTACATGTAGAGTAATAGAAATTCTCTCCAACAACATACCTGTCCTTTAATTTTAATTACAGCTCCTCTTCTATTCATGTTTGGAAAAAATTAATCAATTCTATCAAGCTTAATACATTCTTCTCTTTCATGTGTAAGATTGGCTAACTTGGAACACAAAAAATGAAGCTAATAACTTGAGCACAAGAAGAATGCCTTGGTAAAAACTTTGTGCCCTTGCACAAGAACATATGGAAGTCAAGATGTAAGAAAATCTAGATAGAAGATGACATCTAAGAAAATGATGTTGCCTTTTTCTACATTCAGTAGAGAATCAATGACCTAAATCTTTAGTTTAAAATCAACCACTTAAACAAAAGTGATGCTAGATACGAAGCTAAATAGAACCCTCTGGCACTTGGGTGGGCTAGGCTCGACATCAACGACTTTATTAACATCAACAATGTCATTGCCTATGGAGGTATCATCAAGGACAAAAAGGATAATTGGACTAAGAAATTGTTCAAATACTTGGGTTATTATCCTAGCAGGGCAGCTAAGCTTATGGAATTTTTTAAAGGCCTCAATCTTTGTTAGAATGCTAAATTCTATGAATTTAGTGTCCACTCCAATTTAATAGAAGTTTTATTACTCATCGAGTATAACTATTCTGAAAGATACCCATTCTTTGAAATTATAAAAAAATTAGAGATCTCATCATAAAGGATTAAGTGTTCACTTTCGATCATGTTTATAGAAAAGCTAACAAATTTGCCAACTTGCTTGCCCACCATTCATCTTGGGATAATTTTGACATTAAGATTTTTTATAATCTCTTATCTAAATGTAAAAATTTTATAATTTTATACATAATTTAATATTTGTCTCTTTTACAAAGTTATGCTGTGGCCTTATATTCCACAAAAAATAAAAAAAATACACATGAAAAGGAGAAAGAAAAGTGGAAAAATTAGGAAGAACTCAGTTGCACAATCTCTCAGACACTATGGGTCGTCTACAGTAGAATGTCAGAATTAACATAGGCAGCCACAGATCAATAACTCTGACATATATATGGTCGTTGTGTGTGTGTATTATGAATATCTTAGAGAATCCATGTAGATATGTACGGAAAATTAACAACAACAACAAAAAAACTACAGTAACTTGTACTGACAAATGTCAAAGTGTTTTCTCACAAGTTATTAACCGTTAAGGCGTTAACTCTGGAGATGAAGATTTCAGACATCATACTGGATACTGCTTAAATTGGGCTGCAAGCCCAGAAGACACAGTGATATTCTCTCTCTTTTTTACCCAGTTTATAACTGAGTACCAGAAGACACAGTGATATTCTCTCTCTTTTTTACCCAGTTTATAACTGAGTAATATTCTTAGAGAACTGAGATGTAACAAATAAAGTGGCACTTCCATTTGGCATCACACTAAAAGTACATTTTTATTGATGTATCTAATTATGCACAAAATATCAAATAAGATAGCAATATATGATTATAAATCAATAGGGAATGCAGATGCAAAAACTTTCTCTCTGAATCTACCCTTGAATCAGCATTTGACTTTTATCATCTTTGGCAATTGAGTTTTTGCAGTGGGCAATTGCAGCTTGAATAGCAGCTTGCAGTTCTTCCATGGTACTATCACTAGCAGGAGGAAATGTGGAGGTTGGAAGCAAGAGTCCACTATTTGTAGGTGAAGTCCTCATTGAAGCTGGTGCTGAATACTCTCCTCTTCTTCCCTTGACCACGTCTCTCTTGTTTATGGGACTTAGATTGCCTGAATATGAGTAAGACTGTCCAATTTTCTCTCTTCTCCCTTGGAAAATCCCGAATGGCTGCACCATTCTCAAGTATTTCTTCACAACACGGATCAAATCCAATCTCACCTTCCTCTTGTGTTTCTCCTTATCATCTTCCTTCCCTGTAACCTGACACTCCTTTCTCCCTCTTGTAAATCCAAAGATTGAGAAGGATGACTTGGACTTGCTTCCTCCCTCTCTTGACCCACCATTGCTCCTGCTTTCTTGGCTGCTATTACTGCTACTATTACTACTGTTGCTGTTTTTGTTGATGTCTTCCATGGTGAAGTTGCTCTTATCGCTGCTGGCGATGCTTCCGCAGTCCCGAACAGGGAGGGTGAAGCTGTCCATGGAGGTGGTGGAAGAGCGAGGAGAAACAGGGAGGTGAGAGAGAAGGTGGAGAGGAAGCAAGCGGCCATGGAAAAAAATGTCATCTGCAGGAGATAAATCAAGAGCAAATGAAGTTGGAGGTTTGGATTTATCAGGGGCAGTGGCTGAGGAAGAGTTGTGCAGAGAGATTGTGAAGGAGAAGTCATGAGCTGGGGAAGAGGATGTTGATGATGATGCTTGTGCTTGCTTTCCACTCTGGCCTCCTTTACTCTCTTCCTTTACTAGCGTGTATCCTTCAGTTTTCTTTTCCACATTGTTTTCTTCAAACTTTTGCTGCTGAGGCCTTTCCATCATTGCAAGATTCTGCTCAAGGTTAACAAGATTGGAGACAATATATCTGAATTTCCTGATCTGCAACTTTTCTCAGTGGTGAAGAGGGTGGGGGGTCTACAATCTTTTCATGTTCTATGGACGTCAACAAAGCTATGGCTATCTATGAGAGGGATAAAGGAATCCTGGAGCGCACAGAGAGAGAGAGAGAGAGATTGTGAAATTAACTATTCATATAATGAATGGAGGGAGATGATATTGATAGATTTCACTCGTGTGTTAAAAAAGTTGGTGCTTTTGTGGGCCCTTGGGAAAGCACAAGTGTCCAACAGCAATTTCGGCAGTGATATTGGAAATGAGGTCAGAAGGATCCAAATTTGGCCACTAAATCAAGATGGGATTGGCATGGCTTAGCAGACTTGGCTTTAGCAGTGAGAAAGGTCCCCTCCGCGAAGTAATCGTCGAGTACATATAAAACCCCCCCATGTCAAAATGGAATCTTTTGAATGCATGGCTTAAGAAATCATCTGCTTCTTTCACTGTCATTGGCTCTTTCCTCCAGTGCAGAGAAAACAACGTTAATATGTCATGGGGTTAATCTAAACATACTAACTTGCAATATGGAAAAGGTGATCCGTTACAATACATAAGCGTAATTATAATATGTGGTGGATAGAGTGGTAAAGTGAAATCATGACAGTCCTAGAGTACTGTTGACCCCATTATTATTGAACGCGAATGTTCAAGGAAACAGGAGGACGGATGTTGTTTGGGGAGGTCATGTGATGGCAGCCCCCTTCTACATGGACACGATGGGGACGAATATTGTATCAAAATCAAATTCAAATTTAAATCTTCTTATATTTATAAACACAAATACATACATACAATTATAATTTTGTAATAGATGAAGGCATGAACATAAAAAACAAACAATCAAAGCGTGTAATGCAAGTCGAGAAAACAGAGAGATGGGGGAGAGACCCACATACTAGTGTATGAGGTGGTCCACATGCGGCATAAAGGAATTTTGTACGCATGGTTCAGGTCAACATCTTAATCATGAAGGCATTATTTGGTTGGACTGTTTCATCAAGACATCAACCCCACTTTTTACCTCTTAAAATTCCATATTTGTGAATTCATTATTTTAGTTAGTTTTCAAGATAAGAGATGGAGGAAAATGCAGAGCATAGAAACAGACACTTGACATTTCACACCTTGATGCTTTTTTGGGTGGGGAAGCTCTATCTTCTCTGCCTCTGATATGAGCCATTCGATTGAATATCCATCCTTTCTCTCTCTAAAGTTCAAACTAATAGAGAGGGAGGTCGTGTTTCTATGTTTCAATTCAAGAAGCCAAAGGCGACATTCACACCTAAATTAAATACTGAGACATGAGTGAAGGTGACCGTTAAGATTGGCTTCAGTTAATTTTCTTATGATGAGTTAATTTGGCTGTGGTTGCTAATTTACTGTTGAAATTGTTCTGGGATAATATAATAGCTGTTTAATATCCATTTGGGCAATGAAATTCAAAGAGAAGGGTATAAGAAAATTAAATGTGAGTCCAGCTCTAACTTCAACTTCAAAACTTCAGAATTTTTTTTTTTAATTTCTACAAAAAAAAAAACAAACAAAACTTTAGAATTCCTTTTACAGCAGGATGGAAAAGAAAATAAAAGAAAAGGAGGAAAGAAAACAGACAGCGTGTAAACATATTTTTACTAGCATCTTATTTGGATACCGCCAAACATTACGGAATGCAAGCGTATAACTTGCGCAGATGGATAATAAAGATTGTAAAATTACGAAGTGTCCTAATAAACGCTTTATAAGATTAAGAAGGCTTCTTATAAAGCATGAGCTCATGTTACATTTCACTCTGTTCTTCTAAAAACCATTCCTTTAGATTCCTTCCAAGTATCGAGGAGGAAATGTTAAAATTCAAATGATTCCAAGAACGACGAAAAGCTAGCTGGACTAACGAAGTTAGTTCATTGTTAGAAATCGGTTTTATGAAAGGAAATGAAGAACGAATTATGTTAATAAATCATAATCACATTTGATATTCATTTGATTAAAAAAAAATAGAAACCTCTCATTTATTTTCTCGTTTTTTTTTACTATCAATTTCATTTTTTTTTTAAATGGTCAACATTACATACACACAAGTAGAAGGGCATCATTAATTAGATTAATTCTAGACATAATCTTAGTTATTGCATGCAATAATAAAAAAAGCTGAACAAACAAGGATCACGCTCCTTTTATACAAATACTAAGATAATCATTTATTTTATGATAGCGGCAACTATGGCGGTAATGTCGACAATGTTGTTGCAAAGCTGACAAGATGGTGACAAAGAAAAACAATGAAGTTCAACACACAGTCAACAAGAGGGAGTTGCTTTCTTTTCTTCTTGATCTTTCTTTTTTTTCCTTTCCTTTTCTTTTGTTCTTTCTTTCTTTTTCTTTTTCTTTTTTTTTGGGGGGGGTTGTTGTTGGGATGTTGCTAAGGAAGGAGGTCCATGTCTAAAATATGTTCTTTTTACAATTTCATTCCTTCGCTCAACTCCTCATCAGATCTTTTTACACATTCTGAATTCCGCCGCCAAAAGTAATAGTCTTTTTCACAGAAAGTAAAGGAGATGAATTTCGGCAACCAAACTACTTGCTCAAGCCGTTGGTAAAAAAAAAAAAAACAAAAAACAAAAAACAAAAAACAGAGAAACTAGTTGCTTAAGCCCTTTCTATTGATTTGGGCCTGATTCTAGCAGTTAATAACCAAGATAAATCAATCCCACATCCATGAAACTGTGAACCACTTTCACATGACAACATATGATTGGGGGTGCCAGAGCATGCAATCGTGGCAAATGAAGAAATAATCCTCCCACCCCCAATCTTTGATTTTCTCCTGCGCATGCATCTAACAAGCGGAAAAAACATATGAAGAAATATGTATATACTTCAATTTCCAAGCATCTCTATCACATTTAATGTTTGTTTGATGAAAGGAATGACCAAGATAAAATGCTACAAGAATAAAATAATTCACAAACCTATCGTGGAACCGAGATCTAGGAAGTCTAATTAAACTCCGTATGTCACATTACAACGTGTAAGTCAACTTTCCACGCATGAATATAAAAAATACAGTACCTCCGCCATACTCTTGCATACAATACCACACGTAACGCTGCCTCTCACAACACGTTGATGGTTGCCCTTTCACTCCCCCAAGTCAAGATTTCTTCTAACAAGCTGCCATAGGTAGTCTACATTTGCAGCCTTAAAAAATGAGAGAAAATTCATATGGATTTTCATGTGGAATAAATAAATAAATCGAAATTCAGAGATGCTCCCATGATAATAGAAGGGAACCACTGTGGCTTGGAGGTTTGACCTCCCTGTTATCCGAACCTTCTTTAGCGCTCTCATTAAGCAAATATATACGAGAATTTGTCAGTCACTTCCACTGCTCAGCCTATCTGAAAGCGAAAAATTAAAATTATGGGTAAATGAATCTCCAGACAGAGACAGTTAAGTAGCGGAGTTGAACTTATTAAAAACCTGATGTTTTTTTCCCTTCCATTGCTTCTTTCTTCTCCTGACAACTTGAACAAAGAAAAGGTCCGTCCCAGGGACGCAATTTTCCTGGGTTGGATACACCTGCATGGATTGAAATACCCTCTCCAGGTTTGATCTCCCTTTGACATACCGCACAAACAAACAACTTGAACATGTTGCAGAGTGGGTATTTTGTGTCTAACCTGCAGTTCGGATAAAAAAAAAAATTCATGTCAGGAGGCATAGAGCTTCAGAGCACCTGCAAAATTTAACAAGCACTTGTCACAAAGCCGGACCTGTCTGAAAGCATAGCAGATCCTTCCTCGTACAGTTCCTCTACCATATCTGGTTCCATGTACTCTTTGTCATTACAAGAAGATGATTCAGAGGACTTTTTGCGAAACATGGCCTTAAACATTTTTCCTGCCTTTTTTGGTTGTTGCACAGGAGCAGGTGGCTTCTCCTGAGGTAATATATCAACAACAACGCAGGTAGTATCATCTCTAAGTCCCTTTGCTTGTAAAGCTTCCTGAAGGCAGAACAGTACATAAAAGAGTAAAAATAACAAACATACCACAACATGGCAATACTATAAAGTAAGATTAGAGTCCACTGCACAGGAGGTTTCTTTTTGGGATGCAAATGGATATGTTTTTGGCGGGCGTTCATCCTTTTGGGAAGTATAACAGAAAAAAAAAATGCACAAAACATCTGGTTCCTGTATGCTTTATTCAGGAATGGATTTTAGTATATGCTGAGATCACATTATGACCCAATCACCCAAATTCCTGCATAATGTTAGAGAAAGGTTAAAAAAATTAAATTTAATACTATTATATAATATTTGGGTATTCGGCCTAGGTATAATGAAAAAAGAAACCATAACCCCTGATCCATTTAAACCCCGAGTGACTTGTGGAGAAGTCATAATATAGTTTTACAGCCAATGTTAAAAGCTCACAAAACTCATTTTGTCAAATGATTCAAAAGATCTAAGCATACTCTAACAAGAAGGGATGCTGCAACATCTGCTGCCATGCCACGACAACAATCAAGGGCTGCTTCTGCAGTCAAAGCATCCCAAACACCATCACTGCAGATGATGAGCCTGCCTCCAGCCGTGGACAGCTGCATAAAATAATGCAAAAAGTTAAAGGCCAGGATTAAGATCTTTGGAGAGGAGACATACAGGATTTACAGTAACAAACAAAGAAGACTTAAGTTCTTATAGCACAGTCATATGGAGAGCTCAAACACTCTTCCACTGTTGGATTTTCTCAAGATTTGTATTAAATAATTTTTTACTACCATAGACAAATCTCAAGGTGATCCGATAATGAGAGTTTCAATATCTCAAGCGGTTGGGCTTTCTAGAGCAAAATCACTGTCTTTTGCAACAACAACAACAGCAAGCCTTTATCCCACTAGGTGGGGTCGGCTACATGGATTGCAAGACGCCCTTGTGCTCTATCATTTATCAAGCTTTTATAAATATTATTAATTAAGAGATCGCGTTCAACAACTTCCAAGAGTGTTCTCTTAGGCCTTCCTCTACCTCTCTTAATCGGACTCAAAGTTATATGTTCCACTCTTCTCACTGGTGCCTCCCTTGGTCTTCTTTGTACATGCCCAAACCATCTCAACCGATTTTCTACCATTTTTTCCTCAATAGGTGCCACCCTCACTTTTTCGCATACGTGCTCATTTCGAATTTTATCTTTACGTGTATGTTCGCACATCCATTGTAACATTCTCATCTCTGCTACTCTAACTTTATGCTCTTGCTGTCCCATTAGAGCCCAGCATTCACTACTATATAACATTACCGGTCTGATAAAATCACTGTCTTTTGCAAATGCAACAAATGATTTTCTTTGGGGAGGAATAACAGATCACAGCCTCTCCACATAAGGATAGAATTAATAAGCTCGACAAAAACTTAATAAGTATCTCGTAATTTGCAAAACACTGCAACAAAAGATACTTGGGGGGCGAGGAAAGCCAGAGAAAGATATCACCAAAGCATGAAATCCAGAAATTATGCAACAAAATAATGGTTTTTGCATATGAGACAGAAAAAGTGAAACAACATCACAGTATTAAATGGAAGTATATAGAAACTAAATACATAGAAATTGACTTACGAAGGCAGTCATATTATATTATATATATAACTAATCAATAAAAGGTCAAATTTTTGTCAGAGTAAAAGATGGCAAAGACCAACCTTCACTTGCTTCACATAAGGTACAGGGACAATATATTCACCAATATCCATATCACCGATGGATCTTGAAAGACACAAGCCGCCAGGCCAGCACCTCAAAGGACCAACCTACAAAATCAACTACAATAGTCAAGCAAAATAATAATAATGATGATGATAATTAAAGTCAAATTAAAGATAAATGGTAGTTGACATTGAAAATTAATTTCTCTACCATAACATGTTCACTAAAACTTTATACTGAAAACAATTCCTCAGAAAATTGTTAAGTCTTAGTGATCTCTTATATTGATGGTCCTATCCATAGCATAAAGCATCATAGAGTGACCAGTGAATCAACAAGAGTGTATTTGCATTCCCATTGACCATGGTATGATTGAACAGTTTACTTCTTACTCCCAGGTTATGTAACTTGACAGAAAAACATCATGTCTAATAGGATTTATGCACAAGGCCACAAGCAGAGCCACTTTCTTTTGGCTGTGAACGGGTAGGTTAATAATTATTTTCAGCACAGCCAGTACCTTATGGGTTAAAGGGGGGCTAGTATGATTAAAAGCCGGAGTACCTGTGCGCCTCCACCAGTATTTAGACGACCAACCTCACCCCCGCTAGCAGTTATACGCTCCCTCCTATCAGAAGGAAAACAAAGTGTGAAGCTATGTTAAAAGTAAATGCAAAAAGCCATACAACAATAACATTGATAACAACTTACTCCTCTTCGTTAGTTTCTAGCCTATGATCTGCTGACAAGTAATATATCCCACCTTCAGAAGGCTCAAGGATGCAACGGGAATCACCAACTGATGCAACTGTAACAACCCATCCTTCAATAATCACAAAGGTTGCTGTTGTTCCTGATTTTTGTCCTGTAAATGTGGAGGTAACAATATATACAAGTCATACACGCAACTAAACAGATTAAAAAATAATCCGAAAACAAATTTGCCTCTTCCAGTCGAATGGTTAGTACAGAGGCCAGAGCAAATGCCATAAAAGGCAAATCTAGCCATACCTTTCTCTTGAAAATCTTTATCAGTTTTGACAAAGCCAGAGACCAAAGCCCTAGGCAATGCTGACACCCACTCCTCTCTGTTAAGATCTGGGGGAACCGCGCTTAAAACATTATTCAAGAGATTCTCCTTGGCATAAATTGCAGCAGCAGATCCATTGTGTCCATCAAATAGCTGTAGAACTTTGAAATTAGAATTCACAGCAAATAATAGAAACAGAAGAGTTATACCCAAAAATAAAAAAATAATTCAATCCATCAATGGCTGAAATTCTTGTGATATGATACAATAAGAAAGGAAAGCATAAACCAATCTACGGCAATCAAGTACATGATGAAGTAACAATATAAACCCATAAAAGAAAAAACAATACACTCGACGCTAAGCAAATAACCTAAAACTAGCCTATCAGCAAGCAACACGCTTAAAATCATTATGTTCATGGGCAGCTTTTATCGTCAATAAAATCATCATGTTTCATCCTACCATAGCAAAATAAGATACTTAAACGGTTTACGTGCACCATTCATTATGTCATGTTATAAAGTAAGAACCACGTAACAACCACCACATATTGACTTCTGGTTTATTGCATCAATATCCGTCGATAAGTTATAAACTTAAAATCCAGGAAATCCCAAAAAAAAAGTCAACGTGCTATACATCCAAAGAATAAAATTTCAAGAACGCACCCCAAAAACAGAATAAGTAGACACCCCGTCTCCCACCACCCTTTGACATTCCATCTTTATTAGAGTGAAATCTTCGCCTTTTTTGCTCTGGCTGGCTTGACCATGCATAATTTCTGGTTTCTCAATTTTCTCGCTTGCCAATTCCCGCTTCAGAAGCACCGAAAGGGGGACGGTGTGGTGTTCACTCCTTGCAGACATTTTTCGCGCTCCTCAACCTTAAAATTCCAATAACACCTATCGCAGAAGAATGCGCAGAAAATTAATCCTCCAGGCTCCTGAATAAATACAAATTCGTACACATAAGTAACATCTTAATATTCTTTCCTTTTCCCCAGTTTCTATTTCAATGCTGATCGAGCATTTATATTCATGTACTTATATGAATAAGGTATCAACATGACGATGGAACATATGCCAATCGCCCGGAATGGTGAAACACTGAACATAGTCGATCGATCAGAAATGAAATTGCATGCGATAAAAGAATGAGGAAAGCTTCACCAAAATCCAGGAAATTTGATTAGGATGTGAAAAGCTCAGGATTTAAATATAAAACCGAATACTAATCAATGAGTTCCACAAAATTGTAAAACACGGCAGATAGCAAACACGTGAACGACGGGAGTATAAAGGGATGGGAATTCAGGAAAGGAAAAAGAATAAGAATTTACGGGAAGAAGAAAATAGAAAGAATGATGATCACGCGCGAAAAGAAGGAACCGCGCTGAATTGCATTACTCTCGGTGATCGAAAGACGCGGATCCCGGCGTCCTGCGAAAATTCCATTGTCTACAGACAGGGACTCTAACGAAAGACGAGAGATAGAAATATAAAGCGCCAATGAGCCATTGTCTACCTTTTCCTTTTCATTTTGGCGAGGAAAGAAAAATAACCAAAGGTGATGACGTGGCAAATGCTTCGTTTCCTTCGCACCCAGCCATTTGCGAAACCAGCTAGCCACATTCGATGTACATCGTCCTGGCTTGCATACAGCTGCGAAAATCAATTTGAGGCGGTGTTGCACATTTCTTGATTTAACCCTAATGTGCGTTATTTCAAGTCAATCTGGATAACAATAAATCAATCATATAAGTTATTATCTGATATTAAATTTGTTCAAAACTAGTATATGATTCATGTTCACGTGAATCTTTCCTTTTTGCCCTTAAAAAACATTTGTTTATATCTTTCTTTAATAGAAAAGATATTGTATGAAATTGCCTTTATATTTCATTAACGATGGGTCAGATTAGTTTTTCTTTTAGTAAATTACATTTTTTATATTTTTACTAAATTACTAATGTATTTTTAGAATATATTATTCAAGCTTATAAATTATTTTTAGTCAATAGATTTGAATTTTTATAAAATAATAATATATTGCTCAGTTATCTTTCTATCACAATAGAAATAAAATCATCTGTGGGTCTGACTTGCATGCAAGCGTCAGATTAACCTGCAAGACTTTAGCACTCGCGGTTCTTATTTAAGCGTTACGAATATTTGAGGCTCAAACGTCATACATAGTAGCCGGAGACCGAAATACGATGGCCCACATGTTGACATAAAAAGTGTACCATAATAATCCTTCTTGTATTTTTCCTTAACCAGACAAGTGATTGGTTCATTATCTCAGACAACTCGCTTATAAGCGTGCCTTTAATATTAATTTTTTTTGTTTCCTTTCATACGCGCTGATTAAGGACAGATAGACCCAGTCAAACGACAACCTGGTCATGCATGACTTGGAAATGGCCCTGCCGTGAGCAATGCGTCCGAGTCTCTTAGACTATTGCGGTGAAAGTGGGCCCTAGCTTGGGCCCGTTCTTAACCGCGACAACCCAATCCAATGATATTTAATCTAAAGCATTGACCCCAATCCGGAGACCCCGCAGTCACCGCACCAATTATCGCTTGCACAAATGTCCACTCAGCAACACGGGCAGGCTCTCCACAGCTTAATGTCAATCGTATAATATCAAAATTAAAATTATCTTGTAACCATTTATAATTCTCTTTTCTTATTAATAATTATTAATTAATTCCCAACATGCTTAGTACTGTACGACGAGGCCTTCGAGTGCGGTCGTTACGTGGCAAACTCCGCGTGAAAGTACACGAACATCAATTATGCTCATGTCGTCATGGACGCACCAAAATGATCACTTCCATTTCGTGTCCGGATCCCTTTTTTTAAATATGAAAATTTCTGATAAAGCGAAACTTCTTCGAGGGTTTTGCTTTACGTAATGTTCACAAGACGCCATATGCCCATATCCAAAACGAGAGAATGAGCATTAGGAGCGTTTTTAAAAAAAAAAAAAATTCAAGGATTTTATGCGTTTGGCGTATAAGATGCTCCACTAAGAATTATGCTCTTTGCAAGCTGTGAACAAGAACATCCATCCACCACGGTATCGGATATTAGGAAATGCGTAGTTCATTACAGCTCATCACGCCTTTAGGGCCCCACTATTAACTTGCTCCAGAAGGACAATGTAATCCAAATCCAAATACATTACAACCAGGTGTTGGGGGCGAAAAAGTCAACTGAAGCACGAGCCTACAATACCAGTTCACTCCATTGTCTTGTATCACTTCCAACACATATCTGACACGTGGTAATTCCTGATAACACCCCCATAGAGGCATATATCCACACAACTCAGGAGTCTTTTAAGACGTCGTGACATGCAGTAAGAATATTCTTCTCTATAAATCTTCCGAGTTTTTGGGTATCATTTTCATTTTTGGGAGAGGAGAAAACAATTAAGTAATCAAGAATAAGAAGGCACGTATCAAGAATAATAACAATTAACTTGTGTGAGATATACAAAACAAGTTCAGTCTTCAGACATCGTCGGATCGGCCAAAACTACTGTATTGTGTACCCATATTTCGATCTCGTACAAAGATAAGTTAATAAGGATCATGAGCCCAAAACAAAAAATAACCACAAAAGCTCGTCCGTACCTGCGGAAGAATAGATATACCTTTATGACTGGGAGACAAAAAAAAATTTGAATTGTAGGTTAGTCAGGCAATTTAGCAGCAAAAATCAGGATTAAAAACTAGTACTGACTTCGAGAGCTGAAGAGGCAAACATAAAGATAATGATACAAGGTGGACGGACTATGCCTTTCAGACCCGTATCATTAATCGCTGCTGCAGTATTTTCAGTATCAGCTTTTAAAAGTTTTAGACAGCATTGGCCAAAAAAATAATAAATAAAATAAAATAGAGAGAATCACGTTCAAGAACTTAAAAAGATAATTATTCATAAATAAGAATCAATAATAAATCCCATTCAAGGAAAAATAAATCCATCTCTCATTTTGCCATCAATCTATTCTGTATTGATTCTTATTTTTAAATAATTGTCTTCTCAGGTCTTTGAATGTAATTCTCCCAATAAAATAAAGTAAAGAACCTGACTGAAATATTATCATTTGTTAAATTCTAGTTGCCATTATCTGCATTCCTTGACATCAAGCCCCTGAACTGACTAAGCAGAATACTGTATGTACATGACTTTGGTTGGTTCAAGGAATATGTTATGTAATAATGATTTCTATGACTTTATTTGGTATGATACTCGTCATTTATATTTTCATTCCAGCCAGACCAAATTTCTGAGCTGCCTAAGAAAAAGAGAAAAAATAACATAGACATCAGCAACATCATATCAAACCAAAGATATGCAATTTTGAGGTTCAATATGTTCAGCAAGAAAAAGAAATACCTAGATTGATTTGAAAAGCTCCAAATGCAATTCGTTTACAGCTAATTGCCCTCTGTAGGAGTAGGACTCTTCACTCTAATAATGTGCACCTGAAAGATAACATAAGCAACTACGCTACGTCACAGTCTATACTCATAAATAGCATGTTAATTCTGAAACTGAACAAGCGACAGCGAGTAACTACAAATGTACAAATATCAGCACTAGGACAGTTCGAAAGGGAGGAAACAGCAGCAAAAATGAGTCAGTAAGCCTAGGACTCTTCACTCTAATAATGTGCACCTGAAAGATAACATAAGCAACTACGCTATGTCACAGTCTATACTCATATAAATAGCATGTTAATTCTGAAACTGAACAAGCGACAGCGAGTAACTACAAATGTACAAATATCAGCACTAGGACAGTTCGAAAGGGAGGAAACAGCAGCAAAAATGAGTCAGTAAGCCTGTAAGAAACCATAACCGTGAGTAAATAGTAACCACCAAAATATGTGGCTTGAAAAATGCTGGTACTTTTTTTGTCCGCATGAACTAGCCTTTAGAATAACTGATACAATATCTCGAAGTCCTAAATGAATCCAAAGTCAATCTTCCATCACCTTGAATGCTGTAGGTCTGATTAACTGAAAAACTAATGCGTCACCATCAGCTAGGTTATGAGCCACCGCAAAACCTTTCCATCCACCGCTGAGCCCAGTTTTCCGAGCCAAATATACTGTTGAGTACTCATCTCCATCTCCATCTATCAACGTAATCATTTCGTCCCGCTTTGGAAGGTAAGTCTTACAGAACTGGACTGAAAGACCCTATTGCCCAATGTTACCAATTTGATTAGCTCGTTATAGATTGCAGGACATGTCTGATAAACAAAGCACACAGTTTTTCTAAGTATTCAAAGTATTTGATTTTCTTGTACAGTACAGAGGTCACACACGGTTACTGCCGATGCCGAGCATAGAGGATATTGGGTGTTTCCATGACAAGACATGAGTTGTCATGTAGAAAACAAAGTTTGAGTGAATAATTAAACAGAGTCAACCAACAAATACATTTCGATTTTCAACAACCTTGTTATGATTTAAGCGCTACCTATTTAACAAGGAATAGAAAGTTAAGAAAGGAAACATGGATTAACGTAAACTTACATAAAATATAGGAACACTACCACTTACCAGCCAAAATCCACCGCTTACATGCGACGGAAGCATCGACTTTATGAATGTTGGATATTCAGATTCTAAATCCGGGAGTAGTTTCTCTGCTCTTCCAAAAGCTTCCTCCCTGGCTTCCTCTGAAGCAAGTACGCAATTTGACAAATTTCTTTTGGTCCCGTAAACTCTACACACGTAAAATATTATCGACTATTTTCTATCCCAACCAAAAAAAAAAAAATTCACAGGGTCAATATATCTCTAACTCGCAGAACTTGAGACCACGAGTACCTTCTAGGTATTGCCACGCGATCAATAACCACCTGTAGAACAAAAAAGACCACGATGAGATCGATTACAGGGTAAACTAGAAACCACAAATGAGAAATGGATTCACGAAAGAAGCTCACTTCTTTGTAAACAGGAGCAGGCATATTTGCGACACGGCCAGACCTCCTTACAACAACTATCTGTTTCTGGGTTGAGCGAGATTTGGTATGCTTCATCTGTAGCAAAAGGAGCAAGGAAGTGAGATATATTGATTATGATAGAGAACAATGCAGAGAGGGTAGAGAGTGAAGAGTACAGGAGAGGATTTGGGAGAAGGGGAATTTCGTAGGGCTTGAGAAAGCTGGGGCAGATTAAGGGCTTCGATTCGCTTCTGGTTCTCCTCCAATCTTTTGCGGCGACTCTCCTCGTAGGATAGTTTAGGCACCACCATTTTTTACGCAATCTTCTATCACACTGTGCTTTCTTGCGTCCTTCACCCGAGCTTTTGAGTGCTGCGAGAGCACCTCAGTGGGATTTCAAATGACCGTTAGCATCCCACTTTCCAGTGTACGGGCAATTGCCTCAATGCACGTTCTCTGTGTACACCATACTCCTACTTGACCTATGATTCATGAGTACGAAATTTGAATCGCTGGCCAAAAAAAAAAAAAAACACAGATCATGAATATTTGAATCACCTATTATTAAATTGTTCCGCAAATACAATAAGGAGTGGTGTCATGTGACATGTCAAAGATGTGAGGTTTTAAAAAGATAAAATAACCTAATTTCTAATTAAAAATGAAAAATCAGAGTTTCCTTATCACATATTTGAATTCAATAATTATAGTTAATACAGGCATTAAATGTATATAGTATATAAACTATTAAAATTCAAATCAATAATTTTAAATTCATACTCTACTTAAGATTAATAAATGAGTGATTTTATAAGAATGGTTGATCTGAATTTTAATGATTCAGATGCTACAAACATTCAATGCCTATACTAAATATAGTCACTGAATCCAAATCCCCCTTAGCATAGTTCACCTAAATATGAAAATGTGAAGTGAAGAAAATTAATGTAAATACAAAAAAGTTGAGATATATTAATTAACTTTTTTATGCCAAAAATTTTATTAATTACCTTGATCTGCTCAAATTTTAAAAGGAAAATAAACAGTAAGGCTTTAAAATATTAAATTAATAATAGTTAAATCTCGACAAAATTTTTTAAAAAAATAAATTTGTAGATATCTATTCAAATAATTATAAAAAAAATTTAATTGCAAATTAAGAATTATGTATCTTATTTACAATTAAAAAGTTATAATTATTTAAATAAAAAAAGTACAGTGCAACACGAAACTTGGGATTTGCTCAAACCAAAGTAATTAGTTGGAAGAATTTTATTCAAGGATTTAGGAAGAAATATATTTTCTGATGGGTCTTTAAAGATTCTAAAACTGAAAATAAGTTGAATATGAAAAAAGATAAAAATATCCTTAATTTAAATATTTAAAAAAACCCACCAGCTACCATCGTTGGAGCACCACCATTAATGACTAGAGCCTCATCAGCTATGGTAGCTATTGGACCTCCGTCGCTAGAGTTTCAGTAGTTGGCGGTGGCTAGAGAATTAAATTCTTTAAAGGTGGCTAAAGTAAGTGCAAAACCCATGACCCCTTAACTTACTAAAAGATTTTGGACCATCAACCCATTCAATCATATAATGTATAAAATTATATATATAATAAACATTATTTTTAAACTATTTAATTATCATATTATTTGTTAATCACGTAACTTTACTTATTAATATCTTAACAAGACTTATCAATTACTTAACTTTTCTTGTTAAGTCTGTAATTCCTACAACAGAACTATATTACTTGTTAATCGCATAATTGTACTTGTTAAGATCTTAATAAGATTTGTTAATTACTTGAATTTAGTTGTCAAATCTATGACTCTTTCAATTAAGTTGCATTACTTGTTAATCATATAACTTAACTTATTAATTGCGCAACTTAACTTATTAATTATGTAAATTTACTTGTTAATTCCATGACTTCCTCAAAATTATTTATATAATAAATCTTATTTTTAAATCTCTTGAGTATTATGACAAGAAGTATACTTGTTAAAAGCTTAATATAGCTTGTCATTTCTTTAATTTTAATTGTTAATATTATATTTATTTTTTAGGGTATTGCTCTCTCTCTCTTTCTCTATATATATATGTGCTTATATAATTGAATATTTAGTTTGATGAATACTGACAAAGGAGACTCAACTATCTTTATTTTTGTTATTTGACAAACTCAATTTTTTATGTAAATTATATGTTTATTTAACAAGTGACAATAAATAATTGACAAATATTGTTAAGGAAATAATAAGTAAGGTCATGCAAGTAACAAGTAATTTAATTGCTTTTTTGAAACAACAATTAAACAAGTCTTGTTATGGTATTGATAAGTCAAGCTACGCAATTAACAAGTGTTATTACGCGATTAACATGTAAAGTTACATGATTAATAAGTAGTACAGTTCAATTGAAGGGATCATGAATTTGACAAGTAAATTCAAGCAATTAATAAGTCTTATTGAGATATTAACAAGCACAATTACGTAACTAACAAGTAATGTAATTCTGTTGTGGGAGTCATGAACTTAACAAGGAAAGTTAAGTAATTAATAAGTCCTGTTAAAGTGTTAACTGTAACATCTTGATTTTTATATAATAAAGAAATTGTGAAATTTAGGTTTTGAGGAAAAAAATGATAATAATAGGAATTTATATTATTTGAGGTTATTTAGAAATAATATTATGATTAGGTATTTAATTATGAATTTAAAAATTTAAATTTAAAACTACATAAGTAATATTTAGTTAAGATATAATACATAAATAATTTTTTTATGTGTGTGTTAAAAAAAAGAGAAGGTAGAAGGAATAAAAAAAAAAGGGTGGAAGGTTGTTGTTTCTAAGTCCCACATTGGTTAGATGAACAAAGAGAAGAGGTGCTTTCATGTATAAAAGGAGGGGGTGTGTGCATTAGGAAGCATGAGAGGCTAAGATGCAATTTAGAAAAATTGCAACTTATAGCCCAAAGGTTTGAATAATTAAATTTAGACCTATAATTTTTTTTAATATAATTTTGGGACCCACAATCTCATTTTTATATTATTTTTCTCTCTTCCTCTCACGTTGCTCGGCATTTTCTCACAAGGGGGATTATTTTCTTTTTCTTCAGGTATGTTCTAACTTTCCTGTTTAGATTAGCATTTAAAAATTTATTTAATTATAAAATTAATTTTATAGTTATTTTCTAAATAATATTAGCTTTCTAGTGATATGATTATTTTGTAGGATAGAGTAAATATTCTGATCAGGATTTTTTTATAGGATAGTTAATCTGATGATATGATGGATTAAAAATATAGGTTAAAACTCTTAAGGATATAATAAATATTATAGAATATTTTTTTGAGGTTGAAACTCATGTTTAAGAATTTTTGAGTTAAAATCTAGATCTATATGGTTGAATTTATGTGGAATCTGAGATGTAGGGATAAACCTATAATTATTAAAAATTTATTTAAGTATGAATAGGTATTTTTGAGGTTATAGAAAGGTGATTTGAGGCTTCAGGATAATTTTAAAATTTTTAATTTATTTTTGGACGAATTTTTTTAGAATATGGAAGGATGAAATTGTGATACTAGAAGTGATTTGATGATAAAAAAATAGTTTATTAGGGTACGAGAATTTTAGAAAAGAATTTGAAAAGTTAAATGAGGCATAAATCTTAAATTAGTGTTAATATGAATTATAGATCTAAGACTTTCTAACTCTTTAAATTAGAGTTATTTATTTTAATGTAAAATTAATATATAGTATTGTGAAATAATTATGTAGATTATATTGACAAAGATAGTGGTGAAAAAGGAGTTGTGAAGGGGAACTTGTTATTCAAGACACAAGGTAACTATTATTAATGTGTTGTGATGGGTATTTTTGTGAATGGTTATGTGTTTTTTTGTTGTTTGAAAAAAATTATGAATTATTAAAAATAAATACTGTATATACTTGTTTGAAATTATTGCCAAGTGGGTTAAAAAATTTATTTTTGTTTATCATGATGAGATATTATTGTTCGGATATATTCCTGTTTGGATATTTGAATGATGTATGACTTGTCAGGGTATTTAATGTATAGTGTTAATAGGAATTTCTGTTCGGTTAATTATTACCATGTGGTAAGCCCTCATTGGACCCAATGAGTGGCGTGTCGCTTGGTCCAACTCACCTTTGGCCGGGTGATTTGGCGTCAGAGCATGGCGAAAGGAGGATATAAGGTGCAGTCATGCAAATTAAATACTTGTTCGATTTGTTTGAAAGTATTGTTCGGTTAAATGTTTTGTGTGCCCACTTAGCAATCGCATGATTAGTTACATCCGCATGCATCATTACTGGGACTTTTAAGTCTCATTCCTCATGGTTAATATTTTTATAGGAGTGAGTCTGACCGAGAAAGCACCAGAGGTGTAACTATGGTGTATGAGACACCATCTTTTACGTTGCCTCTTATTTTAGATTATACAATGTATCTTGTATCAACTTAGGACATATCTTCTTTATAGAGCATGTAAACTCTAGTCCTTTTTATTAAATGCATCTATATGTCCAAGAGGATTATGTCTGTCCCTTTTGATCCATGACCTGATTTAAATAACATGCTATGAGGATCATGTATGTCCCTCATGGTTCTAATTGCTTTTTGAGATATTTTAAGACCTGTGGTATATTGTCTTGGATGTATCATGGTAGAAATTTTTCTACCATGATAAGGGTTCAATGAAAAAAAAGAAAGTAAAAAAAAGGATTTGTTGAATTAATAATTTGCGAAAAATCGATCTGTAAATTTGAGGGTATTACATTAACAAGTATAGTTTTAAAATTAACAAGTAATTTAGTTCTATTGCAAGAGTCATGGGGTTAATAAAAAAAGTTAAATAATTAACAGGTCATATTAAGGTATTAATAAGTAAATTTATACGATTAACAAATAACGTAATAATCAAGTGGTTTGAAAAAATGTTTATTATATATATAATTTTATACATTATATGATTGAATGAATTTAATTCTCCAACTGTTGATTAAACCACCCCCAATGGTAGCTAAAACTCATTAGCCTTTGGCTCACCAAAAGATTTTGGACCACCAAGCCTTTGGCTCACCTTGACCACTTTTGGAGAATTAAATTCTCCATAATTTTCAGCTACTGTTGGAGATGGTCTAGTCAACAGTCGGAGCTCTAACGACGAAGATTCAGTGACTACCGTCACTACGAGGCTTTAATCATTGATGGTAGTGTTTCAGTGGCAGTGGCTAATGGTTTTTTTAAAAAAATATTTAAATTGAGTGTATTTTTATCTTTTTTAGACTCAACTTATTTTTAATTTAATATTTAAAAGCTGAACTAAAATTTTAAAATTTTTAAATAACTGCCAAAAAATATATTTCTTTTCAAGTCCTTAAATGAACTTCTCCTTAATTACTTCTCCAGCTACTTCGCTGATGTGCATCATGCTTGAGCGTGTGCAAATCGAGGTGCATTAAAGAGCAACCCAAAGACTATGTCTATCTCCCTGTTTTTTTTTTTGCCCCTCGAAAAGACCGTCCATCTAAGAATTGATCATGTATATAAATCTTAATTTTCTTTCTATTTATGTTCTCCTTTCTTCATGAGCTTTGATCCTACCTTTGGTAAATAATAAATATTTTTTTAAAAAAAACTATATCTATCTTATTTTTTTTTGAATATATTTTTTTATGTTTTTTAAAACATACTTTTTCACATACCAAATATAAAAGAATTAATATGCAATTTAAACCCTACACTTTTAAAAGATACTCTGCCGGTGTTGTATATTAGTCATCTTTTATAAGCATAATCTAGTTCACTTTATAAGTTATTAGTTAATGGGATTGTTTTATTTCAAATTAAAATTGCCAAACTGCCCTTAAAAAGTAAGAGAGAGAAAGACAAAAAACAATATTATATTATTTGCTAATTTTTGCTTTTTATTTGAGGATTATATTTAAAATTTCACTTACTTTTATTACTTATACTTTTGTTGTGTTAATATTAATGAGATTGGTAAAAATAACTTATAAATAGAATCGTAAGAAGTACATTTTAAATTCTAAATATTAAAATTAGGATAATTTCACTCTCATCATTAAATTTCAACAAACCATTAGTTTTTTTTTTTTGAAAAAAAAGAGACTTAATGTGTAATTTTCAGCAAATTCTACTTTCTCTCTCTTTTATACCCTCATTTGGTGAAAATCACTCATTAAGTCTCATTTTAACATATGTTTATTTAAATTTAACAACAAGAACAAAAATACTCTAACTTTAATTATTTAATATTTAAAATATACTTTTTAAAAGTTTAAAATTCAAATCGCTTTTGAATTATAGGTTTAAAATTCAAATTACATTTTAACCCAATATAGAATAAATCTAATTTTCATGGACAAAAAAGCATACATTCATGGAATATTGCACAATAATATCAATACCAATAATTGATATTTGATAATTATATTAAATTTGAGTAGTAGTTAAGGATTAGCCTCATTTGTTTTTTAACCGCATAATCACCATAAATTTAATTTAAAAAAACAGATAAAGCCACACATTGAGGTCCTGTGTCATGCAAGGTTTAATGGTTTAATGGCTCAAGTAAAGCATCAAGTAAGGTGTACCATTTTTGTCTTCATCGATCAAAATTGCGAGAGATTAGATCCGATGGTAACAGTAGGAAAATGTAAATTAAAACTGAACAAGCAACTTCTTTTACGAGAGATTTGCTGGCGAATCAGAAAACAGTATTGTTTGTCCTGGACGAGTTCTTGATCTATACTTAGTTGTGAGAACACGTTGATCTAATACCATTTTTTATCATTCTAGTCAATGTCTACACTACTGATTGATCTCCAGCAACACCTTCTGGAGTGCTTCAGCAGCTAGAGGAATGTACAAGCAATCTTGACCATCGGAATGCCTCCTAATCTTAACCAATTCATGGTCTTTAAACTCCGTCAAGTGGGAATTCAGTGTAACCTGACTGCTTACAAGGAATCGTTCTCGACAGACTGAGTAGAGATCATTGATTGGCATGCCTGGATGATAAAGGCAAAAATTTAGCAAAATATGCATGCACATGCTATTAGATGAAAAACAGCATATCAAAGAAATATTTAAGGAACTCGCCTTCCTCATCAGGATGAGAGAGTTGATGTTCCGCAAGAACTTTAAATACACTCTGGGCATTGGGTGTCAAACTTTGTAATACTATTGCAGCTGTTTTGACACTTTGATTGGCGCCACTCTGAGCGAGAATCAATGGATAATGCATGCCTTCAACCTTGTATGGGACAAAAGTAGGGACGTGATACCAGCACCAATTAAATTGTCTGTGAACCATATTCTTGTCCCAAACTATAAACAGAACCAAGATGGAAATTCTTAGGAAGTAGATATAAATGCTACAAAAGATTCTTTCACAGTAGCATATAATCCTATAGTCCACTTTGAACCAGACTGCCAGTGATATGAACAAAGGGCTTCAAACAATAAGACAACATACATCAAGGAAAAAAAAAAAAAAGGCACAATCGGTTCTACAACAGCATTCAAACTTATTTGTACTGTCAACTGATAAGAAATAAATAGGGAGAAGACAAATAAGGATCCTTGAAAAATATCAAGGACTTTTCACAACAGAGATTTTAAAGTTTACAACTCAAACTTTGCTGTTTACAATTTGTAAGTCCTCCTCGAGAATCCTTAATTGTCATTCTCCCTAAATAAATAACTACGAACATGTTAAAAAAAGTTATATTTACACGCTGAAAAAAGTAATTGAAATAAAGATAAGTAGAATGATACAAAGTTCCAAAAGTTGAAAAAATAACAGTCAAAGAAAAAGATTAAGGTACTTCTAAAGTTAGCACAGAGGTGAATTTTTCTTTATAAGATAACGAGTGGGATATTAAATATACTTACGAAGAGGAGCATTTAAATGGTCAATAGAGGCAACTATACGAATATGGGAACAAGCAGCTAGTCGAGCAACATATTGTTGGGTTTCAGAGTCTCTTAATCCGGGCCCATCAATATTGTGAATGACAACACAAACAAAACAATCTTCTTCCTCTGTTTCTGCCCCATCCAAAAATGCAAGAAGGTCCTCGATGGATTGAGAACTGAATGGCTGTTCACTTCTGAAAACTTTCTGTTTAGTTTTTACTTGATCTGACAATACTTCAGCTAATGCTATCACAACCTATATTCAGAAACTAACTTTTGTCATGCATCATAAGGAGGATGAGTTCTTAAAGTGAGCTCATATCCTCTTACAGATAAACATTATTTTTCTCCTTTTTACATTTCTTTTCTTGTTCTGTTAAAACACGCATCTTCAGAAATGTCAATGCTAAAAAGGTACCTGCTTTAAGTTAATGGCTGGAAGATAACCATTGATGACAACTACAGAATGTTCAGCCAATGCTGTCGAAGCAAAATCTTCAAGCATAGCCTTCTTAGACCCAAAGCCATACATTAGTAGAGAAAAATCACACCTAGCTCATGAATGGGGGCAAAAAAAAAAAAAAAGTGAGTGTCTAATCTACAATGTGGTACAATTTATCTAATCTGAAGTCCAAACAAAGCAAAAGCTCTGCGGCTTAGCAGAAAGAATGGGCATTGACAGAAGACATTAGCGTTATGAATCTCTACTTTAGGGAGCATAAGGCTTTGTGCCTTCGTTTGAATATTATTTTGGTCAAGGGATCCTGTGAACTCGTGATATTGAGATACGAAATAGATCTCTGTCCAAATAGAAAATGAGGTTTTCTAGATTATCATAGCATTTCAAGCGAAGTGCTTATAACAGTTATTTAATTCTGAGTTCATCCAAAGCATTTCAACAAAATTGCAGCTAAACCCATTGTGGTATAGCTAGAAAGACAAGAGATGCATGAACTTTAGTGTCAAATTAGCAATAAGCGCGAGAACCGTACCTTAAGGCAAAAACCCATTCAGAATGCATATTTTTATAGCTATCAATTAATGTGGCAATCTCCTTCTTATGCTTGGGCTCAATATTGGCTGCTGCGGCCCTCAATTCCTATACATAGGAAACATTCTGATATAGCAGAAACAAAGTGTATAGAATGAACAGGGATGAATCCTAGTGATTAAGATATATACCTGTTCATCAACAACGTCTATGTCGGAAATCTTGTGAGTTGATTTCTTGCTCGAGGAGCCCAATTCCTTGGCCAGAAAATAGTTTCTTGAGAATCCGAATTCTCCATCTTCCTCCTCACTGTCGACGTCCATACCTCTAAACCCAGATAAATTTCAAGACAGGCTTTTCGTCTTTTTGATCCCTACCTCAAGTGAAATATATTCACTAAGCTATATTGGGTTAACAAATTATGGCCAAAAGAGAGTTAAAAAAAAAAAAATCTTTAAACAATGGAGGTCTACGACAGGTTACGACGGTAGCCGACAGCGGTGGTAGGTAGCTGGGTGCCAAAGAAGGGGGCAGAAAGTGGAATCACGCGAAAGAGGAGGGAAGAAAAATGGGCGGGAAGGAATGCGAATGAGCAGGCTTCATGCCCCAAGGGCGGAGGCCGGAGCTTTGTTTCATGGTTTATATCTTTTCTTTTTTTTTTTTGGGGGGGGGGGGGTTGGGCCGGGCGCTTCGACAAATTTTGGGATGTGAATACAATATAGGAAAATTCCACCAGAACGATATTGGAGAAAGGGAAGGTTTTAAAACTTAATAAATAACCATAATTATAATTAAGATATTTGGTCCGTGCAGTTTATTGCCATGAAATTCGTTGAACTAATATTTAACAGAGCTGCTGTCTGTGGAAGTTTCATATGCAACGACCAAGAAAATTGCATTGAAAATTCTACAAATATCTCAAGTATCATTTAATTATAACTGTTGAACTTCTAAATATCTTGAAAGGAATCAAACTTTTTTAAAATGATAAATTTATTCAAAATTTACATTTACTTTTATTTTTTAAAAACATTATCACTCATTCAACACAATTCTTGCTAGGTTCACCCCCTCTCTGAGATCATTAATAAAATTAAAAACTTTGTTATAAAAGTCTAGATGATCAAACTTGATCATGTTTTTTGAAAAATTGATCTTTTTATCCACTAGGCACCTAAAGACAATTTCAATATTGTGAGCTACAATGATTTTCCATTGGAATGCATAAACCATATGGTTTTTTATACGATTTAATTTATTTATTTTAAACATAGTTTATCCTTAACTTTGAATTTAAAAAAGAAGAAAAAGAAGAACCCAAAAGCAATCAACCAAGCATTGTGATCAATAGTACAAGAAGCAATTCTCTTAACGATAAAGGTATATCTCTTCCAACTAAATTAAAATAAAGTTTTAAACTCCTAACTAACTTATCACCCACACTAACTTTAATTAGCATGTTCAATTTTAATAAATTTTTTTTTTTGGCTGTCTTTTTTTTTTTTTTTCCTTTCCAATGTGTTCGGCCTAACAGAATGTTGTCAGTTGGACGGCAAACTGCAGGCAAAGCCCATGCATTGATACATCCGTCACTTGTTATTCTGCTTCAGAATTTTCCTTTCTCCTGCAAAATTATCCCCTTCAATCTCATTCACCCTTCACTCCTCCCCTACCATCAAATCAAATAATCATTGGACAGCTCACAACCTAAAGATGATGACTAGAAAATATATATTTTACGTCATTTTTAAAGTCCATTTTGATCCAAAAGAATTCACATTCCATAGCAGTAATCTTATGGAAATGGTTCCTACTTCCTAGTGTGCAGACAGTCTCTGATGACGATAATGCAGGTTTGTCTGTTCGTTTGTTTTAAATATATTCCACAGCCTTGTTCTACTAACAGCTGGGCATGAGTAGGTTTGCCCTATAGGCCAAATGAACCGATTAGGCTTGAAGTCACTTCTTTTGAGGTAGTGGATGTTCCCCTTTTCATTTCTAATTTCACCTAAGCGGTAATATCGTCAACGATCATGCCTCCGGCAGAGTTTTCTGCTTTAGAAACAAAGAAGCACTCTGTGAGATATGTCCACACAGTTTCAGAGGGGGGTCGTCTTCTTCCTTCCGCTAGTCGCTGGAACTCCATAGCCCTTGACAATAACCTTGCCCCTAACTCTTCCACCGCTTATCATTCAATCCCCTCCAATTACTCTAAATCCGTTGATTATAATCTTGTTATCACTGACAAGAAACACTTTTATCGATTTCTTTTTATAGCAGCATCAATCGTCTTCCTTGTCGTAGCAGCAGTTCTTCTGGTGCACTTCCGATCTCAGGCTCACAAGCATAGGCACCAGAGGCCTCCAGTCAATCTCAAACTTGCAATCAATCAAGCTCTAACATTTTATGATGCCCAAAAGTGTATTAATTTGTGTCTCTATGTGTTTCGCATAAACCACATTGTGTGTTAATTTTATTTTTCTTCTAGATGTTATTTAAAGAGGAACTTCGTATGTGCAGCTGGACACTATCCAAGGAATAGTCCAGTGAAATTTCGAGGAGACTCAGGATTAGAAGATGGGTTGAACACACCAGAAAATCTTACCGGTGGATTTTATGATTCTGGCAATAACATTAAGTTCACCTTCACCACAGCCTATACAGTGACCTTGCTGAGTTGGACTGTGATAGAATATCAGGGTAAATATGCTTATATTGGTGAGCTTGACCATGTTAGAGACATAATCAGATGGGGTAGTGACTACTTGCTCAAGGCGTTTGTTCTCCCAAATGTAACTGCTCAAACCCCCTTGATACTGTATTCTCAGGCAAGATTTTTGGAATTTTTTGTACCATGATTACTATTTATCAGGGTAAATTGTATATGTGTGCATTTCTTAAAATTAAATTTCAGCAGGTTGGAAGTGCTGTTAGGAATAATAATGGTGAACATAATGATATAACCTGCTGGCAAAGACCTGAAGACATGACTTATGCGAGACCAGTTTCACAGTGCAATAGCTCTGCTTCGGACTTAGCTCGTGAATTTATTGCAGCATTATCCGCTGCATCCTTAGTGTTTCGAGAAGACAAGGACTATTCAGGAAAACTAGTCAAAGCAGCACAAAGCCTGTATGATGTAGTTACTACAGAAGATCCTTCGTTGCAAGGCAAGTACACGACGGACGATGATTGTGGAAAAGAAGCAAGAATGTTTTACAACTCATCTGGTTACGAAGATGAATTAGCATGGGGAGGAACTTGGTTGTATATTGCCACTAAAAACACATCTTATCTTCAATTTGCTACTGACACTTTCAAATTAGCCAAGAACAATGAAACAGGTTTGGACAAAAGCGTCTTCTATTGGAATAACAAGCTCGGTGCTACAGGGGTAACTTCCATCAAACCTGTGTATTGAATATTAGTGTAAGCTTTCTTCTTTTTATTCAATGGAACATTGAATTTTGTAGGTTTTACTATCGCGCATACTTTACTTTCAAGACCCTGGCTCGTCTCAGGATGCTTTGATTTTGTCATCAAACTTGACAGAGTCCCTCATGTGTTACTTTTCTATTTAACAAATATTCCAGCAAAACACCGGGTAAACTCTGATCAGTCATGACTTTGTTGTTTTGCGTGGAATTAAATTTAATTAATTGATGCTTAAATATGGTTAGTCTTTAAGCATATGAACATGCTATATGTTACAATTGTAGGTGGGTTGATCATCATAAAACCTGTTGATGACCCATTACTGCAATATGCTGCAACATCATCTTTTCTCAGTAAATTGTTTGGCGATTACCTTGATCATCAGAAACTTTCTGGTGCAAGTTGCGGCACTGATGTATACTCTTTGCAGATGCTTCATGATTTTGCTGCCTCTCAGGTAGATGCCAACTCTTTAGTCCTTAATTGCCTTATCAACTAATGTAAATAGAGGCTAACTTGGTTTCATTCTATTCTCTGTTCTGTGTTCAGGTTAACTACATCATGGGACAGAACCCGATTAAGATGAGCTATATGGTTGGTTATGGAGACAAGTTTCCATTGCAGGTTCATCATAGAAGTGCATCGATCCCATGGGATGGTCAGCCATATACTTGTGACGAAGGGAAAAAAATGGCTGAACTCAAAAGATCCAAACCCACAAGTTCCTTTGGGAGCCATGGTAGGAGGACCGGGCCTGCATGATAATTTCATGGATGATAGGAACCAACCAAGGTTCACTGAACCAACCATAGCAAGCAATGCCGGTTTACTTGCAGCACTTATTGCTCTTCAAGATCCTCCTCTCTCAAATTCAAAGGCCGTGGAGGACTCAATTTTGGGATGGAATTGATGGGCATATAATTGAAATGCGGCTGATCATTCCTTTTGATTCCCACACGGCCTTTAACGTCTTGTTCTCCAATGCTATCGTAAGACCATGAAAGTTCAGGAAAAAGAAAGATTTATAAAGTGAGTACTATCATTAGAGAGCAGATAGTTTCATTCGAATATTAATAATTGGAGCATAAGAGGATGGAGCAGGATATGAGGCTGTCCTTTTTCCTTTACTTTAAAAGGCTGAAAATTATACATCTGGTGCAATATGTTTGTGTAAATTCCTCTATTCTTTGTGGATCTCTCCGGTTCTTAAGAATACATTTGGCGAACATGATGCCAAACGTAAGATTCTGTTAGCAAAATTACTATACAAGATATTTACATATTCACATTAAAAGTATGTGAGAAACGGATATATGTGCAACATGAAACTGGGCAGTAGTTATTAACTTCATGCGGACTTCAGGTTTTCCAAGTCGTAGGCTTTCTGCAGAATGAACATGTATTGGGCAATTAGAATCACAGACAATTAACTGCACCGACAAGTAATATTTTGTTGTTTGGCTTACCAGAATACAATGGATATCCTCAAGAAATGGTGCGAGCAAAGAAACCAAAATCTTAATTTTCTCCGTTTGAGCGTCATAGCTTTCATCGTTTTCCCTGAGGAGATCTATGAAGGTTTTACTATCAGGCACTAGTTTCAAAGCTACCTGCATCAAAAGTATATCTGTTACCTTAGCAGATGATGAAGATTCAGAAGCAAGACAGGCACAATGTGTGTCAGCGTTATATTTAGTTGCGAAATCTAATGTAGAGACATTCACTCGAGATCAAGAAATGTAATACTTTGAAGGCAGCTGATGAAATCCACCCATGCCGTGGTTTCAGAGTAATGTTATAAGCCTCTTCCACTGCTTCCTCCATATTTTTCCCAGAACCAATTGACAGTGTCTGTAATAATGCTAAGGCGAAATCCAGGGATCTGCAGAGCAAACACTTCTTGTCTTTTTTTTCTAAGTGAACGGCACCCAATTCTTATAAGGAATAAGATACTGTATTGAGTATTGACATATCACCTTGTGAGCCAAACAAAGGCCTTGCTACAGCTGGCCCCCTTCTTTGCGTTCCCTTCCCTAGTCTCTGTTCTCAAAATCTCGACCAAATTTGAATTCAGTGAGGAATTTGATTCGAGAACCATTTCCAATCTCTGCAACGAAAGAGTTTCAATGGTTGCTCCGTGGATTAGCCTGAAGTGAAGGGAAAATAATTGAGACCTGAGAATTTAGCTGTGCCTCACCTTAATATTCTGATGAATATCTTGTCTCAAAACAGCCATCGTCGGTCCTATCTTATCTGCAGAAGCATCGATCATAGATAATGAAAACTTGTCAGGCCAACATTAGGGGTTTAAGAAGACATAGATTAAGCAAGTAAACGGACCCAGAACTTGTAAAACCAAGTAACACAGAGATAGGAAAGGTTTCGTGGGGACTAGAGCAGCTTCATGATTATCTCCAGGCTTAACAAGAACCAGCACTGAAAGCTCTTCAATGGCAGAGCTTAGCTCCGAGCGCGACCTAATCTCTGTACCCTTCTTCTGCTTCATTTCTCTCACTTTCCCTCCTCCTTCCTCCTCTTCGTGTTTTGTCCTGAGTGATCCTGACTCTGACCATATATATATATAGCTCACAAGTAGATTACCCAATCCTATAATAAATTAAATACCTTTGCCTTACTTCGACTTGCTAACTGTAATAAATTGCTCCAGAATAATACACAAACACAGAGAAGAGACTCCATGAAGGAGACACAACTACTAAATAAAATCAAGTGGCAGCCTCATTCACGTTGTTCGAGTCTCTTTATTTTTTGTTTTTTGTTTTCCCCTTGGAGGGGCTTTTATTCTTAATATCTTGTGCTATGATTTTTCTCTGTAAGCCGTTGATGGTGACCTTATATTTGACCTCAGAGTTATCGACTCTAATCCTCCTCCACCCTTGTGTCAATCTAGAACATTATCACTGAATAAACGAAACCCACCTAGGTCCCATACCTGAAAACGACATAAGCCATGCAATCTAGCCGTTGATCTCAAGGACGACTTGGAAACCGTTGTCTTGTGAGTTGCTTGTGTTGTTTGGAGTAACAAGTGGAAGAGCATGAGTGGATCGGAGGAGGGGGAGGGTTGCGTCGTCAAGTGGGCTCCACAATGGGCTGAATACGGCAATCATGAGGCCCATGGCATATGTTGAACAGTCTAAAGCAGTTTAAAGCAGTTTTTCGCAAAAGAATAAAGCTAAAGTAGCCTTTACTTCCACCGTCAGATTTGTGGATAAACAAAGCTTCTGTGACAGTAATCCACACTATTAGTATTATGTCATTCTTTTATATAACTACGCATGCATGTATATATAATACGCCATCATGTTTACATGTACAACGTTCAGTGACGGATCTAGCTTATTTTCTGGGGCAAATTTTCTTCTTCTTTCATCTAAGGGAGGCAAGATTTAGCTACAAATTTTTTTTAACCAATTTATAAAATAAAAAATAATAATAAAATCCCTCTAAAATCTATAAATGATAATTTAATCTCTCAAAATGATGTAATTCTCCTGAAATTCTTAGAGACTTTTATGTCATTAATGAATTTATATAAATTATCAAATTATCCTTGTTGAAAATAAATAATTCACAAATTTTATTTAAATATTTATAACTTTTCCTCTTATATTTACAATAATAAAACAGTAAATCACAACTTCGTATATTAAATTTTTCCTTTGCTGTTACATTATTACAAATATAAGAAAGAAAGATGTGAATATTTAAATAAAACTTGTGAATTATTTATTTTTAACAAGGGTAATTTAATAATTTATATAAATTCATTAATGATAAAAAAGTTTCTAGAAACTTCAGGGAAATTATAATATTTCAAGGGACCAAATTATTATTTATAGATTTTAGAGAAATTTTATTATCATTTTTTCTTTATAAAACATGGCCGTAAATTTTTGCAAAGAGATAAATATTTGTGGGGGACTCCGCTTAAATCCGTCCCAGATAACGCTACAACTGAGGAAGGCAACATCCTCTCACTGGCATGCCCCCGAGTTCAACGGGCATAAAACGCTATAACTCGCCCATTAATCTAAACTTGAGTCCTATTATACATAAACCAAACAAGATTAATCCAGGGTAAGAATTTGACACATATTTTATATAGTAGCATCAATTCAAATCTTACTCTCAATTATGAAGAGTCCGTGAACTGATAATTCGTATTTGTATAGAGTAATAATTGTTTCAGCATGTATATTAGATCCTATTAATTAAACACGTTGCGATTAGTTTAGTATATATGCACTGTATTGTTATTTTTATGTTTTGGTTGAGTGTTATACTGTTCCGCGATTATACGTATCCAAGAGCTTAGAGAAGGAGTTCTTCTCAAATCTAACAATTGTGTCGTAATTATGCTCTTGAGAAGTATTTTGCTGGCATTTAAATTTAAAATTGGAGTTACGAGTCTTTTACATGTAAGAATTGGTTTTGTTATTGCCTATTCTATTCATTATGTTGGCACAAAATATAAAAAGAGGAAAAGGAAAAGTCTGGCGGAAAATTGCGCGGATAATAATGTGATGACCAGGCTCTAGTATGCCTGTCTATGAAGCACCATCATGTCTATCGGCATGCTAATATTTGATTTTATACTAAATAATCTTATTCTAAATCTAGTTAAACATTAGAGGGTGATTTTTCACATAAAAATGAACATATTTTCTTGACAATAATATTTTACTTTGGTTGTTCATTTATTTAATAGGCTCCACTTCCAGCTTCTGCGCCTTGACCTTGAGGAACTTGTTTTCAAAAAATACAAATATAGTATATCATCATTGCGACGATCAACGCATTAATTTGTTGCATTGTTTATTGTGTTGATGACCTAATTGTTCACTAATTAGTGGATACAGTTTGGCATTTAAAAAAAGTTATACTTGCATTGGGCGCGCATAAACCAAGGACCATGCCCGTTAAAAAAGTGGAATAATATCAGTGCAAGAAACAAAGGGCGGGTGACAGCTTGATGCATGCATGCTTAATTAGATAGATTTATACTTTTATATCCTAAGCTGAAATCAACTACCCACTTTTTGGTTCAAGAGAGGGAAAGAGAACTGAGGGTGTTTGGCTTTAAAGTTTAAATGAACTCTTATTTGGGAGAATTTCATTAAAATTTTTAATAAAATTTAAAATTTCACTCCAAACTCAAAGCACTGAAATGAAATAAATTATTTTGCTTAAATGATTGAAATGCCCTTCAATTATAATTAACATTACTAAAATAATAAGTCAAATTATAATCTTTATAGGTAACATTATTAAAATAACAAACCAAATTACAATTTTTTACAAGTAATGTTATTATAATAACAAGTTAAGTTACAATCTTTTACAAATAATATAATTAAAATAACGAGTCAAATTATGACTTTTATAAGTAAATTAGTAAAATAACAAAGTAAGCTATAATTTTTACAAATAACATTAATAAGTCAAGTAATTACAAGTAATATTATTAGAATAATAAGTCAAGTTAAAGTTTTTAAAGTTAATACTATGAGAATAAGAAGTTGCATTTATTCTATTAATGTTATTATAAAGCTCATAACTTGACTTGTTATTCTACTAATATGACTTATAAAAATCATAAATTGACTTATTATATCAATAATTATAATTGAAAGACATTGTGGTACTTCAAGCAAGAGAATTTATTTCATTTCAATACTCTGAGCCTGCAATGAAATTTTAGAATTGTTTAGGACCTAATTGAAATTATATCACATCTAATGAACTTTAATAAAATTCTTTCCTTTTATTTTGTTTGATTCAGAAAAGAAAGGAAGGGGAGTTAATTATATATTGACAAATGTGTTCTCATGTTATTTTATTTTTTACAAAAAAAAATTATATTAGAATTTATTTTTATTTTTTAATCTTAAAATATTTTACCTTATTTATTTATGATATTCAGCCTAAAAATTTATTTATGATAGATTCTTGTAATTTGTTTTAAAAAAAGGGTCATTTGATTAATTTTAACTTATTGTCTCATTATTTTTAATATACTTTTTAATAGAAAAATATATCAGGATTAAAATTGAAGATATATATGTGACAACTAGAATGAGTAGTCAATGATAAAATAAGTAGTGTCATGTTTTTGTATAGTGGTAACCTTGAAACACAACAAAATTAAAGAGTATTTTAGTCATAAAATTTTTTTTTCCCTCGAAAAAACCCTAAATTAGAGGGAGCTTCCAACCAAACCAATTAAGCATGTATATATATATATATATAACATAGTGACAAACAAAACAGTGTAAGAGAAAATAGGCTTAGGTTACATCATAGATTAGAAGATCTTTATATTTTTGAAGTCGATCATTAATAGAAAAAAAGGTAAAAGTAAAAATGTCTTGAAACTTTTTCACGAGAAACACTTGATATCTTAAACTTTTTATTGAAGCAATATCGCCCTAAAATTTTTAAAAAGGGTGTAATGTTGACCCATCATTAGTATTGACTATTAAGCATGTTTGTTTGACTAACAAACGCTAATATGATGCTGAGTGGGATTAGCTTCTTTCTCTTGCATAAATCCAACACACCCTTTGTTTGTCCTACCATGCTTCTCACACCAAACCTAGAAATAGCCATTCCACAACAATTGCTTTTCATTGCATAAATGAGTTTCTCCTGTTCTTCCATAAAGGCTAAACTGAGCTTTATGTCATTGATGCTTTGTGTTAGTTTCATCTTATGATGAAGTAAGACTTAAAGATTTATCTTCTAAATATTGATTATGGTGTGATTCCTTACCTAGCAAAAACACATGCAAGTCCCATATAGGCTTTTAGCCAAAAGTAGTTGCACAAAAAGCATCAATCTACACAATAAGTTTGAACATTGGCCCGTGATCCCTTCCTCGCATCTATCTCATTATTTTAGCAATTTTCTATCCTCTCTACACGAGTTGTAAAATCTCCAAGTCAAACAAGGTTACCGGTACCAATTCACCTTAATCTCCAATTATTAAGGTAATTACTAAATTCATCAAATTTCACAAATGAGGATCCCAAGTTTTTCAAAATTCAAAACATCCACTAAACATTTGTCAATTAAAATCAGAGTAATTAGATGTATGTGAAAGTATAGGATGGCTTGAAAGTTAAAACATTTGCATAAAATATGAAAATAAGAAAAATTGTGTAGAAAAGCAAATGTGCACCGTGACTTATAATAAATGCGCTGTGGCATTAATGCCTCCACGCCATGCACCATGAGTAATGTCCACCTTATTTAATCATAATTAAAACCTGAATCCAAGGTAATCAAGGGATTAACTCCTAAAGAGATTACCAAGTTATAATTTTAAAGTAAGGGATCCTTAGTTTTTGCAATCTAAATTGAGTTAAATCTTTTAATTAAATCTTTAATCAAAGTAAAAATAAGTTACGAAAGCATGAGATACCTCAGAGGAGTGAAAGAAATTAAAAACAGTTGAAAAAAACTCTTGTTCGCTAAAAAATAGAGCAATGCATCGTGGCTTGTGCAATTGCGTTGCGGCTTATCACTCTTTGCATCACGTGCTACGGCATGTTGCATGCTTATGATAGCAATTTTGCTATCAAATAATAACAGAATCAGGCAACTTTTGACATGATCCATTTCTCTATTTGATGTTCGAATGACGTAATTTAGGTGTCTATGGAAAGCTCTTTTTATAAACTTATTAATGGCATGTGTTTTACTTCCAAAACAAATTACACTAGAAAGTTGGACATTTAAACACATTTCTACCACTTTTTCAACTTTCACAATCAAGAAGGGTGTCCAAAACTTAAAACAAGTATCATAAGTATTCTTAACACTTGGACCATATTTATTAGATTTAGAAATACTTGTACAACACACCATAAGTACAAATGAAACAATATATCTTAAAATCACTCTTCAACTCCTTATATACCAAAAAAAAGGTGGAGGCAATTTACATTGCAATTCGACATAACATCTACCAATGTAATCAAATTCTACACTTGTACTAGTATTTTGGCCCTATCAGTATTTTACAATTATTTATAATCAATGGTTTAGGGCCCAAAACACAAATCAAACATCACAAACAACCATATAATACATCCCAAATTGGCAATATATAGTCTATTACATAAAATAACAAATTTTAGAGGCATACATAGATTCTTAAGGCTCCACAATTTTATCCCTTTCTGTACTAGAGCTAGAGCTTGTAAAATGTTAAAGAAGGGGAGTTGATCTAACAACTTAGTAATTAAGATAAACCTATCTTATACAGTTGTATATCAATTTAAATAAACATAAAAGTATGAAAAATAGATTTTTTTAAAACATGCACTAACACATAGTTTCACATATATTAAAAAACACATCATTTCTCAATCAATTCACTTCCATTTAATCACATATTATATAGCCACAAGACTCTCAGACATATGATCATGACTTGATATATCAACATGACTTGCTACAACTCAATCTTGTGACACGTCATATATTCACATAGGCATGATCAACCATTCTTATATCTTTTTTATTTCTTTCGATTAAAACTGTGGGTTATAATACCAATTGTGTGGTGTGACCTAGCCAAAGATTACATAACTTACTCTTGGACCACGATTTCCTCCATTCTTAAATCTTTGGGGTGTCGTATACCCTAGATTAACCTCCTCAACAAATTGGTGAAGATAGCTAGGTTCTAGTCTCTCAATGAACTATGAGATAAGGCCGTGCTCTCATGCACTAAAAGGCAGCCAAAAATACTATATGAATTATTATCTATTCCTTTTCCTAGGCAAACTTCTGCCCACTAATCATGTCATATATGATGCTTACTCTTTATTTTCAAATTTCATTTTCAAAATTAACATTAGGCTTACAACCATACACTATCTAAGTGAGCATCAAACTCATTTTCACTTTTATTATATATATATTCATTACTTCCAAACTTAATACATACATCTTCATCAAACTCATCATCGACTATTCAATTTCATAACACATTGCAAATTGCAACTCATTTCAACATCACTATTAAAACTTCTAAAAATTCATTTCACAATTACACAAGTACATAGTTTCATGGTATGTTACACATACTCAAAATTCACATTTGTACAAGCCAAATACACACGTTTTGAATTATAATACAGTTAATAAATAACTGCTCAAAGTAGGGTTCTCCTGGTTACTTCAAACCTTTGAGAGGTTAAAAGTTTACTCCTCAATATTCTAGCTTCCAAGCTTGATTTCCCAAGTCACGATGGTGCCCAAATGTTTAATATACAATTAGTCAAATTCTCAACTCATTAACAATGCCAAACACACATTTTCAACTCTCATCTTCTACTTTTAGATTACCCAATTGCCTATATTTTTCATGTTTGGGCTTACCCATTGAGTTTATTATCTATCTTTAGTCCCTAATAATATTAGTGAACCATTAAACTCCTATTAATGGTATTAGAACCCTTCCAACAACCCTTATAAATGTCATTTTCAAACATTAATGACATTAACTAACTAAGGATATCAATACTCATTACTTATAGGTTTAAATACTCCAATCAACCCCTATTAACTCTAGTTGAGTCAATGGATTTAGACCCATAACTTATACAGATAAAAAATCATCTCCCATTAATGAACCTTAACTAAAAACTTCATAAATGTGGAAGAAAAAGAGAGGGAAGGAGTTAAAGGTACTTATCTTAAGTGTTTTTAGCTTCAAAATTCTCCCAAACCTTCAAGGAAACAAGCTCTAGCAAAGTATAGCCATCCTCTTCATTTCCTCTTTCTCTTCTCTGTATGTTCTGCCTTAATTCATGACTTAAAATTGTAGAAAATGGGCTGTGTGCCATAACGCATGGTATAAAGAGATCCCTTCCCTCTTTAGTTGTTATCTGTGTGCTGCGACGGATATACTGCATGCCATAAATGTAGCCTAAACATATGTCCTTCATATTTTCTCCTCCTTTTAGTGCCCAGGTAGCCTGCCTTCACTTTATACTTATAATTAAGGCTGAAACACAACTAAATACATTCATTAGACCTCCCTGGCCATACACCATATAAAATCACTAAATTACTACAATTAAACTTGATTAATCCCTTAGTAATCCAAAGATTAAGATTTAGGATGTTATACTATGGCATATTGCATGTATTTTATAGCACTGCTATCATCATTTAATAACACTAAGGATGAACTTCTAACACGCCCCATTACTCCATTTGATGTTCGAATGAGGTGATCTAGGTGTCCAAAGAGAGATTTCTCTTAGCTTTAACTAATGACACTAATTTCATAGTCATAGCATTTTCTAATCAAAATTTAGACAGCCATTTCAAAAACTCACTTATTTACAATCCCGACACACAATTTAAGTGCCTAAATCACATGACAAGTGTTAAAATCTAAATTTATGCCCTAGATCACTTCAAAAGACTAACACAAACTACACTACAAACATATCTCACAAAACACATTTTTAATATTCAACTCCTTAATTACAAAAGCAGAAGGGGGAGCCTTAGATTTATAAATAATCATATCAATCCACAATGATCACAATCTCACTAACATCCTACTTATACTACTATTTTAGCCATATAGTAGATTTCTCAATCAGTATATATACACCTCAGGGCTCAAAATACACAATATAGTTTAACAATATCCTAATACAAGAAAGCCCAAAAATATAGACAACCCTAGTTGGCAATATCATTTAAGTTATACACATAAAAATAATCAAAATAAATGAGGCTTACTAATTATTATGATTAAAGTCTTAAACCTTAATTTATTTTTCCTCGTTTGTGTCCCGATGAGCTATTTCTTGTAATACTAAAAATAAAGGGGTAAGTACAATCACTCAATAAATAAGATCTATCTAACTTATACTAATGCATGGTAATCAATTTAAATACTAATGGAAAGGATATTCAATTTCAAATCATTTAACATGTCTAAGAGCATAATTCAAAATTCTCATTTATAATAACATATGCTCATGAGATAATGATTTAGTAGTACAATTTCATAAAGAAATAAGACTAATCACATGATTTATTTTACTAGGGTCATAATAAAGACAACCATATGTCATTTTATCACTATACGCATTATCACACCTCTTTTATATTCTTCTTATGCCTTTGACACGAAATTATGGGCTATGACATGTTGGGATTGTTTATACATTGAAACTACCTTAGCCAAATACACATGAAAGGTTACCCGGTCATGGTTGTCCAACTTACTTTTCGATCACAACTTCTCCCATTTATCACACTATAAAGTGTCATCTTCACTAAACTAGTTTCCTCTTTGAAAGAGTGGATAACTAGCTGTGTTTAAATTCCTCGTTGAACCAATGGGATAGTGCCTTTTTGAATATGTGGGACAATATGAATAATAAATCCAAATTAACCATCGAGCTCTGATGGAAACCTTACTGTGTAGATTTAGTTTCTTACTCCCTTCCTTAGGTGAACTCCTGCTTCTTAAAATCATACCGTGCATCAAAAATTTAATTTTTTATAGCATACAATTATTCCACACATTAACATGTCAATTCCCTTCACTGTACTCTATATTTTCTTAATTTACAATTGATCATAGAACTCCACATTACACATAATCATTAAACTTCCCAAAACACACAATCATATAACTCCATTTACAAGTAGTCATTAAACTTCACCTATCACACAATCATTGAACTCCTCATAATACACGCATTCTTTAAACTCCATAAATGACATATCTTAAGACCTCAAAAACACTATTTCATTGCACTTTTCACTCATCAAGTCATTGAACTTCACTTAACACAAAATCATTAAACTTCATTAACAAATCACATCATTGGACTCCAAAGGAAACACATAATTGAACTTTATAAGATCATTATATTGGATTTTCATTTAAGTCATGCCACACTTGCATTTTATTCAATTTTGCAAATTTTAATTATCAAGTATAACTCAATAAATCAATTAACACACAAAAGTATAAGAAAGAATTTCCTCGATTATCTTAAACTTTTGAGAGGTCAAAGGTTTATCCCTCGTCTTCATACTCTCAATGATTCCATGAAGCTTGAATGGTGCCAAATGTGATTACTTTACAATTAATCATTATATAATTTATTAATATCCCTTTTTGCTTAATTTTCACTATCCAGTTCAATACTTCTTCACTCTTAAGATTCATACCCCTCACATACAAAGGTACTCATAGGCTTTTTTTAAGCTTCTTTCAACTTTTATTAATTTTATTGAACTCTTAAATAACCATTAATAGAGCCATATTACTTCAACCACCTCATTATTAGTGGATTTTCGTCCATTTATGGCCCCAACCAACTAAAAACACATGGAATCATAAATGCTAGGTTTAGATAGCTCAATCAACTCCTATTAACTCTATTTAAGTCAATAGGTGTAGACTTATAGCTCTATGAGCTGAGAATCATCTTTGTAAACCAAACTCTAACTCCCATCATCAAGGAAAATAGAAGAGAAAGAGAGATTTAGGCTTAGAAAACTTACCTCTAGTATTTAGAAGCTTCAAAACACTTCTAATACTTCAACCTTTTAAGCCCTAGCAAAGTTTCTCGTGTCTCGCTTGTGCATCTTTTAGTTCCTCAATGTTTTTTGTCTATTTTTGTGATTTAATTTTGTAAAATTTGTACCATACATTGTGACATGTGATATAAAGAGGGGTCTTCATACACTACTAGCCCATGCGCCATGGCTTCTCGTGCATGCATTGCGGCATGTGTCACAGAGCCTTTTCTATTTATTGTTCTCATTTTTTGATGCTCGAGTGACCTGACTTTGCTTTGGACTTAATTCTAAGGCTGAAATGATAACTAAAACACCCACTCTCTATAACCACACACCCCATTAATTTACTTAATTAATCTTCATTTATTCAACTAATTAAGGGTTAAATTCTTCAGGATTTTACATGAGTCGTTGTTCTCAAGTTCATCCTTAAAGATTCCACACAAAACTTACTGCATGCAATTCACAACAAGTTGCTTGTATGGTAATATGAAATTGAAGAATTCCAAGGAAGCATTTAAGGAATGAAGCGGGCGATAAAGAAATCAAGTTTTGAGGTATGGGGAGGATTGAAAATGTTGGAGAATGGCATCTTTTTGGGATTCCAAAGTGATGGTGAAATTTTCTCGATTTCATTTGATTTGGGGGGGTTTGGGACAGTTGAGAACAAAGCATCTAAGTCACCTAAATGCATGGGTTTGCTTGACATTTCGTTAGATAGAAAATATGATAATATTGCTTGGACACCACTTGCATGCTTTGTTTCTTTCTCTTTCCCTTACTTTGTTCTTTTGTTTAGCTTCAACTGAAGCATTCATGGAAACTAGAGGGATCAAGATCGAGAATGAGCTCAGGCTAAGGTACGGTGCTTGTATTCTTTGTGAGGGAGAAAGAGGTGTCAAGCTTGGAGGGGGAGATGGCCGTGAGAGGCAGGATGTTAGAGGGTTCCATGAAGACGAGCAAGAAAAGAATGAGGAAGAAGAGGAACGACAAAATAGATGATATGTGTATATTTCATTGTCAAACCAAGAGATTTAATGGTCAATGTTTGTTTGGAATAATGATTGGATAACATTACACCCTTTTTAAAAATTTCAAGATGACATTACTTCAACAAAAAATTTAAAATACTAGATGCTCATTGTGAAAAAGTTTTAGAATACTTTTGCCCTTTAATCTTAGAAAAAATTATCAAAATTTGCTTGAGCCCATCAAGGCCAACAACACATGTATTTGCTTTTCAAATGGCACGGTCAATTGTGAGACGATTCAATCTATTGTGCCTCTCTATATATATTTGTATGTGTGCCTGCATTTATGGATAGCGAGTTTTCATTTGAATTAAAGTTTAACGAGGGCGTGTGTGTGTGTGCAAAGAACTGGGTTTAAAATTGTGAGTTGGGAAGCAAAGTGTGACAAATGAACATCAACAACGAAATTAAAGTCGACATTTCATTGCGCTAAATATTAATCAGTAATATTTAATGGCCTCTAAGTTGAAACTAATCGCGTCTTTATACTAAATATTAAATAAACCTCTCCAACAAGAAGCTAGCAGCTGGAACGTTCATCCACGGATACACTCCAAGCGTACTATATGCATTACAAGTCAACGATTGTGTTTTTTTCCCCCTTTCTTTTTCTGAGGTCACACGGAATTTTGATGTCAGGGATGACGATTGGCGATAGAAATATTAAATTAATTATAAGTCTCACTAACTCTGCTCTGCATGCGCGTATCAGCGGCATTATTACTATCAACTGTTTGTTTTGATGTATGCTGCCGTTGCCTTGCCATTCATTCATAGTTTATTATATTCATATGTAATATATATATATATATATATATATTGATGGTTGATTTTGATTACCTGAAATACTATTAAACTCTAAATCAAACTCTAAATCAACACTAGTATGGTCTTCAAGTACATAAACAAACAAGGCTTTAGAAGGAACTCGTACATACGGATGAGTAAGCATATCTACGGTGGTGTCTTCTTTATTGTAGTCCGTGGGAATTTTGACGTCATGGATGACACTTGGTGATATATATTAATCGAACGGAGTTTAGCTAATTCTTCCTTGCATGCGTAATGCCTCATTATTGAATATTTTGTTTTTATATGATGCTCCTTTTTTTTCATTATTATCCTTACAATTAAGCTGAAGTCCTAATCATTTTGCAGCGTCTGATAAATAAATTGCATTATTTATGATTTATAAATAATACAATTTGATATAAGTTTTGTATTGATATTGATGATTAATATGATTGATATCAATGTTTGGTGTTAATTAAACCAAGATAAGTCAAGAGAAACCCAGCAAAACTGAGTACAGGTTCTCTCTAGTTTAGTTTTTATAATGTTAAGATTGAATTATTATTTGATTTACTCATCGCTTTGGTTGAATTTGATTTTGTTTGAATCAAGCCGAACCGCCCAAGACAAAGAGATTTGGATTTAAATTCTCTGAATTTAATATTGGTGAATCTATATAAAATTTTTATTTTTAAGAAAGAGAGGGTAGATTTATATTTTATAAAAAAATAAAATGAATAAAAAATGCTAAAAAAAACTTCATACAAATTTGATATTTTTTTTTACTATTAAATACTTAGTTGACAAAACACGTGACATCTTAAATACTATACCACGTGTTTTGGTAAAAAATAGAGGTACCAATTACTCAATATTATTAAACCTTAGAGCGTTGGTTACTCTGTCATAAATAGCACTTTAAAAACAAAAATATTCTTTCATCTGAAATTAACGTGTTAACGGTCAACTTCAAAATATATTACTCAGAGGATCATATTGTATTAATTTTGATATTTGAGGCGCGGAATAATTCTAACAAATAATTTAGAATATTCAGTAATACTCGCAAAATAATTCAACGACAAAAAAAGCCCAGGCTTTGCGTGGTCAAATCAGTTGGTTTGATTAGGCTTACTTTTATCTAAAACTAATTAAACCAAACCAAGTCGTTGAAGTCTAATCACACAGCGGAGGAATATTCTGGGTTTTTTAGAGCCCAACAAATTATTTTAATTCTGGTCCTTGGGCCCAATAATTGCTTTGAGAGATTATCTTCCAATAAGATCACATGAGCCCGGCCCATTATATTCTCCCTAATGATCACGAGCTTACGGACGGAAAGAGGACCAGGAATGCCTTCCGTTTATCTTCAACAAGCATGTTGACGCAGAGAGAGAATTGAGCTCGCCATCTTACGGTAGCGTAGTCAGCTATGACTGTATCTCTGGGAGTGTCTCCCTTAGGCTCAATTTTAGTGCATTTACCTCGGCAATTAGTTGTTACTTCCACTGAAATTTTGCGAGCACGTTCTGTTTCAAAATTGGGCTTCCATTCTTTGCAGTTAAGGAGAACTTCGTCCCCGAGAAGGATCGTCATTCGAGCTGCCAGAATGGAGTCCACAAGGGTCACCTTGGGTTTTAGAGCCCCGGACTTTCAGGTGTCTACTCTCCTGTTCTTGGGTCTTTGATTGTCATTTTACCAAGGAATATACTAGTTCTTGAAAAAAAAGTTAATCGCCATTTTCCTCCTGTATTGTTGTTGGATGGATTTAATTAGCTTCCAGAGCCTCTCACCGGGAAAATATGGAAATTAGAAGATTTTGAAGGATACCCAGCCCTTCTGGTAAGATGGCATGTGCTAGACAGAGCTTCTGCTGTCGATCATTTCTGCTTTTTATCATATGTCTGCCTTGCCCTTTTGTTATATAATGATTTGGATTTTAAAATTGATGAGACAGTGCTATGAAATATGGATTATGAGAGACAAGGAGAATAAGACTTGAATTACTGATGATATCCTGAAACGTAAAGTATTAAAGAGAAGGATTCTGACTTCTGAGAGGGGAATGGTAAATATCTAAGGGTGCAACCTCATTCATCAGCAAACAAGTTTGTGCAACTCGACTTGAATTTATTTAAAATAAAATGCGAAGGAAAAGTCATACCATCTTGTCATTGAGAATAAACATGATTTAAATAATCTGTCTCTCAAGTTACTTTGCATAAATTACAGTACATGGTGTATATGTGAGTTAATTTTATTTCGTAATCTAGATTTATTTCTCTTAATTTGTTGGCATAAATATTCCATATTTAGAGTCTTAAGATAACATATAGTTGGAGCTGGTCATGCTGCTAATTTCTGGAATGCAGTCAGGGGTTTCAAAGGGATCATTTAGGCACTGTAAAAATTAAGCACGAGTAAAGATTTCACTAAAAACTTTTCAGGTGTAGCGTTCACTCAGTTTTTGCTTTCAAGGTTACACTTTCTATATTTTACTTAACATTATTTATAATTATATGGTTTATCAATAAAATTTAACACAATATTTGAGGGTGTTCTACTTGTCCCGGTCAAATTAGACGGGTCTTTCTAGGTCCTAAAAAAGGGACAGGATGAAAAGGGATTTAGGATAGGATGGGACATGATATCGCTCTTTTCCAGTCCCGTATATTACACACACACACACACATTCATACATATTATTTTTTCTTTTGAAAATATGTATTAAATATATTAATTGTATTGATATAATTTATTCTTATATTAATGTATTATAATTTCAATGTTTGCCATCTTTATTCAAAACTAAAAAGTCTTGATATAGATAATTTTAATGACACAGAGCAAGCAATATGAGTAATCTCATTTTTTACAATATGTTAATTATATTAATATAATTTATTATTATATTTATCTATTTAATAATATTTGTTTATATTATATTTTTTGCTTTATTTTTGGATGAGTTAATAGTTTCAAATATTTTAACTAAAGAGAAAGAACAATAACTTGATATTATGCTTGATTTGTTTGTTACTATTGCTCTTGTAATTTAGAGATCACTTTTGGCTATTGTCATGATGTGTTATCTCTTATGTGTACATGACTTTAAGTTATAAACTTGTAATTGTTATTGATGTAATTTAATAATTGAAGGACAAGATAACTTTCGATATGGGACGAGACAAGGGACAAGGGTGTTCCAGTTCTATCCCATCTTGTGAACACCCCTAATAATATTGATAGAAGTCTTTTTTTTTTTTTGCCAATGACATAAGTCTAACTGTATCTAAATCAAATTAAAGATATTACAATTAAAATAAAAAACCTAATTACAAAATTTTAAACTATGGGAACCAAATTGAAAATTGAATGGAAACTAGGGAAAATTAATTCATAAGTCCTTATAATTCTTCTCAATTTTAAATTAGGTTTTTGTAGCTTATTTTACTTGAATTGGACCCTTATAGTTTTTTAAATTTTGAATTAGCTCCCTGAAAGTTAAAATTCTTAATTTTTTTCTTTTTTTAAAAAAATGAAATTGAGCATTTTTATATTTTTATTAAATGATTATATAATTTTAGAATTAATTATATACTAATTTTTACAACTCAAACCTTATTTTATTTTTACATTTCATTGCCCGTATCTTGGAAAACATGGGTTATTATCACTAGCTATCTAGACTAATCCAAACTCCTACTGTATGAGATCATTACTACCAATAGAGGCGTCATGTATCTTTAGTATCTTTATTTAACACAACTACATATTATAGGACTTGACCTCAAAACTCTAGAATAAGCTAATTCAACTCGCTCAACCAGTTGAATTAAATGCCTCTTGATAAAATTTAAAATTTATATAATTAAATTATGTATTCTTAATAATTTTTGAACATATGGAATTTTCATAAAAATAAATAAATAATGGTCAACATTGTATCAAATTAAATTAAATTTTCTTTTTTCTTTTTCAGTCAAAGATATTAAATCAAATTTTCTATAAACACCAAAAGTGTTTTTGTTTTGAAAAAGTTAATTATTCATTAACATTTTAATCTTTAGGGATTAACATATTTAATGGATCAAATTATAAGGGTTTAATTCAAATAAAATAAATTATAGAGACTTAATTTAAAATTGATTGAAAAAACTATAAGGACCTGCGGATTAATTTTTTCATGAAATTATAAGGACTAAGAATAATTTAACCAGAGAACACTACAATGAGTGAAAAGGTCAAGTAACATGACCACAAATTAGAAGCTTCAAATTGTATTCACTAGTTTGTTAGTCTAAGAGATTGGGTACCAGTTAATCACCGAACCTGGTGATTGTTTTAAAATTAACTCCCTGACTTGCGAAGAAAATATTTTTGTAGAATGTTGACTCGATATGCTGGTTCCTATCTGCTTCATAGTTCATAGAGAGTTTGTCTTGGTCTAGGTGAACTACTTTCTTTTCTTTGATGCATTGAGCAAACATACTCAAAAATTATTTTTGTTCCTCTTCATTAATTATTCAGCCTTATTATATAAATTTTATGGGCGTTTTGGTAATAATTACCTCTCTAGTTGGAGTATTCTCTACTTTAATGAAAGGCTGTTCTCCTTCGTTGCTTTCAATGTTACCTCTCTAGTTGGAGTATTCACTAATTTAATGAAAGGCTGATCTCCTTCGTTGCTTTCAATATTGACCATGCTTTTCTTGGTTTTTTGGGTGAAAAGGAATATCATTAATACTATGGAATAATTACAATGGGTACAAAAGTATACAAAACAGGTAGGAAAACAAGTTAATACAAACTAAGCCGCATGTTCAATAGTTTTAACGAGATCATGGGCTTGAACAATAAATTCAACTAGAGCATAAGCCGAATTTACAATGGATTGAGGGGTGAGAATTTCATCAGCAAACATTCTTCTGTTTCTCTTAGACCACAATCTCGAATTGAGTAGGCCGAATCGGAGTCTCCAGTGAGTACCGACCATGCTTTTCTTGTTTTAATTTATGTTTTTCACTTTATGTTCACACAGGTTATGTTTATATGCAATCACTGTCCGTTTGTCAAACACCTGAAAAAAGATATAGCAAAGCTTACAAATTTCTACATGCAGGTAGCAAATTTGTCTACCTCTTCTTTTAGCAGAAGCATGTACTTGCATAAGCAAAATGTTAAAAACAATCACCTTTTGTCTTCCTACAGAAAGGACTTGCTGTCATTGCTATTTCTTCAAATTCGGTGACCACACATCCCCAGGTTCTTGTAATTTTATATTTGACGATAAAGCTTTTTTGAAGCTACTGTAGTTTGTCCAACATGGGATAGTTTGTCAGGATGGACCAGAATTTATGGCCGAAGAAGCTAGGCTGTTCAACTATCCTTTCCCATATCTCTATGATGAGGTATGCTGCAGTAAATTTCAACGTGTTCATTGTTAATTATTTGCTTTAATAGCTGCACGAATGCTTAACTGGCTTTGTTTGTTCACTGTAATTATCAACTGACTACTTTTGGTGAAAATCAACATCGTTATGTTCACACACACACACACTAACATGATGAACTCATTTGTTAGATTCTCTATAGTCCACTTTTACAGCTTAAAATTGGGCTGCTTGTCCTCCTGTCACTGACGTGGAATGAATTTGATACTGATAACTGGTAGATAGAACTATTTCATTCATAAAATTTATTGCATATTCATTCTGAAGTTTTGAGAAATCTGAGACCTGATATGAAGTATATCCCTAGGAATACCAATTTCTCAAGATATGAATACAACACAATGCAACTCGTTTATCACTATATTTTCATTAGCATGTGTTAAGTATTTATTTTGTTTCTTAGTCATACTGGCAGATGTATAATAATTTCGGAACTCCCTTTTCTGATAGCATGTTCTCATGAAAAAGCAACAGCAGAGGGTTTTTAGCTGACAAGGTTGATTAAAAACAAATAATTTATTGAAGAATTCATGAATTCTTCATTGTCTTTCTCGAATTTGGTAAAATCTCACATGATCTAGTGGTATGTGTTGGAGTGCAGTCCCAAGATGTTGCAAGAGATTTTGGAGCAGTCTGTACTCCGGAATTTTACCTATTTAAAAAGGTAATCACTTCTAGGGCGCCCTGTCTCTTGCAAATTGATAGGTTAAAATCTACCTTGTGAACTGGCATATCGGTTTCCTTTGTGGTTCAGTATTAATCCTGAATTTACAAAGGTTTGTGCTGGAGAGAGCTGGTAATGATATCCACTTCTTTGTTTGTTTGTTTGTTTGTTTTTTCTTTTTTGGGTATCAGTATCCACTTCTTTCTTTGAAATCCTAAATCAACCCTATTAAATGACAGGATGGGCGGAGGCCGTTTGAGCTAGTTTATCATGGGCAGTTTGATGATTCACGGCCCAATAGCAATGTGCCTGTCACTGGAAGGTTGGCTTCTTTAACTCTCAGCTTAAATTGTAAGCCAATGGATTTATCTTCACATTTGGTAACCTGTAAATTTGTTTAATAAATAAAGGGATCTGAGTTTGGCGATAGATCGAGTTCTTAGTGGCCAGCCAGTACCATCAGACCAAAAGCCCAGGTAACACGCTTCGCTATTTCTTTCAAATGTTCGGGCATCTTTGGTCACCGTCATGATCACGTGCTTAGAGTCATCATTTTTCTTTTTGTATGAAGTATTGGATGCAGCATAAAGTGGAACCCAGGGAAGAAGCTGGAATAATGGGAACTGCCAAAATCTCTCTCAACATATTCATGTGAGTTCCAGTTTCTCATTCTCTCCAAGGTGTTCTGGGATTTAGCGATTTACAGCCATTGTGATTTTGAAATATGCGACATTTACTGTTCTTTTCTTTTCTTCCAGTGTTCCTGTTTCATTCCATCACCCCGAGTTTCTAGAAAGTACTGTTTAAAAGGCAATAACGGTGTGCTGGCTGATTCTCCTGTTTGATGTATGTAGTATTGTGACTTATTTAACACGAAATTACATAATACGTTGAGGCTTGAGACAGTTGTTTTTACCCCCCGCTTATCAGTAGGCATGTGTTGCAACCAGTAGTTCTATTTTGTAATTCTTCTGGAAATTTTCCTGTTAGTTTTTGTAATATGAAAAAAGTTGACGTACTTGCATATATGCTTTGCAATATCACGGAGCGCGTTTGGGACAGCTTTAAATTGAATTTAGATCGAGTGGGTAGTTTAAGTTCACTCATTCGTGTCTCATTTTGATTAAATCAAATGACTATATAAGATTTTGTTATATAACATTCAGAAAATGCCAAATCTCAAATTTTTAAAGGGGACAATATATGTGAGGGATGCTCTAATCATGAGAATTGTTTTAAATTTTTTGAAGAAAATATATCCTATAATTTTCATATATTGATGAAATTCAATAGTTGTAATTAAAACATTTATTAAATGAATAAATTTAAATCACTCACTGAATTTTAATCCCTTTAAATTTAGTTGTTAATGTTATTATTATTTTTTTGGTCAACTCCAGAGTCAAAGTAATTTTATCATGCAAATATAAGCTTGCAACGTAAATTCATGCAGTAACTTTGTAAAAGTTTGCATATATTAGTAAATAATTATTAAAATATTTAACTATGCAGTTAAATGTAATATGCAATGACAAATTTATTTCAATATAATTCAAATTTTATTAATTTAAAATAAATTTAAGGGTAAGTCACATTAAAGTTCCAGGTAAGGAATTCAATAGTTAATAGGTCCTAATTGTGACAAAGCATCACAAATGACGTGTAAATACTACATAGGTTAACATGTAAAGGGGATCGATAAATTACTCGCTTGGGACCTTACTTGAAACTTCTGCGTGATTTTTTTCTAAATTTATTTTTATTTTACAATCCGTGATATTCAACGTGAAAACTTATATGTCTAAATAGATATTCCTAATTTAATTTTTATAAAAATAATTTTATACCAATGTTATTTTATCATACTAAAATTTTGTATCTGATTTGTATTGACCTTTTTTCTACATGAAATTTAAGTATAGTATTTTGTATTTTATATCGACAGGTTGGACTGTAGAACTACAATTATTTTTCTATACTCATTTTGAAATAAGTGTTTATTTCATATTATAAAACTTCGCTATATATTATTAGCAAGTGTTCGTTTGTGAACAATAAATATCAGACATGTCAAAGATGTTGAGTCTCAGTTGATAACAAAAAAGTCCTAAATTTTCTTACTACATTTCACTCGGATGTAAAAAATATGCAAGATTTGATAGAACAGATGTTTTTTTATTTTTATTGAAATTTAAAAAGATTACAAGGTTAAATTGAAGGTAAAAACTAACTATTAAATCTAAAAAGCTATGAGTATAAAATGCGAGTCTTTGTTAAGTGTTGATTGTCTTTCTTTTGTGTTTTTGTATTCTATTTATAGTGTTAGAGTGATGGTAGCCTCTTCCTTAAAATCTAGAATATTCTATCAAAGAATCAGGGATCTTCATGGCACGATCTTTACTCAGTGTTCTTTATTTTTGATAATCAGCCTGTTTCATTAAGATATTTAGGCACGATGATACTACTCTTGTGTATTTTGGGATCACTTGAGATCGTGTCTTTATGTGCCAACAATCCAATGTTTACAACTAGCAGGATTTCAATATGTTCATCCTATTGTGACCTTTTATTAAACTCGAGGCCACTCCCTTTGCTCAAATTAGGATTGACTCTTCAATCATTCAACTCAAATAGCTTTATAACCTATCGACTGGTGTCTCATATTTTAATTCATACAGTAAGCTATGAAGTCTAAATGGTCACATTATATTGCCTGGTTAGAGTGATACGCTGAAATAGGATACATGCTAGTGTACTTCCCCCCCCCCCCTAAAAAAAATGAAATCGATTTGCACTTTTTACTTCTACATTTCTACATTCACTTTATAGATAGAGAATATACACATTGCTTTGCAATGATCAAAATGAGTCCATGCAAAACCTATCCATATTATGTTAATCGAAGGTCCATCCAAATTTAAAGGGATCCAAGTATAAAGTTTACTAGATTTACTGAATTAATATCGTGAACTCAACGACTTGATTGAGCTGGCTATAAAGATATGAATATTATAAAACAAGGGTATTAAAAATATTATAAAAATAATACATTACAATAATTAATAAAATAAATTGATTTAATAAAATATTTGCAAAAAATTGTAATGACGATTATTAAATCAATTTTTGTTATAGTTTTTTATTATAAATTTTTGAATTTGCTTTAAGTTTTATTTGTATTGTAGGTTTTTGGGGAAAAAATTCTTATTTCTAGGTCAAAATAAACCCTTATATTAGCGAAAACCAGAACGTAGCATGAGATCAAGCACAATCTTTAATCATTTAGCACTGCTATCAAGATGTGGCCCTGAAAAAAAAAATTAAAATTAAAATTTCATTTGCTTGACCTATATGTAAAGGGCAGACATGCGCTTTTATGCGTTGTTGTTGTCTTGTTCTTTTTAGTCACAAAAGGCAATTTACTCATCATCCCGATCAGAGAAGATCGCATGGCTTGCATGAAGATATCCATCCATACAAGTTTATTTGGCGAAGCTATTAACACTCGAAAAAACTCGTCTTCTTTGTGGCACAATGTACTCGAATTGTCGTCATCAGCGTGACACGTCCTCCTTGCTAATTTCTGATATGCTCATCCGGCGAAATCTATTATTCTAAGACACTTTAATTGAGTATAATAGAATCCTCCTTTCATTGCCTTTGTCGTTATTGTTTCTTTAGTACACTTGTCTGCTCCCAAAAATCTGTGTGGTAGGTTCTTATATGCATCTATTTTGTATCATTGATTCCGCCCTACAATTCAGATTCTGCCTCCAAAATACACGTGTAGTGTCTGATCATGTCTGCTGTAGCATAAATTCGCTAAACATGGTAGGTTGGTTGTGTAAAGAAAGAAAGCGATAGGTCATAGCTTCTCATATGATGATTCTCCTTTTTTCCTTGAATTCAGTTTCATTCATGGCTGATTACAACACCAAATCTATTGAATACCATCACTGTAGCTTTTTTCTTTTCTCTTTTCCTGCTCTACAGCATGATTGTTTGGTATCAGCTGTGGGCAATTCTTGCCTAATCCTCACTGTGTTTATAATTAACAAACAAGATTAATCCGAGCATGTGGAACCCAGATAGAGATAGGAAGAATTCTGTGGCTGCAGATAATATATCTGAGCTCTATTTGTCAAATTGTACTTTTCTACGAGTCATTCCACATATCCTCCTTCCCATTCGAATTTTATTGTTATAATCTACAATCCAGTAGATTATATAATATGATGTTCTGGATCTACATCGAGATGTACAATCTTAACCTTTTCACTTGAGGTTCATGTTTCTTGAATGGGAAAATTCTGTGGTTACTTAACATGGGTGATTGCTGGCGTTCTTAACTAGTGGACATCTGATCCATTGCACTGTATCTGTAGGCCTAGGATGGTCTCCTATCACATGACTAAGAGCTACGTATCTTTCATGAACATGGATCACCGGATCTCTCTATCTTCACAGAAATGATTGTTGGGACATTTGAGAGGGTGGTGGCCCAGATGCTTCTCTATGATTTTTGCCCTCTATGAGCTTAACGCCAAGATAGACCCTGTCAGCTAGGCTTTTCTCTGGCCTTTCTCTCCATTCATTTGGATGCCGTGTCCGTTTTCCCAGGTTCCTTATCTAATAGATGCTAAGGTTAATTCAACCTATGAAAGTCAGTTACTTTAACACGCTGATCAATATGACTACTTCCTCTGCCATTTGTCGTCGGCAGAAACAGGTCTTTTAGACCTGAGTCCTCAAAGAATGCTCTTTACTGGACTGGATTATGCTGTACTCTATTGCTATGTGACAAGACTGTTACATCCACTTACAAAATAAATTATACACGACACTGTATTTTATTCTTATAAAAAGGATACATGAATGATACTCTTTCTATGAAATGGCGGACTTACGAGGGATGGATGGTTCCAGTATCTTTGGTTTTCTTTGAAGTTTGAACTGAAGAGTTAGCCTGTATATGTATAGCTTCCATTCAAAAGGCAGATATATGGAATAGCTATTTGATACTAATCTATACAATTATTTTGTCACTTCGAATGAACAAATATATTAATTAACGTGAGGGGATTAGGAAGAAGATGACGAGGAGGAGGATTCTATTAGTGGTTCACATGATCTGGAGAAACTTGAACAGTGAACTGCCACTTTTGGATTGGTGACTTCTCCTTTTTGGAGAAAACTTGGTTTCTCGAAAATGTCAGTTTCATGCCTGATCTCCTTGAGCATTGCTGTTACATCTTTCATGGTGGGTCGTTCCTCTGGGGATGGATTTACACATAAGAGAGCCACCCCTAGCACTTGAAGCATCTCTGGCGTTCTAGTACCACATTGCAATACTAGTTGCTGGTCAAGAATTGAGGTGAATTCCCTTTTCTTCTCTCTGATTTCCCTGCTAACCCAACTGACAATGTGGGCACCCTCTGGAATCCTATTATCAGTTGGCTCCATCCCCGTTAACACCTCCAGCAGCACCACACCATAACTATACACATCACTTTTCTCTGTGATCCTTAGGCTGTATCCATATTCTGCAGTTTCACAGAAGAATCCTCTCATTAGTCACAAGTCAATTGGCATGGGAAATGAACCGACATAATGATAAAAAGTTGGTTTTTTTAACAAATCAATGATACATAGCACAGAAAATTACTAACTGGTTTAAGGAGCCTCAGAGCAGATATACTTACCGGGAGCTATGTACCCATAAGAGCCTGCAACTATGGCAGAGGCTTTTGAACACTCGGAGGAATTCACCAATTTTGCAAGACCAAAATCTGCAATAAAAGCTTCAAATTGTGGTCCTACCAAGATGTTGTTAGCCTTAATGTCCCTATGGACTATTGGAGGTATACAATCATGATGCAGATATTCTAAACCTTGAGCTGCTCCCAGTATGATCTTATACCTTGCATCCCAATCCAAGAACAACCTCTTTTCATGGAGCAACCCGCACAAACTCCCATTGCTGATATAATCAAATAGAAGTAATCTCGTTCTTCCATTGTTACAGCATCCGAGAAGCCTGACTATATTTTTATGTCTTATTGATCCCAACGTCTGAACTTCTGCAGAAAACAAATCTCTCTCTGGTGGCTCGTCATTCTTTACTGGCCACAGCTTCTTCACTGCAATTATCTGTTTCATTGGAGTCTCTACTCGATAAACAATCCCTGAGCAACCCTTTCCAACAACGTTTGAATCTGATAACTTTGTGACAATGTCATTAATGGAGAAGTTAAGTTTTTGAAATGGAGTAAAAGTCCATTCCATTTCACTTTCTTCATCAAATCTCCTCTCAAATGTGGCCCCGTGAATTCTCAGGGCAAAAATTACTCCAAAAGTCACAAACATAGCTGTTAAAATAACACCAAGAAAAGTGTAAATGATAACATTTCTTACTGACTTGATGCTTTGGTGATTTCGATTCATTTCACAGTTGTTAATGCAGAGCTCAGGGTTACCTACAAATGCAGCAGCAGGGAGATCATGAAAGAACTTCGTATCTGGAAGTGAACCATAAAAACTATTGTAGGAGACATTCAAAGACACTAAATTGTCAAGACTACCCAGTATTCTGAGGCTGCCTGTTAGCTTGTTGTGGGAGAGGTCCAAGTTGGAAAGTTTTGAGAGATTTGAGAAGCTCTCTGGAATGGGACCTGTTAGAGAGTTCCAACTCAAGTTCAAGAGGATATCGAGTCCTTGCAATTGGCCAATCTCATCTGGGATGGAACCAGAGATTCTGTTGTTGCTAATATCCAGCAACTGCAAATTCGTACAAAGGCCCATTGATTGAGGGATGAGACCTGTAATGCCGTTGCCACTGATTATTAACTTATTTAAAGATGTAAGCTTGCCCAAATTTTGGGGAATACTTCCACTTATTCTGTTCGTAGAAAGATCTAAGACATTAAGAACAACTAGGAATTCGAAAGAGGAAGGAATTGTTCCTTGCAACTGATTCCTGTGCAAGTCAAGCATTTCTAGCTGATTGCAGTTGCCAATTTGGCCGGGAATTTCTCCATTGAGTAGATTATCTGACAATTCGAGAAAGCTCAATCTGCTTAAAAGACCTATTTCTGGTGGAATTGAACCACTAAGGCTGTTTGATCCTAGCCGTAGCCTGACCAAGTTGGTGCAGCTGCCAATATCTGGTGGAAGTTGACCTGAAAGTCGATTTGATATCAGCAAGAGTTGAGTTAAGTTCTCTAGATGAAAAAGAGAACTTGGAATTGACCCAGTGAGGAAATTGTGTGAGAGATCAAGTGCCTCAAGTTTCTCACAGTTGGATAGTTCTGTTGGTATGCTTCCATATAGTTGGTTCTGCCAAGCAAAGAACAAGGTGAGTTCTTTCAGTTGTCCCATGACAGGTGGAATCTCTCCAGAGAATCTGTTGTTATCTAATTCAAGCTGCTTCAGTCTGGAAAAATTGCCAATAAAGGAAGGTATTTCTCCAGAAATGTTATTATCAGAGAGAAGAAGCCCCTCCAATAAGAGCAAATTTCTAAGAGTCACAGGGAGCTCACCTTCCAAGGAATTCAAAGAAAAATCCACAACCATCAGACTTGTACAGTTCCCCAGACTTTCTGGAACGGTGCCAGTTAAATTGTTCTGCCATAGCATTACTCTCCTTAGGCTTTTCATGAAACCCAATTCATAAGGAATGTTACCAGAAAGCTGATTTTCATATAGAAACAAATTTTCCAAGGCTGAGCAATTATGAACCTCTGGTGGGATGTGACCTGTGAGGTTTGCTGTGTAGACAGAAAGCGTCTTGAGATTCTTAAGTTCTCCTATACTTGATGGAATCTCCCCTGAAATCCCAGTATCTGCAAGACCCAGAAAAGTGAGAGCTTTGCAGTTTGAAATCTGCATTGGAATCTCTCCATGGATTCCCTGATTTCCACCTGCTCGAAACATTTCTAGATCCTTCAAATGGCCTATCTCTCTAGGAATCTTGCCGGAGAGCTGGTTATCATACAGTTCCAGCAGACGAAGCTTGGAACAGTTCCCAATTTCTGTTGGAATTTCACCATGTAAGGAATTTGAATTTAATTTTAACCACTGCAGATTAGGTAACTTTCCTATTTCTGCAGGAATGGTTCCTGTTAAAGCATTGAAGCTGAGGTCCAAAGAAACCAGAGACGACAAGTTCCCTACTGAACTTGGAATCTCACCAGTCAGATTTCCATTTGAGATGACAAGAGCAGTGAGGTGGCCAAAAGAGAGGAGTTGCTTTGGGAAGCTGCTACGAAGATTGACAGATGTTATTACGATATCTGAAACAAACCCATCTTTGGAACATTTTATATAATCCCATTTGCAAGGACTTTTGTCGGTTGGATTCCATGAAGAGAATGAAGTAGCAGAATCAGAGGAACTGAATGTTGAAAGCCATGAAAGTAGGGAGAGACCTTCCTGGTTCAGAGTATAGACGGATGGAAACAAGGGGATATTAAGAAACATGATAAAGAGAGTTATTGCATTGCTTGACATGATGAGGTCGGTGTGTTGCTACTGTTCTATCTCATCCAAACTGCACTGCACTGGTCTCTCAAAATTACTCTGTATGTTCCCTTTATCATTGATAGTTGGATATTGAATTCCCATTACGCCATTTAAAGTTAATGATAAAGACGCAGATTGTTCCTTTATTCTCCTTCCTCAAACAGTATTTCTTGTTTATCTTCGAAGCAAATTTACTGCATGAACAGTAGAAACGGACAAACTTGAAGGTCGGTAAAGTAAGTACTAAATGCGGTGAATGGTAATTGAAGGTTGACTTTTTACTTGGTTAAGTAATAAATATTATTGACCCTTTCAATAATTTTTGTATGTAGAACTGAAGTTTCAAAACTGCAAGAGCACAATAAATAGCGACCTTCTGTAATGTATCATATACCGTATTTCTGGTATATTGAGAAAAATTTTCGTACAAGTTTCAGTGGTATGTAATGGAGCTATTAGCCAGATGTGAAGTAAGAGAATATCGGCTTTGAAAATGACTGTGCTGGCTTATATATTGTTTTCTGGATGGTAACTTGCCTGACACATGATAGGACAATATGACTGGGAAAATAGAAGTGCTCTCCTGAGCTGTTGCGATTTTTTTTTTTTAAATCCTCTAAGAATATCTCGGTCTCCTCCTCTATCCTCTTATTCTTCTCTTTCAGTGATAGTGTTCCTTTTATTTATTTATTTATTATGTTTTTCTGTTGTAGAAAAATTGTTTATTTGTTGTGAAGCGCACAACAGCAGTTTTTCTTCATCCCAGTCCTTTTAGGTGCTAGTGACACAAGTTGCTGCGAATTTCTGAAGCCACCATAATGATGGTTCATCTAATTCGGCATAACAATCCATTATCTGAGATGGACCAGGCAACACCCAACAAATTTAAATAATAGGCTTACTAATGAAAAAAAAAAAAATGGTACTGTGGTAGAGACCACAAAGCCTCAACCTTTTCTGTTATACATGCATGGTGAGGTCTCAAAATCATATTATATTTGACAAAGTCGTTTCTTATCATGAAAGTCAGCCAGTGACCTTCCAAAAGGACAGTGATATAGGTGCATATACACCTTTCTTCCAATAATGTATGCATGAACCTTCCTCCAATTTCAATCTGACACCGATCTAAATTTAACTCGCGTACTTTCTTATAGTAATGAACTCCCCAAGGCTTTGTTGGTCAAAACAAAGAACTCGCCAAGGCTATATAGGCCTCTCAGGAAAATGAGAATAGATCAGCAGGTCTTCCTGTGTCCATTGTGGCCATGTGGGTCAGGTCATGGATAAGGGTTGTGAATGGAATAGAGATATTTATGAGCCAGTATATTATTACCGAGTGACTCGTTCGTCGTATGTGATATGATTTAGAGAGATGTGGGTGTGGGTGTGGGTGTGGTGGTGTTAGTGTGAGGAGAACATCATAGAGAACTTTGAAACAAAGAAAACAAACAAACAGAAAAATTCAGAAGGCAGAAAACGATCTCTCAGGATCACGGGTCTCGCAGAGATGTCAAGTGAGACAGTATGGCCCAAGTTGTGGATTTGGAAGGTGGGGGCAAATCATTCCCCAACCACAACAACAGGTTACACACTAGGTTCTGCAATTGCTTCTTCTACCTTTCCCTTCCAAGATTGACTCTCTCTATCTCCCTTTGTCTAAAGGAAGCGACAAAATAAGGTGGCAAGTTACACTGTTACACTTTACATCAAGGAAATCAAAATCATCATCCTTGTTACAGTATGGTAAGAACTAAGAATTATTCAGATGAATCCTTGCCCGTGTTGACATCAGTGAATGTTAGGTTTCGCTAGAATACTGAGATAAGTATTGGGACGATGGAGAGGGCGACACAAACAGTTGTACAGAACAGTGTGATTGGTTGAGAAAGGCCAGGCAAGAGAAATGGACCCAACGTCTGGCCCTGCATGAAGGGTCCACCGTGTTCTGTTTCGAGCTGAAAATTATGGTTGAGGGGAAAATTGTGATTGGCCAGCATAGACCACTGGGCACATGTTAAGTCCTCGTCTTTTCATGAATTTTGATTATTATTAATAATATTATTTTACACATGGTTAGACATATGATGTGATCATTATTACAACCTTTATTGATGTTTCCTTTTTATATCTTTTTTAATGACCACAAAATTTTAATCATTATTCTAGTTGTTTTCTCATGTTTAAAATATTCATTTATATTAAATAATTACGTTAAAATATAGTTGTATAATTAAATTTGTAGCCCTTTTGATTTACGCCTCTAATATTTATGATAAATTACTTGGACGCAAGAAATTTAAGCGTCTTTTGAAGTGATAAAGTTAAAACTTAATATGTGCGTGTGTATTTTATATGAGTTTTTTTTAATATTTTAGAAAGAGAGGAAATAAAAAGCTTATACTCCAAAGATTTCTCAGACTTTAAAAATCACTTCAAGTTCAATAGTCATCTACCAAATTTGACATTTGATATAAACTAGCAAACCTTACCAAACCAGATTTGCCTCTCAGATCAATCGGCCATGCTAGGCCCACGATACATTAATTGAAACGTTATTACATGAAGGTCAAATTTAATTGAATTTAAATCCTCTGAAGTTGCCTTAGGTAAAGTTTTCTTTCATTTTTTTAGTACTTTCATGGAAAATTTTCATCCAAGACTGATTGGCCACATTTAATGAAAAAGAAGACCCATTAAACTTTAAAAATTCACTTTAGACTAGAAACACTGAAATAAAATTAAAATGCAAAGTAAAACTACTTTATTGTTCCTCATCTCTTCTGATTCAATTACTGATTAAAATGAGTTATTCATTAACTTATAGAAGTTATTTGTGTCATTACTGAATTTTAATTTTATTTCAAGTGTTATTAATTGTGGTAAAACGAATTATTTATTTTGCTATCTGAAGTTGTTTGTAAACCTACAAGAGTTGTTTGCACAATTATTGAATTTTGATTTTACTCTGAGTGGTGTAATCATGGTAAAATAAATCATTTATTTCCCTCCATAAGTTGTCCATTAATTTACATGAGTAGAGTCGAGAATAAGAATTGGGCCTGAAAGCTCTATTTAAATAAGGGTTCAAGCTTTAGAAATTATTTTTTTAAAAAGTAAATGGGCTTAAAGGCTTGACCCTGATAAGCCTTGTAAAAAAGGGCTCGAACTCGAACTCGAACGACCCTTCAAGCCCTAATAAGTTAGGTTATCTTATATATATATATATATTTATGCATATACATACATATATTTGATTAATAATGACACAATTTGCTTAATATTTATTATAAGAGATGAAAAAGAAGTTGCAAAGATAATTGACATTAAACCTCCACCTCAATCTTCAACAAGTAGACCTATATTTGAGGGATATAATATTTTATTTTTATATGATGATAAGGAGGATTTAGATTTACATTGATGAAGATTTTAATCTTCATATTAAATTTTAAATTTTAAAATTTGTTGAATTTTATGTTAAATTGTTTGTGAGATTTTAATTTGTTTTATGTTACATGTTAGATTTTTTTTTAAGAAAGAAGGCTTAAGGGCCCGATCATAAGCCCTATAAATAAGGGCCAAGCCTCAGAATTGGGTCAAATTTTGGGTAACTAAGCTTTAGGGCCTAAATTCTTAAGGGTAGGGCCTATAAGAGTCGGACTTGCCCTAATTCTCACCTCTCTACATGAGTTGTTAGTGGCACAATTGAATATTGATTTTATTTCAAATGTTATAATTATAATAAAATAAGTTGTTTATTGACTTACAGTAGTTATTTGTGCCATTACTTAATTTTGTTTTTATTTTAGGTATTATAATCATGGTAAGATGAATTGTTCATTTTCCTACATGAAATTGTTTATTAACTTACAGGAGTTGTTTGTGTCATTACTAAATCTTGATTTTATTCTAAGTCTTATAATTATGATAAAACAAATTGTTAATTTCTCTACATCAAGTTATTTATTGACCTACAATAGTTGTTTAGGCCATTACTGAATCTTAACTTTATTTCAAGTGTTGTAATCATAATAAAATGAGTTATTCACTTTTCTACATCAAGTTGTTCATTGACCTGTGAAAATCATTTATGCCACTATTGAATCTTAATTTTATTTCAAGTATTGTAATCATGCAAGGTAAAATGAGTTATTTATTATCTATACTGAAGTTGTTCATAATTCCCTATGTGAAGTTGTTCATTAACCTATAGAAGTTGTTTGTGCCACTACTTAATCTTGATTTTATTACAAATGTTGTTCATTATCCATATTGAAGTGGTTATTTTTTCTACAGGAGTTATTTGCAAATTCTCAACAGCCTCATATCTTCTTGCTCTTTCCTCGTTCATCTTCTCAACTAGGTGTAGGGGGATGTTAGGACGCACGTGTAGAATCAATCTTGAGTCTAAAATCATAGTTTTGAGAAATTTTATCCTAGAACACCCTATGATCATTGAAACAGTTGCACGGATATGAATATACATATCAAATATGATAGTCAATACTTTAATTTTTAAAAATATAAGATATGATACGTTTTCGATATGTGTATATATATTTATAACAAATATTAAAAATATAATTTCAATTTAAAAAATATTTAAATTAGCATACATATATAGTCCTTTATAATAATACCACGTAAAATATAATAATTAATTATATTTTTATTTTATCTATACCTAATTGCTTACCGCCTAGTCCCTATTGATGGGTGTAGTATCAATATCTCTTCCTTTTCGACCATCATGAGATTACATTTTCACATTTTTATAATTAAGAAAAATATAATATTTATTCTGTTATTACATCCAAAATTTATTTTGTAAAGAAGATCCAATCTATGACTTTAAAAGAAAATTAAAAAAAATGATATTATTAATAAAAATTTTAATATTGCAAGTTTTAATAAATTTAATTTTTTTAAATTGTTTGGTTTTCAAGTATCGATTAACCATCTAGAAGTATAGGGTAGGTATCGAAAATTAATTTTTTTAAATTTAAAAAAATATTATTTTGATACTTTATGGATACGTGTCGAATAAGTATTGATAGTAGATGCGATACTGATATCGATACGTGAGGCAATTTAAAGTATCAGACCTTCATAACCACGCAATACTATAATTTATAAGATGAGACTAGATTAAAAATGAGGTGAATAAGTAAAAGCCCAGAGCATTTTTTATATCTTTGTACTTGAGCGGGATATAATTATAAATCTGACTTGGTGGGTGAAAATGGTATGGTCAATTACAAAGATATGGGATGAAATTAGGAGCGATCTCTAAAGAATTAGAAACACAAGGAGGAGCAATTATAAGAGGGGAAAGTGGAGCAAATAATAAAGCACATATTTTTGGGGATCAATGCGATGTCATAGCCAGCCCCTTTTTCATCGCAACCATTTTTCAACCATTTTGCTTGGTGGTCCTATTTTCTTCATGCATTCATTCACGTCTTATTATTTTGCACTTTATGTTTCAACCCACAATATATATAACATGAACCCTCTTCCTCCATTATTCTTGCTAAGCTTGCCTCCCATGGTGATCGACCTCTCTCTGCAAATTTTTCTTTTGGGTATGGATAAAAGTAAGAGAGTGTTCTCAGAGAGAGAGAAGGAAAAGGGAAACTGAAGATTTTTTTTTTTAACTTAAAAGAAGGTTAGTTTTGTCATTTCTCTTAACATTTTAATTTCATTTCAATACCCCTGATCTAAATTAAATTTTCAAAGTTTAAATGACTTTTTTTTTATTAAGTGTAATCAAGAGATCTTAAATGAAAATTTCCCCAGCTATTTTCTTTCATTTTATTATTTTTTATAAAATATAAAATATTATTTTACTTTATTAAAAAGAAAAACTTTACAGAAATTCATCAATCTCAAGGATCTAAATTCGATTTAATTTGCATGCATGATTTAAATAACCACGTAGGTTGTTAAGAGATAAAGTACGAAATGAAAGAAGTAAGCATGCATATTATTACTCGCATCACAAGCTTCTTCTTTTTTTTTTCCTCATGAGATTTTAATTCTGAACTTATAAATTCCACGTGCATATTATAATCATAGATTCAATATGGTTCAGGCAGTTGAACCCTTAATTGATAATGTAATAATTAAATTTAAAAATAATGTCACACATATAACCCACATGATGCTAGAAATGGAAAGTAACAAACAAATATTCAAGTAGAGGCAGGATATAATATAAATTAATTTAAAATTTTAAAACTTAAGTTTATAAATCCTTGCACTTTATTTTAAATTTATATCAATTATTAAAATCGACTTTATTCAATATATAAGGTAAGTTGATCCTAACTCCTATAAAGGGGAAGCGAACAAGATAACAAAAGAATATATATCTTAATTCAAAACTTTAATATTGATATTTATAAGTTTTTATATTTTATTATATATATACATACATATTAATTATCGAGCAAAATTTTAGCTGAGACTTTTTATATTATCTTAAATTCAGTCACATTTAGACAATGTAATATCCGGTAATAACAAAGTCTAAACCATTGAAAGTAAAATTCAAACACATAGTAAGGATACTTTCAAAAAGAAAAATTGGAATTGGTCTGATTTCGGTTGGACTTCGGTTTAGCCAGATTAAAATAGTCCAAGGCGGTTCGACCGCAGCAAGGATTCCAGTTTCCAAGCATCAAATCGGGCGTTTACTAGAGAGGGTGGCGGCTGAACCGGTCCTGCCTATCCCCTACTCTCGCCCCTCTCTCCTCCCACTCTCTCACTTGCTTTGCCATCAAAAGTGTCTGCAGAGACTTGCAACCCTCCCTCTCTCCTCCGGAGCTTACTAGGAGAGCTGCCATCGCCATCGTCACAGCCCCAACGTTTATGTGGAGATTGACATAATAAGAATTCCTAACCAAAAAATAATCATCACTTCACATCATCACCATGATTAACTTCCCACTGTCTTTAATAATACTGCCAATAATACTCCTCGGTGTCGTGACTAGACCTATAAGCTGACATTTGACAGGTTGACATTTGCATTACTTTATATCTCGTGCGTGTCTCAATAATTCAGATATCTACTATATTTAGCCCTTAGATCCTGCTCTACGCGGTGTTATCCATATATGGACAACATTCTGGCACTAAAAGTGAGTCCTCTGGCACTTTTTCTTCCCTACTTTTACGTCTCAATTAAATAGAAGAAAGGGATTCTTACTGTGCTTCAGAGGAAGAGTATGTACATGAATGATCAAATTAAAGTCTCGGAAATCATGTTCACGAATGGTGATTTGTGATTTGTGATTGGTGATAGAAAGAGGTTTTTGTCCGTAACATTTGGAGGTAGGAAGAGAGGAGAGCGAGCAATAATGGCTTGAGCTGAGCAATAATACCACCAATTAGGGTCTTGGGGGGTTGTAAGCAACACATTCCTGTGACTTATAATTGATGAGGATTGAAGGGTCCGGTTCTTGTCGCTTCCACAATATCCCAACATTGTACTATTATCAGTCCTGTCACAAACTATATATGGATTGATCAGAAACATGGGGAATTCAAAGAGAGAGAGATATACTTGTTCACAAAGGAATTTGATATAATCTTAATCAAATATCACCTAATGCAGAGGCTGTGTGTCAGCGTACAAGTATCAACCATGATCCCCAAGAAAGGAAAAAACTGGAGCAACTTGTTTGCCTTATAACCAAACAACGTGACTTTAAAGCGACGGACATACTAGGCCTTCTTACGGCTATCTGCAACTTCTCTGATCACTTAGGTTTTGGGTCCAGAAAATAAAGCTGTACCAAGCACCATCATATGCTTAGGCTGGAAGATCAGTGAAGATATCTAACATGGGCCCAACTTTTTTTAAAAAAATACATGAAGTCAGGTCAACAACAGGTACTTACAGCCAACCCAGCCCATAATCCCCATCGATTGTTCCTCTTGAGTTATTGGGCTCATGATGCAATAAGTGAAAAACGTGTTTCGGATTTGTGTGACTAAATTCGAAAACAGTTAGATGATGAAATAGCAACATCGTAGGAATGATGTAACAGGGGTATATATACAGACATCAAAGAGTGAGAGCTGAGTCCACCGGTAAATTCCTAAATTAACACAGACACGCGACGCAAGAGGTTATCAGAAGCTGAAATTAATTAATCGTCGTGTGTCTCTGCGTGTGTGTGGCTGTACTATGTATGCCCTAAATAACCAGAAACATTCCCTATTTTTATTTTACAAGTCTTGGCGCGCCCATAACTGTTTGCCATAACCACCCAACCTTCTCCATATGCGTCACTCTCTCCATAACTGCTTTTGTCCATCTCATGCATCACTTCCTGCCAGCTGCCACCCATAAATATCCAATTTTCCTACTGTTATTTAATGGCTTTCTCGTTTGAACTCATTTGTTCCAATGTATAGAATACTCGTCTTTAAGATAACTATCCAGAAAACAATGCATTATATTATATCCATTATGGGCATTCCTAGCCTAGCCTCTGGCTCAGTGCGTTTGATGAGATCATGAAATATAAATATTCTAAAGCATTGTACGTGTTGGATCTTGAGCTAAATGATTAAGTTATTCTATCCCCTCAATTATGCTTTTACGATCGATCTCGATCTGTGCTCTGTGGCCGATCTTTTGTCTCCAGTACTGAGCTGCCCAGCCTCATTATATGTACATGCACACATCGATACATGTATAAATTAAACGATACGAGATTGATCTGTATGTCATTTTTGAACGGACATTTCCAAGAGGCTGGTATATATATAATATAGGCCACGCAAGCAAAACTTCATTTCTACTTCCATTCAATATCATTTTAACAGAGCCTATAACATATATTATTCATTAAGTTTTTCATCCACCGGCTATATAGCTGCAAACATTTTATTTTTTTTTCCTTCTTTCAAGTAAAAGGAAGAAGAAAAGAAGTAATGGACTAACTAACATGTATGTATGTATATATTGGACCTAATTATGAATCAAGAGGTCTTGATGAGAAGACCTGCAAAGTCGAAAAATCGAAGGAATTCCAGTTCCAGGAATCGGCGATGGGCAATTGAGAAAGAGCATCCTCGTCATAATTGAAGGGCAAGGGATTCTCCAATTCCTCCTGCAACTGCATCAGAGGCGGCTGCCAGGTGACGGACGAGGACGACGTCGTAGCATCAGACAAGCAGAAAACATCGTGGACCACTTGTCCACCGCCGCCACCTAACAAGCTTTCCCACTCCGGCTCAATTCCACTCGTCACCGACTCGTCCCGAGGAAGAAGCCTCTCTCCCTCTGGCACCACATCCGTGACGGGATCGGACGGCTGAGGAGCATCGTTGTCGGCATTAGAATCATGACCGGAGCTCAAGTAGTTGGCGAAGACGAGGGCCATGTCGATGTGCGACCCATTGGCTTGGGACGGATCATGAGCCTCGGAGTCTTTGGCGGAGTTAGGAGTAAGGTTGGTGGAACTGGAAAGACGGTGGTTTGGCGGGAGGCTAGGGGCCTTAGTACGGCGGGATTTACGGGCAGCGCCGCCGATGGGGACGTTGCGGAGGAAACCGCCTTTGGTCCAGTAGCGACGGCAAGATTTACACAGGTAGCGAGGCTGGGATAAGCTGTAGTTGTTGTAGTAACAGAACTTGGTGTTGGAAGAAGCACAGCGAGGGCAGGGGGGAGACGGCTCCACGTGGCTGGGTTTCCAACTGGGCAATGGCTTGGGACTGGCATCACACCCGGCTGAGAATTCAGAACCCAACATCGTACATATCAAAGAGATCTCTCAAGAGGCAAAGAGCGAGTGTGTTTGTGGGTGGCAGAGGAGTACATGGATGTAATATAAGGAGGAGAGAGGAACGTGGGGGTGTCGTCCCAAGCAAGTGACGGGTGATTGGACTGGATGTGCGGAAAGGAATTCAAAATATTTTTTTAATTAAAGTAATAAATTGACACTCAAAAAGCTTATAATGCTGGGTTAATTATTATTTAAAAAAAAAAAAAGAAGTGGAGAGTTGTCTTATAAGGAAGATAATAAAGACATTTAGGGGAGGGGGAGAGGAAGACGTGGTGTGAGATGATTGGGGGAGAGGGGGAGGCTGAGAAGTCAAAGTGGGGGTATTTGAAGAAGGGGTAGGTCATGTGGGGGTGGTGGAGAGAGATGACCCGGTGGCCATGCAAGAAGTCCGTGTCAAGGAGCAATGAAGTGCTCAAATACGGTGCACGGAAGCCGGGAGCACGTGCACCTTTGAGGTACGTGGCATATCTTCCTTCATCCTCACCCCACATTTGACCCTATATTTCGCCCCTCCAATTAATTCGTTCATTAATTCACTATAATAATCTAACTATAGTATGTAGTAATTAATTATACTCATTCCTCAACGCCGCTTCAGTGTGCGCGTATTTCTTTTGGCCAGACTATGTGTGCATATTTGATTCCCCATTATATACAAATCGCCAAAACTAGGTTCTAATAGTTTTTACCCAGAAGTCAGAACCTGAACATACATGAGAACCTCTAGATCTATCACCTCCCTTGCTCCGTCATGTAATAATTTAAGGGGTTAAATGGTAAATCCTTGAACTTAAACTTATTTTTTATATAATATTTTTACTTAACCTTTATTATTATTAATATAACTTTAATAATTAGTTGATCACAAAATAAGAAAAAAATTAAATTACAGAATAATTCAAAAAAATTTCTTGATCCTTTTATAAAATTTTTTGATATTTGTTTGTAATTTTTGAGTCATTTTCTATAATTCTTTTGATCTTTTTTTGGTCAATATTTCCTAATTAATTAATGGTTAAAATTAATTTTTTTAATTGTAATGGTGACATTGCATTGTTTTTAAAAGTTAGGAGGGAAGTATTGTATAAAAAATGAGTTTAAAATTCTAGACACTTTTAACCTTATATAGTTTAGGGGCAAATTAATCATTTAATCCTAATTTAATAACTCACCATCTTCGTTATTATTTGATTCAAGTCACAAAATGAAAGTCGGCTATCATGAATTGCTATATAGACTATATGGTTGGCGGAAGAAATAAATTAACATGAAGATCGGATGATAATGTATGTGTAATCACATATATGGGGAAGGGATGCCAGAAATTAACATAGGAAGCACGTGGGGGGTTTAACGTTGCTGTCACTGCGGGTGCTAATGCCATCCTGTTGTTGTTGAGGATCCGTCTCCTCCACGTCGCTTGTTCCTTCTCTTCTCACACCTTTTCTCATTTAAACCAAATTTATATGAATATATAATTCTGTCTATGTAATCAATTTCTTTCCTGATTACAATATTGATCCACTCCTATGTTCACATGTACTTTAACTTGATTGATAAAACATGATATCGGATACTTGAAATCAGGAAGCATGTACAACACAAGAGTGCGTGTATACAATGCATCCATATATCTATTTTGAAAATATAAAACATTGACGCGCGCAAATCATATATTAACATTGACACCACACACCACACTAACTTGGAATATTTGGACTCCGAAGTCAGAACTAGTGTTGATTTGGGCGACTGAATTCATTAACTCCGGTCCGGTTACAGTGAGAACGAGAATTTCGTCGGAAAGCGGAAAAGACGGTTATTTGGGAAATCTTATTTTTATTTTTCAAGACGGCCTGGAGGCCCCTTCACTTTAAAGAATCGAAAGTTTTAGCAGAATGGGCCTTTAAGCCCAATTCGAGCTATGGGCGGGAGGCGATACAAATGTGAAGGCAAATAAAAATTTTCATGCAGCTCTAGTTGTAATTCATTTGATAATGAAATAGTAAATGTATGCCTGAGATTGAAATCATTTAACATGTAGTTTTTTAGACATTCGTTGAAAATGCTTTTGTAAATATCTTCAACCTTCATTTCAAAGAACTTTTGTCTGCTTTGCTTATCAATGAGATTAAAATCTCCAAGAAGTTCTTTATGGATCATTCTTAAGAATGATGCTGTATATATCAGGAAGTTGTGTTACTTGTATTTTTTGATACTTGCTGAGGTGTTGAAACCATTCTCTCAAGCAATCATTCTTGTGAGAAATTCTAAAATTAGCTCTTGAAGAGTTACATATTGCCTAGTCATCTATAAATTAATCCAAGGTTCAAACTCATAAAGTCTATCCCTCCATTTATGAGGAGGTAAATTATCAAAAGTAAATCATGGCCCAGAGGATGGCTTAAAACTACAAGTGTTTGTCTTAGTAGAATTGTCTTCTATGAACCCTGATTCATCTTTTAAATCTTCTACAACTAGTTCAATTAAAGGAAGTTGTACCATGACAATTTTGGTAATATCAACTAGATGTTGATCATCCCCAAATTCTGCACTTTTAGATAAGAGATCAACCAAAACAGTTGAATCTAAATCTTTTTCAGTGTAAGCTTATTCAAAAATAGCTTTTTAGATAAAAGCAATAGTTCTTGGTGAATCTATTAGATTTATTATGCTGCTTTTGTCTTCTCTAGAGGATAAAGGTGGTCTTTGTTTAGGTGATGAAGGAAGAGGTGTTGATATTTTCAAGGGCTTAATAGGATAAGATTCTAAAGGTTTTGAGAAGTGTAAAATCTCACTCCACTAAATACAATTAACTAGTAAAACTCATGGTAATCAAAAGATTAATACAAAATAGTGATTACCAAGTTTTAGTTTAAATTCAAAGGATCCCAATTTTTCTAAATCAAAAAGAGTTTAAATCCATCAAAATCTCTTATATCAGAGTAAAGATAAGTTATAAAAGCATGAAATATCTTAGAAGAGTAAAAAAGAATGAAAATCATTGAAAACAACTCATATGCTGTGAAAATTCATTTTCACAATCAAACCCTAATCATAAACTCATAAATGTAAAAAAATGAGGAGATTAATGCGTGTGGTACTTATCTTGGGTGTTTTTAACTTCCAAAATACTCCCACTGTCGTCCAATAACAAACCCTCACAGAGCTTGGCGTGCCTCTTCATTTTCTCCTTTCCCTCCTTTCCATTTCTGTCTTAGTTTCGTGACTTATTTCTGTAGAATTCATATTGTGCACCGCGACACTTGTCCCCACGTGCCGTAGCATATGGTATGGAGAAGAAAGCTCTTACCTGGTGGCCCTATGTGCTGCAGTGCAACACCCACATACCACGGCATGTGATACAGAGGTTTTTTAGCTTGTTTTTTTTCCACTTTTTAGTCCCCAAATAACCCAATTTTACTTTGAACCCAAATTATACCTGAAATCTTAACTAAAAATACTTATTATTCTCCTCTAACCACATACCACGTTAACTAACTTAATTATCCTACCTAATGTTAGTAAATCAAGAAATTAAAAACCAAGATGTTACAAGAAGGATGGAGAAGCCTGATGTTCTTAGTGTTTAGGATAGATAGGCTACTGGACTAGCTGTGATAGTTTTGGTTATGATGGTGGCCTTATTGGTTTCTTTTAGGCTTATCTAAGAACAAGGTAAAACATCTTAAAAATCTTACCATAATCACTCTATATAGGATAGGTAGGTATTCGTCACAAATTGTTCATTGTGTTTGAAGTTTGAACAATATGATTGCCAGACATACCAGAGACATAAAGTTTTAGATATGAGCGCTCTTACCTTAGTTCACACTAATGTGAAGATACAAAGATAATGATGTGAAGATTGCTAGAATCGAAGTACAAAGAATAACAAAGTCTAGGTCTATGTGCATAATACATAGTGAATTTGAATTGAAAACTAATCAATGAATCTGCTATGTGTGTGGATTGTGTCCCCTAATTTTGTCAATTGAACCCCTTCTTATACTTGTACGCTCGAGACTATTGTGCCCAAAGAATAAGAAGCCTATATGTGAAATATTTGATATCACTAGGCAAGCACTAGTAAAGAAATTGTCATTTACAAGAGACTTTTAATAGCAGTTCAAAGGCAAACGCTGTAGAAAATAAAAGTAGTGGTATTTTTATAATATTAAATATGTCTGTTAGACTTTTAACAACGAGCAACAAAATACCAACTATTTAAAAAACTTATGACATCAGATGTTCTTGCAAAAATGAAAGACAATTAGATTATGGGATTTGTTTTCTTGGCCAGACAAATAATGGGATTCAAGTGTCAATCATGATCTCTATAAGGTCAAATATTAAAGTGTTGGCAATATAAATCATAAACTATAAGTTTAAAGGCAATTCAAACTTAGAATTCATGATTAATACATTTTGAAAATGAACATTAAATTTAGGGGCAATCTAACTTTACCATTAATTCTAATCAAACGTCCCTCATGTGCCCAAGAAATTCCCTTCCTTTATCTCCCACCTGTCGCCTTTCTTCGTTACTCTCATTGATAAAGCAAGTCTTGAATCTTATTCATTCGATTTAATTTTCAACAAAAAAGGATCTAGTCTAATGTAATTGTGCAATGGAATTAAACCTGTGTTATTTCCATAGCTTGCTGGTTCCACGCTGTCGCATATCTTCAACAAATTTAGAAGGTAGAGTTTCCATTTCTGGCAAGAACATACAGCTTATTCTTCAGACTACATTTGGGATGAGCCTTCAAGCGATTTGGCTGAAGAGTTTGCAACATTGAGCATGCACATGGTTGGGATAAGATTGAGCCTGTCCAATTCCAGCTACGGGCTTCAGATAAGCAGTACTAGAACAATATCCATTTGCTCAGCCAGAAAAAAGCCAAAATCAAAAAAAATGTCCATTATTTGGCTAACAGTCCGAAACAAGACAGAACAATTAGAACCCAAAATCCATATCTGTAAAGGGTCCTCCATTGGTCGGCCAGGAAAAATATTCTGCAAGAGATGAAGTGAGTTCAAGGTTGATCGGCCATTACTGAGTGTGAGAAACGAGGAAGGGGATCAGAAGGTGGAGGTTTTGGCCCTAGCCTACGCGCTCTGTGGGAACTTCCGGGAGGAAGAAGATGACTCGATGGGCGAGGTTCTTGTAATTAATGGCACTTCCAAGAGGAAGAAGACGACTTGACGGCTCTGGTCTATGCACCTCGCTCTCGTTGCTCTCCTTGACCGTTGAATGAGTTAGGAAATGGTAGAACAATGGAGCGGGTAAGGGTATGGAACATGTTTGACCCACATCAACCAATGGTTAAAAAAAAAAATAAAAGAAAAAAGAATTGTAACTTGTTCATCTTTAACAAGCATTTGTATTAATTTAATAATGGAGTAATATTGTCTCAAATTTAATTATTTAAAACTTAAAATATATCTATTATAAATTTAGAATTTAATTCGTCTCTAAATTTATAGTTTTTGTTTAATTTACCCTGTACTTTTTATATCAGTTTGTCAATTACTACTTTAAAAACTATAATTTTTTATAATAAATTTAAAGATGATATTTTTTAAAAATAAAAAATACTTGAAATTAATTAAATGACAACTATTTTATAATTTTAAAAATTAGATATGGACAGTTTAAAAAAAATTAGAGGGAGCAATTAATTAAAGTTGATTTGAGTGGTAGTATCACTCAAACAAATTGTTAAAGGTTTGAATATTAAAAAATTCTTACGTGGACTCAATGCACTATATCATTCATAATTTGTCTAATAAAAATAGGTCATATTAATATCAATTAAAGTTAATATGAGTAGTAGAGTTTTTATCACTTAAACAAATTGTTAAAGGTTTGAATGTTGAGAAATTCTTACATGAATTTGATGCACTATATTATTCATGGTTTGTCTAATAAAAACATGGCATGTTTTACCAATTTAATAAAATAAAATGTTTTATGATTATTTTTAATTACTTTATTTTTGGAATTTCATTTTTTGGTCTTGCCTCTTCCCAATTATCATCAATGAGAGAATAAATTTATAATTAAAACCAGATGAGATATCATATTTTTTTAGACAGATCATAAACAATGTAGCGCACTAGATCTATGTAAGAACTTTTCATGAATGTTAACTCTTGTATATGTAAGAATTTAATTGGGAGTGATCTATCATTTGTCACCAATACCTTGATAATTTTTACTGTGGGCAAAACATATTCCTTGAATTATGTGTTTTCCTTTCTTTGCACCCAAACCAAATAAATTATAGTCTCTTAGATTAATTAGATTTTATGTATTTTCATTTTATTTTTAGCATGGTTGACCTTTTGAGAGAGAGAGAGAGAGAGAGAGAGAGTATGATTGTGTGTATGTAGTTAAAAATTAAAATGATCCCTTGAAAAAAAAAAAAACGGAGGCATATGCTGCAGTCAGTGTTTAAGTAGGTGTACATCTAGTTTCTTGCACAATGTGATTGGAAGCCCTTTGTATTATAAAAGTATTAAGCATCCAATAGCTTTACAACAATTTATGTGAATAGCTAATTTTTTGAAAGAAAATTAATCCCAATAAAATAAAAAAACTCAAATAATAGAAAAATATGAGATCCAACTTGAACAAAAAAAAATTGATATAAATGTTTTATACCCAATGCTGACTAATCTGTGTTTAATTATTGTTATGCTCAAGTATGAGGTAGCTCTCAATTTGAACAAAATATTTTACAATAAATTACTCTCTCGATCTTATTAAGTCCATTCTATTCAATTCATCCAAAAAAAAAAAATCTCTCCCATTTTAAAGCAATAAAAATAAGATATCCTTAACTAGCATAAACTTAAGGAAAACTCATTCATTTTTCTTTTTGGGTTTTGTAAAACATATACCCTGTCATTTGACAAACTCGGTTGGGATTGACAATTTTCAAATACATATCACTAAAAAGTTCTTATTCAATCACCGAGTACAAGTCAACGAACAACTTATAAATGAGCCAGAAAATCTAAAGAGTTGAGAAATAGAATCGGTCCCGTTCGATTCATTAAGTCCACCTCATTCTAAAAGCTACGGCCATATGAATGCCATGTGAACTTGGCCCAACACAGAATATTTTAAGCCTGAAAATTGGCTTCACAAGCTAGAGCGCGCGCGCTTGATTTCTGATGAGCATCAATTAGTCCTTATATTCATTCTCCAAAGAAATAAATACGCTATTAGCCGATACGTAATAATCATGATTATCATAGCACCAACTTCCAGTTCTCTCCCGAATTTAGTTTCACTATTTTCCACTAAAGTAGATTCACTGCAACCTGATGCAGAAGTTGAACCCACACAGCCATACTGAATTTTCAAAAGCAACCTGTAAGTGTGGTAGTTGAAAGACACGTAGCGCACCCATGACATAAACCTTGGGACTTGCTGCAATCACAAATACATAAGCGCTAATCAATTTGCACGCTAGAGTAAAATAATCAATGACTACAATTCTTGTGTTCTTATTAGAGATTTTCCAAAAAGCCAGGTCATCATTTTCTTGAGCTTTGGTTTTCCATATTGGTTAAACTAAGTTGAGGTGGCATGTTTAGAATGACCATGGAGATTTGAGAGATCTTACTACAGATAGAATATATATATATATATGCACACACATATAAATAAAGTCTTATTACTTGGCTAAAGAATCCACCAGTTAGCATGAAGGTCATGACCACGATTGAGGCTAGAGTAGTAGCTTTCTTCACATCTAGAAATGCTGCGCTTATGGTTTGTCCCAGACCCTGCACTTATGGGGCAAAAAATGCTTTCAGACCATCTTCAAATTATACTTCACAGGGGGGTAATTGGCACGCACGGGGTTAAAAAATTACCTGAGCCGCTAGAACACTCACAAAAATTGTGAGGATGGTGAGAAAAAATGCAGAGAATTGTAGCTTCAAGCCGACCATGAAATACACAATCACCATGAACACTAGAGGCATTAGAAGCTCCATTGGAACATCACTGGTGTTTTTAGCTAAGAAGTAGGCACTTAGTTTATACATGTCAATCGATCTCTCTTTCACCAGCATTGCTCTTTCTTGTGGGAACATGAAGATGGCACTAAACAGAGGATAGAAGCCCCAGAACACTGAAAGAAAGAACAGCAGCCCTGCCTGCTTGACATGTAAATAAGTGTATTTAGGACAATCTATGTTCTCATGATTTAAGTAAATAGTTAGAGCTTGCCTGATCATGGAGACTCCTGGAAGAAGAAGCACCAGAGTGCCACCAAAGTAGTCCAACAATTATTGCAGTTGATATTACTTGAGTTACGCGCAAACAGCTGAAGTACTCATGACGCCTCTGCCTAATGCCCCTCATGAAGAGAATGCAAAATTGTTGAGACCAAGTTGCTCCAAAGTCCCTCAGGAATGGACTGCCTTGCATCCCACTCTGATCTCCCTTTATTGTCACAGGTTCGAGAAGCATTGCTTTCTCTCTTTTTGCAAGCCTTATTTCGTAGGACTTGACAAGAAACTGCAGGAGGAACAAGTCATGTTTTAGCATTTTGTTGTACAGTATTGTTTTGATTTGATCCATAGGAAAACTCAAAATTTGAGTGACGTGGTTGACCTCGTGGACTTCAACTGGGGAGGGTGTCTTGTTTTTTAGGTCGAGTGTTTTGATTCCATAATGGAACTTATCCTCAAGTTCTGAAGGGACAGATTTCTCTTTCATGTTGCCATTTGCAAGGTCAATGAGGAATTCTGCAGGGTTCATGGCTATCAATGGAGAACAACCAATAGAGGAGAAATACATCATTGCATCAGATGCTTTTCCAAAGTACAAGGTGCTGCCTTTTCCCAACAGAATCAACTTGTCAAACATGCTGAACAGCTTACTTGACGGCTGGTGTATTGTTGTCACCACTGTCTTTCCCTCCTAACCAAACAAAATCAAGAAAGAAGATTATTGTTTCATTCAATTCCATCAAGAAAAGAAATAATCAAAGAATAGATGAGAGATATACAGTACTTTAGAGATGTTTTGAAGGATCTGAACAATTCGTGATGCTGTGGTTGAATCTAGACCAGATGTTGGTTCATCTAAGAACAAGAGTGATGGGTTGAGTAGGATTTCTGTACCAATGCAGACCCTTTTTCTCTCACCCCCAGAAACCCCTCTAATAAAATTGCCGCCAATTGCTGTATCTTGGCATCTGAAATCGCATGTTTAATACTTAACTGTCATATCTTATATAAAGGATCTAATAATCTGAGACTCTTGAGTAAAAGGTGGGGAAAGATAATACCTTTCGAGGCATAGTTCACTTAAAACATTCATAACCCTCTCTTTTTTCTGTGTTATTGAGAGATCCTTCGAGAGACGAAGCAAAGCTACATATGTGAGAGTTTCCTTGACTGTAAGATGAGGGAACACGACATCGTCTTGCGTTACATATCCAATCCTGTGTAAAATACACAATATGCAATGTATTGAGCGCTAACAGCTTTTTCAGTTGCTAAGTTATGTTCTCAGATGCGCATGCCTTTATCAATTATACCTCTTCTTTAGTGATTTGGTATATGGTCTGTCATTGTAAGTGATGGAACCACTGTTAAACCTGGTCCTTCCGCTCAAGATATTAAGTAGTGTTGTTTTACCACCTCCTGATGGTCCCATTAAAGCAAGAATCTCTCCTGGGCGTACCGAACCAGTAATACCATGCAGAATGTATTTGCCTTCTCCTGAAGACTTCTCACCTCTCAACGGCACGTTGTATTTCACATCTTCAAACTGCATGACAATGGAACCAATATAGATGACACGTATATAGGATGGAGGGTAAGAGCAAACAATAAACATTTTCATTATTCATCACCTTGAGATGTATTGGCAAGGTTGGTTCCATTTGCATTCTTGTCCACTGGCATGATTCTGATCCCTCCTCTGCAGAAACATCAGATGCTCCATCTTCTGAAAAACAGAAGAAATCAAGAACAACTCATTGTATGATGATTCTCACTGAACTGGAAGTTTAATGTTCACGATTTGTTGTGGAGATTAGTGGTTCTAAATAAGTAAATAACGGTTGCTTACCGCACTTTGGACCTGGCAGTTTCAAGACATCTGAGAGTTCCTGTGAGAGCGAGGTGGGTGCAGTGAATGAAAGGGAATATCTTAATTCCTTGATAGAGGAACCATTAACGTTGGAATCCATCTGATGAAAGCTTCCTGCAGCATTATTGATGAGGCCATCGACGTTGATCAAGAATTGAGCATTCAGTGATTTAGTTTTGCGAATGACAGTTCCACCACGCGAGGTCTCCACTCTCTTGTCGAAGCTGAAACTGTGAGCTGGAACATCCTCATTTTCTCGAGTTTGAGAAATGTGAGAACTTCTACATCCAAACTTCCCATGAGGCACGAAAGGAGCATCGAAACTGCTCAATGTCAGCTCTCGCTTCTCCATTTTTTGTGCAAGATGCACTGTAAGTTAGAACACACAAATCCATCACTGGTCAGCGCAAATTAGATAAAATATATTTGAGCTTCTGTTGCCTTTGTTCCTAGAACTACAATAAACAATTAAGAATGCCTAACAAGCAAAGTAATAAGGATATACGAAAACAGTTTCAAGAATTTTGAAGGGGCTACATGAGAAACGTACTTAAAGGAATGCAGGACAACCGTGCAATTTGCAAGGCATGTAATGTCCTGAATATACACACATATATATAGGCCTTTTAAATTGGCGACTTTACCACTTGTCAAAGGCGTTGAATAGTGATAATGATTAATATCAATATATTATGAAATATAATTTGGTTCACTTTATAAATCATTAATTAATATAATTATTTTGTTTTAAATTAAAATTTTTAAACTATCCTTGAGAAGTAAGAGAAAAAAAAACAAAATAAATAATATTATATTATTTATTTATTTTTTATTTTTTATTTGAAAATTACATTTAAAATTTCATTTATTTTTATTTTCTGTATATTTATTGTATTGGTATTAATAAGATTGATAAAATTAAATTACAAATAACACTGGAAGGAGTAAAATCTGCGCCGCTATTATAAATTACGGACTCATTTCTCATATTCATATAGTACAGCTGTGTCTTGCCTGTGTTAATTAAAAAGGACAACGGGGATTGGCTTAGTGTTCTGTCTTTCTTTCTTTTCTCGTTTCTTCTCTCTCCCTTACCAGCGCTTGGCTGCCAAAAGATATTTTTTGTTCTCTTGTCGTCTTCGAGTCCTTTGCCGCCGCTCCTGAAAACAAGAAGCTTTTATGCAGAGAGATTTCATGTAACAATAAGAAAGAAAGAAAGAAAGAAGGACAAAAGGAAAGAAAGGAAAAAGGATACTTGTACGTATGCAATTACTCGATTTAACGTTTACCGATAGACTTCCATATTTCCTTTGGATTCAGTACCACCAAAAGAAAAGGCGGTGCCCAAGATGTGAGGGCAATACCAGAATTAGAGTTTTTTTTTTTTTTCATGAGGACTCAAAGTGGCTGAGGCATACAGAAACCGCAATACCCGCATACAGCTTTATATTGTTCTTTTCTGCATCACCATTGGCATATTGCGAGCTTCATGAACTTACCCAACCTTAATAACAATAAAAAATTCGAACTAATTAAGGTTGCAGTGTTAGCTAGGTAAAATGGTGAATGAAACCATTCTATGGTCTTGTAGAATGGCTGAGGCTAAAACAGAGTGTTCTGAACAGAGGAAGTTGTTTCGGTCACAATACAATCTTAGTAAACCCATGATTTGCCAAATGAATTCCGCCTCATTTGTCCGATCAACCTGCGACTGATTTCATGAACTGTTGTTAGGTGTTGAATATGAATCAGAGGCTTAGAAGTAGGTAGCGAGGAGGAACAAGATTGATTCCACGTGCAGCTCTTGCACAGGATTGAGAACGAATGGCTGTGACCAGAAAACATAGTTGATAGAGGCATGAACAGGAAACAGTGACATGCAGCCAACTTCCTGTACTGTACGAAGAAGATGACCAGAGCATATTGTAGCCAAGGCTTATAAAGTATGATAGCAAACTAGCCTGATATCGTCAGGCACAACACGTGAACGAGCAATCCACCTCGAGAAAAGTCTTTAGAATACACAAGCGAAGCGGCAAAGGATGGGAAACGGCCCGTTTCTAGTTAGCTGGGCCTGGAGAGAAGTGAGTTCATTGTGAGAATTGACTCATCAGGGAGTACGAGCTAGCTAAGAGAATGGACAGCATTGAGTGGGAAGTCTTTTTCACGAACGTGAGTGAAGCTGATCGATAACGGGTACAGTATCGAAGTACGTGAGGGGAAACATGTGCTTCAAGAGTGTTCGATGGCATGTGATGCAAGAGTTCCAACATGGACGTGCTTTTTCATGGCCACCATTCTTCCACCGGCCGTCACTGCCAAACTCGCCCGAGTTTCCTTGCTCATTAAATTATTTGTTACTATTTATTGATATTGATACTACGCTTGAGTAACGTTATGTCCCCTCAAACCCACCATTGCCACCAATCCATGTTCCTTCCTTGCCGCCGATTTTTTCTTCTTATTCTTTATTTTTTTTGGCCTGAAATTATTCACTATTTGTTAAAAGCAATTGTTTTTTTTTTTTTATAAATGCTTCGAGTGACAAAGCTTTAGGAGAAGCGACGGAGCCACCGCGGTTTGTCAGGAGACTGTGGTAATATTTTTATAACCCAAATCCAAGGTGTTAATTGAGAGATGTTGGGTCAATCATTTTTAACTGATGGGAAAGGTGCAGTGATTAGACTGGGATTAGTGACGGGGTGGTTTCAGGGAGGGGCCCATTGGGGCGTTGCGAGGTCCAACCCAGGTCATGCTTTTGGACACAGACCCATTGCTTTACTTTGACCCTTTTATGGGCTTTACTTTTTTCAACCATTCACCTAATCATATTCTTCTTTCAATTTTCTTCCTTTCTCATTTGATTTACTACCAGTGTTAATTGACCGGCGCTTAATCTCAAGAACAATATGTTAAAGATTTTGAATTTCTTGTTGATATTATTAGAATTTTTTATTATTTCTAATCTATATTGTCCCTGTTTAGTGTTTACTGATCAAAAGATTGTCTTGAATTTTTTAAAATGTTTGCTTTTCCTAAAAACACAAAAATATTTTTTGTCCTGGGTCTTGGGATGGACTTCGCTCTAGAAAAAAACTTATTTCGGTCAGCCCCTCAAGCGACCATGTCCAGATCCTGTGGCAAAGCCGTAAAGCTATTGAAAATTTTTTCACATTTTTAAATCAAATAATAGAAGTTAAAGCGTTTCGGACAAAATCTCATAGTAACAGTGTATAAAATTTCCAAAAAAAAAAAAAAAGGCAAGGGAAGAAACAAAGAAAGATGTCAATTTTATATGTTGCACCTAAAATTGTAGTAGAAATGTATGTAGTAGTGATGGTTCCTATTTCATGGTTAATAAGAAAGGCATGCAATTTTAGTGTGCGTTTGATTTTTAATTTATCAAAAGTTTATTTAATAAAAGTCCATTTGATAAAAATTAATTTAATAAAAGTTAGTTGTTATAATAAAATTTATATTTGAATATATTTTTTTAAAAGTCAATTTAATACACTAAAAATTGTTTAATTTGTGATAGTGAAATATGCTTTTGAATGTATAATTATTAAAAAATATTAATTTATAATAATTTATAATTTTTATTATACAAATGTAATATATTTAAAATATTTAAAAAAATATGATAAAGATTTTAAATAACATAAATTTTAATCTATAATGTTAAAAATTTGATCTCTAGTTATTTATATTTTTTTAATTTATAATTTTAGAAAATATGATAACAATTTGTAATTTTTATTATACATTAATGCTAAAAACTAACATTATTAATTATTTAATTTATAATGCTAAAAAATTGATACCTAATTATTATTATTGAAATAATAATTATATTTTTAATGAATTAACTATTTTTTAAATAAAAAAATAAGTGATTAAACTTGGGATAATATGATCAAATAATATCTTACTTTTCAAATTTACTTTTCAAAAATTTTAAATATTTACGTTTTAAAAATTTACTTTAACTATTTTTTAAATAAAAGAATAAGAGATTAAACTTGGGATAGTATGGTCAAATAATATCTTACTTTTGAAATTTACTTTTCAAAAATTTTAAATATTTATATTTTAAAAATTTACTTTAATGTATTTTTAAGATATATTTTTTTTTATAAAATATTTTACATAAATAATTTTTAACTTTCTGAAAGTAAAATTTTATTTTCTGAATGTGAAATAAAAGAAAACTAAATGGGCTTTAGAGTTTGAGAAACAAGTTTTGTGATTGTGTCGATGTTGAATGCGTAGGAATTAGGTAGGCAGAACAAGAGAATTGACTAGTTGAAGAAGATGGAAGTGACCGTCAGTATAATTAATTCGTTTGTAATTCCTCGTGTTAATTAGGTTTCACTTTTGAAAAGAAAAGAGCCGTCAGAAAAGTATTTTGAAAGCAAAGAAGGTCGTGAAATGTGAATACAGAAGTGAAAGGTACGCATGTGTGTGGTTATTTCTTGACGCACAGTTGACATGTTCAATGAGAGTAAAAGGGGTAGTTCAGACTTCAGAGGCTGCCCAAGATGGTATTGGTTGGGACTTACTGGGACTAGCTAGCCAAGTCATAACTAACTTAGCTAATTACAGTATTAAACACACTGCCCCACAATCAATTACTAGTACTGTTCTTTACAATTAGTTGCTATCCTTATTGGAACGTGCTCTTAATATTTTCACATCTCTTAAAAAAGTTGTTATATTGTTAAATTTGCCCAAAAAAACATTAATTATGTACTCTTACATAATATACGATATTAAGAACTAAAAAAATCTTCTGGAAATACCTTATAATAAGAATCTGATTAAGAAGTACAAAGCACTCATACAAATTAAATGGCTACAACTTAATATAAGAAACAATTTGCTTTGATTTTTTGTTATATGTAAATATAAGGAATATCACGAAGTTCAGTGAATATTCACGACTATATTTTTTTTTTTTGAAAAAATTCCCCAAGTAGAAATCTTAATTATTCCCCCATCCCAATTTATAAAATATTTATTAAATTATATGTTATATAAACTTTTAAAAATGTTCTTTATTTAATACTCATTGTGAATGAATATTAAAGAGAGATAATATAATAGAAAAAGTATTATTAATGAAATATTATTTTTATCAAAATGTCTTATATTTCAAGATATTAAATATTTTATAAAAGTATCTTATAAATTGTGATGGAGGTAATATAATCCAAACATGAACCTTTTAATAATCTCAAACATGTCATGCAACTTTAATTATTAAAAAAACTGCTAACATAATATAATCCAAATTATAATAAAAATTAATTTATTTTCCAATCATGTTTGCATTTTCATACTTATCACTAGTTCCACGCCCTAATTTATAATCCGAATCCTCCACAATTGGGAGTGGAATAATCATAACTTGATTATAAGGATCTGAAATTGAAAAACATATATAATAAAAAGTTTACATAAATTTGGAGGGTAAAAATGTATAACACTGGGTATATGATACTTACAAAAAATTGAAAACTAACGTGTGTCAGGATTTAAATTAATTGATTGATTTAATTAATTAATTGGATTAATTAAGAGTTAATAAGTGAGTTAGGATGGCCGTTTAAACTTATTAGATCCTCTAAGATTAAAAATAAGGCTCAAAGGGTTTTTGGACAAAAAATTGGGCTTAACTTGAGCGGCTCATTTTTGGTTGTTCGCTGTGGCAAGCGCATTAAAATTTTAAATTGTAGAGACACAATCAATTTTAATGTTTTGGGAGAACTTTGAGGTTTTTGACCAAGAGTAAGTTGAAAGGTCTGTTATGGTTAGGGTTTGTAGGTGTTTGGAGCCATCCTTGAGTTTGTAACACCTTAAATAAGTCTCCTTCTCTCTTATTCTCCCTTGCCATGTATTTTTCAACTAGTCACTAGACTTGGGGAGCTTTTATCCAAATCTAAACCCATTGGTCAGCCACTCCTATGGCTTAAATAAAGTTTAGTGTTACTATCATTAGTTTTTGGTAGTTGGTAGTTTTTAATGTCATTTATAAGAGGTTTAAAGTAAACCTTAATATGAAATAATCAAGTTTAGGCTAATAGGGGTTAATGGTAGTGATTATTAAGCTTGATGGAATTAAATAAACCAATGAGAGTTAGTTTTAGATCTAGATATGATTGATCATACTTAATAGAGGATTAAGTCTTAATTGTAATTGAGGGTTAATTAGTGATGGCTAATTATGGCTGTAGATTGATTGTGCTTGGAGTGTACATTTAGAGTAGCTCTCTCAAGAAATCCAAACTTAGCTCTTAAGGTGGTAGCCTAAGAGTGGAAGTACTTGAGAACCTTATAAACTACGAGTTGGCCTTTGTGCCATATGCCATAGTGAACATACTTTCAGCTGTGTCAAGTGAGTAACTGTGAGATGGCCATGGTGAGGGTGTATTGCACTATAACAAGTGGGTCAATGCTCAATTGGTTATGGTGAAGGGACTCTTGGTTGCGACAAGCTAGTCTAATCTTTTAAGGTGACTATTTTACCTGTTTCATTCCTTTCTTAATGCTATGTTTGATATTTCCATATTTTCAATTTCTTTGACTTTAGAAAGCATCCTATTTAATCTTTAATGATTCTTTAGGATCCCAATTTCTATTTGTTATTTACACTACAATAGAATAAGCTAAATATGACGGCTTATATTTGACGGTTATAAGTGAAAAATGACAAATAAAAAAGGCGCTAAATACTTGACGGTTGTTTCAAAACAATCGTCAAGTATTTAGTATATATTTGACGGTTATATTAGCATAACCGTCAAATATATATGCATCCCAGATTTGATTTTTTTATAAATATATTTGACGCTTGTTTTACAATAACCGTCAAGTATATTTCGGAAGACTTGATGGTTATTTGTAAAAAAGCGTCAAATATATAGTTCAAAAGGAAAAATAAAAAAAGTTAATTACTTGACGCTTGTTTACTAATAACTGTCAAGTATGTCTGAGTTTTATTTGACGGTTATTTAATAACAAGTGTCAAGTAATGAATACTTGACGGTTATTATGAAATAACCGTCAAGTATTGCCTTTTAAATTTACGCTCCAGAACTTTTCATTTTCACATTTCTGCAACTCGAACGTTTTCGAAAATACACCCAGAGTGCTCGGAAATCATTTTCCATCACTAAAACTGCCCAAAAACACAGATTTAGACTCGATTCTTCTTGGGTTTTACTCGTGGGTTCCATTTTTTAGGGTTTGTGGGTTGTTCGTTCATCCAAGTCTTCATTTCGGGCATTTTGGGTTCGTTCTCCATCTTCCATATGTGAGTTTAATTTCTTCTTCATCTGTTTAATTCATTTTTAGGTTTAGTGTTTAGGGTAAATCTGACTTCAAATTCCCCTACTTGCTTCTCAACAGTGCAAAACGCGAGTTGTCTTCTTTCCTCCTTCCCCTGCTCTTCTTCTTCGTCCTCGTGCTCTGCCTCTCTTAAGTAAGTTGGCATATCCTTCTTCCTTGTGATATTGTTGTCAATTGATTGTAATTAGAAAGTTGATTGGAATTAGCAATTGGAATATGAATTTTTTGTTCATTAGAACTACGATTTGTGATTGAATGTATATAGGCTTTTGTTTTCAGTTCTTTGTTAGTTTTGAAATTAAATTTAAGATTATATGAAAATTAATTTACTGTTGGGTATTTTATGAATTTGTTGAAAATTTGCTTCCCTTATTGTGATGATGGTGATTAATTTTGTTGTTGGATAACTTGATTAGATATGATTGAGTTATATTAAATTTATAGGACAAAATAGATTGTTGGGATAAAATTTTTATATCAATTATTGTTGGGTAACTTGATTGAGTATAATTAAGTTATATGAGAACTTGAATGATAAAACTTTTTGTTTAAGTTGATTAATTGTGTTCTTTTTATTTAAGTTAATTAATGTTTGAATTAATTGTCTGCATTTTGTTTAAGTTGATTAATTGTGTTCTTTTTATTTAAGTTGATTAATGTTTGAATTAATTATGTGAATTTTGTTTAAGTTATTTAATGTTTGATTTAATTGTCTTCCTTTACAGATAAATGGCTTCTGATAGCGAGTCTGTTGATATCCCTCCATCAATTCTAGCTACAAATCCGACTGAGGTTTCGAGTACATAGAAAAAGCTAGAGCAGGAGTACAATAACATTCAACGAGGCCTAACAATAATGGAAGAGGTGACAAAAACAACAGCTGCAGGAAAAAAAATTGATGTGCAATGGAACAAGAAAGGGCAAGCAATTAAATCCTCAAAATTCATAAGTTATATTGGGGTGGTGGCAAAGACTACTGTGCCTATCACAGTAAAATCATGGCGCAAAGTAGATGAGGCCACGAAGGCTCTTATTTGGGATACTGTAGCAGTAAGTTACATTTTACTAAGTATATTTTGGTATAAACTATTTTTAAAATTAATGCATATGATATGTTGTTTATTTTATTTTGTAGTCAAGATTTGACATTGATGAGAGTAGGCAAGATTTTGTCCTACAAAAGACTAGGAGGGCACTACGGTCTTTTAGATATTTTGTCACACAGAAATATTTGAAAGATCCTGATGCTGAATTTGTAGCTCGAGTTCCTCCCTTATTATAGCCTTTGGTAAAACAAAAGGATTGGGATGCTTTTGTTACCTCACGGCGTGAGAAGGAATTCAAGGTATTAATATTTCTTAAATTTCAAGTTTGGTGTTATTTATTGATTATATGTGTATGTACTAACAAAAATTTTTGTTATTAACTCGTCAAGGAATTAAGTACACAGAATAAGGAGAGAGTAGCGAAGAACGAATATCCTTATAGAGCAAGAAGGTTAGGGTATGCAGGCATTGAGCAGAAACAATTAGAGGAGGAGGGATCAGAGGTTATCATATCCCACCATAAGCTCTGGGCATTGGCACGCACTAATAAAGAAGGAATTATTGACAAGCCCCGCGTGAAAGAGGTTACTGAAAAGATTGTAAGTATTATATTTATCTACTACTTAATAATTAATTATGAATATCCAAACTAAACATATTTACTCTACACAGGATTCCATCTCTTAGGAAGTCTCACAGGGCAACCTTCCTGAGGATGAAGATATCTTGGCTAGGGCGTTGGGAACTGCTGACCACCCTGGTCGTGTCAGGGGTGTTGGCTTCGAAGTCACGACGAAGCAATATTTTGGCAAGATAAAAAAGTGAACATCAGCTTCTTCGTTTGAGGTCCAAGAGCTGAGAGAAGAGCAAGCCGTTATGAAGCAACAACTACTAGCCCAGGCAGCATTAATTGACATGTTGTTGAAAGGGCAAGTCCTTAGGAGGACTTTGGGTGAGATTAGCCCTAGTCAGAAAGATAGCTGCACAGTCCCCTCAGAAAAACTACCTGAGGTAATATGTTTTACCTTATGAATTTGTCTAATTATTTTTATTTTAGAAACTGATTGTCATTGTTTGTTTAATTAGGGCGAGAACGATTGCAATTGTTTGGCAGACACTCCTGAACATAGAGTAGTTGCAACAGGGCGTGTGTACAACATTCTCGGGGACACAATCCATAATCATCCCCACTCGCCCGACTGTGTTAGAGTTTCTTTACTTGTTGCCATCGACCCCAACTATCCATTGCCTGTTCCTACTGATGAGGCACAGACGGTAGGGGAAGCAGTAGGGAGCTTCGTTGCATGGCCTAGCCACCTTGTAATAGTGGTAACACCAAAGCCGGCAAAGGACCCATTGCCTCTAAAGAAAAAGGTACAGTTTAAATAATTATTTATAATTTTATAATATAATTATAAATATCTAACTTTTTTGTTGTGCAGCTGAAAGGGAAGAGCAAGCTAAAAGGTAAGTCAGGCCATACCAAAGAGTCAGCCACAGTTTCGCAATATCCAGCAGCACCGGTGCTAACTGTAGAATACAAATACCGTGCCTCTCTTGAGACATATGCGATGGCTACGAGGATGGCTCGTCAAGTTACGATTGGGGATATCATTAGTTTTGATGATGGGCTGTATAGAAGACCGGGCTTGTTTGAAGTTGTTCGGGATGAAATTTTAAATGAAATTCTCAAGCACGAAATGGCCAGTACTAGTCTGATGAGCTTCTACATGAGGTATTTCTTCGATAATGCTCAGTTAATTACTTAAATTATATATATGTATGTGTGCACGTGTGTGTACTAACCTGGTTTTTTTTACTTAAGCCACCTTTATACCTCATTTGTGATTCCTGGCAGCCTTGAGTCGAGATTCAAGCTGATTAATCCCCACGATGTCTCTGCCTATAATGGAATTATAAAGGAAGCTCTTGAAGATTAAGCAAGGTAGCTTTCAAATCAATTTAAGGATAGGGGAGCAAGCAATGATACTTTATTTCTTGCTCCTTACTGTCAAGGGTAAGCCACTTTCTAGCTACTTTTGGTACAAGTAAATATTTTTTATATTTACTTATTTGATAACACTTGTTATTTCTTATTAGAGGGCACTGGATGCTTATTGTGGTTAACCCTGTTGCTTCAAAAATTTGGTATCTTGATCCTCTTAACGGAGAACCAAGCAATAGGCCAGATATGGTAGAACTTTTTAATAAGTAAGTTAAATTTTTATTAATTATTATTTTAATATCCATATATATTAAATTTCTAACATTTATTCTTTATTTCCTTCTTAGAGCTGTGGTCTTGTATCGAACTGCGACCAACAAGACCTTGTCCCCTAGCTTAAGGGTATTGGACTCTTGTGAGACATAGGTCACAGTTAAGGTAAACCAAATGGACTGAGTTTTTAATTAACAAACCATGGCCTTTTAACTATTATTTTATTGATATGTAATAATTTTTTGCACAGTGTCCACTCCAGCCAGATCAGAGCAATGACTGTGGCTATTGCTTGATGAGATTCTTGAAGGACATTATCACCCATGCCCCTACCACATTACCTAACAAGGTATATATTAAATATAATGATACCTAAATTATAAATTTTAACAACTTTTGTTAGATAGCTATTAACTTGAATTTGTTGTAACTCTTTGCATACAGTACTTTGAGGATGCCTACTATATTCAGTATGCAGCTGCACATATAGAGGAAACCCTTGAAGAGGTAGCTTAGGCTGTGTTTAACATGTGGATAGCAGCAGTGGTTAGGCCTAATTAGTTTTAGTGTACACATTTATTTTTTTGGTCAATTTTATGTCTGAGGCCAATTAATTTTGAAATTTAAACTTGTAAAGTAGGTAAAGTTATAGATTTTTTTATGGCATTGGGTTTAGAGTATAGGTAGATATAAGATAAATTAAAGATATTTAGATTGTAATTTCAATATAAATAATGATTCAATTATTTTTTATTGTTGGCTGGCTGGTATATATATTTGATTACTTTGTATTTGTAGGGAGGCTGCTTAAAAAGTAGCCCCCAGCTTTTAAAAAAACACATCATAAATACTTGACGGTTATTTAGAAAGAAACGTCAAGTATAAGTTTACTTGACGGTTACTTCAAAATAACCGTCAAGTATTTGGCACACAGAATTTACAAAAGCATATTTGACGCTTGTTATAAAATAACCGTCAAATATTACTAAATACTTGACGGTTATTTAAAATAACCGTTAAGTATATTGCTGCAGTATATGCAAATGTTTAAGTAATTATTTGATAGTTATTTTGAAATAACCGTCAAGTAATCTCTAAAATATTTAACGGTTTTTAACCGTCAAATAAATATATGGCGCCTCATTACTTGACGGTTAAAAACCGTCAAATAATTTCTAAAATAACCGTCAAGTAAGGGGGCATTTTGTAGTAGTGTTAACAAATGTTTTAAACATTAAAGTCATGTTTGATCCTTTTATTTAAAGGTGTTGGTTAGTGGAGTTATTTAAAGCCTAAAGGTTAATGATGGAGGTCATTACATTTTGTATGACTACTCCCAACTCCTCCTCTCTCTCCATGAGATATGGTTTGATAGAAAAAAGTGATTTTTTATTTAGGCCCATTTGGATTTTAATTGGATATAATTGATTATGAAAATAATTGATTAATATGATTGATTTTAATTATAATTAATTATGTTATAATACAATCTGTTTTAAAATTAATTTTAATATAATTGAAGATGTTTAGATACTTTAACTAGAATTAGTTATAAATATATAAATTACCATAAAGGACATTAATTTTGAAAATTTAAATATTGATAAAGTTGTGTATATCATTAAAGTTGTTCAATTTTATTTAATAAATAAAATATACTATTTAACTGATATACCTAATTAATTATATAAATGTAAATTATATTAATATTAATAATTTAATGTATGTAAAAATAAATCTATAAATGTAATATCTATTTAATATTTATTATTTAATATAAATATATTATATTTTTTAAAGTTATAGCTGGAGGTTATATATATATATATATATATAAAAAGTCGTAGATAGAGCCTGGAGTTCGCACACATTTTGCAAGAAGAAAAGTAATGTTGTACAGGAGGTATTAGAAGTTTAAAAGAAAATAAAAATAAAAGGCATTTGCATAGTGAGTTGACAGTGAGTCATACAAGGATATACTCCTCGATTCAATATATAAGTTACCTTTTAAAAATATAATTTAAATTATTTTATAAGTTATTTATTGATGAGATTGTTTTGTTTCAAATTAAAATTTTTAAAATATCCTTTAAAAATAAGAAAGAGAAAGACAAAAAAAAATAATATTATACGATTGACTTACTTTTTGTTTTTTATTTGAGGGTTATGTTTAAAATTTTACTTACTTTTATTCTTTATATTTTTATTGTATTGGTATTGATAAGATTAATAAAAATAATTTATAAATAAAATTAAAAGAAGTATATGGTATCTAAAAGATTTCTGACATGCCATTAAAGCTGAATGTGGAGAATAGATTCACGGAAACTAGAGAGATGAGCTTTTTTAAAAACACAATTAAAGGTACAAAATGTGGTAATCAATTTCTTAGGGTGTTTGGGCTTTTTCTAGCAAAACCATGGTTTAGACTTTCATAATCGATTTTTTTTATATCTAAACAGGCAGTTAATTTATGTTAATTTGTACTTGGACATTTTTGTTAATATTTAAGCACAGAATAACAAAATTTGTAAGCTGACCGAACTTATGATCTCTCGCGCACTTTTGGTTCGCATGCAACGCAAACTAACCATAAATCAATCTTTCGGTACACTTCTAACTTTTTTTTAAAAAAAAAAAAAGAATAAAATTGAACTTGTGGGGCCACACATGTAAATAAAGAAGGTTCCAATATTTACAATTTGGAAGATCACAGTGCTAATCTACCAACCCATTAAATCCCGTGACGCTTTTAAATACAGGTTTACGTATGCTTTTACTTAATTTTTTTTATTTCTCTGAATTGATTTGGGACTATATTTAAGCCCGAGAATTTGGTTCCAATCATTTCTATGATTTGAATATGAATTGGATTGACCAGGAACAATCGATTCCAACAATTTTTGGATTGGGTATACATGCTTCTACCCAAAAATATATATATATATATATATATATATCTGAGTTCCAAATAATTTTCTTAACGTTTTTCAAGAGTGTTCCGATCCACATTTTTCTTCAAGAGGTGAAAGTAAACAAACAGGAAAAATGACCGGACGCCAGTGGTGTTGAAGCTAGCTAGCTAGCTGCTGTGTTGACGCATGGAGGAAGCATCATCTAGAAAAGTAGGAAATGAATAAAATTCATGTCAAGTCGCAACCTACTTTTACTTGCCTAGGCCCCATGCATGGATCTTCCATTCATGAAAATATATAAACTAATAATTAATTAATGAACGAAGTGGGTAATTTGAAATATAATGTGAAAGTGAAAGCAAAGTGCAAGTCTCTGAATGAACGTTGCGGAAGATAAGTAGCTGGATTTAGATGAAGCCGTCAATTGAGACTTCACGTTCTGGAGCCCCTTCCCACAAAAGCCTTCTAGATATATAACTTACAATTCATGACCATCAAAAGCAAATTTAACAACAATCCAACAAGGATACAAGAAGACGGAAGATCTCACTTTTTGTACCCTTTGTCCCCTTCTCTTTACAAGCCGTGTACTACTTTCATTTCTTTTCTCCTGTAATTTTGACACACCTCTTTATAATATGAAAAACAAAAACAAAAACAAATTACGTCTAAAGATAGCATACAAAAATTTTAAAGGGCCATAATTCTATTACAAATGGACGAAATTTCATTATAATAAAAATGATAAAACTTTCTTCTGAATTTTAGAATATGGGTAATATTTTTTATATGTGATGGTTAATTAATAATCTTAAAAAAACTTAAAATTCGAAAAATTTTAACATCAATTTTCTATGTTGCATGTGTATGGTTATACACGCTACAAGCTTCATAATTATAACTATATACTAATAAAAACTACATAGATCCGTGTTATTTATAAATCATGGTGAATAATAATAATAATATGAATTCAATGCAAAACACACTGCGTACCCGTGTTATAGACAACATCAGAGTGACGGCATGCCTAATTGAAGCAGGTAATAATTTTAAATTTTGCCAATGCCTTTGTAACCTAATGATATGTAAGCTTTCATATAAATGGGAGGTTGTGGATTCAATCTTGCCTGTAATCTAAGACTGTTAATGCCTATGCTTGTACGTGACATTTTCAAGGGAAAAATATTGTTGCAGGTATTTATTTTCATCCATTCATGACCAAATATAGTCCTTTAGGTGTAATTTTTCCTGATAATTTTGCTTGATTATATATGCTGGCCTAGCTGCACCAAGTCTCGCCTTCATTTATGATTGAAATTTTTTTTCTGTATGTGATAGGAGTTAGCATATAAAAAATGAAAAAAATAATCATTTAACTTTTATAATTTTAACTTAATTATAACTTAATCCCTGAACTTTGACTTGTTATAATTTAATCCTTATAGTTTTGATTAAGTTGTAACCAAATCTCTGAATTTTGACCTTTACAATTCAATCTTTATAAATTTAATTATTTAATATACAAGTCCCTATATTTTAAAAATTAAAATTATGTTAAAATTTAAAATTTTAAAACCATAAAAAATAAGTTGCAAAAGTTAAAGTTTAGATATTGAATTACAACTGAGTTAAAATTATAAGAATTAAATTATAAAGAGTCAAAGTTTAGGAATTATGTTACAATTAGGCCAAAACTACTAAGATCAAATAATTAATTTTCCTAAAAAATAAATCAAACAACTAAAGCATACAAATTAGGATGAAGGGCATATTAATTGGCTCTTATAAATAGTTAAAAGCTAAATTATACTTTTAGTTCTTTAATTTAATATAAAGTTTTAATTTAATTCTTTAATTTTATAAATTATCTTTTTAATTTTTTAATCTCAACATCATTAGTTTTAAATGATTATTTTTTGTGTCAATTATTATTATTTTAAAAAAAATTTAAACTTAATATATATATATATATATATTATATTTGAGAATATTTTGTCAATACTTAAAAGTTTAATGTAAAAATTTATTAGGATAAAAACTAACACTATTAGAGATAAAGGTTAAAAAGACACTTTATAAAGTTAAGAAATTAAAATAAAATATCATGTAAAATTAAAAATTTAAATGTATAATTTAGTTAATAGTTAAACATTGAAACAGAGATACAAAGAGAGGGTCGAGAGACGAGAGGCCGAGTCGCTGAGACAGGGAAAAAAAAACCCTAGACTGACTACATCGCGTGATTGAAATGAACAGTTGGATATAGATGATCAGTCTAGCTTCTATCCTTTTTCCCCCCTGGACAAACTCAGGGTCTTTGGTCATCAAGAAGCAGCCAATTGTCTGAAGATCATGAATAATTGCCAGGTCAGCAGGGAAAGATTGATTGCATATCCAATTATAACTGCATTTTTTTTCTTTTTTTGGCTCTACAATTTACTGATTTCTGAAATATCCCGCTCTTTTCCCGTGGGAAGCATAAAGGCTGAGTTCAGATTCAGTCATGAAGTTTTATGTAGAAGAGACAATAAGCTGATACAGAATTAGATTCATTATATTGTGACGGAGGCTTTTGAGCATTAAAAGAGGCTTAATTATACATCTGACGTCATCATGCCACTAACCCTAACGGGGGAGACGACTCGTTCAAACCCCAAAGCTCAAAGGAATAGACACAGCCAGAGTCCAAACAAGCATAACATCACGAAACCGGCCACGCTCTTGAACTTAAAATATTCATGTTATAGGAAGCCAGAGTTTACCAGCGAATGTATTCGCTATTAATATATTCAACCTCCTCCTCGCTGACCTCCTCTCCTTTTATTCCCTGCCCCCCTCTCTCTCTCTATATATATGGTCCTCTTCCTCGTCCCATCAAAATTGAAGCCTTGGCACCGTATGTATGGAATTTCCACTCATGAATCCCACAGGGAAATCTCCCAGGAGATCCTCTGAACTCCAAGGTCCACGTCCCACGCCTCTCAGGATCAACAAGGACTCTCACAACATCAAGAAGCCCCCACTTCCTCCTCGCCAACCCATTATCATCTACACTGTTTCTCCCAAGATTATCCACACCACTCCTTCTGATTTCATGACCCTCGTTCAGCGCCTCACTGGATCTCACTCCTCTTCTAATAATACTTCGTCTTCCTCAAACCACGATCCTTTCACTTGTGTTGCTCACGATGATGATGGCGCTGCGGTGTCGCCTGCAGCACGTTTCGCCGCCATAGAGAAGGCCGGGTCGTTGCCCAAGAATAAGATTCAGCATCCGAATGTTGACGTAGGTGTTGCCGATGGGGCGGAGATCAGCGGCGCCAAGAAGACCGTGTCTCATGGGATTTTGTCGCCGGGACCCACTTCCTTGTCTCCGATCCCTTCGAGTTTCTTTTCACCACCGTCGACATCGGAGCCCGGCGTGGTTGGCCTTTTTCATGATTTGAGCCCCGTGCTTCATAGCGGCAGGAATTTAATGGAGGGTGGTTTCGTCCCTAGCCCTTCTAATTACTTTGTTTCGCCTCGTACTATTGATTTATTCCACACTTTATTTAACTAATTAATGATTAATGACTAGTTAATATAATTTCCTAGTTTTTCTACACATTTCATGTTGTAGTTAGTTTCTCAGACAAAGGATATGGGCATATACATGCAAATCAAGCTTAAATTGGAAATTTGTTTTGTTGCTCTTTTGGACTTGGAGGCTAGCAGATGGAAACTTCTCAATGGATTTATCATTGATATACCATCGAATATTTCCTTTGATGATGAGTGGGCCATAATATCACTAGATTAATTCGTTGACGCCATTTTTGTCATGTTTCATCAATATGGCACTGGTAATTAGTGACTTGGCTCGCTCTATATATTAATTGCTATGCTTGAGTTCCCATCTTTCTGTCTTGTTATGTACTTCGAGTTTCATATTGTTCTTCGCTAAAGTCATGACTAATTAATTTAAATTAAATCCCAACTAATTTTAAAGTATCAAACTTAAAAAATTTATAAGTCTGACTCTTAATTTTATAATTTTATTGTGATAAATTTATAATTTATATTTTAAATTTTAACAGAAAAATAAATTTTTTTATTTTTTAACTATATTAAAACTTGAAAAATAAATTATAAATTCATCACAATAAAGTTACAAAATTGATAATCAAACTTACAAATCCTCAGAGTTTAACACTTTAAAATTGGTTAGGATATCTTAATTTAAATTAATTGATTTCTTTAAAGTCTAACTGTCATTCTCCCTCTAAATAGGCTTTCTTGCAAAACTTGATCATTAATATTTAGTAAAACCCGATACCCGACTTCTGCAAAACTCGCATATATAACCGGCGAAAATTAGGGGAATAATAGTTGTGTGTGTGTGTGTGTCCAGTAAATAATACATCAGCCTGCTCCTAGAAGACATTTAAATTATAATTAAGACAAAATTTGGAAGATGCGGCATTCAAAACCAAAATGTGCTTTTCTGGTGGAAGTAATAAGGTTTAAATCAACTTGCAGGAAATCACCAGGTTTTCTATTTAGAATTTAGATCGTAAAACCTAGACCTAGTGTTGAAGAACACCGTTATCGAAATATTTGATTATTTTGTTGAAACTTAATAAGACAGAGATCCCAAAATATGGAGAGAAAAAATTATACACTTAAAATAACGAGAGTACTAAATTAGTTTTTGTTCAAGTAACATGATCACGAGAAGAATTATATTGCAGGAGATAACTCTTGAATGTGTTGGGTGATGAATGGTGATCACATCACATCCATGAATATGAACTAATTTCTACAATACTTGCAACGCTGGGACAACAATGTCCTGTTCGGAATTACAAGGACTAATTTATATAAATTGAACAAATTGAAAAATCAATGAGCAAAAGTCAAACTAAAAGGATTAAAAGGATTTCCTAACTTGGGGAAATTTCCAGCTATTATATATATTATGGAGAATGATCGAGAGGCCCAAAAAGATCAATTAATTTAAATTAGATCTCAAATATCAAATTTCAAAAGTTAACAACTCAATCATTCAATTTTGCAACTCCGTTATGATGAATTTATAACTTGTATTCTAAATTTTAATAAGAAAAATAATTTTTTAATTCTTCAATCATGTTAAAATTTAAAAAATAAGTTACAAATTCATTACGATATAGTTATAAAATTAAAAGATTGAGTTATAAATTTCTGGAGTTTGATACTTAAGACCTAACTAAAATTAATTGATCATTTTAAAACTTCTTTATCATTCTACCTATATACTATACTCATACTTGATCATATTTATCGTAGCATAAAAAATTACAAACTAACCATCTTAATTTTACTCTTGATCTTTGTGCATATACCGTTTCGCAATAAGATATACGCTTGATCTTTGTTCAATTGATGCGTCTGTTTAGTCATTTTTTTCCGAAGTTAATTAAACTCGCGTATTAAATTATTTTTGTGTTTCTGAACATTTAAATTCATCAATGAATAATTAATTGATTATATATAATTGTATTTTACAAAGACAATGGGACTGGATCGACAGTGTCAACTGTCAAGTTGTGCAGGACAAAACAAAAACGATGTCTATTCGGGGCCTTGAAAGACATGAACGATCATTGGATAAAATTTGGATCCCCAAAGTCAAAAGGTTAGTTTAAGACTCAAACCAAATATTTGAGTATTTTATAATCAATAATTGACGATCATAAGGGAAAGCTTGATTAAAAGATTTGGTGCGGAAATTAAAAGCAAAAACCCTTTACTATCAAATTGGATTTATAACATCTTTGTCCCAAAAAAATTGGCTTAATAATATAATAGTCAAAAGTGCTTGACATGACCGGCTAAAGATCTTTTTTTTTTTTAATTCCAACACTTGGTATCCACCTCCTGTCCAGATTAATTTGAACCTTTATTATATGAAATCGATGTTACCAATGGTGGCTTGATGGGTACTTTGAAGATGTCTTTGAAATATTTATTTAATGCAATTGTGTGTTTTAAGACTTGGACTCGAACTCAAAACCCTTGAATAAGCTAATTCAATTCTTTTAACCAATTGAACCAAGCGTCTTTCAATTGAAAATGTGTTTTGTACAAATTAAAATCACACAAGATTTTTTTTTTTTTGGAACAAAATTGCATGATGACAGGGGAGCCGGCGATCGAAGCCTTGGTGAACAACGATCGTAACTATAACGGTCCTAAGGTAGCGAAATTCCTTATCGGGTAAGTTCCGACCCGCACAAAAGGCGTAACGATCTGGGTACTATCTCGAAGAGAGGCTCGATGAAATAGACATGTCTGTGAAGATGCGGACTACCTGCACTTGGACAGAAAGACCCTATGAAGCTTCACTGTTTCCTGGGATTGGCTTTGGGCCTTTCATGCGCAGCTTAGGTGGAAAGCAAAGAAGGCCTCCTTTCGAGGGGCCCGAGCCATCAGTGAAATACCACTCTAGAAGAGCTAGAATTTTAACCTTGTGCTAGGACCTACGGGCCAAGGGACAGTCTCAGGTAAACAATTTCTATAGGGCGTAGGCCTCCCAAAAGGTAATGGAGGCGTGCAAAGGTTTCCTCGGGTCAGACGGAGATTGGCCCTCGAGTGCAAAGGCAGAAGGGAGCTTGCCTACGCAAACCGTTTACCTGTAACTATTCAATATCCTTATGAAAAATTAATAACATCGAAACATTTTTGCCATCGAATCCATTTTGAATTTGATAAGTGCATTACTTGTGAAGTATGTGTTCGTGTATGTCCTATAGATCTACTCGTTGTTGATTGGAAACTGGAAACTAATATTCGAAAGAAACGATTGCTTAATTACAATATTGATTTCGGGATCTGTATATTTTGTGGTAACTGCGTTGAGTATTGTCCAACAAATTATTTATCAATGACTAAAGAATATGAACTTTCTCTTTATGGTATTCCACCCTTTGCTTGCTTTTGGTCCAAAGATCAAATTCTTAATGATATTTGGTTGTATTCACCAATTTTCACAATAATAGCTTCTTCCACTGCAGGATTAACTACATTTTATATGTTTTGGATCTATTAACTTGTTATTGAAGGATATTTAAATGTTAATTTGTAAAAATTTTAATGAAAAAAAAAATAGCTCATTCTGTTCAATATCTTTATGGGGTAAAGAAAAAGAAGTGAAAAAAGAAATGAATTTATGTTCTTTATGTCTAGACTAAAAAAAATAGAATATTTCTTTGAAATTCTATATTCTTTTCTATATTCATATTAATTATGTTATCAATAGCTAAGAATAAAATAGCTAAGAATAAAGAGTTAATAACTAAGATCCCAGTAGTTTATTAAATTCCTATGCGTGCACAAATTTTGTTATGTGAGCCCGCTTAGCTCAGAGGTTAAAGCGTCACATTTGTAATGCGATGGTCATCGGTTTGATTCTGATAGCCGGCTTTTTTCTATTTGTTTTGATTTTTTATGTAATTCCAGATTGAAATCCAATCTCCTTTTTTTATTAATTAATAATTATTAATAATAATAATATTAATTATTTCAAAAAGAATTTTGAATTATTTTCGAATTGATTCTAATTATTATTTATTTTTCTATTTTGATTTATTTACTAACGAATAATGAATAATTAATATTCATTATTTCATTATTCTTTTTTATTTTCTAGTTCAAATTTCTTCTATAAAATAGATGATAACGTAGAGTTTTTAGATAGGAATCATCTTCCACATTTACATAACTAGAGATCAATCCTACTGACAAAAGTTGGATCTTAATTGAAGAGTTACCCATATTTAATGTTTAACCATATCTTGAACATGACTGTTTTTAATAAAAGAATACCTATGAACAATCAAAACAACTAAAGAACAATAATATTATAATTAATATGTAATATAGCATACTCTCTCCTTTACACTGCTTTTGTTGTTTGTAGGCTTTATTGGGTAGTGGTTTCAAAACATTTGTTGTTTTGCAATTTCACATCTTGGTTTTTCCCTAGTATGCCTTCATTCAATACCAACAACTTCACTTCTTTCTGTACATTTGTGGTCATACTTCAAAATTAGTACTCATGTTGTTTTAGAATTGCATGCCTGGTTTATTTATTTTCAATAAGATTCTTATTAAATGATTTAATTACTTACCATAATATCGTACTTGCTCGCACTCTAAATTCTTAAATATTGCATTAAATGCGTTTTCTTTTTCATATAAAAAAATGAGGTAAATTGAATTCCAAGGACTTACTAAAATCATGACATACCTCTAGACTTAAAAGAGCATTTAAACAAATCTATTTTAGTTCATGTTAATTGTGGAGCAATGTTTTACCTTAATTGATGATCCTTTTTTTTTTTTTAAGTTTGTGTAAAAATACTATTTCACATGGAGTAACATGTCAGTGGCTTGGACCTGGGATATTTCAGAAGGCATGACACACCAGCAAATGCCTGTACTCTCGCCGCTGGTTAGCACGAACCTAAAGCCACTCAAAGCCAAAAGAATCATAGGCATTGGCGCATTGCCTTTGATCGGTGGAAGGTCTCCCTACAAAGAGTCGCCGACCAAAACACGACATCGGAGACGGCATGAATACAATCACTTGTGAAAAAAAGAAAATCCTTCGTTGTCCATCCACGTGTTGACTTGCATAAGATGTTAAGCCCAAATCCTGCTGCCATGGTTAGCCTGTACCTAAAGTGCACGTAGCCTGTTTTCGAGAGGAAGAGGGGGCTAAAAGGAAGAAAAATTATGGTTTTCACTTTTAATCCAAATAACACGCACATAAAACGTTGTAAAAAAATCGCCTTTCTCAAACATTCATATGGTCATGGCCGGGCCAAAAAGAAGAGCAGCCTTATATTAGATTGCAAGCGCGCGTCTCAGTTGTCTATACTTGAACGTCATTCATCATTACACAGAAGCACCAATCTAATATCTATCAACGAATAAATAGGATGTACAATAAATAAGCTTTAAGACTCTCACGATGGGCCGTTCAGGCAGTGAGCTAATGCCTTGTCCGTATCGTTGTCATTCATTATCAAGGCTTCCGCAACGGTGCTTGTTGCAAATCCCATTTCACGCAGGAGGGTGTAGCCATTAACAAATTCTTGAACCTGAAATGAATCAAGCCATTGGTTACGAGAATGGTTTAGGCCGCAAAGAGTGTCACGCAACATCTTTCCAGGAATGCGACTTAAACAACTGCGGGTAATTAAAACATTCATGAAAAATATTATGCACGTCTTCTAGTGATTGGCATAGAAAGTATTTGCAGAGATAGTTTTTCTTTATTAGGTAAAATCATCAACAAAAAATCATTGCCCGAAAAACTTGTTACAACCAAATTAAATGGGGGATGATGTTGGTAGTCTCACTTCAAAAAAGAGGGGCTGATTATCATCTATAAATATACCCTTTTCAAATTAATTTCCGAAATCTCTACTAAAATATTTTCAACTCAAGCTGTTTCTGGTAACCACAAACAGGCCAACTCAAGTAAAAAGAACGACAAATTGAATTGTTGGAAATAAAACTAAGTGCCAGGCCATGACCTCTATCAGTTGACTTTACCAAATCCTGAAAAAGTTTGCCCATGAAAGCCAAGATGACAGGTACTGGTAGTAGTAGAATAGGAGGCAAACTAAAGGGTGAGAAATTTGTGTGAAGTAATTTCTCATTCGCATACAGACAGATCTTGAAGTGATCTAACATCGAGAGAGTGTGTATTGTAGCAGAATCTTTTCCATTAACGTTTAAAGCAGAACGACTTCCGGAATGACATCCATCACTAAAGATCACCATTACATTTCGTTTATCATTGATATTTTCCCTTTATGGTGAAGACACAGTGGATTTTGGGAAAAGAAGAACCAAGGGGGTTTGGAGGGGCAGAAAATAACCATATGATTCACAGATCAAACACAACATAAGTAAACTATAGTGTATACCAGCTCTGGAACAGTAACTAACGTTGCCCTGTAACTCAAACCATATTAAAAGATGATTTAGTGATTTTGGATAATGCACTGGGCTCGTGCTACCAAGTTGCAAAAAGTTTGGTAGGATAAAGAAGGGAAGATATTAATTCACTGTGCTACTCATGCAACTCTTTGGTGCATTTATTTAGAGAGAAACTTCTGTGTTTCAAGCACCTGATAATTTAAAAATGGCAGATGTGTAAAGGGTCAGGAAGATATCTTTACATGTTTGTTTGTCTGTCATTTTTCGTGTCTTGATATCTTTACAAGCAAAATGCTTGGATGTGATTCTCTCTTTTATTTTCTTCTGCCCTCACCCCACTCCATTTGTTGTATTTTTCTTCCTTACATATTGCCATTAGATATTTCCTTTTTTTAGTGAACAAAATATTTTTCCGCACCAAGAAATTATCGACTTGGTCCATAAAAATCAAGGTACCATACAATCTGCAGCATTCAGGGCAGAGAGAAAGACATTTGGCATGTGTAGAAATCAGAAAAAAAATGACCATACTTTTTCAGCAATGCTATTGTTAGAGCATCACGTGCAAAGTGAGATACAGGGATCAAGCATATACCTTGGTTGGATTATCTCCATAATTGGCAACAGCAATTGGAACAGCCTCTCGGTTGAGCCCAGAAGCAATATATTTGCTCACAATAGGATCAGAAACAGGGCCCTGCAATAAAGTAGCGTCCATTTCTCATATCAAGAGCAGGAAGCTAATTTAATAAAGTACACTAATCCCCGAGGTATGATGAAGTTAATTTTCTACATAATGAGTGTTCCCTTCAGAAATAATCATTGAGCTATCTGTACTGGTATAATATTATAGTCTTTGTTTTGAAAGTATTAACTCAGCTGCCTAAACTATCATAAAATCAAAATATCATTTTGTGCTAAAAATCACGTTTAGGAGGATGTTCAAGCACTTTACTTTCTTAATAAATTATAATAGCCCATATTTTCTCAAAAAATGGTTCTTTTTCCAATAGATAAAATTAACTAACATAAAAGAAATGGCAATATGGCATGCATCCATCAGTGGGATTCACTACCAAAATAAAGAACATACCTTTGGTGATGTAGATTCAACACTCTTAGCTGGAAGAATTTCCATACCAAATCTACTCCAATTGGGGTTTTGCTTCTCAGCTTCTGCCAAAACTTTTCTCTCCAAGTCAAAATCAAATTGAAAGTTGCTACGTGGTATATCTCCACCATGTGGTAACAAATGAGGCTACAAAATTGGCAAAACCACACAAATAGTTTATTAGATTGTTACTATAGAATCAAGTCAATGATGTGAAGCAGGACCAGCCAAAAATAAAGTGAGAATGGAATTAAAGCAGCATTAATCTCCCAAACATAGAATGTCATCAAACCACATTGGGTTACGAATTGTCTAGGCAAATATATTAATGCATAATCTTTTGCCCCAGATAACAGAGTTATAATATTATTTGCAACAGCCACCTCATAGGGGATATCTTCGCAGACTTGCAGAATATTTGAAAGCTATAAAAGTACAACAAGGGCAGAAAAGAAATGGGTTTTGCATCTCTAATAACTCCTGAAATTACCATAAGGAAAACCAGTGAAAAAGAACGTCTACTTGCTTTTTAATCATTATTCAGTCTAAGAAAATGCCTGAAAATGAAGGAGAAACACCTTAGTTCCTATTTACAAAAATAAAAAAGATATTCAGAATTTTGCAAATTATAGAGAAATTAAGCGTATGAGTCATATAATGAAATTGTCGGAAAAAGTAATTGAACATAGGTTGAGATTGGAGACTGATATTTCTGATAATCAATTTACCTTCATGCCTAGTAGGGTGACTATAGAAGCGATTTATCTACTAAGGGCATTAATGAAAAAATATTAAAGTAAATGTAAAGAGTTACACATGATTTTCATTGATTTGAAAAAAACTCATGGCCATGTACCAAAAGAAGTATTTTGGAAAGCTTTAAAAAAGAAAGGAGTCCAGGTTACCTATATTAAAGCTATACAAAATATGTATGAAGGCGCAACTACTAGTATAAAAACGTCCGACAGTAAAACAAAAGCCTTTCCTATAGGGATTGAACTAAATCAGGGATAATTTTTTACTCCTCATTTTTTTGACCTAGTATTCAAAAGAAAATCCCCAAATGCATGCTTTTTAAGAATAATATAGTTCTTATTACGAAGACAAGAGAAAAAATTAACTGCAAACTTGAGTTATGGAGGAAGACCTTAAAGTCGAAGAGTTTCTGCTTAAGTAGGAGTAAGATGGAATATTTATATTACAATTTTAATAAGGGGCCAGTCGATAGTAATTTGAAGTGAGATTAGGAGATTAAATTATATTTCAAGTAAAAAAATCTAGATATTTAGGAGCTATTATTCAACATAATAGAGAAATTGATAGGAATGTTATGCATGGAGTACAAGCCGAGTGATTTAAATAGAGAAAAAAAAAAGGAGTTATTTGTAATCGAAAAGCACCCAATAAACTTACAAGAAAGTTTTATCAAACTACTATAAAACTAGATGTGTTACATGGTAGTGATTGTCAAGCTTTAAAGGGACAGAAGGAATATAAAGTTGAAGTAGTGAAGATAAGAATGTTGATATAGATGTGCGGGCATACACAAAAAGATAAAATTCAAAATGAACATAAGTGAGAAAAAGTGGGTGTGGCATCTATTGAGAGAAAATGATTAAAAAAATTATTTAAAATAATTTAAACATGTACAGAGAAGGCCATGGGAGGCACTAATAAGGAGAGTGGAATGAATAATTTTGAATCCTGTAAAGAGAAATAGAGAAAAGCTAAAGAGAACAATTATATAAGTTGTTGAACAAGACCATTTAATTAACAATATTTTTAAAAACTTGATTGATAATAAAGCACAATAACATCGAACAATTCATATAGCCGACATCACCTAGTGGGAGGCTTATTGTTGTTATTGTTCACCATATTTACCAATAATTTTTTTTGCCAATGTTTGCCAATAATTCACAAAAACATCCATGAGCCCAATTCTGTAGAAAAAATAAATCAAAATATCCCCAGTGTAATGATGACTCCCAAATTACACCCAGAAATTTATCAAATACTACTAAATATGGGGAGTCATCAATCTCCACCACCCAGATGGGCAAAAGTGACAAAAGATGGATGAAATAAACAATCAAATTCTCAAAGCAGGTATACATAATGAGCAAGAGGTGCAGCAAACTGAATGAAAGAATAATTAGGAACAGGAGGAATTTGAAGTTGTTAACCCACGCGAAATCAATTTAAGATAAACAGCAGCCGCTGCTTACAAACAAAAAGTATTAGCATCCAAATATCTAAGTTGTACCACAACAGAGGCAGGCGTATCAGGGACAAATATTGAGGAGCAGTGCTTCAAAGGAACAACAAGCAAAAGATCCACTACAAAGTACACATATATTTGAGTTTTCATCTCCATAATAACACACAAGATTCATTTCAAATCAAATTTATGATTGCGACAATTAAAGTAAATCTTACCGGTGGAGTGATCCTGTATTCCGGCTTTATAGCAACCTTAATGCCCAATCCTGCTGAAAATACCATAAGAAAAACGCCATGATTTTGATGATATAAACAATTTAATCATGGAACGAGACATATCAAGTTCCCCGTAATTTTCCGGAAGAATAAAACAATGTTAGACATGACATTATCTGCCTATTTTAACCCGGGTAATCAAGTTACTTTGGTCCAAATTAGAGCCCTAACACCCTATTAGATTCAGTTCAACAGTAACTATCGAACCTTTAGAGGTTCAATTCAACAATAACTAATCGAACCGTACGAGGTTCCAAACAACTGGTTCCCTTTCCATATCTTCACATTTTCTTATCTAAATTTCAGAAGAGTTTAGAGAATAGTAAAATTAAAGGAGGGAGTGGAGAAGGGTCTATACACGGAACGGACGAGGTAGAAGTCTGATGATGCGGTGAGGGACGGGCGGCGGGAGGAGGTGCGACAAGGCCATGCGGGCCGACCTTGGGGTACAAAGAGGGCCCGTACATGGGGTGGGTGGGAGGCGAAGAAGACGAGGATTGACGGTAGATTGGAACCTGTGCGTCGTGGGGTGGACCTGACCTGGTTCTGAAATCGTAGTCCATGACCTCACAAAAATGGTCGCGGGAAGGAAAATCTTCAGCAACAACAAGAAGCCACGACGCGTGAACTGTAAGTTGCGATTTGCTAGAGCCACGTCTTCAGCGACATTTCCTTCGCGTTTTACCCTTCCTCAGGTTCAATCACGCGCAACTTCGTCATAAAATCATGACAATCCACATTTACTTGTTTTATTTTTATATTTTATTTTATATCTATTAAAATAAAAATTATAAATTTTAATAAATTTATTTTATTATCAACTTAAATAATATAATATATATTTAATTTAGATATTTTAAATTAATATTAAATATTTTATATAAATTAATTATCTAGATATACTTTGTATAATTTAAATTTAAAATTTTTAAATTATAACTTTTTTTAAAAGTTTTCAAGAGATAGTTTGTAGATTATCTTTATCTTTATTATTAATATTATGTTTATTAAAATGAAAATTTATAAAAATTATAGAAAAAAGTTTAATATTAAATTCAAACTGAACAAAATACATCTATATAATCAATTTACAAGAGTTATAAAAAATTTAGTATTAAATTAAACTATCTAAATTAAATCTATATTTTTCAAATTAATGGTAAAATAAATTTCTTAAAATTTTATAATTTTTATAATAAATATAAATAAAATTTTAAAAATAAAATCTAAAAACCTAGACCTTTCAAATTAAAAATTTGGATAATTTAAATTGCTCATTAACTGATAAGCACTACTATGAGCATAGAAACTAAACGCCCTCAAATGCTGTTGTATGAGTAATATATAGGTTGAATCATGTATAAGGATTTAGAAAGGTAATTATTTATAAATAATGACCAATATAAAATATATTATTATTAAAATAAGAATATAACTTATTTTTTGAATATGAATTGTTATTGATCCTTATTTATGAATAATTTTTTCTTTGATCCTTAAATGTGATTCTTCTCAATAAATAACACTCCCTCCACTTATTATTGAAAGACATTTTCTCGATACTTTCTACCTTCCAAATTATAAGATATTTTTGAAAGATTTGACATTCTAAAGATAAAACATTTTGATAAAAATAAGGTTCTATTATTTTTTTTAATATTACTCTTTTTATATACTTCTTCTGGACCATAATATATAAGACAGTAGTAACTAATTAACGGTTCTTAAAAAGGTTAATTGAAACATAAATTTCTTAAAATAATTCAAATCTTTTCAACCATACTCTCATTAAATATTATATATAAATTACTTGACAATAACAATTAAAAGTATAATGTATAATTATTTTTTAAAAAAGTAATAAATGAAGTAGGAGTAAAGTTAAAAAATTAATTATAAAATTCGATCGATACCTTATATTTTAAATTAAACAATGTTTATAAAAGGCACTCTATATTGCAATCCGGAGGGAATATTTTATCTCTTTGATATTCTTTAGGAAATAGAGTATTGAATGAAAAATATTTTTGAATGTTTGTATTTTTGCTTTAAAAAAGTAAGATTATAAAGTATATTTAATGCTAGTAAAAAAATAATATGTAATAAGTTTTATTGGTAAATGTAATTTTGTTTAAAATTGTCTCATAATTTAAAATGAATGTAGTACTTAATATTATAATTATAAGTAATATATTAATTATTTGAATTAGACATCAAGAGGGCAAACTGTGATTAAAGAAAAGTATCTTTAAAAAGATAAATTGAAAATAACAACGAACACATATTTTTTATAGATAAAAATAGCTAAAAATGCCTTTATAATAATAAGAGGATAAACTAATGCTAGTATTAATAAGAAAACAAGTTAACAATATTTAACGAGACTCGTAAATTTATGATGAACATAAATGAGAGATTTTTCTTCCAGCATAAAAGGTTTTTATGTTTTTATTCAATGAGAGTAATAAATATAAATATAATGATAAATACTCTCCCATTAAAAAATATAAGATATTTTCAATCGAATAATACTTTTATTAAATAAATTAATTATCTTTAAATTCATATTATCTTTTTATATTTATCTTTGTTAATAGGGTGTTTCACTTAAAGTGAAGAGTTGGGTTGTTTATTTGTTAAGGATATTTAAAAAAATTAATTATACATTAAAAAACTAAAAATATTGTATATTTTTAAACATTAAATCTCAAAAACATGTCTCATGTGTTTTTAATAGAGGGAATATTTGTTTGGGAAATTTCATTTAAGACCCCTCGACTATGCTTAATAAAAAAAAAAAAACTCCTTAAACTCTGAAAATTTATTCCAAACTAGGGGTACTAAAATGAAATTAAAATGCTATCTCATTTCCCTCATCCCCTTTGATTCTATATTAAAGTTATTCATTTTCCTGCATGAAATTGTTCATAAACTTATAAGAGTCGTTTGTGTCACTGCTGAATCTTGATTTTATTTCAAATATTATAATCATGATAAAATAATTTGTCCATTTTCTTACATCAAGTTATTCATTAACCTATAAGAATTGTTTTTGTTATCACTAAATATTAATTTTACTCCAAGTGTTATAATCATAATAAAATAAGTTGTTCATTTCTTTATGTGAAGTTGTTCATTAACTTATATGAGTTGTTTGTATTATTACTATTGATTTTATTATATGTTATAATTATAATAAAATGAGTTATGTATTTCCTTACATCAAATTATTCATTGATCTACAAGAGTTATTTGTATTATTATTAAATTTTAATTTTATCCCAAGTGATGTGAAGTGCAATCAAATAAACAACTGCATACATAACCATGCCCAAATTTTCAATTCATGGGATGAGACTTGAGAGACGAAGCTCGTTCACAAATAATTTGCCCATGAATTCTACATGATTTTTTGTTCATTCCCTCACCAGATAAGTTTTCATCCCGTTTGCATAGTCAGCAGCTCTTTTATTTTGATTTTTTATGCAAATCACAAGTAGTACAATTAATGGTTCAATCGTCCTTTTGTTTGAAAGGAGAACTCGAACTGAGTTCAAGAAAGCAGGTGACGTTCTCGAAGCGACCCCAAAAACTCTTTAAGAAAGTTGAGGAGCTCGTAATTCTTTGCGATGCACGTGTTGCTCTCGTGATCTTCTCTATCAGCGAATTCGATTTCGACGCTCATCTTCACCACGGCGCTCATCACCAAAACATTGCCATTTGGCAGTGTTACTTTTTTTTTTTGATTTTTTAATCACAAATTTATTATAATAAAAAAAATAAATATTATAAAATTATTATTCTAATATTTAATAAATAAATATTAAGATGATAAAATTAAACTTGAATAATTTAACTCATTAAAATTTGACTTAAATAATTCATATATAAATTTTGATCTAAATAATTTAGAATTGTATTGAAAAATTAGAATTGTAACTAAAAATATTTTATTTTTTATTTTATTAATTTTGTACAGTTGTTTATCTATAAAAGGTAATATCTATGAAATGTAATGTCATTTCAGGCATGATTGGGTATTAAATATAAGTATTTCTTTTAACAAAAATTTAAATATTAATTTATTACAATGTAAGAAATTAGTTCATTTTGCTAGACACAGTCCCTGTTTTAAACTTTTTAAATCATTTTCTTTTATCTTTTTAGTACAATTCTGAGCTGCTCTTTCATTGCTCTAATTCAAGGTTTCTCTCTCTACACATTTCCTTAATTAGAAGGGAGTGAAGGAAAAGAGGATATAAAGAAGTTTTTTTTTTTTTTACCAAGAAATTTTTAGTTTGAAATAAGGTTAGTCTTATCATTTCTCACAATATTTTAATTTTACTTTACTACCACTACTGGTCTGAAATAAAGTTTCAAAATTTAAAGAATTTTTTTTTATTAAATGTAGTTAAGAGATCTCAAATGAAAATTTTCCAATTTGTTTTCTTTTTCGTGCACAACAACATGATGTCATGAGTAGTGCCAAAACTTCATTAACACTTCTCCAATCCCTAACCGACTATCTAACTCAAGTTTTTCCCAAAGAAAATCATGTCATCAGTGGCATGTTTGGATTGATATGAATTTAAATTTAGACCAAATTCCTCATTTAAATATATAAGAATTTATGAATTTAGAAATTCAAATCTATTTTTTAATTATATTTCTTTTATAATTTTAAATTTTTCTATACTCTAGTCATTTAAAATTTTAGTTACTTTAAATATATTATTTTCTTTTTGTTTTTACTATTAATTCCTTGATGACTCTCATATCTTTTGTTCATATCTCGTTCTAGTCTCTCACTGCTAAAAAAAATAAAAGTAAAGCTTACCACTTCTAATTTTTTTTTATTTGCGTTTCAAATTTCAACTCACATCTCTTATTCAGTTAAAGTTTTTTAAATTATCTAAATACAAAATTTTAAATGTGAGATTTTACATTTTTAATTTAAATTCAAATTTATTAATCTAGATGTTATCTAGAACACTAATGTGTCAAAACAATTCAAATATAATCAATAAAAAAAACATAACTTTTAGTCAATGTAATTTGTTATTGGTCCTTACATTTTATTTTTAGTGTTCTAATTCCTTGCTGTTTTTTTCATTTGCGCTTTAGGTCCCTACACTTTTAGAGGGATGATGACATTGCATTGACAATATTAATTATGCTAATGTGAACAATAACGTCGTTTATTATATGGTGACATGTCAATTAGTGGCTGATGTGTATTTTTTTTTGGGAAAAAAAAGAAAGAAAAGCTTTTGTATATTCGGTCCTTATTATAAAAAGTTTTCAATTGTTTCACTCATCTTAAAATTTTTTGTTATCATAAAAAATAATATGTACTTTTATTTGTACCCTTGACTTTAACTAATGATGCCACTACATTACATAACCTCACATTAATCAAGACAGGATAAAATTAAAAAAATAATTTAATTATTACAAAGTATTGTATATTTTGGACAAAAAAATTCTTTCTAGAATGTCCTGAGTAACATCCTAAATTTTAGATAATAAAAAAATTATAAAATTTAGGTCTTATTGAAGATTAAAAAATAAGAATTTATATTATTTTGATGTTTAAATTAAGGAATGAATTTGTATTTGAGGTTATTCAAAAGTAATAATATGGTCAGTCATTTAATTATAAATTAAAAATTTAAACTTAAAATCACATAAGAGATACTTAATTAAGATATAATTTTAAAATTTAAAATATATAAATAAATATATGTGTGTTTGTCTAGGTTAAAAAAAAGGAGGAGGAGAGGATGAAGATCCCACATTGCTTGGATGCGGGAAGAAGAATGTTTTTCTTGAGTATAAAATGGGAGGAAATGCGCATAGGTGGCAAAAAATGGGTGGGATGTAAATTGTGAAAATTATAACTAATGGCTCAAGAAATTGAATAATTAAATTTTAAATCTATTGTCATTTTTTTAATATAATTGTGAGACTCACAATCACTTTTCATATGACCTTCGCTCTCTCACGTTGGCTTATCTTCTCACACGCAAGGAGGGTTATTTTTTTCTTCTTTAAGTATGCTCCAACTTTTTAATTTAGATTAGCATTAAAAAATTTAATTACAAAATTAATTTTATAAATATTTCCTAAATAATAATAGTTTTCTAATGATATAATTATTTTATAGAGTAGAGCAAATATTTGATGTCATGATAAATTAAAAATACATGTTAAAGTTGTTAGAGATATAATAAATACTATAGAATATTTTTTTAAGGTTAAAACTTAGATTTAATATTTTTTATGTTAGACTCTAGATCTATATGATTGAATTTATGTTAAATATGAGACGTAGAAATGAACCTCTAATTATTAAATATTTATTTAAGCATGAATAGGTATTTTGAAGGCTATAGAATAGTGATTTGAGGCTTGAAGGTAATTTTTAAATTTTTATTTTTTTAGATAATTTTTGGAATATGAATTGATGAAATTGTGATATTGAAAGTGATTTGAGGCTTAAATATAGTTTATTAGGATATAAAGAATTATAGGAAGGAATTCAAAAAGTTAAATGAGGCACAAACCTTAAATTAATATTAATATGGGTCTTAAGCTTAAAACTTTCTAACTCTTTAAATTATAGTTATTTATTAATTTTAATGTAAAATTAATATATAATGTTACAAAATAATTATGTAGATTGTATTGACAAAGAGAGCAGTGAAAAGGGAATTGTGGAGAGGAATTTGTCATTCAAGATACAAGGTAACCATTATTAATGTGTTGTGATGGGTGTGTGTGTGATTGGTTAATGTGTTGTTTTTTTTTTTAAAATTATGAATTGCTAGAAGTAAATACTAATATATACTTATTTAGAATTATTGTCAAGTGGGCTAAAAATTTGTATTTATTTATTATGATGAGATGTTATTGTTCGATCATATTTTTGTTCAACTGTTTAAATGATGCATGACTTGACAAAGTATTTTAATATATGGTATTGTTGAAGATTTCTATCTGGTTAATTATTATTATGTGGTAAGCTCTCATTGGACCTAATGAGTGGCATATAGCTTGGTCCAACTCACCTTTAGCTGGGTGATTTGGCATCTGAGCATGGTGAAAGAAGGATGTAAGATGTAGTCATGCAATTAAATATTTGTTTGAAAATATTATTCAGTTAAATGTTTTGTTGCCCACTTAGCAATTGCATGATTAGTTACATTCACACGTATCATTACATATTAATTTGTAGTTATTGAGACTTTTAAGTCTCATTCCTCATGGTTAATATTTTTATAAGAGTAAGTCCGGCCGAAAAAGCACCAAAGACATAACTTTGGCATATGAAACATTATCTTTTACGCTACTTCTTATTTTAGATTATGCAATGCATCTTCTGTCAACTTATGACATATCTTATTTGTAGAGCATATAACCTTTAATCCTTTTTATTAACTACATTTATATGACCAAGATGAACATGTCTGTCCCTCTTGATTTTTGACTTGATTTGAACATCATGCTATAAAGATCTTGTCTATTCCTTATGGACCTAATTGCTTTTTGGGATGTTAGTAACATGATAAAATTTACTTGGAAGCATTGATTATTTAATAAAAAGGTATTTGTAATGTGAACAAGTATACATCCTATAATTATATTTTGTTGGGAATAAGTGTTAGATTATGGTGAATGTTGTGCGAAGCCATTTTGGGTATTGTTAAACTAGTATTATTTAGGAAGAATTAATACTTAAACAAAACTAATGGTATATTGTTTCGGATATACATTTGGGTCACATTACAAAATTAAAAATTTGTATTTAGAAATTATTTGAGATTCTGCCATCCTGAGATAGGCTTCTGTGCCAAATGTTGATTTAAAAATTATTTTCCTCAATATGAATTGTTTTACATTATTTTTTATTAGGTAAAATTTTATTATAAATGCATTTTTAATTATCATGGTGGAGCTTATTCATTGTGTTAAATTCTTTATATAATGGCAGGATGTTTGTAAAATGTTTTATTTACATGATAAACTCTTTTCTATCATAGTAGAGTTTTAAAAGAAGTTTTGTTATTTATTATTATGGTAGAAATTTTTCTACCATAGTAAGAGTTCAATGAAGTAAAAATGATTTATTGAATTAATAAATTGTGAAAAAATTGATTCTAAAAAAATACACATCAACCACTAACTAACATGTTACCATATAATAAACGATATTATTGTCCACATCAACATAATTAACATTGTTAATACAATATCAGCACCCACCTAAAAGTGTAGAGACCCAAAGTGTAGAAGAAAAAAATTATAGGGACTTAGAATATTAAAAATAAAGTGTAAAGATTATTAACAAATCTCGTGTAAAGTGTAAAAATTGAAAATTATATTTTTTAATAAAAAAATTATAGACCCACCAAGAGGCATGGGATCAACTTAATAAAAACAGAGCCACACCTCTTCCTGTGGGTAAATGATACTAGTTGTGAGATATTATTAAGGACAACCATCCATCTCCACTTGAAACTTTTATGCTTAAAATTTTTGGGGGATATCCTCTTGCAGTTGAGTTTTGGACTTTTCTTATTGGTCTTCAAAAAACCTTGGGATGGTGATCTTAGGAAGGTGAGTTTGAAAAGTAATTCATTAGAGGCTTTGAATCCGGTCAAAGATCGAAATAATGATATTTATGCAAATTGGGAGTTGATCAAAAAGTGCTGGAATTTACTTAGTCAAGATTGGACTATTGATATTGGCTACATCTGCAGATAAGAAAATATGGAAGCTAACCAACTAGCAAAACGTGCTTTTGCAATGCCACTGAGTCTTCACTTTTTGTCCTTGGAGGGCAGGGCTTCTGCTCATTCATTTCTTGTAATGTGGGCTAGCAGTTTTGTTTAACCCGGAAAAAAGAATGATGATTTTATTTATTTATATGTTGTGGTATTTTTATTTTATATTACCAAGCTTTTATACCTTTTTTAAATATTTTATCATGTAAATTAAACAGGCAGTTAAAATTATTTTTAAAAAATCGTTAAGCACAGTTTTTTTCACCTTTTAATTAATGGATTACGTATCGCTGAGGAAAAGCATTACAGCTTAATTGTCTGAAAATTATGTTTGCTTAAAGTTACGTTCTTCCCCAGTATTTATCAACCAGGACTTTTAGTCACTCGTTTGCAGTGGGAATTGGACTTGGATATAACAAGGTTCTAGTTCCACAACGTGCTTATCTTCACAAAGTCGGCCAATAAGTCAAATCTCTTTTTGCTTTATTTCCAGTTCGGCGCTTCCATTCCATGCAGGCGTCATGGAACAAACGTAGAGAATTGGTTTTCATTCTCTTGCTAATCCTTCCTCCCATTCTGCTGCTTATTTATATTTATCCTCGGCTCTTAATTCTACGGTTGAGATTTATTGTATCATAGAAATATTATTATACTATTAGATAATACATTTGTTAATAAAAGTAATATTAAGTAATACTACTTCGTTTCTAGTTGTAAAAAAAACTATCATTTTGTACTTGTTTTTTTATAAACAAAATCACATATTTCAATGAATATTTATTACATATTTTTTAAATTTTGCCTCATAATTTACATTAACAAAAAATATTTAATGCATATTTATGTTGATTAATATAGGGCATTTTAGTCTAATTTTTTTATTTTTAAATGTAATTATTATAGTTAACTAATTTTTTTTAAATTGTGTGGTACAATTTCTTTTTCTTATATATAAAAATGGAGAGAGTACATCATAAATTTGACAGCTTATATTTATTAAGTTATTTATTATTTAATTTGATAATGATTTTATAATACAATAAATTTCAACCAATGAAATTGAGATCCAAAAGTGGAGAAGTTGGGAGGACGGTTTGGTGCCCATTTGGATACGTCTTTAATCAATTTTATTCTCAAAAAAATTGATTATTTGGTTTATTAGCCAAATACCTGAAAAAGCAAAAAATTGATTTCAACCCTTAAAATTAAATTTTTTTTAAAAGCTAATATTTTGAGCTTTTCCAGAAACGCTGATAAAAAAGTACTGGAAAAATTACATAAAAAGGTCTAAAAAAATTATAAAAAAGCACAAAATTTTATAAAAAAAAATCAAACTCCCTTCTCTTCTCTTTTTTTTTTCTTAGTAAAATTCAAATTTTAAATCTTTAAAAAAGTTGCTAACATATATTAAGTTAAAATCAATTTTAAAAAAACAATATCCAAATAAATTACGTTATAACATAATCAATTATGATTAAAATCTACCACTTAATTAATTATTTTCATAATCTATTATACCCAACTGAAATCCAAACGGACCCTTGATAGGAGGAGGCAAGCTTTGACTATTTTCATTTTTCATCTCCCGCCAATGGATCTGGCATCAGTATTATGTTGGGTCCAAAATGAAAGAAGGAAAAAGGATAATAAAATTTTATTAAAATATATAAATAATAATCAGATTTTTTAAAATATTATAATTTTTCTATGATTTTTATGTATCTTTCTAACACTATTAATTTTGAATTAAATGACTAAATTTCCCTCTATTTAAAATAAAAAAATAATAGATTTACATTGAGAAATTATGATTTCTTGTTCAATTATTACGATTCATAGAATAAAGTTGTGATTATTTAAATAAAAATTATGATAGGTTATTTTTAGAATTTGGACTTTAGTGGTAAAGGAAATTTTATGTGGACAGTTGTAATTTTTTATTTAATTCTTAAGATTTATATGATAAAATTTATTATTGCTTAATTAAAAGTTATGATTGATTATTTTCAGAACTTAAATTTCAATAATAAAAAAAATTTCAAGTGAGAAGCTGTAATTTCTTGTTCAATTTATATGATTTATATAATTAAAGTTATTATTACGACTAGTTATTTTCAAATCTTGATTAATCATAAAAGAAATTTTGCATAAAAAGTTATAATTTCTTATTTAATTTTTATGATTTATAGAGCAAAAGTTGTAACTGCTTAAATAAAAGTTGTGATTAAAAAAAGAACTCAAACTTGCTATTTTTATTTTAAATAGAAACAATTTAATTATTTAACTTAAAATCATTAATATTAAAAAGGTACATAGAGATTTTAAAAAAATTATAATATTTTAAGAGATTTAATTATTATTTATATATTTTGTGAGATTTTATTATTATTTTTTCACGAAAGAATGCAAATAAAAGCGGGACTAAAATTAATTTCAACATATTTTTATAAAGAAAGATAAACATATTTACAAAAGGCATCTTCGCAGCACGGGCACGGGTTGCGTAAGTCAACCCCTTAATTATCTTTAATTTTCTATAAAATTTGCCTCTTCGGCATACCACATGGCCGTTTCGAGTTGTTTCCTCGCAAGCACAAGGAGTGAAAAAGGGAGGGGGGGAGAGAGAACGGGCTTATTTATACACTAGCTTACGGAAAATTTACATGCTCTTAGCGTATAATAAATCAACTTTGCCAATCAGTTATTATTAGTGAACTTATGGAATTATATTTGACACCTAATACTTTCGTATGAAATTAGGAAAGAAGATTGTTTTTGTCATGATTAAAATTACTCTATAAGAAAAGCTACGAACTAGTATAGTAATATTCAAGTCATCTACATGTTTAATTTCACGCGCTCATGGTTGGCGCAGCTTGAAGCCACACCCACTCGTCTCAAATTGATTTCCATTTGAGGAGGCCACAGCAGACTTAGCTTTTCAATCTATTTAATAACACCATGATATTTAATCCTTTTTTAATTAATTAGCTTTTCCTCGTTACAAGGTCATGATCGTCATGAAAGTTTTGGGTATTCTGACCGCATTTTTCTGGTTTACTTTAACCGGGAAGATCCGACAAAACAAGTGAAAATTAAAAATCAAAGGTTGCTGTTGGTGATGGTACAAACAGGTGTAGTTTGTCCGAAGCGATGTCGCGGCATTATGAGGATTGAGGAGCCTGTGAAATTCACAGAAATGATTGGTCCGGTCCAGATGCTTTAACCCTTGCTTTCGGCGGAGCTGCATCATGCAGGATGCAAAAAGTGGAGTCCCAAGTCAACGCTTTTTGTCTCTTCATATGACAGGTCGTTTGCCAAATACCAACGACAGCCAAATTGTCCGAGCGTGCAGGATTCTACATCCTCGCCTTCCCTGATGCGTATTTTGATTAAACCTAACAAAATATTTTTGAAGAAGACTGATTCCCATCAATGTCAACTACCGTTTTGTTCAAAGCTGTATGTTAATTTTCTGACTTGAAAACCTTATCAGTTAGAATTAAATTACTTTGTTCCATACCACAGCGTGGCTGCGCTGTGCACATGGGCCGTCTTACGTGTAAACCAAGCTCAAGGACGACAACACTCGTGAGCTCACAACCCTTGTCCTGTTTTTTTCTAACTGCATCCTGCAGTTTCTGCTCCTTTTACTTTTGTTGTTGTATCTCCATTGTTTTTTCCACTTCTATCAACTTCTTTACCCTAAACGAAGCAGCTGCACATCATCTAAGAAAATATTTTCACCCAGAAAGCATCGCCTATATGTAGAGTTTAAGAAGCTTAATTATCCGTATCTTATAGTACTGTCGATGCTATATTATATATATTGCATGTTGATCTCACCACATTATTATATTGTATTTTTATTGGGTTCCTCCTCCACATGCCCCATCCTGTTCGTGCGGCATGAAATATTGTGAGACCTTGAACCTCTAAATGATTACCGATGGATTAACTTGTTTCTTTTGCATGTGAAGCTGCCGATTCCACAAGCATATACCAGCTCATCTTCTCCATCACGACCGATAACCCCATCATTGCAACGAACCCCGATTTTGGATGGATTTTCGCCCTCTAACTGCTTCTGGAACACGATAGTGCTATTTCTGGTTTGCTTCTGGCCCTACTCGATTTCTTCTTGCAAACCCCAATTCGTTGCTTGTGCGGGACATTGCCGGCTGTCTCTGGATCTTGATCTAGCTTCCAAGTTTTGAAATCCACAAGTAAGTGTTACATTTTTTTCCCCCCTCTATGATAATACCAAGGATGGATTGTGCTTGTTTAATTGATACTGATAAGCTACCAACCAAATTGAAGAGCAGAATTTAGTTTCAAAGTTTCTGTGAGCTAACAGAGAGGGTGAGTAGAAAATTGAGTTGGTAAATTTGGAATTCAACCATGAGCTGTTTCATTTTGACCCGCAATTTCAAAGATAAACTTTACTGTCATTAAATTACTCTAACAAATCCCACCCAGTTGTCTCTTGGTTCAGCTTTGGATAGATATTAATACCATTGTTTAATCCTCCAATCCTCTGTTTTCTCTTCAGTTTAGTCACAAGAAGATGCGACCAGGATCTTGCGGAGAGTCGTTCGTGCAAGTTCCTTGAACAACGATCTCATCGTCTTCAGTGAAGCGAGAAAATGGGCAAGAAAACGAGCCTCTTGATAACTTTGTCAGCAGCCTTCATCACTGGGGCAATTTTCGTGAGTGTTGGTGCTGAGCCAGTGGAAGATAAAAAAGCGTTGCTTGATTTTTATCGCAATATCGGTCACTCTCATCCTCTCAACTGGGATGAGAATTCTTCTGCATGCAAAAGCTGGAGAGGAGTGTTCTGCAACAGTAAACAATCCAGAGTCGTAGCCCTCCATTTACCAGGAGCTGGGTTGAGCGGTCCATTCCCATCTAATACTCTTGGTCGTCTTTCAGAACTACATACTTTGAGTCTTAGATCCAATAGAATAACGGGTCCTTTTCCTTCTGATTTCTCTGAGCTTAAAAATTTGAGTTATGTTTATCTCCAATTCAACAAGTTTTCCGGTCCACTGCCATCGGATTTTTCAGGTTGGAATAATCTTATTGTTATCAATCTATGCAATAATTCTTTTACTGGAAGCATCCCTTCGTCCATTTCAAAATTGACTCATCTCACATATTTAGTCCTAGCAAACAACTCGCTTTCAGGGGAAATTCCTGACCTCGATATCCCTAGCCTAAAAGAGCTAAATTTAGCCAACAACCACCTTAGTGGGGTTGTGCCTAAATCCCTTGAGAGATTTCCAGGTTCAGCTTTTGCTGGTAACGACAATCTTACAACAGAAAATGCAATTCCTCCGGCAATGCCACTTCAGCCGCCAAATGCTCCTCCGAGAATGAAAACCAAACTAAGTGAACCTGCATTATTGGCTATAATCATTGGTGGCTGTGTGCTATTATTTCTGGTGATTGCAGCTTTCTTGCTTATCCGCAGCTATCAGAAAGGAGATGAAGATTTGCCACCAGTGAAGTCAAAGAAAAAGGAAGAGTCTCTGAAAAAAGAAGCATCTGAAACTGAAAGTCAGGACAAGAACAAGATTGTGTTCTTTGAGGGTCGCAATCTTGCCTTTGACCTGGAAGACCTGTTGAGATCATCTGCCGAGGTACTAGGAAAAGGAACTTTCGGGACCACATACAAGGCTGCTCTAGATGATGTAACCACGGTGGTGGTGAAGAGATTGAAGGAAGTTGTGGTCGGAAAACGTGAGTTTGAACAGCAGATGGAGGTGGTGGGGAGGATTAGGCACGATAATGTGGTTCCATTAAGGGCATACTATTATTCCAAGGAAGAGAAACTTATGGTGTATGATCACTTCGAACAGGGTAGCGTTTCTGCAATGTTACATGGTACGTTAAGCCTTTTCTTCTATCATCTTGTTTGCACTAGAAAACCTTATTTGCTAACGGTAATAATGCAATGCTCACGCATCCCCGTCATGCAGGTAGGAAAGGGGAAGGCAGGGCTTCTTTAGACTGGGATAGCCGGCTGAGAATTGCGATCGGTGCAGCAAGAGGGATGGCTCATATCCACACACAACATGGAGGGAAACTAGTACATGGGAACCTAAAAGCCTCAAACGTCTTCTTAAACTCGCAAGGATATGGTTGTGTATCTGATGCAGGCTTGGCGACATTAACAAGTTCAATGGCCTTACCAGCACAGAGAACCGGAGGGTACCGTGCACCGGAAGTAACAGACATGAGAAAAGCGAGCCATGCGGCTGACATATACAGTTTTGGGGTGCTGGTGCTTGAGCTTCTGACCGGGAAATCACCCATACATGCCACAGGGAGTGAGGAGGCGGTGCACCTGGTTAGGTGGGTGAATTCAGTGGTGAGGGAGGAGTGGACGGCGGAGGTGTTTGACGTTGAGTTACTGAGATATTCGAATATTGAGGAAGAAATGGTAGATATGTTGCAGATAGGGATGGCATGCGCGGTGAGGGTGCCAGAACGGAGACCAAAAGTGCAACATGTTGTGAGGATGTTGGAGGAAGTTCGTAAAGTGAATACCGGGACCCAATCATCCACGGAAGCTTCCACACCGACCCCACAAGCAATTATTGACGTACCTTCTTCTTCCTCTGTTCGGCAATAAGATTCTTTCGTCTTTAGTCAATTGCTGTTCAGATGTATGCAAGTTTAATTTCATCTGCGAAGGGAAAAAAATTGTTGATTGTTGTCCACTCTCTCAATGGATGCGTGTTCAGCAGCCAAATCTAGCTGGAATCATTGTCAAGGAGGTCAGTTGACGTACTCCAGCAAAATGAAAGATTATTCTTCTACTTTCCTGGTCTCTCGGCCATTACAAATAGCTTGTCATTTTTTAAGAACAGTCCACTGAGTGATCCTACTTCTTGGGATGCCAGTTCTTGAGAATATTATGGTCGTTGTTCTCAAGTCGCTTGGTCAATGAAATTTGAAACCATTTAAGAACATGAGAAGCTTGCTGCTCAAACTAATCAAGTTACCAACTTTAGTGGGAATACGGGCCTAGCCCTTCGGATTGGCTTGTTCAAGCCCGTTTAACAAGAGGGCTGAACTTGTAATTAAAACTCTTGAAATGTAATTTGAGTTGAAATGTGTTGAGGGCCAATCTATTTAAGGCCACGTAACTTTTTTTTTATTCAAATAATTAACTTTTGATAGGCTCTTGGACTTAAAAAAAAAATTTAAGCATAATCTATCTGTACATATTAGCCCATATCTACAGGAAAAAAAATATTTAAAAAATAACAACTAATCTTAAATCTTCTAACTTAACTCTCCAGACTACATTCCACTAATTCTACCCCTCTGTAATTTATCTCTTATTTATGTGAGTTGTGCTCGTCTTTCATCATTCCCCTTTATTGATAAAATCTCCCAAATTCCAACAATGCTCCATTGTCCGTGATTGAACTTCATCGTGCTCCTTCGTCTATGACAATGCTTTGCCAAACTCAAAGATTCAAATGACATCATCTCTCAAGTCATCCTCTTACTCGAATAGAACTGTAGTTTGATTTGTTTTTCCTTATTCTTAGTTTTGCTCTCAGTCAACCTTGTGCCTATGATTTATTTTGTTTGGTCATTCTGATAGTATCATTTTGTTTGCGTTTATGGTTTATTCAGTTGTTTTATTTCAATTGCTACCATTTCATTTATTGATATGGTTGTACTCTTAATTTATATACTAGAATGAAATTTTTGAGTTATGAAATAAAATGAAATATTACTATTTAATTTGATAAAAAAATTTAATAAAAAAATAAAAATAAGTAATAGGATTTGAAGCCCGTAAGCCTGAACCTGCTATCTCAAAGGTTGGGCCCCGCAATTTAATATCTCAAAAGAAAAATAGGCTTTTTAAGCCTGATCTTTTTAAACCCAAGCCTACCAAAGGCCAACTTTTTAGAATCAGGTTGGCCCGTTTTTCCAGTTATGTGGCAACCATTTGGTCCTTTCAACCAGAAGAAAATAACAAGAATAATAGCCCCCGTCTACTAATCTACAGTTTCTTTTAAGCTCAATCCGCTCGCACACTGGATTCGCAAACTGGCAATTCGCACCTCGGAACTTGGATCGAGTTGTTATTCTCAAGCGGTATGAGTATTAGTGGAGAGAGAACAGATTAACAATTTCCATTTCATGAGTTAACAATAAATTACAATAGAATTGAGTATTTAAAGTCGAAAAGTACCTGCTGAGCAAGCTAGATGGCGATGAAGATAACAACATTAAAAAAGGTGTGGCTGGATATAATATAATAAAAACTACAAGGGTTCCATGGGCCATTTCATTCATCCAGAGAAATCCGCCAATCTGGTTTCGAGTAAAAATTTTACATCACGTATATATATTTCTTTCATTTTGAAATATGAGGTATCAGAATTACAGGCATAATTCAGACATTCAAAAGAGAAGCCAAACTATCCCAGTGAGAACCTTGGTCACACAATCACCCCAGAATCATTAGCTGTACGTATCTCCTAACTCAGCCATCACACAAAGGGCACTGCAACTCACTTCCTCAAAATTCTTGTTTTCACCCCCCCTATATTAGCAAAGCAAAAATAAGAGAAGCTTCGCAAAATGGAGGCAGAAATTACGCTACATTAAGCAAAATAAGAATGGGTAGGGTGGTGGCAACATACCTTCAACTTCCTCAAACTGTATTTCCTTGACAATGTCAGAGGCAGCATTATACTCAAACCTACAAAGAAATAGCAAAATATCCTTTATTGACGATTGATTACCATTTGCAAGTCAATGGATGTGTAAGTATGTAGATCATTTGATTGTATAATCTGGACGACAAGGAGTCAAATTTTGCCCAATAATCTAAATATTTTCAGGTTAAAATTGCCCCAGGGCTCAACTTAAATATATAATGAAGAATAGATCACTGGAGCAAGAATGAAACATTAATGAAGGATAGATTGGAATTCAAGAACATACAGCACAGAGCAATAGGCATAAATTTCATTTACCTATTGGAGAAAACCACATCAAGTTGATAATCAGATGCACTCTTAGTAGCTTCGACTAACACAGTGACAATTTCAGTTTTTCTAGTACTGGCCATGAATAGATCATACTCTGTTGGAATTATTACTGCAAAAAAGTTATCACTTAGTTCGCTCAGACACATTCTCTCAACAGCTGCAAGGGCTATCCTCCTTTTAAGGGCACCAGTATCCGGGTCAACAATATAAATGGCGAAATCAGTAATTAAGAGGATACGTTTTTTCATTTTCCCCAAGCCAGTGAACTTCAAAACTTTATCTGCAAACAGAACTTGCTTGTCCCCTGGAGGAAAATGAACGGAGATTAGAATTTCATAACTCGGTAGGCTGTACACCACATCTTACCCTCTCCCACCCCACTCCCTCCACTGCATTTCTCAAAAAATGCAAACATGATGCAAGGCTTTCCAAACTGCTCTCTATTCATCTTGCACAATTGCGTCTCTTTTTTTCCAAAAAAAAAAAAAAATCCCTGAATTTCTATATTCACTTATTTTTATATCACATAATTCTTTTTCATTTTTTTACTCCGTGGAGATCCCACCTTCCTGCAGATATCATACAATAAGCTTGGTTAAATTCAAACGGTTAAGCTTCGATATTCTGGTATACCGTTGACAAACTTCTCATTAAAGAAAAAGAAAACTCCAGAATTGAGCACTGAACCATTGAATGCACTAGTCAGAACTGTCAGGAGTTGAAGAACTACGTCACCTAAAACATATTTGGCTCTCTAGAGACCGAAGACCTATGTTTCTTTCATACATAATATGGTAAATCTACAAAAAAGGGTAAGAAAAAATCAATCTTCCTCTCCTTTTCTCATCAGTGATCACAGTAGGATGGCATTATTCAGCACCATGAATGACTCCTGAGCTTTACTTGCAGAAATGTAACATTAACAAACGCATTATCTAAGATCAATCCAAACTATCATTTAGTATGTCCTTTAGGCAAACACTTAAATTATAACTACGTGCTTAGATCACAGAAGAATCAATCCACTAACTGGTAACAAATGTTAATTGGCACTAGTTGCCCGTGTCCTTATCATTGAACAAGTCAATTGTCTCATTAAACGATCAAATTTCCCAGTTAACATGCCAGATACCCAAAGGCTAGTTTCGAAAACACCGAATCCAGCAATCCGCAACCATCAAAAGAGTTCTACACAGCCGTACTACCAGTGGATAACAAGATATTTGCGTTTAAGGACTAACCTTGTTTCTGCAAAATTTTCATCAAAGAAGGTTGTGAAGGGACATCGATGTAGTCCCCTTTAAAATCTCTGTGAAGAGACGCCTTTCTCCGGACCTTGATGCCCATGAATGGCTCTTGATCTTCGGAAACACTGCCGTTGGAAAAACTCAAGCGCAAATTTTCCTCTTGTTCGATTTCGTTATCGTATCGCCCTCGAGAGGAGTCGTCATCCTCGACACCACCGTCTTTGGAAGGATCGGATCTGGAATCTTGAATCTGGACCCGTCTCTCCGTCCTGAACCGTTCCATCTAGAGTTGAAGCTTTGGAGCGGTGATGGGACTCGGAGACGGAGGGAAGCGGTGCAGCCTGCGAATGCTGTGCTGGTTGTGGTTGATGCCTTTGGGAGTTGTGGGGAGTTGCGTGCGGTGTGACATGGTCATGGTGGGACCACGTGCTCCTGAGCCTCGTAACCATCTGGTTCCAGCTGGCTTATACGTCAGCTAGCTGCACTTTGTGAGCCAGCAGTGTCCAGCTCCGGCCAGGCGATTGTTTACTGATTAGTGATCATCACGACGTTGATCGGCAAACACTTTCAATTACGAGAAACAGAGTAATTCAGCGCTCATCTATAGATAAGTCCTAGAAGCTGTGTCTCCCGGTCCGGATTTAATTTTTATGGTGCATATTTACAATTTTTTAATTAGTGTTTTTCAAATAAAAAAATATTTTTTAAAAGATTAACGATTAAAAGATTATCTTTATTTTAAAATTTTATATTTATTAAAATAATTTCCTTTAAGAAAATAAAAGTAAAAAATTGTAAATCTAACTTATTCAAATTTCTGACCAAAAAAAAAACTTATTCAAATTAAATCTAAGCAATCCAGACACGATAAGTTCTCAACAATCATCATAAACTGGTTGCCTTATCTCTGTCATTAATGGCAATTTGAGTTGCTGATTGTCTTTATATTAGTATATGTGTTTATATAAAATATTGAAATTTAAATATCTATATTCTATATAATAAAAAATTTGCAAATCGTCCAAATGTAAAAAAATATTTTTAAATAATAGATAAACTAGCTTAAATTTTAGGTCTAATACTATTATAAATCATGATTCATATCTTATACGAATTATTTCTTTAATTTTTAAAAACAATAGCATTCGATCCCGCTATTAAAAGTCAATTTTGATCATTAATTGATCATAAAATAATAAAAAATAATCTTAAAAATTATAAAAGAAAATCAAAAATTATAATAAATGATTCAAAAATTATAAATAAAGAAAACAAAATTATAAAATTATATTATCATGAAACATTGAAACTTGAGCGTGTGAAATCTATTTCACAGAGAAATTATACTTTTAGAACAGATTTATTTACTAATGCCAATATAACTTTTTTTTTTTAATAATGGTGCACGGATTTTATGAAGTAAGTACATCTACATATATAGTTCCACTCCTTCTTCTGAGATTTTTAACGATGAAAACCAATTTGAATGATTTTGACTAGTTAAACAAGAGAAAAATAATCAACTGGACCGAATTAAATGGACAAATTATTCTAGGCGGATGTTTAGTCTGGCTTTTAGAAGCTTTAAACCAGTGTTTTAACTCCAAAAAGTTAGTTGAAGAGTCAAAGCAGCTATCGTGATTTGTGATGTTTTCGGATATAACGTTATCACCTATTATCAGAATTAAAAATGAAACTAAAAATCAAAGATAAGGAGATAAAAGAAAATTACATCAACATTTTTTTTGTAAATATAAGAAATAAGTTTCGCCAAAACAAAAAAATATACTCCATCAAAATTAAAATACAAAACATTGATAATTATATTATGATTTTAAAAATATTAATTAAAACTTTAATTTCTTAAAATAATTTATATTTTTTTAATTTTATCTTCATTAAATAACCTATATGTGCTTTAATAATGATAATTAAATTTTTAATACATAATTTTTTCAAAAAATAATAAATAAAATAGGAGTATAATTAAAAAATAATTATAAAATCCACTCAATATCTTATATTTTAAATTTAAATTCAAAACAAGATTTTTAGAAGATTATATTATTCTTTGGAGGGAGTACTCAAAATAATGAATAAACCTCCCTTAACTAAATACTACATATACAAGCTCAACCATTTATTTAAAGGATAAAGATTCAATTTTGCCCTTATATTTATTTTTTAGGAGCGCTGGGTACTCTATATTCTTAAGTAAAATAAGTTTATCTCTAAATTATCTTTTCAAGAAACAAAAAATCTCATCCATTAATGAACCATTAATTATGCCGTTATATGCTAACGTGGCATGTCTGTGGAGCCTAAACATAATGACAAGTTAGACTCTAACCATATATTTTAGTGTTAATTTATTTCTAAACTTTTTTTTCTACGAACGTTAAACACTCTAAAGTTTTTTTTAAGAGTATTAAATACTTTAAAAGTCTTATTAAAATAAAATTTAATAAATGTTGTGAAAATATCAAATATTTCATATTTAATAATTTAAATATTATTATTTATAAATATTCATTTAGAATTTATAAATTACTTTTTAAATATTAACAACTTAAATTAGTATTTTGTAAATTTATAAATAATTTTTTATTTTTATATATCAACATTGAATCTTTTCTTCAAAATAATGCCTAATTTATTATGATTTTTGTACATGTCGAACTTACTTATGTTTTTAATATTGATTAAGTTCCTTAATTTTTTAGTCAACTAATAATCTTTTTTTAAAAAATTATACTACCCAAATTTAATACTCTCTCTATGTTGCAGTATCAGAAGTAAAATAAAAAATGTGACAATTAAGACTAACAATATGACAAAAAATATTTATTTAAAAAATATCACTTATGTCATTATTGTACTACTAAAAAAGTTATTTAACAAGAAAAAATAAAGAGATGAGAAGAAAAAAAATCTCTTCGTTAATTTAGAGGTTTATTCTCTTCATTTTTAATATAAAATTATAAAATATTAAATTGAGTGGTGTAATATTTTAAATAATAATATTTAAATTATTAAATATTAAAATATCTAATATTTTAATAATATTTATTAAATTTTATTTTAACAAGATTTTAAGGTGACCAGCACTTCTAGAAAAAATTTTAAGGTACTCAGCGATGTTGAAAAAAGAGTTTGGAAACACATTAGTATCAAATGATAATGGAAAAGTTAATATTCATTAACAAAAGAATTTTTTACTTCTCAAAAAAATAATATATGAATAAAATTATTTTATTTAAGAGTATAGACTACCTGATATTATTAAAAAAATAAATACAAAAATAAAGTTAAACATTAATACTTTATTTAAATGATAAGGATTACACCAATATTTTGCATGAGAGCCGAGGAAAACAAAATTCACACGCAACGCCAGAAAGACAGCAATCGAACGCGCGAAATCAAGATGCGGAACGACGCCGTTGAGGAGGGATGAGCCTAAGGAGTAAGGAGCGCGGACCTCCTTTCCTTTTCGGCGGCCACCTTTGGCACGAGAGAGAAAAAGGAAAGGGGTTTCGTACAGAAAACGCCAAGTTGGGACCCACTCTTTCAAAGAGGAAATAAATTATAAAAAATAATCGAATAGTATAATGACATTAATAATTAATCAGAGAAGCAACAATGCTAATCAACCGAAGAAATAAGATCGGGGATCGATTCTGAAGCCGCCCCAGTCATTTACAAAAGTCATCTTCGCCTTCCACTTATTTTTTTCTCTTTGTTTCTCTCCTCCTCCTCCTCCTCCTCCTTTGCAAATCCGTTCCCAAATCTAAAGGCTAGAGGAGGATCTGTCGGTTTTCTCTTCGGTATGATGGCATCCCCCTCCCCTCCCCCCTAAAAAAGAAATATATTCTCTCGGTTCCTGGTGCTCCGTGCCTACATGTGCATGTGCATGTGTAAGCGTAGGCTTTGATCTGAATCGGTTTTAAATTTTTGCTTAGGTTTCGTGATGGCCTCCAAGCGGATCTTGAAGGAACTCAAGGATTTGCAGAAGGATCCTCCCACATCCTGCAGCGCCGGTATTGCATTTCTTATTGCTTCTGGCCCAGTTTTTTTCGTTTTGATTTTTCGTTCGCGTGCTTGTCTTCGCTCATGCTTCGACTTCGCAATTTTCTTAGGGGAAAAAATCGTTCTAGTTATATTCGGTGGCTGTAATTTAAATTTTGTTATGATATGTGTACATCTTCTGACTTCTTGAGGAACTTACGATCCTGAGTTTCTTGCATTCTCTTTCGTCGATTGAGTCCTTTCCGCCTGACATTTCTGATTGCAACTGATTTCTATTGATTCTGCCGACATCGAAATGTTACGTTCAGAATATTTTGGGACTCGCCGCCGATTGTGGAGCCTTCTTGCATTGAGGGCAATCTTTGTATCTGGGGGTTCTGGGTTCATGGGGCAAAAATGGTGAAACCAAAGCGGCGTAAATGGCATTGAAGTCGAATGAGTCGTATGCTTTTCTTAAACTGGAGATTGTAGGTTAGGAAGATTACTTGGTCTTATGACCGGGGTTATACATCGCTTGCTAAATAATTAAGCTTGTGAACAACGCACTTTTTGGGAATGTAAAATGAATATTTGGTTTTATTTGTTTCTTAATAGGTAGGCTGTGTCTTTGATTTAAAATCTCGTCTTCCTTTTTTAGCAGACGGTGGCATGACTCTCAACTATTGCCCTGGCTAATATGCATTTTATTTTGTACTAGATTCTGCAATTATGAATTTGGACTTTGTACTTGTAGCTGAGTGATGTTTCAATTTTACATATCGCCTGCACAGCCATTATTATGATCAAATCAGTCAGCAATATATGTGATATTGGTGTTTTTGCGCTATTCTTTCTTTTAATACTCTTTTGGGATATCCGTGCACTTCGGTTATGGCATGAGGGCGGGGATGAGAATCAAACTAAAATCTCTTTTGTAATTGGATTCTCCTTTTGGTCTTTGGGATTTTAGTGATATAAAGGGTTTTGAAATTTCAGTGAAATTATTTGAATAGGGAAAAAGATTGATTCAGACGCGTTAGAAGGCACATAATTTTTTCGACAATGCTGTGGAAAGTTGTTACTTGTTGCTATGACTTAAACCTAGGACAGTCGCAATGTGCACTGGCTATCCAAGCTAAGGAGGGTGGCAAAGATTATGCATGCTTAGATATTCTCCGCAGTCAACTAAAATTACTGGAATTTTGGCTTTCTAACTTGCTAACAGTCTGCTGACTAACTGCATGAGATGTACATTGTATTGTTTGATGTAAGCAATATGTAACTTATATTTGCATTGGCCGTTGTTTTCACGTTTGCTTATATTGTGCACTATTTATTTCTAAACATTGAAGGTCCAGTTGCTGAAGACATGTTTCATTGGCAAGCAACAATTATGGGCCCTCCAGACAGTCCTTATGCTGGAGGTGTTTTCCTAGTTACCATTCATTTTCCTCCAGATTATCCCTTCAAGCCACCAAAGGTCTGTAATTCATTCACTTGTCTATTTATTTTTGTATTGCTTTTCTTGTTTCCTTCTTCACTGTCTTTACATGTTCGCTAGTTCAGTTTTATTTAGTGATTTCATTCTTCTTCTCACATATAGTTTGTATTTTGCTTCTAGAGGCAGGTATATGAATTTTAAATCCAACTTTTTTTGTTATTAGAATGCTAACTCGCCAACAAATTAGAATTTTATGCTTGGTGTCAAGTTTAAATTAAAAAACATGGCATTTGTGATTCAATCTAAACTTTAAGAAAAATGTTGACTTTTGGAATCTAGCTGCATGCTTTCTTTTAGCTGAAAAAATTGAGAGGGAGCATGCCTGTTCCTTCAGTGTATATGTAAAAATGCTTGTGGATTGTTCTCCTGGTACTTTTTAAATTGATCTCTCATTTCCATCTTGCAGGTTGCATTTAGGACGAAGGTATTCCACCCGAATATCAATAGCAATGGAAGCATTTGCCTTGACATACTAAAGGAGCAGTGGAGCCCTGCTCTGACCATTTCGAAGGTTTGTTTCTTTTCAGTTTCGGATAATTAGGAAAATCTTCATTCCATGAAGCACATTTTTAAGTTCCCAAATCAGCACAGATACGGCAATTATTTAGTTGGTACTTCCCGGTAAGGTGAATCCACTTGATTTTCCTTATGGTTCTGATATAGGCCAAGTCCATTTCATACAGAGCGGGTTTCATCGCACTGTACTGGTCATTGAAACATGCTTTTATTTTATGTTGTAGTCGGGGTTCTATGCATCATCAGTATAAAACCCGTTGTTTCGTTTACGTGTTGGGATTGCAATAATCACTGCTAGCTTTCTCCAGGTGTTGCTCTCAATCTGTTCCCTTTTGACGGACCCAAATCCTGATGATCCTTTGGTCCCTGAAATCGCCCACATGTACAAGACAGACCGGAACAAGTATGAGACAACTGCAAGAAGCTGGACTCAGAAATACGCCATGGGCTAAGACACCCGTGAGATGATGTGTGAGGGAGATGCCCTTTATTTTTCAGTGTTTAGGCCTAGCAGCCGGGTGTAACGTGTAATGAAAACTTCATGTCTTCAATCTTGAATTGATTATGGCGCCTCCAGTTAAAGATGTGGATGGGGCATAACATTTTTTTTCTACTGGTGTATTGCAATTTACAAACCTTGCTTTCTATGACACTCATGTGGGGCCTAATGAAAGCGTATGACTAAATTCCTAACCCTGCTTTGATATCATCAAATATCCATGGAGTCTTGATGGTTGGAAATCGACTGAACTCGAAGCATTTCTATAATTATTGGAGAACTCTAAAATAAAAATTAGTATCATCGTATCTTTTTCGATGGAGGTAGTGAGTGGTCTTTTTTATTTTTTTGGGGTGGTGTTAAACCATTCCACATTCGAAGTGAGTTCGAGCCGGCTTGGGTCCCAAACATGGGATAATTCTTTCAAGCTTATTTTTTTCATTCCCATGATTGGAATTGAACCTGAGTTTATGGTTCAGGGACTTAGACCCCTTTCTCAGTGTATTAAATTTCACATTTCATCTCCTTTTTAAGATCGAAAATATTATTGAAGGTTGAGTGGAAATCATATTCGTTGGGTAACTTACCTTCTTCGGGAGTGATGTGTAAAAAAAAAAAAAAATGTCTCAACTCTTGGGTAGCTCTGAGGTAAAGGAAGGGGATTGGGAACTATTTCTCACATTTTGTGCCAAATTATGCGTCGTATTAATAGAATGCAAATGAAAAGGCACACTAAGACACGCAAATTTGTGTATATATGTATCTAATATATACATTTCATTTGAACAACACACTAATTTTTTATAATAAAGCTGAATAAGTCATTTCTTTTTCTCCTATCATGAGAAAAGCAGTTTATTAACAATCTTATCATCTCATGTTCCCTTTAGCCTTGCAAGATTCGACTAGCATTTTTTTTTGTCAAGAAATAAATCTTAGATGTTAATTCAATCAATGATATGATTTTTAAGGCCAAAAAAAAACCTAGATTACTTGAATTAAGAAGCATAACGAACAAAACTGATATCAGATGAAATCGGCTATCAGAAATCTGGCCACGTCGCCTTATCGTTCTGTCCTCTTCGGTCGTATTGCAATGATTTTCAATTTTCTGGGAAGACGTATCCATTTGGGCCAGCGAAATCAAATAAAAATAACGACACGAAAGAAACAATGGAACAAGCAAGGCGCAGCAGAACTTCTTCCTTGTCTTTCTTTTTTTATGCCAATAACATATAAAGCTGAGTGCATCAAATTAGGAATCTCAGCCCATCCTAAAAAGGACAAACTCAGCCCAACCCCATGTTGCTGGGCATCATGGCCCATTTTCATTTATTAAACAAGAAAGAAGGTTTGGTTCAATGGCAATGCCTAAGCTGGTTGCAGGCGAGGCCAGTACCCAGACACAGGGTGTATGGGAATTCTGTTGGTTAGTTTCAATTTTATACAAGTGAAGCAACTTAAGACGAAAACAAAAGGAACAAGGATAATCCCCCCCTTTAATACAGGATATTTTCCTTTATTTTTTTTTTACTAGGTGGACATTTTCTACTCGTTGGTGTTGGTTCTAAATGCAAAACACTTGCAAAATGTCAATTGCATTAAATTCTTTTTTCACTAATGAACTTAGTAATTGTATTGTAGGGAGACTGTATAAGAAATAAATTAAAAGCAATTAAGATATATTGATTTTTAATTGGAGGATAGTCCTAAAAAGTAGTGACAATTTTTATTATTTTAATTACATAAACTGCTTTTAATTATTATTTTAATTATTGTGAAGTGATTAAAAGTGGCTGTGTACTGCGAGAGAACAATGAATCTGCAGTCCCCAACTGGCAAATTCCTTTGTTTTTGGAAAGTTAATAGAGCAGCAGAAGATAATTGAGGGTGGTTGGATTAAATTAAGGAGGCAAATGAAGGTGGGACAAAGACATTAATTGAGAGACAGGATGGTTGATGCCTGCTGCGCAGTAAATTAATTAGGAAAGGGTAGGAGCCTTAGAAGGCATTCATAGGCAAGTTGTGTTGTGGTCGAAGGGTCAAAGTTATCGGCTGCATTCACTCCATTTTCATATCCCTTCAAACCCTTCAAAAGTGGCATGTTTCTTCCCATTTCCTTTTTTATATTCCTTTTCGATTCAGAGCATCCATCCTCCACATTTTAGTTATTTTCATGTTTCATGAGCTCGTGTCCTTCCCTTCCTATGCTCTATATCTGTTCCAATTATTGTTAGTTGAATGGTGAGTTTTCATTGCACACATATATACTATATTCTCAATTATTTCTATTTTCATGTTTGAACTTTACTACTTGTCTAATACTATTTATACAATAAAAAAATTAATTTTAATTTTATTTATACAGCACTTTACTATTTGTTTATATTTATCTTTACATTTTTATCCTTATAAAATATTATAAAAATTTATTAAAAATAATTTTTTTATCCTTGTTAGAGGATAGAGATAAAAATTTATTAAATTTTAAGAGAAAGTTAACGAGATTTAAATTTTTTTAATTTTAATTAAATATATTAAAAGTGACTTACAAAAAAAATTAAAAAAAGTATATTCCAATTCATAACACACACAGCGCCCCACACATATTTCTTGTTTGTCATAAAAGTGTCCTTTTCTATTATACTATAGTAGCGGATCCCTTTGTGGCTGAATTAAGTAAACAAATGTTTAAAAATGTTTTTTTTTTTGGGTGAAAAATGTTTGATAATGTTTAATGCTTTCAGATTGCAGAGACAAGGACGCCATAGAATCGAACCTTTTAGTTAGAGAGTCACAGTGTAAAAAAAAAAAAGGAAGATGTTTAAATTTAATCAATATCTTTGAATTTTAAAAAACATATAAGGGACTACCGTGAAGCCATTAAAAATTCAGAAAACATTCATTCAACTATTGGCCGCCTAGGATAGATCCGTTGGTGAAGTTAGCACAACGAGGAGAGGAAATAATATTGACCATTTTCCAAATCATTGAGGAAATCTCAGACTTAGGTTTTGATGAACCAAAAAAAGAAAAAGCAAAAGAAAACGGAATAAACTCTAGGATGAAATTGAAACTACAGTGATCGAACAAGAAAAATGAAATGCTTGTTATAGCATTTGAACCATAAACCTATAGTTTTTATAGTTTTGGATTCAGTAATTGTAGGCACTAAATTCTTGCATTATGTGAGCATTGAAATCTATATCAATGATTCAAATGAATTTACTTATTCATTAATATCAAGTAGAATATAAATTTAAAACTGTCAATATAAATTTTAATAGCTTAGATAATATAGACACTCAATACCTGTATTAAATATAATTATTAAATTTAGATCTTAGTTTATATATACGTAAATTCCTTTTTTGCTTCCCACGTTGCATTTGTTTTTTAAGCATGTATATGCAAGCGCAGCATTTTTTAAGCAACTCAATAGATTGTTAACTAAATTCATAAACTGCTGATTTCACAAAACATTGCAGCGGTCATCCAGCACGATCAATTACACACAAAACTGAACAGTGATCGATTCAAATGAGTTATTTTATTTTTGCTAAAATCCGGTGAACATTTTCTTGGTCATACCTTGAGCATTGTAATAACTCGCGGAATTATAATTATAGACTCTAATCATTTGAAAGAAACATATATATACGTCAACGTATTTATGCCTTTTATGTCTCCTTGTTGACCTTGAAAGCTAACAACACCACTTGCCCAGAAAACAAACAAAATATTAACGGACAAAGAAAGCCTAGGAATGCCAATATCTATATTGTATTTATTAATTCAGCCATATACTGAGAAGAAGCCAACCCACAAGCAGACTGCATTACTTAGAGAATTTATTAATAATTAATAATGTATATAACTATCTAAAGGACAGTGTCGTGACCCATGTCCCGTATGCATAATATTATTATTTCTTTTCACGGCTCTGCTGAATATCTCAATAACTTATTTACAATCTTACCTGTCCAGCATGCATACCTATGATATTGTATTTACATAAACAATTAAGTAGGCTGGCTTTTCATTAAAAGAAAAAAGAAACAATAAAAATCTCGCCAATTGGTCGTGCCCACGAGTGGGTTTAAGGGCACAGCCCCTGAAAATCTGGTTTATATTAGGGTGTAAAAACTAAATACCTAATCTCACTTGCAAATGTAGTTCTGGTCTTGTCTTTTCTGAGGACAGAACCACCCAAAAACCGTACCTGAAGAAGAGAGCAAATATTAATTTCTACACTAATGAATCTAAACAGTGGAATTTTAGCAGTTAGTGAGCTGGAGCTATGAATGATTAATGAACATGAAGAGAACAATTACAAGTATGAGCGGGGTGGATACTCATGCCGCGCACTAAGAGCGTTCAATAATGTTACCAAGTTAGGAAGAGGAATCAGAGCTTATTCATGTTCTTGGAGAGACAGAATATAAAGAAAATCAGATGTTTGGCAATAATAACAAGGGAGTTATAAGCTTAGTAGAATACGAATAAAGTTGAGGTCGGTTGGACAGGGATTCTCTGGGCAGATATATAGCTGCAAATTATTATTATTAGTGAGCTATGCTTTTAGAGGACAGATTTTTTGGACTTGAGCTTTTCAATTACCAAATCTCCCTTGTTCTCTGGGTTTTGCCTTCCTTCGTGTCTTTCTTTGCTTCTGGTTCTTCCTGCTTGTTTTCTCACTCTTTTCTTCTTCTTCTTTTTCAAAAAAAAAAAACCGTGAGAGGCTGGTGGCAAACCAGACATTATTCTGTGTCCGTAACCAAACCCATTTTGGCCAGCTTTGTTCTTAAATCAAGGGATTCAAGTTTTGAAGATAATTTTTTAGGCAGGAATATCATTTTGGGTCTTGCATTAAAAAAGTGAAAGTATATATGCAAAAATCCACTTTCTTTCTTCTCCCCCTGCAACTATATGTTCTTTTTACTAGTAATAAAGTTTTATCTAATGAAAAAAAAAAAAAAGCTTTGGAAATCCACACTCCCAGATTATGTATCCTTCCATTCCACCCTCTCATTCAGAGAAAGTTTGGATTCCCAGGAGCTAATCAACGCATCAATAATGTAATTGTATGGTGCAATCAAATAATAATAATAATAATAATAATAATAATGTAATTGTAACGTTGAAAATTAAACTTTAATTAATGAAATGGTACGGTTGTCCTGCATTCCCGCATAGTCATGTCCTTATTATAAGATAAAGACAGAGATGAGACACTAATTAAATTTATTTAAAATCATCTCTCTTTAAACTTATTAAACAATGAAAAGCGAATGTAATGGAAATATGAAAAATCTTTCGTTTACACATAGGTGAATCTGTTCATGGGTATACTTCCAGAAAATATGAATCTTTTATATGGTAAGTCGTTGGACACCATCTCAACAGATATGCTTCCGCAAACGTCCTTATTTAGACTATTAATGTAATTATTTTTCTGCTTTGTTTAAACAATTTTGTTTTGAAAAAAAACATAGAATGTTAGAATGCATATGCAATTGGTTCTGATGTGTTTTGTAATTGATTCTTGTGAAAATATTTCTATATCACAAAACAGTCAGGTTTCTTGTGGAGGTTCAAAATTGGTTCTGAGAAAACCATAGCTTCAATACAACTAACTTATTACAGCTTAAGCAAGGTACTATTTTATATTATTGGGAAGCAAATTTTGAGTGAGATATAATATCGTCTCTGATAAATTATAATTGTGCCTTTAACTGTAGTTAGAAGTTCAGTATCTTCATGATCACGTGGCTTTTACAAGTACTATTGGTCTAAGGCAGTCTCTTGCCATTGATTTTTTTTTTTTTTTGGCGACAATTGGAACAAAGCCAAATTCCAATACTTCAGTCATTCTGTAAGTTCTTGATGTGCTTTAATAATTGATTGTTCAAATAGACCAATTAATGCATCTTTTTAACTGAATAAATGAGACTAAGCCTTTCATATAGTGTTGCAATAGTTTGAAGAATCATTACTTACATTGATTATTAAATATGTATATCTTGTACAATTAATTTGGGACATGAATTAGCACGATATTAAAGGATGGAAGTTTATGTTATTACTTGGGGATATATTAGTTGCTTCACTTATTCAGTGTTGACAGAGGAAAGTCTTTGAGGTGCCTTACAATTTTTAAGTCTTCAAATTCTATTTTGTTTTGTTCTGATGGAGTGCCAACGAAATAGACTTAAATATTTAAGAAAGTTTATTATACCTCCTGGCCAGTATCTTTGTTGTTACTTGCACTGGATGATACAAAATTATAGCTTGTACTCCACTACTACAAAATGAAATGAAAATATATTGATTTGTAGAACCTTTTCATATTGTTGATGAGTTCATATCAATATTACTTGGCTATATCTATATTATTACCTATAATTTTCTTACATCAAACCTTAGCAATTTACAAAAATTAATTCACTCATATTTAAGTTATTAGACATATAATTATATACAATTTTAATGAAAAACATTTGCGCGATAATTTTTCTAACAATACACTATAAACATGAAATCAAAATAACAAATATAATTATGTTGTATATATTTCAAATACTAAAAAAGTATATAATTCACATTTTCTACATCATTTTTTTAAATGAAATGATACTTATTCAGAAGTTTTCACACCTTAATCATGTATGAAGGAATCATAAAAAAATTGACCTTTTCAAACTCTGTAATTTTAAAAATAAAAATGATTGAATAGAGGAAATTTTAAAATTTTAGCAATTTTAGATGTATCAATATCAATAGTATCCATGATATTTGTTTTAAATTCTTTAAATCTAACCCATACAACGCACAAGAAACTGTCTAGTTATAAGATAAAGACAGAGATAAGATATTAATTAAATTTATTTAAAATATCTCTATTTAAACTTATTAAACAATGAAAAGCGAATGTCATGAAAATATGAAAAATCTTTCGTTTATACATATATAAGTTAAATTAAAATTTATTATTTGTTTCATACGAACGTAACCACGTTTTCTTTTCTTAATTTTAATGAGGTAGTTTGATGTAACTTGTAGACCATAATTGTAGATAAAAATTTACAATTAGCTAGATACCCATAATTTACTACTCCCTTCATTTGAAAAATAGAAGACATTTTTTTCAAGTTGGATTTTAAAAAATATAAGACATTTTGGGTATTTTAAGGTACAATTAATGAGATTTTCCTAAAAATAACCTTAATTAATGAGTTTAATTAATAAGATATCCTAATTGATATTCATTATCAAATAAGGGTAAAGATTGGAAAATTTTGCAATTTTTACTACTACAAAAAGGCTTTTCTATTACCCTAATTCACGTCCTGTTTTGGAAATGAGACTTAAAAAAATAAATCAATGTCACACAAATATGAGAGGAAAGTAAATTTAAAAATTCACATCTCCCGTAAGTTAGGTGAAGTGGATTCTTTAGAATCCACGTCCCCCAACTGGGAAGGGGACATGGATTCTAAACAATCCACGTCCCCCTCCCCCCTAGGGGACTTGGATTCTTAAATCCACTTCCCCCTTCTCCTTTCCCTTGGGGGATGTGGATTCTCAACTTCACATCCCCCTTCTAAAAAGAGGACGTATAATATGTTGAAATTTTAAACTCCGTGCATACTCACTTTTTCTTTTTTCAAAACTAGTGTATCAGCTCCCTGTGCTATCTCTGCCTCCCTCGCAGCTCCCTCTTTTATCTCAGCTCCCTCATCTTTTTTCTCTGTCTTCATCTCGGCTCCCTCCCTCATAATTCCCTCTCTCATCTCAGCTTCCTCATTTCTTTTCTCTGTCTCTCTTTTCTTAGCTCCCTCCCTCACTCTCTCTCTCTCTCTCAGCTCTCCCTGTCTCTGTCTCTCATCTCTCAGCTCTCCCTGTCTCTATCTCTTATCTCTCAACTCCCTCCCTCGCTCTCTATCTCTTATCTCCCAGCTTCCTCATTGCCTCTGTCTCTCTCGGCAGCTCTGTGGACGAAGAAGCCCAGCCACTCACGACTAAGGACCTCTTCTCTTCTCTCCAGGTTTTTTTTTCCTTGTTTTTTTATTTTCTTGAACAGGTTTCCACGCAAGAATGTGATTTTTATTTTGACCTAAGAATGTGATCAATTAATTTTAGTTTTACATGATATATATGATATTATGATGCTTAAATTTTGTTTGAGCCCATGAAAGTATGTACTTATTATTTTAGATAATTTTATAATTATATAATTATAGGTGCAATCATTTTGTTTTTCATTGCATTTGGTGTATTTTGTTGTGATAGTGTATAAATGGTTGTAATAAATTGCTATTTATTAGACTTTCACTGTATGAATTGGCTGTTTCTATAACATATTTTGACAAATTCTATTTTAGTTGTATAATAAATGAAAATTATATATAAAAAAATTTAAAAACCACGTCCCCCTATCGGTAGAAAGGGACGTGATTTGTGAATCTAGATGAGAAACCACGTCCCCCATACCACAGGGGACGTGAATTCTTAAGAAACCACGTCCCTTTATATCAAGAGGGATGTGATTTCTCAATCTATGAACAAAGCAATGAGAAATCACGTCTCTCTTACTAGAAGGGGATGTGGTTTCTTTATAAACTACGTCCATCACCTATAAGGGGGGACGTGAATTTTGTAGAAACCACCTCACCTATTATTAAAGGGGACATAGTTTATGATATTCCATGTCATAGGCATTTGCGACGTGGATAAGCCATTATTCTAAGTCGCCCAATATGATTTTTCCTTCAATTGTGACGTGAAAATGCTTAAAAATGTGACGTGAAAAGTCTATTTTGTAGTAGTGTTTAAAGACTCTTAATCAAGGATTTGGATCCCATGCCTAGAGCAGCTGTATGCATTGGGTGCTTATATACATGTGGTAAAATCTATAATGTTCCTTGGATCAAGGGTCTGAGGAATCTTTTTGCAACTAAAATCACAAATAATAAGTCTGAATCCATCAAAATTTCTTACATTTATATCAAATTTGTATCATGTAATGAATGTCTACCCCATTTTTAGCCTAAAATTTAGAACTTCCTTAAACTATCTAAAATTTTCATATTTCTTCTACATTGTCAAATTCCTTTCCTATTGTTGGTATAAAATTTTCCTCAATTTCCTATGACATTGAGCAACATATGATGGAAAAATAATAATATAATAATGCAAATCCTTTCATAAATAATATATCATAATAAAAAAAATCATACTCCCTTTGGTCTTATTTATAGGGAAAAGATAGAAGAATTTTTTTTATCCTATTTATAAATCACGTCATTAAATTTTTTCTTTTACTCTCCATTGAATGTTATGGAGAGAAAATATGTTAATGAAGTATGTATATTTAATAGGAGTAAAGTTAAGAATTTATTAAATTTTAAGATAGAGTTAATGAGTTTTAAAGTTTTTCTTGGTACTAGTAAAATATATTGAAAGTAATTTATAAATATGACTAGAGAAGTAATCACTACTATAAAATAACTCTATAGAAGCTCTTTATTAAGGCCTTTGGGAGCGCTCTTGTAACCAGTGCTCTGGTACATACTGGAGCACTTTTAATATGTAAAATTAACTTAGGGTAGTGCTCTTCAAAGAGAACGCTCCCATAAGTTATCATACGAGAGCGCTCCTTAATGGTAACTTATTAGAGAGCCCTTTAGTAGAGTGCTCCCGTATGATAGGATCTTCAAGTGAGCTCTTCCATAGAATGTTCCCTTGTGTACATTTTTTTACAATCGAATTAATTTAATATGTCCTCATATTATTTGTTTAAAATAACTAATTTCAATATCAAAAATTAATTTACAAACATTATTATTGAATATAAAAGGTTATATATAATGAAAGAACTTAAAAATAAAACAATTACTTCAATTTCCTAACTTGTCTAATTTCTACCTAGCCTAACAAATAAAAACTATTGGTGTTTCTAGCATTAAAAGCCAAGTTATCTATCATCACAAATAACCAATTATATATTTTGAACACTCTTCAACTACATCTTCTATTTGCTCCATGGTAAAATGTGAAGTTCTTGCTCTCGCAAAATACTACATGAAAAATGAAAGCTGTAACATCCTGATTTTTATATAATAAAGAAATTGTGGAATTTAGGTTTTGAGGAAAAAAATGATAATAATAGGAATTTATATTATTTGAGGTTATTTAGAAATAATATTATGATTAGGTATTTAATTATGAATTTAAAATTTAAATTTAAAACAACATAAGCAATATTTAGTTAAGATATAATACATAAATAATTTTTTTTATGTGTGTGTTAAAAAAAAAGAGAAAGTAGAAGGAACAAAAAAAAGGGGGGGTGAAAGGTTGTTGTTTCTAAGTCCCACATTGGTTAGATGAGGGAAGAGAAGAGGTGCCTTCATGTATAAAAAGGAGGGGGTGTGTGCATTAGGAAGCATGAGAGGCTAAGATGCAATTTAGAGAAAATTGCAACTTTTGGCCCAAAGGTTTGAATAATTAAATTCAAACCTATAGTTTTTTTTTAATATAATTTTGGGACTCACAATCCCATTTTTATATTATTTTTCTCTCTTCCTCTCACGTTGCTCGGCGTTTTCTCGTAAGGGGGGATTATTTTCTTTTTCTTCAAGTATGTTTTAATTTTCCTGTTTAGATTAGCATTTAAAAATTTATTTAATTATAAAATTAATTTTATAGTTATTTTTTTAAAATAATATTAGCTTTTTAGTAATATGATTATTTTGTAGGATAGAGTAAATATTTTGATTAGGATTTTTCTATAGGATAGTTAATCTGATGATATGATGGATTAAAAATATAGGTTAAAACTCTTAGGGATATAATAAATATTATAGAATATTTTATTGAGGTTGAAATTCATGTTTAAGAATTTTTGAGTTAAAATCTAGATCTATATGGTTGAATTTATGTAGAATCTGAGATGTAGGGATAAACCTATGATTATTAAATATTTATTTAAGTATGAATAGGTATTTTTGAGGTTATAGAAAGGTGATTTGAGGCTTCAGGATAATTTTAAAATTTAATTTATTTTTAGACAAATTTTTAGAATATAGAAGGATGAAATTGTGATACTAGAAGTGATTTGAGGATAAAAAAAATAGTTTATTAGGGTACGAGAATTTTAGAAAAGAATTTGGGAAGTTAAATGAGGCATAAATCTTAAATTAGTGTTAATATGGATTATAGATCTAAGACTTTCTAATTATTTAAATTAGAGTTATTTATTTTAATGTAAAATTAATATATAGTATTGTGAAATAATTATGTAGATTATATTGACAAAGATAGTGGTGAAAAAGGAGTTGTGAAGGGGAACTTGTTATTCAAGACACAAGGTAACCATTATTAATATGTTGTGATGGGTGTGTTTGTGAATGGTTATGTGTTGTTTTGTTGTTTGGAAAAATTATGAATTATTGAAAATAAATACTATATATACTTGTTTGAAATTATTGCCAAGTGGGTTAAAAATTTATTTTTCTTTATCATGATGAGATATTATTGTTCGGATATATTCCTGTTTGGATATTTGAATGATGCATGACTTGTCAGGGTATTTTAATGTATGGTGTTAATGGAAATTTCTGTTTGGTTAATTATTACCACGTGGTAAGCCCTCATTGGACCCAATGAGTGGCGTGTCGCTTGGTCCAACTCACCTTTGGCCGGGTGATTTGGCGTCCGAGCAGGGTGAAAGGAGGATATAAGGTGCAGTCATGCAATTATATACTTGTTCGATTTGTTTGAAAATATTGTTCGGTTAAATGTTTTATGTGCCCACTTAGCAATCGCATGATTAGTTACATCCGCATGCATCATTACATATTAATTTTTGGTTACTGGGACTTTTAAGTCTCATTCCCCGTGGTTAATATTTTTACAGGAGCGAGTCCGATCGAGAAAGTACCAGAGGTGTAATTATGGTGTATGAGACACCATCTTTTACATTGCCTCTTATTTTGGATTATACAATGTATCTTGTGCCAACTTAGGACATATCTTCTTTGTGGAGCATGTAAACTCTAATCCTTTTTATAAAAAGTAGTCATATGACCATGAAGATTATGTCTGTCCCTCATGGTTCTAATTGTTTTTTGAGATATTTTAAGACCTGTGGTATATTGTCTTGGATGTATCATGGTAGAAATTTTTCTACCATGATAAGGGTATGATAAGGGTTCAATGAAAAAAAATGATTTGTTGAATTAATAATTTGTAAAAAATCGGTCTGTAAGTTTTGAGGGTGTTACAAAAGCAACATATAAGTAATTAACATTATATTAATTTAATTTTAAAACACTTGGCTTACATTCTCAAGAATGATCAACTCTTATTATGTGACTATTTCTTTCATAAACTTCATCACATAATATCCACAATCCCAACCTTGTACTTGTTTAGGTACCTATAAAAAAATAGAAGATGTTATTATCCAAATAAGATATAAACAAATCTTAACTTAATTACTAACACTTTGGGGATGAAATTATATATGTAATTCTAATTTGCTGGCAAAAATTTGGTAGAGTCTCCCCTATAAATTGGGCATTTTAAAATTTTTAGAAATTTTATATCAATCCAAAACAGCATATTCAAAATACAAACTTAAAATATCAATTAAACAATCATGTAAATGCACACCAATTTGTTTAATTAAGCAAATAATACAAACCTTTTTTTTTTATGTATAAAACTCAACAGGATCGGGTGTAGGGACTGGAGAGTTTAATGACAAAAGTTTCGACTTCGTGTGGGGAGTGGGGAGACGCATCTGATGCTATAAATCTAAAATAGAAACTATTTTTAACAAAAATTGAAATGAAAAAACAATTTTTTAAAAATTTTAGGAGTGCTCATTAAATGAGCGTTCCTAAAGAGATACTTAGGAGTGCTTTATAAATAAGTGTTCCTAAAGATTAATAAATTTTTTATTTTCTTTTATCAACTTTTAGGAGCGCTTTTTTTATAAGTGCTCATAAAGGCGTATGAATTTACGAGTGCTCTTTTTTTTTAATACTTCTAAAAGAAAGTATAAATTATTTTTTTTATTTTTTATGATACTTTAGGAGTGCTTGTTTGTAAAGTGCTCCTATATGTTATGCATTACGCAGTGCTTTTAACTAAAATTCACTTTGGTAAGTTTTGCCTCTCAATTTAGGAGCACTTTTTAACAAAAGCGCTCTCATAAAGGCGCTCCTAAAATCATATTTTTATGGTGGTGAATAGAAAAGATAGATGCAAAGTATCATAATCATATAAAAATACTAATATAAGTATGCACTATTTAAGAAAGTTATAAATTTTATGCGTGCAACAGGATGGACATTTACTATGTGATGCTATTTAGAGATTTGAATAAATTTGGATTCAATGTTTTTGGTTTTGATTACAGCGTAATTCTCCAAACACTTGATTTAATTAGATATAAACATTCAATGTCTATAGTTGCTATGAATCCAAATCTATTAATCAACTTAACCACAAGGTGTGATTTTTACTATTCCCTCTATTTCAAATTATAAGACACTTTTGAAGGAGTTTCTCCATCTTAAAATATAAGACACTTTAGATATATTTAGGTTTCATTAAATGCATCAATTTTAAATTTATCCCTTCTCTTTTTATAATTAATTTCCATCCCTACTCTTTTTAATATGTTAAATGATGGGCATTTTTAAAAGTTTATTTTTTTATTTTAAAAAGACGAGATTATTAAGTGTATTTAATGAAATTTATTAATATATAAAATTTTATTTAAAAATATCTTATAATTTAAGAAAGAAGGGATAATATTGAAAGCATGAGGGCATAACACAAGGCGTGATTTAAAAAAAAATTAAAAAAGAAGGGGGAGTACACGTGGCGTTTGCAGGATGCAGGGTGCCAAGCAATTAGGGTGTGGGCGTCAAAACCCCTCCTCCCAGGAACAGTGTACCGCATCACCTCCCCCCTTTCCCACCAAATCCCATTTTCTTTCTTTCTTTATTTTAAATTGTCTTTCCATCCTTTCTACTTCTATCCCATCATTTTATTTTTCCTAAATTACATTTTAAATTTCACTCTTCAAATATCATCCATATTCCCTTATTTAGTATTTAATATTTACCTTACATATGAATGTCTTCACTATATGTACGTGTTGCAAGTTAAATTAACCAAAAAATAAACAAACATAATGTATGTGAAGAGTTAGAATGCCTACCAACTAAAACGAGGTAAAAAAATGCTCTCTCCTGACCATAAGACATCTTCTATAAATTTTATCTAGTTCAAAATATAAAATATTAAATAATTTTTTTATTTTTTAATTATATCTCTACTTCATTTATTATTATTTTTTAAAAAAAACCATACATTACAATTTTAATTAATATTATCAATGTTCTTATATATGATATCAAATGAGGTATAATTGAAAAGATATGAATATTTTTAAAAATTTAAAATTTCAATTAATATTATTTATAAATCATAAATTAAATAATTATGATTTATATTATAGTTCAGAGACAATATAAATTGCTACGTTCATTTGCAATTGTGAATTAAAAAAAAAAATTGTTTCTACATGCAAAACTACTGTTACAAGCCAGTCTCACTGTTATGATCCAATTTTCAGTTGACAACAGGCTTTCATAACCTTCAAGCTAAAGTTACTTTCGCATTAACTTGCTTAAAACAAGGCTTTTGACCGAGTCGGACAGGTCTAAACAAATCCGTTAGCATGCTAGTAAATGTGTTCAAACTTTTTACAGCAATGAGAAGTGAGACTTAAATTTGCGGGCATAAAGCTAGCATAGTATTTGATTATTAAATGCAGTGCACTTTTTTGTGCAAGTTCCTGGAAGCAAATACAGATTCGATTTTCTTTATTCACGCACATACCAACACATGCATACATTAAATAGAATCTGAAATTTATCAAATCAGTTGCATGGAATATGCCTTTTAGCAATTTTAATTTCTGGGACCAAACTTTGTGAATGGTCGAACATGGAGCGAGAACAACTGATACCAGCTTTTAATCCTCTCACGTCCTGCTCACTAACTGTTGGAATAAGTCTGAACTAAGCGTGAAAAAGAGTTTAAATTTATATTCAAATATTTCAGCTGAAAAAACAAAGATCTCCAACGAAACTTTCTTATGCATGACGCCTCTCCCTTTTCCACAAGACTATAGTAAATTTTAGATTCATACATGCTTATGATCGGATAGCATTCTTTAAGTTGGTCCAAAATTTTCCACAGACAAGCACGTGATGTGCTTCAACTGTAGTGAATCTTCATTCACAATCCATTCATTTGAAAATTTGAATCCTGCCAAAGCCCCTATGCTCAACTTAACACGTAGCTATAGGCTTCTGTTTTCTTCTTCAGTTTCTCTTTCCCTGAGTGGTGTTGCAGGTATTTGTCGTTCACTAAAATATATAATATATGCAAAAGAAAGATGGAGGGCTGCTTCGTTCGTAAACCTGTTTCTTTATCTTGCACAAAAATAAGCTTGGCAAGAAATAAAGTTGAATTTCACTCCCGAAAGAAGAACAAAAGATGACAACTTTAATCCCAAAAAAAAGAAGAAAAAAATTACTCGCGGATGAGAGGATTCTAATTGTTTTTTGGAATAGAAAGTGAAGGGGAACATGAAGCAGAAAAGTGTAGGAAGGTAAACCTTTCTTTTCATCACAAAGAAGGGAAAAAAGAAAATGCCCACATAAATGTATTCATTGCAGCATCTTTGGTTAATCTACTCCTTTTCCACTTTTTCTTTGGTTTCCTTTTATGGCAATATACTCATCGCAGCATCTTTGTCAATTTACAAAATTCGTTCGCACAGGGGGGAAATACAACTATTTCTTTTCCAATATAAAATTTGTAAAAGCGTTTCCCTTTTAAATATTCGATTGCCCTCCCCTCCCAAGTACTTAAGAAAGAGGAAATCAAGGAGGAGGAAGCACGTGCCATGTTGACTTGCTGACTACTGAGACTAATAAGATCAGAAAATCCTACCTACCAGAATGATGCTATCAACTTTCACTACTAATTGCTGACTTCTATCTATCTAACAAGTTACCCTGGATAAAAACGGAACCCATCACCGTCATTTTCCTCTTGTTCCAAAGATTTTACTGCAAAACTACACCAAACCAGAATGAAAAAGTACTGGGAGAGAGTGATATGATTAAACAGAAAGAGCTCCATCATCATAGCCATAACTAAACACGCACGCACGCACGCACGCTTGATCTAATGATAATATACCATATTTTCTGTTTTTCCCCTTCAAGGGGCGGGTCTTGTGGTTGAAGACTATAAGCGCACGCAGAGAGTAGAGACAGAAAGAAAACCAACATCTCTTGCTTCGAAAAGAAGTTTGCGGAGGGACAGTAAAAGAATGGGAGATGAATATATGATTAGTGTTCGGATTAATTATTTTAAGAGTGGCCATCCCGCAAGAGATCGACCGCACCTTGTTTAGATTTTGATGGGGTTATATGGGAAAGCGAGCTACGTTGTTTGATAATGAAGCGGTAACACAGATATTAAGACGTCCCACACATGATGATAATAAAGCTTCCGACTTCTGAACCAAATGACCCTTCTTTTTAGAATAGATCTGGCTTTCATTTCTTTATCTCTCTTCCTGCTCCGATTTATTGCAGAAACATGGGTGTTGCTCATTTGTTTAACGCTGCATCGTCTGCCATTCTGCCTTCCTTTGCAAACTAAAATTTCAACTGCAAAAGGATCACTCAAAAAAAAAAAAAACTATATTCTCTTTCTATTGTGTGTCGGTGAAATTCTTTTTTTTTTACATTGCATCGCCATCCTTTTTCTTTCTTTGTTTTCTTTTTTCTTTTTTATGGTCGGATAGGGTCAGTCGACAAGAAATGCCAATTTGTGTAGTTAATTATGATTGATATGATTTGATGAGGGTGAATTTCTCTCTTGCTCTGAAGATGCTGACTGGGGAGGTGAACATAGTGATCGTGGATCTACAACTGGATTTTGCATTTTTTCTTTAGTGCCAACCTTAATTTATTGTGTCACCAACACTATTGCCTTTCCTCGTCACTTTCTTCCGCTGATCTCTGCAGTGATAGTTGGAGCGTCGTGAAAATTGCTTACAGTAATATATATGTTCATCAAGTCTTTAGCCAGTGAGCAAACTCAATATACTTTCCCCTTTATCCTCATCCTTCAGTTTGAGGGTGTTCAGGGTGCTTAGATCTGGACTGTCCAGATTTTAACATGGACAGTCCAAATTTAAAGATTATTTTTTATTTTAATAAAAATATAAAAAATTTAATAAATATAGTTTATCATCAATTTAGATAATATAAATTTAATCTGAAATTTAATTTAATATTTAAAATTTTAAAATTTTTATAAGTTAACTATCTAAATGTACTTTGAACGATTTAGATTTAAAATTTTTAACTAACAACTTTTTCCAAAAGAATTTTTTAAAAAAATGTATTATCTTTATTTTTAATATTATATTCACCAAAATAAAAATTTATAAAAAAGAAATATCAAATCTAGACTGTTCAAATTATATTCGAGTAATCAATTTATAAAAATTATAAAATTTTTAATATTTAATTGATCATTTAAATTGAATCTGTATTGTTTGAATTGATAATAGAATAAATTTATTAAAAATTTTATTTATACAAAATTATAATTTTTATTTAATTATATAAGCACCGAAACCAGTTCCTAGTTTGAGGGTGGAGTTAATTGTAATTGATATGATTTGATTTGTTTGGGGTAATTTTTCTTTCATAAGATATTATCAATCCCATATTTATAATTTCATACTCTTTCTATTTTAAATTATAAAATATTTTTAGATAAAATATCATATATCAATAAATTTAATTAAATACACTTTACAACTTTACTTTTTCAAGATAAAAATATAAATTTTTAAAAATACCCTTTATTTAATACTTAATTGATGAAATAATATTGAAAAAAGATAATATATGAGAAGGATAATATTAAAAAATATCATTAATAAAACTTTATTTTTATCAAAGTATCTTACATTTTGAAATGTTGTATCTTTCCTAATAATGTCTTATAATTGGAGACAAAGAAATTATATTATAATTATTTTAAGATAATCTTACAATTATTAGAATAGCATTTCTCTTTACATATACCCTCTCTGGTTCTTATTATAAGATACTTTCAACTATTTTACATATTTTAAAAAAATAATTTTTTTCTTGATATCATAAAAAAATTATATGTACTTTATTTTTATCTTTAATTTTAAATAATAATATAACTACATTAAATACCTTCATATTAATTAAGAAAGAATAAAATAAAAAAATAATTTAATTATTATTGCGAAATTCACTTCTAAAAAGTATCCTATAAATAGGATTAGAAGGAGTGTATATATCTATCTATCTATCTATCATATATAAATTAACACAACAATTTATACACACATATGGAGGGTTGTAATTAATTGACTTTACTACTCCCGTTTGATTTCACGTTTCTTACATTAAACTAGCACACTTTGCTAAGTATTTAGACGGTGGAAAGGTAAGGTGACAGTTAAGCAAGCAAGATTACTAGGGGTAATAAGATGAAAGAGAGTGACGAGAGGCCGAGGCGGTTACACGAAATTCAAGAGCATCGATCCGCGTAGGGACAGCGGAGGATTTGGAGGAAGAAATTGAAGATGAGACGAACAAATTCAAAGGATCCAACATGCAGGATCTTGGATTCCATGCCCCCTTGACTTCATTCCTCCGTGGCAGTACGCACTACGCGTCGCTAAAACTCAATTAAGCCTTGTTTGTTTTATTTCCTTATCAACAGAACGTGAACGTGATGAGGGGCCCCAGAGGGTGAAGCGAAGCCGAGAAAGTTAGGAACGAAGAGAACGACGACGTTCTCGGATGTCGGTTCAGCTCAAAACAGTAAAAATACTAATAAAGAATGGAACAAGTTGAGAGGGCAAGAGTGGGGTGTGATATTTTGTCGAATCTGGCATTGTCTGCTCATTTAAGAGTGAGCGACCGTATTTTTTCGTAAGCCTTCACTTGGCTCAATGGAGGACAAGACACATTGAGGGCCATTTGCCTATATTAATAAGAGTTTCTTCCCCTCTCCAAAGCTACAACCTCGACTTGGCTTTTGTCTTCTCTCTGTTGATCCATAGGATCTTCCTTCACTAATGTGCACACCCTTCTTGTCGTCCTGGTTTTCACTCCCCTAGTTTTATGCCATCCTCTCTCTTCAGCTTGTTATAACATCAAACCCCATTTCTCAACTTGCATTAACCCCTATCTTGTCTTTGCTAACTGTATGACTAAAAAGTTACTATACCATTACCAGCACCGAATTGGGGCTGAAAATGTTGCGTATTCATAAATGAGTGAGAGTAATCAAGTACTGAAGCAAGATAGGAAAACATGGGATGATAAAGTCACAAGGATGAATTTAATTATGCACACCACAATATATTACACCAACCCCTTCACTATCACTTCCCATGTTTTACACTGTTTTATGTGTTCCCACATCCCACATCCCACTTCATCATGTGACTCACCATCCCCCCCCCCACAATTATTACCTCCACACTTCCCTCTCCTCTTCTCATCCGTGTCCACTGCTATTTTCAACTTCCACTATATATATATATATATATATATATTCATTTCTTACTATTACAGCTAGCTACATTATATCAACAGTTTGAGGAGCTTTGTCTCTGCATATACTTTATTTTGATGCTGGCTCTTGTATAATTCTTGAAGTTACTGAGGAAAATTTCTCATGACATAAGGTATATGCGATTATGCAATTGATGAAAGCTGTTTTTGTGTGTGTATTTATGGCTGTGCTCCACTACATTTGTGTCGGAAAAATGCAACACCTCATGTGAGTACTACCTGATCCCGGCATCATCACCCTTTGGACATCCATCGATCTTCTCATAACCTCCACGGTCCACGCCATGCTTTTTTTTTTCTACTTGCATTGTTTAAATATATTAATTCAGAACCATTTCACATATACTCCCATTGCTTTTATTACTTTTATATATTCTGAGAATAATGGTTCACTTTTTTTAAAAAAAAATTAAGATCCAACTACAGTGTTTTCTCAAAAATAATCGCGCTAACCAACCTTTTTTTTTAAAAAAAAAAATTAAGTTCAGTCGGGAAAACATGAAATCACATGTATCTATATACAAAGCGATGCTACAAAAACCAAAGCAGCCTTCCCCGTCCAAATCGGCAAAAAGCAGACTCTTGAATTTATGCGCGATTTTATTCACTCTCCGTCTGGTTTCTTTCCAAAAAATATTACTAAATTCTGAATAAGAAAGCCCAACCACCAATCATTGCTCGCCACATAGCGACGCCGGTCATACCTGGACATCGGAGTGCCAAGCCATGGGCACGATCACTCCTTCCACTTGCGGCTTCTTCCAATTTGTTTATTTTTTGTTATTTCTTAAAAATGCAGAGATAAAACCAAAGGGGTCGGCCTCTTTGTTTTATGTAATGTTTTAGTGTTCTGGGTGCGTGCGACGTTTTCTCAGGGCCGGTTCTGGCCCGTATATTATTCCAAACAAAGTATTTTTAATTATTAAAATTGACAGAATAAGAGTCAATATTTCCACAGTGAGGGATGCTTGTCTTTATGAAAGTGGGCAGCAAAAATATCGTTGGACATAATTACATTTTGTATTTTTATATGATAATAAATAAATATTTTCAGTTTATGCAAACAGGATAAGGAGTGACCGAATCTGTACAGCGCAATTAGCAGCATCTCCCTACTTGTTGGAGCTCTTGCTTGGCACTCGAGTCGCTAGTAATTAAGGTTAACGCGGTTGCGTACGGTACCTTGACCGGTATTATTAAGCACGGAATAAATAAATAAATAAAATAAATTAATAGGCATAGATTAAAACTGAGACCAGATGACAGATAATGAAATAAAAATATTTATGTTATAAATGAACAGTATTAGGAAATAAACATGAACTCGTTGGCTTTGTATGTTGCAAGTATATTTTTAAGTCATTGTATTTACAGAAAACGGCAACAAATATCAGGAAGGAAATTTTTTAAAAAATTTAAATAATTAGAAAGGAAATAGGACATGCGCCTTTTATTAATTAGTTCTGCATAATGGAAGCTTTTTAATCGAATTAAGGGTCAATAATCGATGGCGTCCAGCCTATCATTCTGAGCGGTCCATCCTCATTAATGGAACTGAAGTGGGGAGTAGTAAGGGATAAAAGTAATTTGTTTCCTGAAGGAAACGGACGCTCACGAAATGATTCACCGTAGATCTTTAAATTCTCAAAACGTGATTAATATCTGGCGGATGGAAAATTGGATGCATGAAATAAGTAACGGTGGTTGGTTACATGAAAGCAGGAGGAGGGTGGGGTCAATAAAGCTGCCGTACGTCGGATGGATGTGGGGCCCACATGCCGCTGTGGAACCTCGGTCATGGCATGAGCGATGTGTGCGCCTCTGCGATCGGCAACGTATCGCCTCAGCTGAAGCACGCCATACTCCGCATTCTTTCTTTATTACTCTCGCACACGCGCTCCCCTAAAAAGCTTCCCTCCCTTTTTCTCTTTCATGTGCCCAGCAAAAATACGTGGCTTCTAAAGCGCATTGTTCTTTTCTCTTTATTAGAATCCGGAACCCAAAAAAAAAAAAAAAGAAAGTTGCGGCAATAATTTTCATAAGCAATTGAATGTCACATATAAATGCCGGTCTCAAATCTGCCAACTCTATTGCATTTAACTCCAATTCTTTCAACGCAATCACTGTGTAAAACTTCAACTACTTGACTTATAAGAAACCTTTCGCTCGCCTTCAAGTTAAAAGGTTTCCTTTTGATTTTTCGTCGAATTAATGACCAAAAAAAAAAAACAAACAAACAAACAGTCCCTCTGCTACTTACTTAATGCTTGTATATTATTAAGCTGAGCAAATGCTCAATATTCCCGTATGTAAAGCAAAATGTTTAGAGGAAAAAAATCCAGCTAATAAAATATTGAATCGCAACGATTTTTTATCGCAAAGCGTTACTTGGCTAAATTATTTTTTTTTGGAAAAAAATATAAATTAAATTCAAACGTTACTTAAGTGGGTCAAAGCCGTTCCTCCCTCTTTATTTTTTTGTTTAGGCTGTATCCCCCCATTTACTTTAGGCATACGCAAAGCCCAATTTACTTCCACAATAATGGATACTAAGTGCAATTTCACTCCGAGCGTCCTGTTTCTATCATGGCCACACTGGAGAGTGCGTAACACGGGTCCCTTCCGCGCGTAGAATCGGGCATTCCTCGATTCCTGTAACGGTGAACGGGGAAAAAACCCCAGAGACGTGCAGAATCGAATTGTATATGGCGGCGAATTCTAGGTTGCCCGCCACGTTAGTTCTTAGCTGTAAAAAGTAAATATTATAAAAAATCTGTTATGAAGCGGAACCACAGGATGCAAGTTTAAAATAGAAGCTCCTTTTTGGCTTTTTTAAACTTTAACCGCTAGAGGGAAAAAACTCATTGGCCCCCCCATAGGGCCGCTGGCCAGCACAGCATGAAGTGTTTCCGGAATTTGACATTATTACTGAATTGCCCTTTACTGTCCCGCCTTAATCACTCGCGTTAGTCGGCAAATTTGGTGCATAAATCAGGGGAAAAGGTAAATTGGAATCAAAGATGCTCTGGGATGGTCAAAACAATTTGATCGATCAACATTAAGTGACCGGGTATCTTAGGCCTCACGTGACTGGCATCGCATTGTCCGAGATATGATTACTCAGCACCGTTGATGCTTCTCCATAGGTCCAGGTCTTCTCTGCGGGTCCCACTCCGGCAACGTGTCAAAATCCTAAGGATGCGGCGGGACGCACCATGTTGCTGTGCTGCATCACCGGTTCATCTTTCACACCTTTGGAAAAAGAAGCGTGAGAACTGAAAAAAGAGTTAGGGATTGTTCGGGTGATTTTTATTGAAACCATAATTTTGTCTTGGATAATCAATTCTGGCGCCTATCCAAACAGGCACTAAGTCAAATTTACCTTTAAATTTTTTTTAGTAAAAATTTCACTAAAAACTCTTGAATCAAACTCACTAAAAAAAAAACCTTCTAAATTTTTGAAATGTCACTTTAAATTTGGCATATTAATTTGATCTTAAATTTCACAGAAAAATGATAATATTTCCTCTTATTGAAAGGAAAAGGAAAAATAGTCAATTATTTAAACTTACAACGCAAACACGCAGAAAACAAAATACACACATAATGAAGCTTCCCAAACTTCTTTGCATAACTTGAATTAGGACATTTGAAAATTAATCATATCTTTGTCACTAAAGTTCTTACCCAAGAGTCTCCCTGGCCGAGTCCTGGGAGGAATTTGATTTTGGTGATCAAGAGAGGATAATTGAGTTGGGAGAGAATGGATGTGGTATCAATAGGGTTTCATAATAAGGATAAAAATGAATGGTATATGAAAGTGATGACATTTGAGAAATCGTTGCTTGGAATTTAAAATGAATGATGGAAATTTAAAGATGAGATATGAAAAAACGTACCTATTGACCCGATATATGCATATGATATCGGTAAGTCATGCTTAAATCCTAGTGAATTTTCATGCCACAGTAGCCTCCCAACGTCCACACCTTCCTCAATCATACCAATATTTGGAACTTATTTCGATATGAGTCACTTATGCTCCGTATCAATTTGTTATACTAGCATGAGCATGTTCTATCAATATGAACAAATGAGGTGGAAAAATGAATATAAATCCACAAAGTAATAAACCACACACACTAGGGTGACAAACAAGTCATTCAGACATGAAACCCTATCGATATAAGCATGTTCTATCGACTTGAAACCAACACTTGAAATTGTTTCAATGTTGCAATGAACAAGTGAGGTGAAAAAATGAATAACATTATGTAGGATAATGAATTACATATAGTAGGGTCGCAAACAAGTCCTTCAAACATGAAACCAACATTTGTAATTCTTTCAAGTTAGTGTTGTAATGAACAAGTGAGGTGATAAAATGAACAACAATCCACAGGCAGGACATTCAAATATGAAACCCTATTGTCACGAGCATGTTCTATTGATATGAAACCAATATTTGAAAATCTTTCAAATTAGTATAGTAACAAACAAGTGAGGCAGGAAAATGAACAACATATCATAGGGTACTGAACCACATATATTAGGATGATAAATAAGTCATTCAAACATGAACCCTATCAGTAAGAGCATGTTCTATCGATATAAAACCAATACTTTAAATTCTTTCAAGTTAGCATTATAACAAATAAGTGATGTAGGAAAATGAATGACATTCTATAAGATAATGAATCACACACAGTAGGGTCATGAACGAGTTATTCAAATATGAAACCAACACTTGTAATTCTTTCAAGTCAATGTTATGATGAATAAGTGATGTGTGAAAATGAACAATAGTCCATGAGATAATGAACCACACACATTAGGGTGACAAATAGGTCATTCAAATATGAAACCCTACCAGTATGAGCATGTTCTACTAATATGAAACCAACAATTAAAATTTTTTCAAGCCAGTGTTGTAATGAACAAGTGAGATAGAAAAATGAACAACAAGTCATAAGGTATGAACCACACACACTGGAATGATGGACGAGTCATTGAAATATGAAATCCTACAATTATGAGCGTGTTCTATTAATATGAAATTAACACTTGAAATTCTTTCAAATAACCATTATATCGATATAATGGCAAGATTTCAATATAATAAGCAGGTAAGATTTTTGTTTGGAGCAGAAGGTAATGCTCTTCCCCATCGATTTTCCCTTTGAAATAGCAACAATACCGAGCATTAAGCCATTTATTAGTCCATCTTCCTTTCTCTAACTTCAAGCATTTCACATGTAGCCTCTTCTCCCTCCCCCTCTCCCCAACTCAATTTGCCTCACGTGTGTTTGCTAGCCAAAGTAGTCAAATTAACTGTCAATGTTGATGGAATTTAACCGTAAGGTGACATTGCAATCTTTTTGTAAGATAAAGGGCAACATTGTTTAACAAAAAATTAAAAATATCGGGCGCGTTTGGAGAAAGTGATCTGATACAAGTTTGTTATCCAACCCTGTAAAAAAAATCTGAAAGATTCGTTAGCATTTAATTTAATGTTTTTTATTTTGAAAAAAAAAAAATATATAGTCTGATGTTGCGAGCATTCCCATTTCGGCTGTTTGGTCCTATAAAACAGCGATTTCGGTGTTTCGGCCCCCTCAACAACTAAACTGCTGGTTCCTGGTTCTCCATTTCAGGCTTCAGCTCTCTCACCCATTCAACCAACGCTCTCACTGCTTAGCTTTGTTCTCCGTTCCCACAGCCACAGAGTGTGCAGGACCCCAGAATCTCCATCTGATCTCTTCGATTTGAATCCCTATGCTCCTCTTTCGAGGGCGCCAAACAGTGTTCGCTTTAGAAACTTCAAGGAAAGTGTCACCGAGAATCGCTCAAGATTATCGGAATCCATCCCAATAATTCTCCTTCGGCTTCTCCTTTAAGCCCTATTGCTCTCTCTCAGATTTTTCACTTATCCACCGGTTTCTATCCCTCCCCCATGATGTTAAAAGCTCCTCTTTTCTCTTTATTCCCGTCTCTCTCTCTCCCATTTCCGTTTCCTCTGTGACCCCCTCCCATTTCATCAATACTGTCATTATTGCTTTTCTTCCTCCCATTCCCTCCCACCCTTGGATGTCTTTTTGGCAGATTTATCAACAAAAGACCTTTGGAGTGCCCCTCTTAAAGTCTCAGTCTTCTTCTTCACGGTTCTCTTTTATTCCAAAGGCCTGGCCTATTTGTTCTGCCCAGAATACGCTCTGTTTGGGGTAGAAATCATGGAACAGAGTATCCTATGCAAATACACAGTCCACCAAAGTGTTACCAAGAAGTACACCAGGCCGTTGGCGGCCAGCAAAGCCTCTGACGCTCACACTCTCATAGAGCCCAGAGTGGTACGGATATCTGTAACCGATCCGGACGCCACTGACTCCTCCAGCGATGAGGAAGGAGGGTACTTCTTTGGCCGTCAGAGAGTGAAGCGTTATGTGAACCAGGTTAACATCGAAGCTAGCTGCAAGAGCGCGGTTGCCCCTAATCCGCGAAAGAGACCCGCCGGAGAAGCTTCTGCTTGCCGGCGGCCGGTGAAGGTTTCTTCTACAAATAACGGAAGGAAGTTCCGAGGAGTACGACAGAGACCTTGGGGGAAATGGGCGGCAGAGATTCGAGATCCCGCGCGTCGCGTACGCGTGTGGTTGGGAACCTTCGACACTGCGGAGGAAGCGGCTATGGTTTATGACAATGCCGCGATTAAGATTCGTGGACCGGACGCGTTGACAAACTTCGTGACCCCTCCGCCGAGGGAAAAGCCCGACGAAGCAGAGGTGGCGGTGAAGACGGAAATGAATGTGGTGGTGAAGTCAGAAGCGTCCGGCTCCGGCTACGATTCCGGCGACGAATCACACCGTCTACCATCTCCCACGTCAGTGCTGCAATTCAGAAGCAATTGCAGCGAAGAGACCGAGGCCCAGGGGGCAAGCGAACGGGAGAAAGAAAGCGAGGCGGAGGCGGCTGAAGGTGAAGACGTATCCCGGGAGTGTGAAGGCGAATCGAGCTTGTCGGATGAGAAGGAGGATTATTTCGGGTTCGACATGGCGAAGGAGGATTACTTCGGCTTCGATATGCCAGATTGGGAGCAGGTGTTCGATTTCTCAACGCCAGAACCGGAATACTCATTGCTGTTAGAAGAAGCTCCACCGTTTCTAGGGGAGACGACGGCAATGATAGCAGAGGAAGATTTCAAGGCGGACACCATGATAGTGGGGGGACCAGAGTTGGATTTGGATTTGGAGAAATCATTCTTGCCATCGACGTTATGCCAAATGGACGATTTCTTTCAAGACATATTGTCGGGTTCGGATCCTCTGGTGGTGCTCTGAGACTGTCAGTCATTGACTGAGTGGAGCGTTGGCTTTGCGTTTTGCCGCCGTCCCTTGCCACATTTTGCTCCGGTGGCAGACATACATATGAGTATTTCTTATTATATTTATTTGTCTCTAAAATCTCCGTGATAAACAGCAGTGAAGTTTTGTTTAAGGTTTGCATTTTACACTTGGGTTGCTTAATAACTAGCCAGTGTTGACGAGAGTGTAACATATTGTACCCAACTATTAATCCAAAAATGTATGAAGTGGTTCTGAGCAAAATTCCAGGTCCCAACTCACAACCAAGAGCAGATACTTTGATTTGGATTAATCATTAATATTATTTTTGAATAAATAATAAATAAATAAAAAAACAGGGCGGGGTGGTTGAAGGGGGTGGACGGGGCGGTGATTGCGGTGGTAGGCGGGAGGTGTGAGCGTTGAGGCAGAGGCGTGTGGGGCTGCTTTTTTGGGGCATTGATGAGAGTGGTGGCCGCAAAGCAGCCGTATAAAGGAAGGTGTGCGTGGACGTGAAAAGGCGAACAACATGAGAGACTCACTTAATTGTCGGGACTCTCGGGCCTTCGTACCCCCACTCCGTCTCATTCCTACCTCCAAAAATTCCCCCTTTTCATTTATTACGAAATTCATTTGTGAATGGGAAGGAGCGTTTTCGCGTTTTTGAACTGGGTGGAGTCAGCCCCAAAAATGATTCACGCCAAAAGGAACAAAATATTGTTGAAAAGTCAAATTGAAATTTGGGCACGAATCATGCATCCCGCATTCTTAATTTTGCTTCCTGAACGTGTAGACTTGATCCGGCCGCCCAGCGATGGGTACTGCTCGCTAGCCAAATATACTTGAAATCTTTCGTCCCATGACAAAGATCAAGTGCTCGTGCAATACTTTACTCCATTTGAGAAAAATAAACCACGCTCGGATTGGATGCAGTTTGCGTGCAAGACAAAACAGGAAGCTTGATATTGACACAATTCAAGATTTCCCGTATCCTCCCCTCCCATTACTATTTTCCCTGTTTTTTTTTTCCTTCCCCTTATTTTTTGAAATTTTCCCATTAATAAATATTGCGCACACATAGAATGTGCGCGGATTAATGTTTTTTGAGGAATTTACGAAATAAAGCAATGAATAGACTATGGCGGCAGAAAATGTTTGAGAAAGTGAGGGAAAGGGGCACGCAGGAGATAAATTGCTTCACGATCACTCCACGAAAACGAAAATGGGGCTTGCAAAGTGAATGATTATGATTGTGTCTGAAGCAAGATTAGGCCATATGCTACAAATTAGGCAAACCATTATTAGAAGGGCGCGCCTTCTCTCGCCAGCGCACTTCAATTCACAGTCTAGGAATCTATCCCCCCATTATTAATATTATTGTGCTCACCTCTATTTGAAAGCCTGTCTCTTAATTCACATGCTCCTAATCATCTTCTCCGTCCCTCTCACCCACACACGTGCCCTTTCTCACTCACGTCTCCAGTTTTAGTTTGTGTTACAATTTTGCTGAGTTCTTGCTCAATTTGCAATTTTTTTGTTGCCCAACCCAATATCTAAAGCTTCAACCTGATTAATCCGGGTCTGACCCAGATTGCGCATGTGGCTATAGTGGATGAGTCTTTCAGAAAAGGTTTTCTTCATGCACAAAACTCCAATTCAAGACCTCACTTAAACGGACCACTCAAACCAACTTTTATTGGTTGATCAATTTGTAATTGCTGATGCATGGGCTCCATTTTCAGGCTGGGGGAAAAAAATAGAGTAGGTCAAACATAATCCCGAGCTTTTTCCCACTCTTTCCTTTGCCGCTCGCTGCTCCTGCCCTCCTCTTATTCCCCCTTAACTAACGTGTCAATTACTAATTCGCCCCCACATTATTTTCCTCTTTCCCTATCTCCGTTCTCCACTTTATGCCCCTTTCTTTTTCCATTTTCAGATACCAATATCTCACCGCTTGCATCTCCACTACTCTTTCGTCACTAGACCTTCATTCTTCCAGAATTCTCTTCCTATATTCTCTTCAAATTCTGATTTGACCATGTCAACCTCACCTAATTACACGATGAATATAACAACTGCTGACAATAATTGCCATATGCCAAAAGGCTTCCACATAATCATTTCCCTCCATGATTAACACTGATAACTACTTAAAGCCTTCACAAGCTATTTTGATGATATAGTACTTTAAGGGAAAAAGGCGTATCATCATTCTCGAATTGTTCCTTCTTCTTCTTCTTCTTCTTTTGCGAGGGTGAGTCCTCCTGAGTCTCCCAATTCCACCAACCACAAGCAAGAGAAGAGCAAGAGGCAAAACAAACTGATGAGGGAAAAGACAAGAGTCCAGCGTGGCCAAACAGAGAAACACAGTGGAAAATGACAACATTATTCCAACACCATAATTCCCCTTCTATTGTCTATGAATGAATTCTCATTCCCACAGCTACGGAGCTGGCACCTGAATTCCCATTATGCGTATGCTTTTTAATGCGAACTAAACCCCACAACGTGGATCTGCATATTCCTTGTACCCTAAAATAAACATACTGTATCCACATTCGTATACATACAGGGAGTGTGTGTGTAGGTATGTGAGAACATTGGATACGAGTATGGATTATTAATGCATGTTAACGAAGAGCAATGTACGGCGTGAAGATGGCTCGTTGAAATTAAATGATGTTGTTTTGAAGCCATTACAGTTCACCAACTCTGCCAGTCTTGAAAATAAGTGCCTCGTTTATAATTGAAGTGTGGTTTTCACATATTTTTGTGGCGTGTCACCAGAAGGGGTCTCCCCTTTGAAATTTATTGATATTGCTGGGGGCATTAACTGATCTCTCCATGAATTAACTCTTCCCCTTTGCTTGCCCTTCTATCAGGCTTCTGCAGCACTGCACACACCTTTCAGGCATTCAAAGACATCTCACCTAATACTTCATTCATGCAACTACTGCGTTCTCTTTATATATTCCTATTATCTACTCTCATTTGGCAATTTTTGGTCTCAAATACCATCTTCATCTCCTCTTTTTTATGCTGATATTTGCAACATAAGTCAGTGCCATGTGAGCAGGAAAGCTGTAGGGACACAATAATACGGCCATACAAATTAAAGCACACTGCTGTGGCCTGTGGAATCATTACTTTTTTATGTTTTAGACGGTTTATCTTTAAATCTTTTAACCAATAACCAATATCAATATGTCATGTTTACAAGTAGAAAAAAAGTAATTCTATTTTTTTTTTTTTAATTATGACTTTTTTCCCCAAAAAAATACGTTCACCTGTACAGCTACATAGGGAATTGATTTATACTTTTTCTAATCTATTCATTTTATTTTCCTAAACTGTGTTGTGTTATAAATGAAATAATCAAATGAATCCCTGTATATGGTGTCAACGCCGGTTATTATTTAATATTTCAAAAATAATAAATATTAAATTGTATTAAATCATGAAACGATAAAATGTTGAGATTAATAAAACTGATATGATAAATAATCAATACTAGAATATGAATATAGAAAATAAAGAAAATAACAAATATTTGTATAATACTTAAATATAAATACGTGTAAGTTTCAAAAATTAACAAGAATTAAAGCTGCTTGGTGTAATGGTAGAGCAGCAAAGGAGTTGAGGATTTTTTTTTTTTTTTTAATAACTGTATAACGAACATTCTTGCACACACACAATTTCTCGAAGCAGCTCCATTGGGCACTGTTCTTGATGAAGCGCCAGGCAGGACTGGAAGGAAGGACATGTTTGAAATGATAGCTTCATGATTGTAAGGATTTCTATGAATTTAAAAAATTATCTCAGGCAGCTTATTTGATTATAAAAATATCTTTCAGGCTGCTCAATTCTTTTTTATTGTCAAAGTCTCATGATATCTCCTTTCACGTGAGATATTATTAAATTTAGAACTTGCTCCCATCCACTCTGCAAGTCTGCATCAGCCACATCTCCAAGCACTGTTTATATATGCAGTTAGGTTACTTTCACTGTGTGGCCAGTCGCGGGCAATTATAGCCTCAGGTCGATCACTTTTAGACAGTATGCATAAAAGCTAAAAGAACCTGACATTTTTAGTGGTCTATTAAAATTCTTACCTATGTGATTTGCCAATAGTCCGCAAGGTCATACATAGATGATAGAACCCCTAACAAGGTCACCTTGTAATCTATACAGTGCTTCTGTCATTCTACGCACAGGCAAAGGCACGTGCATGCAATTAATAATTATCTCTATTTAAAAATATATGAAAATCAGATATTAAAAAATATAAGATATTTTTAATCTTTTAAAATATAATTATTATTTTTTCAAATACCTTTATTAAGAGTGACTTTATATTTATTATAAAATATTTAATAAAAATAAATAAAAAAAAAAGGTTATTTTAAAATTAAGTAACTACTTTATTGAGGGGTGAGATTCGGTTAAAAATGTCTTACATTTATAACAAAAGGAGTAATAAATAAATAATACAATGAGTTACTTGACTGAAACCTAGAGTCAAGAGAATAAGGGCTATGCTTAAAGTGCCGGGCTTGGAGGTCTTGTTTAAATAAAGATTCAAATTTTCAAAATAATTTTTTTAAAAGTAATTGAGCTTGAGGGCTTAGTTTTGATAAGCTCTTAAAAAAAAGCTCGGGCTCGGTTAGCCCTTTAAACCCTATTATATTATTATTATTGTTATTTTGTCTGGTGGAACACGTGTTTAAAACTAATAATCTGCTTACCTAATCTTACACGCATAATATTATTATTAATTTTAATTTATTTTAAAATTAATTTAATATAATTTAATAAACATCAATGTATAGTATACATTTTTTTTATTTTTTATAATTATTATATTTGTATATTTATAAAAAAATGAACTATTGTTTTAACCAAAATTTTAATTTTATTATTAGACTTTTAAATATGTGTTGTCTAATTTCTAAAAAATTATGAAGATTTTGATTTTTTAATTTCAAAATATTTTAATTAATTTATAATTTATAATTTTATTTTAATTTTTAAAAAGGGCTTCCGAGCCAAATCCTAAGCCCTTCATATAAGGGCCATACTTGAAAAATGAGATTAAAAATGAAAAACCAAACTTTAGGGCTCAAGCCCTTAAGGGCTGGCCTCATAAGGACTGCATCCATTCGTATTCTCTACTGAAGCCATGAAAAGACATACTCAAGACATTGATTGGTTTTAGAATCACTTGGAGTTATGTATAGAGTTTTGGTTCATAATGAGCCTATAAAGGCCGAGCCCATCTATATTCTCAACTTTATTAAAGTCATGAAAAGACATACTCAAGACACTCATTGGTTTCAGAATCACTTAGAGTTCTATATTGGGTTTTGGTTCATAATGATGGTTTTTTGATGTTTATGTACGAGGAATGAGAGGTGTCGACGGGGAAGAGGATATTCACAAGAGAGGAAAGTGATATTATAATGTGAACAAAACACAAACCATTTTGGATGATATACATAGCGAACAGTGGATCGAGTCCTTACGACATTTGTAAAAGTTGATTAGGTCATTCCAAGGCCATATATATGGCCAAAACTTGACAGGGATGATAGAGGTTCAAAACTATATTGTTGCATCAACTTGCATACAAGTTCGCATAGGGACAATGGGGGGTGGTGGGTGTGGCTCTTGCTTTCTTAATGACCTTGATATGATATTCTAGGAATTGTATGAGGAAAGAATTCATGATTTGCTATTCAAATTGCTATGAATTTTATTATATTTGCATCAGACTAACTCCCTCAGTATTCATAAAATTGCAAGATAAAAGTGCATTAATGGTGATGTGATGATATAATGTTCAGTGTCATATTATATAATCAGACCCAGGGGAATAGAGGGAGACCATATTTACTATTTTGGTGAGGAGAATGTAAGAGTAAAAATTGGGTTTGAGATTGGTTTGTGTGTGTGTGTGTGAAAGGTAAGTGGGCATGCAGTGTTAGGGAAGTGTTATGTTTTGTGGTGATGACAGGGGCCATAGAGGAGTAAATGAAGTGACTCTAGAGTTAAATGTAAGAGGTTGCATTTAAAATGGAAGCAAGGGGTTTGGATGGTTTGGTGAATTGGACAATATTCAACTACCTAATGTTATTAACTCATGCTCCATCTTTTGTCTACGATCCAAATAAATTGTGAAAATGAATCAGAGAGAGAGAGAGAGATGAAAAGCAAATGTAGATTGTCTGTCAATGGAGGAGAGATTGATAGGAGAGGAGGGAAGGAATTATGGAAGAAGGAAAAGGACCTAAGAAAGTTAGGCATGGAATTGAAGAATAATTGAAGGTGCTCTACTTGTCTTAGTGGATGAGATTTAGGCCAAACTCATTACTCTTGCTATTACTTGCTCTATATTAATGTACTCATCATAATCCCACCACCGCTTTAATTACTTGCTACTTTTTTGAGTTTGAGAAAAATTCCCTAAATACATATAGTGCGTAATTCGAGTAGGCCAGTTTTATCTAAATTGAGTCAAACAAGCTTAGACTTATAAAAAAAAAATTAAATAGTCAAACTTGATCGTAATATATTATGACATCAGGGTTAATTAAAATATCTAAGTTGCCAATTTTTTTAAAACAAATTTCAATTTTTACTTTAAAATTAATTATTTTTTATATCATAAAAATGTACAAAACTCATTTTAAAAAAAAATTTGCAAGTCTCAAAGTTTAACAATCAATATTGACTACATTTTAAATACTTTTTTGAGATATTTTGTGGATTAAAAATATAACAATGTGAACATTTTTTATTTTTTTAGAAAATATCTATAATAATATACTCAAATGGTCTTTTAATCTAAAATGAACTAAAATTTAAAGTAACAATTAACATTTAATACATTATATATATTTTAAAAAAATTTGGTTCGATATTTGAGTCAAGCTTGAATCTGATCGAGCTTGGCTTGAATTTTTTTTGACTCATTTGGATGCCAAACATGAAAAAGTATGATTTTGGTTAGCTTGTTCTTAAATTTTTTTTATTTTGATTGATTTGTCGAGTTTTGTTTAAATTATTAGCCCTAATAACATGTGCAGTCCCCAGCTAGTCGTTCTGTATCATGCAACCACTTATATGGTCTTTCTTGACTATTTTTTCACTATAAAAATGTATTCTTTTGTTAAAAATTATCATATTCAAGAGACAAACAAATATTAAATGTAAATATTTTTTTAAAAAGAATGCAAACCTTGATTGAATGGATTAACCCGCTCTTTTAATTAAAATCAATTATGTTAATTCAGTTATATTAATGAAAGAACTGCATTCAATAACTATTTAAGAAATTATTTGCAGATAATGATCAAGATGAAATATATTGTTGTTAAATAAAAATACAATTTATTTTTTTCAAATTAAACTTATTATTAATTTTTATTTATTAATATTTTATTTGAGCGATCTTTGAACGTGCCTCTTCTCCGTTTCTCCTTCGCCAAATGCAAAAGAAAATATGGGAGAAGCAAGGCCCGAACAATTGCAATCACGCTATTGGCCCGTCTATTCATATTTCAAATCAAAGAGGGCCCCACATCCATCCATTCTGCACACTAACCATTTTTTAACACCCTCGTCCCCCAGTCTGTTCTATACCACGGGCCATGTACGGAACCCCTCCACATCTTTTCTTTCTTTCTTCTTCTTTTTCTTTTTTAACTTTTTGAAAGTGTACTCCCACCCGAACAATTTAAATAAAATTATTCTAAAACTTTATATTTTTATCAATTATTATTAAATATTTATTAATTATTATTGTTTAATTGCCAACTAAATAATTCAACCAACAACTTTAGTGATAATTGATAGTTTTGTTATACCAAGCTAACAACATGATATTGAAGTAACCTTTAAATTTCATAAAATTTTTATGTATTTATATTATGGCAAAGATTCATAAAAGATTTTAAATTAAAAAAATAAAAAATTTAGATTTAGATTTAAATAAGGTCCAGATTTATAAATTTTTAAGTGTTTAAATAGAGTATTTAGTTAAAATTTAAATTTAAATGCAAATCTAAATCCATAACTATCTAAGCATACCATGAATCTGTCAAGTTTAAAGTGAACGCTCTCCCACCCTCCCCCCCCAAAAAAAGAAAGTGTTCTCCGTGGAGATAAAAAACACAAATTTGATTTATTTGTATTATATCATATCACTGCCTTTATTTAAAAAATAATAATTAACGGAGGAAGCATGCCTCACATGACGTCATTAAAAAGAAATGATTTTTTTTTTCCTGGTAAATAATATTAGTCTGAAGGGAGAAGGGGATCGGGTGGAATACGCGTGGCATTTCTGAAGGCCCGATTTGCATGTTGTGAATGATGGCGGCGCGGCGCTCATCACCGAAGGCGTGATGTGATCGTGTGCGGACAGCCCCACAGAGAGAGGCCTCACTCTCTCCGTCTCTAATGATCTCAAACGCTGCGCATCTCACCCACCGACATCAATGGAACTCGCTACATCTTTCGCTGCACATTCATTCAAAATCCCTCCATTTCCCTCACTTTATTGTATTACACATCTACACTTACATGGCTTTCCTATTTATTTCGATTAGATTCGGTGAGTAACCTAAATTTACTTAGCAAATAAAAATCTTAATCATGATTTTTTATGATGAAAACACTCTTTATTCTCTTTAATGATTTGAAATTTAATACTTTTTAAGTTTTATACAACAAAATTAATTTGATACTTTTTAAATTTTATACAACAAAATCTCTAATGTCCCTTTAGTTGTATAAATGAGTGAGTGTTGGGCCATGATCCAAATCCCTTTTTTATCTCCTCTTTTAACAAATCAGAGGACCCATGAATCGCTTTATAATCTGGTGATATGATGCTCCCTTTTTTTTTTTTGTAGATATCATATAATTTAAAAAAAGAAACAAATGAAAGATTCTGTATTTTCATGACGCATGTATTTAAACCAGCAAGAAATATGATAGAAAGATTCTTTCTAATGCACTCCTACAATTTTGTATATTAATCACTTTTTAAAAGCATAATTTAGTCTCTCTTTTAAGTACTAGTTGATGAGATAGTTTTGTTTTAAATAAAATTTTTAAATTATCATTAAAAAGTAAGAAAGGGAAAGATAAAAAATAATATTATATTACTTGTTTACTTTTTATTTTTTATTTTAGAATTATATTTAAAATTTTATGTTTTATTTTTTATATTTTTATTGTATTAATATGGATGATGTTAATAAAAATAATTTTTAAATAAATTTGAGGAAGTAATCTTAAAGAAAAATTCAAGTGTGACTCTAACCCATCACACATATTCAAAACGGGGGGGCCCTTTTAGTGGAGGTCCTTCCAAATGCGCAAGACAAGACAGGTATTGGTAAGGAGCCAGTATATGTCATTTCTCACACAAGGATCAAAATTCGATCTCATCAAGGATATATAGATCCGAAATGGACAGCGTCAAATTAAATATGAATATAACTAATTTGTTATACTACTGTCTAGTGTCAAGTAGTAAGAAAAATGTGCACAAGACACGAAGCAAGAGAGAGATTGATGCCGACCTCTTTCTCTCTTTCACAATCTCATTACATTTCTTGTTTCAAATATGAAAGAAAAAGTAAGTTGTACTGAAATGGTTCTCCGTTTCTCGTGTGGGGAGTTGAACATGGTCGGGCCGCCTGTCCCTATATAAAAAGTAGAGTTTGAATTTACAACTAATTAAGTTGATAGACGGGGCAAGATATTTATGTTGCAAGTTGACCTATCTTTATCACATGAACCTGACAGCTTCCACAGAGACACAATCTTTTCATGGCCCCATGGAGATCATAAAATTGAAGTATAGAAAGGAAAAGTCTGTTAACAGCAGAGGGAAAAAGGAACAGCGGAATTGGAGAATGATAAGGAAAAGTTGGACCGTAAAAGGAAGGGTTGTTTTCTGTCTGTCTAACAGTACCACACTCTTGTGCTTGATTCTGTAGATACTATGTTTGTTTTACTCATTAGTTTCATGCAATTAATTAATATATGTTTATAAATATTATGCATCCAATGGGAAGTCAAAGCTAGTGTTTAGACACAGGTGAATCATCATGTTCAAACTGCTGATGCTTCCTCATTTCGTCGATGATTAAATCCCTAAAGCAAGGGTCAAAAAGTAGTTGCCGGTATAGAAACAAAAACTTTCCGACATTTCTTTCGTTTTGACATTTTTCCTCCAATCGCGTGTTGACTAAACTCTCGATCGATCCACGCATCCGCAGGAAATCCCGATGCGATGCAATTACTGTGGTCATCATTGAGCTTGGAGTAACAACAGGTCGATCCATTTTTCAAGAACCTGGTGAAAGCAAAATGAAGTTGCTGGTATCCACAGGTCCATCATTTCCACCCCAAATTTCAGCATCACAAGTTTTTTTAATTCTGCAAAAAGAGGTCTTTAATATCGCTGTTCGTGGCAAATTGTGATACATGCATATGACGAAACCGAGGACTCCACTTAGTTGGACAGAATTGCATTCTCAATAAGAGACTTTACCAACCTTCACAAATTATAAAAGTGCGTATATTTTCGGATACAGATCGACTACCAAGAAGCTGAAGGTTATTGGTGTTAGTTTAAATGTCATTTCTTAACTTACATATTCACACCACATTTTTTCTTTTGGGAACAAAAGCACAAAACCACATCATCGACAATCTCTCTTCGATGCAGCTGCCGCGAAAGCCCAAGCAGGATAAAATGTCCCTTCGGCTAATGGACCAAACGATGACATAGAACAGTGCCAGGCCCAAAAAGAGATCAACAATAATTTTGAACGGATTGGATACAACAGTCTCCCGTGAGCCCAAACACCAGTATGTATAAAGTTGTTACGTTCTCCTTCACGCGCGCGCGCGCACGCACACACACAAAAAGAAATAAAAAAAGAAAAAAGGAAACGGCATATGAATCAAGTGTCTCGTAGCCCAAACGTCAAAAGTTCTTATGGGTCTTGATGGCTCAAACAGTTGAGGATGGAGTTCTATTTGCATTTTGCAATGAAGACTCCAAGGCTTCCACTTTTCTTTTCTGTTTCTTGTTTCCTTTCATCTTCTTTTTTCTTTTGTTTTTTTTTTTAAACGTGGGAACTATATGAAAAGCATTTTTTTTTTGGTATACAAAAAACATAGACAACGACAAAGGACCATTTGTGGGAGAGGAAGCAGGTTGGTTTCTAGGAAATCAAGCAAATTGTTATGAAAATACAGTTTGAAAGGAGGAGAGAAGAGAAAGAATTATAATGGGAGAACTAAAAAAATAAGATAATTGAGAGCTTTTTATTTTAATGTAACAAATAAAATTGAGATATATTTCATTTATAAACACAAGCGTATCAATTAAATTAAATAAAATATGGAATATAATAATAATTGAAAAATGTTATGGTAATCGAAAGACATTATATTATGTTTGGATATATAGAGATTTGAATTTAAATTTGTCTCAAATTTATTATTTGGGTAATTAAAAAAGTATGACTTTGAATTTGACCCAAATTTAAATTCAAGTTTTTCTTCCATCTCTTTGTAATTTAAAATCATTTCTAAACCTCTATTATTTCACATCTTTCATAAATCTCTTTGTAATTTGACTGGCCCATTAGCGACACTAAACAAACCAAATTGCCAACGAAGACCAAGACCGGGCTACAATTGCCAACTAGGATCGGACGATCGACACCAATTAAAATTAGATGGCCAACTTCCATAAGGAAGAACGAATAACACCAATTGGGACAGGATTGCCAACGTTGATTGAGATCAAAGTGCTGGCTATTATTGGGATTGGATGATCAACTTACATAAGTGGAAGTTGGTTGAATAGTCTTGATCGTTGATTGTGCTTCGATCTTGGTCGATCGATGATAGTCGACTATCTGGTAATGATCATTGCCTGTGCATTGATCTCGGTCAGCACCAGTGACCCAATCCCGATCAAAGTTGGTTGTTTGGCAACGTTTGTCTATAGCAAAATGAACATAATCAACGTTGGCAATTCAGTCCCAATGAAAGTTGGTTGTTTGATCCTAGTCGAAGCCAACAATCCAATCCTTATCAGTGTCGGTGGTTCAGTCCTGGTGAAAGTCAACCATCCTATCTTGATCATGGCATGTGCTAGCCATCTAGCCCTAATTGTCACCGATAGTATAATCCGATAAAAGTCTAATGTTCAATTTTCAATTCCGATAGGTGTCAACGGTTTTATTTCGGTGAAAATTAGTCTTCCAAACCACCTACTTTGATTAGGACAAAACTACCAACGTTGTCCAAGTTGCTTTGAAATTCAAACATAAAATATAAAATTTTACTTAATATTCAAACAAAAAATTTTAATATTATAACTTATAATTTTTTATATTATCTAAACAAAAAATCTAAAATTTATAAATTTCAAGTAAATTTTAAATATAAAATTTTTAATCCAAATTTTCAACTCAAATTTACCAATTAAAACAAAACATGAAAAAATTTGACATAATAAACATCTACATAATATATTAAATGTACATTGTTCAAAATTAAATGCAAATCTCTCAGAATCGATGGATGGATAGTAAAAAATCTCAAGCGGCAGTACAAGTCATAATAATACCATTACAGCACATTCTAAGAACTTCAGTTATAATATTGCAAAGACAACTTCTTTCAAAGCAAACATGACACTACGACAGCTTCTACTTCACACGAAAGTATTCCAAGCAAACAAGATAAGCGGGGGAATGCGGCCGAACAAATAAAGATTCGCACCGGCATTTCCTCTTGTCCCAAAAAAGAAAAACAAAACAAAAATAAAAAACCAAGAAAAAGGAAGGCACTCAACACTCAACAGATTACACTCTATTCAGCTGGACGAAGGAATATACACGTTGGCCATCGAACGGAAAACAGATAAAAGCATTAAGGAAATTTAAAAAAAAAAAACAAAAACAAAAATCTTCGGGGGTCAGCAGCTCAACTTTAGAACCATGCAGCATAACGATGCTTGTACTCGCCTCAAGCACTCCGCTGTAACCTCAAATGGCAGAAAAATCATGGAGGCTAAGAAGGGAAAGCTTCAATATCTGAAAACTCAACCACCCATTCACTAAGATCAGAGAGCAAGAGAGCACTATTTTTAATCCTAACCCCTGGCCAACAATAAATCCAAATTACTGGAATGGGAATTAGATGAAGACCCCTCTGGTTGAAATTTTCTTCTCCCAGTTCTGTTGCTGTAAAGACTATTTTCTTGCCTATGTGGAAGCTCCTGATATGCTACGTGATGCAAATGTAGGAAGGCAACCATGCTAACAGCGACCAAAGCAGCATTGCCCACTATTCCACCCATACTATCCAATCTGAGTGTTTTTCTCACAAAATTGACGCTTGAAAGGAAGACATTGATAAAGATATTAGATTTCTTTCCTTTGTCAGTCACAAAATTCTCACCAGGACCACAAAGGTTTTCCCGCAAAAGAGAGCGCCCTGTGCCCTGCACGTCTCCAACAAAAGCCAGAGCTTCTTCAATGACTTTGTACTTCTTACCATGATGTTCTGCCAATCTCATTGCAAGAACAATTCGGCTTTGTTCTAGTCGGGCAATTGCAGCATCTCTCTCAGCACGCTGCTGTGTTTGAATGGTCTGCAAAACATTAACAAATTATCAATAAAATGAACATTTTACCATTTCTAAGAGTTCGTAGTAAATGGCAATAAAATGCCAGTGGAGTCCTTCAAGATTGATTAGTAGGGTGCTAAAACTTCTAATGTTCCAGGAGAAGCTAAATAATAGACAAATTTTCAATAAATCAGGTCCATTTTTCCATGAAAATATCAGTGCCAAAGATATAGGAATCCAACACTATGATAACAATTCATCATAAAAATTCAACGTGGTTGAAGAATTCACAGCCTCCAGCCAAACAATTCAGTATTTGACAATACAACAGAACATGCTCTAGCACTTTCAAGGCAGATAGACTCTTCCCCACAAACCACTTCAATTTCCTCCTTGAACAGCCTCTTCCCTCCAGGCATTTGTTTTTCTCCATAATTTTTCGCTTTGCAGAGGCCATCATTGGTTGCCATGGACACCTTGACTTATCATGATAATTCCCTCTTCCTATCTCCTCACTTATCTGAGCTTATAGGGAAAACGAGTCCAAAGGCCCAAGTTTCCTCAATAGATTCACCGAAAGGGGTTCCTATCATTTCTTAGCAAAGGACTGGGTGATAGAAGAATCAAATCAAATTCCTCAGGTTTCAGAAGAAACTAGAGGTTGGACAAGTCTATTGCTTATATCTATAAACTAGGATAATCCCTTTGGATCATTTTTATATTCTGCAGCACCTCCAGTAACTATACAAACTAGCCTTTTCGTGGAATAGAAGATTCTTGCATACACATTATGCAAAATTTTGCCAGTGCACTGGACCAATAAAAAACTGGCCGGTAGTTTAACAATCTGTTCAGCAGTGGGAATAAGATCTAAACACATCAAACTAACAGTCCATTTACATCCAGTGCAAAAACAGAAGTTCGCACAATGTTCCTCCTGAATTTTAGGAAGCACAATTCCTCATTCTTCCTTTTCTCTCGTTAGCTAACTTGATGAACTTAGGACATTAGTGCTGTCATGTAATTCTTGTCAAAGACAACCAATATGAGGCATAACACATGTACAAATGCAATACAAGCAAAATATAGTGAAGCAGGTTAACAATTTAAAGCAAGGGATTTAAATTTTCAAATATCAAATATTATAAGACAATTAAGTCCTCATATGAAGTTCGTTATATTCCAGGCATTGGCGAGTGACTTGTTTAATCAAATTTCCAAGTTGAGGTAGCTCTACAGTCGATGCACGCCGAAACCTCCATCATTATTCTCGCAATCATCTCCCGTGGCTTTGTCTGTCGCTTATCAATGTTTTTAACCCCAAAGGAATTTGAGCTGAACCTCAAGTAACTCAAATTCCCGTCCATATAAGGTTGCTAACAGTTAACGATTTCTAATTTAATCTCAAATAACTGTAAGACATAGTAGCCCATAATTTTCAGGACAAATTAAAAGATAAATCAACATGCTGGTTTAATCAGTTTCTTAACAGTGATGTTAAGGACTCGACAAAAATAGTTCCAAAATTCTAACATTTCCTTGGTTTTCACTTTTCATGCATCAAAATTGGGAAGGAACCCTGTGAATGCATCGGGCAGGCAACCTAAATGAATCATCATGATTTCGAATTTAAAGCCACAATAGAAAAATAGTAGGGGAATATCATTTTCTTAGATTTTTTGTTTTTGAAATTTCCCGCGAGAAACGATAAAACAGAAAACCTAAGGGGGGGAGGAATGAAACTCACATGGTAGACCTCAAGCTGGTCTTCAAGGTTCTCGAGTGCGGTCCTAATGGCGTTTAGACTCTTGGCCTCCTGAATCAGGGAGTCATCGGCCTCAAGCCGAATGTCCTTCACAAAAACAAAGCCAAGGCCATCGTCGGAGGAGGATTTGTGGTTGGGGGATTTGCGGAGGGTTTTGATGGAGTTGAGGAAGTGAGTTCTGGAAATCGAGTGGATTGTGTCGCTGAGCTTGTCGTGGAGGTCCCAGATTTTCTCCAGAATCGCTTCGATTTCCTCCATCTCCATTTCCCACCTCATTTCATAACTTGCTATGGACCTAGCTAGCCGCTTCCCATGCGTTACTTGTTACGGAGGCCACAAGAAGCTTTCTTTCTTTGGGTCTCAACGTCACGTCGTCTGTATCCTTCTGGAGTTTGATGGAAGGTTGTCGTTGGCGCTTAAAACGCCAAATAGATGGTCCTCTGTTTTTTTTTTTTTTTGGTCTGACCAAACAAATGGTCCTTGCTCACTAGTCACCACTCACTGTTTTAATTTGACTTTTGAGCTTTGAGCCACGGACGAGTGACGGTTGATTTGGATCACAACGACATTTGTTTTGGCTCTAATTAAAGTAAAATTGCAAAGATTATGATGGGTCAAATTTTAAGCCATTCATAGATGATAGGTTCTGAAACTTTTAAAATGGAAAAATAAATTCCTCAACTATCATAGTTCAGACTGCGAGAAAAATATGTCTTCAAGTTTTAACCCAAAAATAATAATAATAATAAAGAACTATCTCAAAATTACTGTAACAAGCTTTCATTTTTCTTTTTTCGCAATACAAACGCAAGCTTCAGCTTGAGAAACCAAAACTAAGAAGAAAAGAAACAAATTAGATAACGCGTAAGCTACAGCGCGCGAAACATGAGGCAATGACTGTCTATCTTCCCAAAAAATCTGCATGCATCCCGCGGGCACGCCTTCTTCGAGGTCCATGGCAAAATCACTAGCATGAGCTCATCGAATAGAAGTTCTGGGCAAATAAATAATTCTGGCTTCCCAATGGTCGTAGATAATCCCTCTAACCTCTGAAATCTCCCCTCTCAAAGGGTGATGAGGAGAGCAGCTCCTAAGAAGGTTGATAGCATCAAGAGAGTCTTTAGGAAGCTGAATCTCAAAGAATCCTAGAGTTTTGCTCAGTTCCAGTCCATTTTTAATGGCCAAGATCTCAGCCGCAGTAGAGCCTAGATATCCCAATTTCTTCTTAAAGCCCATTATCCAGTCACCTTCAGCGTTCCTAGTTACTTTGCCACAAGCAACGTGATTCTGGTTCCAAACCGACGCGTCCACATCCACTCTCATTGTATCAGATGGTGGTGGTGTCCAGATAGGCTCTTGGTCGCCAATAGTGACAAAGATTTTGTGCTTCCACATAGCATTTGCTGCATCTTCTGATAAGAGGTGTTAACATCTTTGCATCCAGATCATCTAGCAAGCATAACTAAACACCCTTGTCCATGGCCAGTTGTTCACACATATATTGTCTCCCTGGGTTGTGCCGTGCGTTTCAATGAAGCCATTCCTGCAAGGTAAGAGATGAAAAACAACTAAAAGCATTAGGATTAATCAAGGATTGTCACACTTCTTTTGCTTCTTGCAGTCCCGAAGTGTGTGAATTACACTCCTCACAATTACACTCAAAAAGACATGAATTAGTACCCTTGCTTAGTTCTGACTGAGTTAGCAACTATCCTCTCATGAGAAGCCTGCCAAGGGAACATTTTAACCTTTGTTGATATTTGCCACTTCTCGATATGCTTCCAACAATAATTATCTCTTGTCTCTACTAACTGCGCAATGAAATTATATGCTGACTTAACAGAAAAACATCCATTTGGGGAGGGTCTCAATACCACTCATCTTCTCTATTATTATTAGGAGGTTTGCTCTTCTTCAATTGTTCAATCACCCAAAGAGGAAAATAAAGATACCATGTGAGAACATCCCACCCTCCATATGGTAGAACAAAATCATGACCATACGTATTTTGCTCGATAAGATGAACATTACTTATAGCAAGGGAGTGTAGTGATTTGTCTAAATGTCTCCATCGATCCCATCCAAAAATTGGTATTTCTCCCACTACTAACTTTCTTACTCAATCCTTTCTCAAAAAGGTCCCAAGCTCAAGATATAGCTCTCCAGACAAGGGAAGAGCTTTGTCGTTTCTTAACCATGGGTATTTGATCCCCACACCTGTACTTAGCTTTAAGAACCTTTACCCAAAGCTTTTCCTCTTTGGTTACAAGGTTCCAACAAAGTTTCATAATGAATGCCTTGTTTTGAGACATGAGATTTTTAATACCAAGCCCGCCAAAAGATTTACTATATGTGATAGTGTCTTAGGCTATCAAATACATTTTGTAAACCGCATCATCTTGACTCAAAAAGAATCGTCTACTTATCTGTTCTAGCTCCTTGATAACACCTTTAGGAAGAAGTGCATATATTGCATTTGGTAGGTGAGAAGATGAGATAAAACATATTTGATAAGAATAGTTTTACCAGCCTTCTTAAGATATACTTACCTTTTTAAGGGGACAACCGTTTCTTGACTCTTTGAATATTTAGGTAGAAGGTTACCTTAATAACCCTAGAATGGATGAGAGACCCCCTTAAGTATTTTTCAACGTTTGCAATAAAAGAGTTCTCAACTAGGGCCTACCTTGATAAGCCTGATTATATTTTAAGATTCTCTTTTACAAGGATAGGCTCTAATTTTTTTAACTTTTTTCAATTTAAAAATTTTAAAAATATATTTATAATTACAAAAAAGCTATTACACATAAGATTAAGTTTTAAAAAAATAAATTTAAGTTAATTCACACAACAACAAATATATAAACTATTGTCTAGAATATTTTTCAAATATGTTCTATTATTATTGTGTATATATCTCTGTTATTATAAGGAGATATTATTTGATATTATTATATAGTTGTTAGTTATTATTGTATTATCTTTTTGTTGTATTATATATTTTTTTTGTGTATATAATGTAACATTCATTTCTATAATAGATACGATATTTTTCAATCATTCTCTAGTTTATCTCTCTTATCTGATAGCTTTCATGGTACTAGAGTCATATAATTTTTTTCCACGATAAGTCAGGTTTTAAAGAGCGTTAGCTTGCCTTTGTAGCAGCGTTGCCATCTTTTGTCATGAGTTCAAATCTTCCTTAAATTTATTTTCACATATCCACAAGGCAGCTTCAGTAAATCAACATTTGTAGATCCACTAATCATTGGATCATGCTAAAATTTGGTCAACAGGTAAAGAACATTGACATGTCATCTTGAATGGTCAGATCGTTGATTAGTTTCCTGATATTAGTGCTATGCCATGTCCACTATAGTCTTTAGTTTGGATGGTTTTAATCCTTCATTTTCTTTTGTAAGCCTTTTTTTCTCTTAAAAAAATAAAAAATTTAGATGTTTCTCAATCTGTATTAGTTCCTTTGAATGGTTGCAATTATCATCTTTAATTCAAAAAATGTGATCTTGCTCAACCTACTTTAGGATCCTATCCGATTGAACTTGAAACTTTGTTGCGCACATTCGTCTCCAGTTCCTCTAGCCCATTTGCTGCCTTATCTACTCTAACTAATAAATCCACTTGATATTTTGATTCTGCCTGTTGCAATCATATGACAGGTCAAGAAAATTTCTTCTCCTCTATGACACCTAACTCTACTTCTTATCTTATATACACTGCTAATAATTCTCAAATACCTGTTAGTCATATTGATAATATCTCCTTGGCTTCCCTATCCATTCATGATATATATTTTGTTCCTGCCATTAACTTTGACCTTCTTTCTGTTAGACAACTTGTTGATGTAGTTATGATGTGTTATTTAATCAACATAGTTGTGTTGTGAATGATTACTTAGATAGGACAGGTTGTTAGGATCGAGTGTAAAGTTGGTTGCATGTTCAAACTCACTTCAATGCACCTACATGAGATCACTGTTCCCACATTGTGTGCTGCCTCCACATCATCTTCTCCTTATTCTTCTGTCGACCTTTGGCATCATCATCTTGCTCACCCTTCTTTAAGTAAATTGCGTCCTTTAATTTCTAATGGTCTTTTAGGTCATGTTCATAACCATTTTTTGCAATGCATTTCTTGTCAAACTACCAAACAACCTGCTTTGTCTTTTCATAAAAATGATTCTATTACTACTTCTCCATTTGATTTATTTCATTCTGATATTTGGGGCCTTGCACCTACTTCCTCTACGGAAGGATCTCGATATTTTGTGATTTTTGTTAATGATTTTTCTTGTTTTACTTGGATTTATATGATAAAACATCGATATGAGTTACCTAAACTTTATATCAGATTTGCTATTATAGTTCACATTTAATATTCTAAAGTCATTAAAAATTTTCATTGTGATAATGCTTTGGAATATCATAACTCTAAATTACTCACCTTTCTTGATTCTCAAGGTATTATTTATCAATATTCTTGTCCTTATACTTCTTAACAAAAGCGTAAACACTGTCATGTTCTTAATTCTGATAAGGCATTGCTTGTTTCTTGTTCTTGTCTTGAATGGTTTTAGGGTGAAGCAATCTTAACCTTTATCTTTTGCATTAATTGACTCTTGTCTCCTGTTACCAATAACATTTCTCCTTTTAAGCGATTTCATGGTTATCTACTTAATTATAGTCTTTTGAAAGTCTTTGCTTGTATCCATTTTTTTTTTCTTTTGTCTCATGAGACAAACAAACTTCAAGCTCGTTCTCGTGTTTGTTGTTTTGTTAGTTATACTGGTTATTATTATTGGGATTCTCTCTCTCACTGCATTCGTATTTCTCAGCATATTGTCTTTTAGAAAAATATCAAGTTTTCATCTCTAATTGACCTCTCATTGTTCTTATCTTCTTTATCTCCTATTTTTACAGATATTTCTATTGATTTTTTTTCCAGTAACTTAAGTACAAATTCTTCTATTGAGCTCATTTCCACAACTGACACTATGCCCCCTCCAGACATGACTACTGTCACACTTATTGCTCCTCCAGCATAAGTCATGCTTACTAAGCTTGTATCATCTATAGACTCTCAGTCCAATCGTGTAAGAAATCCTCCCTCTTACCTCAATGATTACCAAAATTTTTCCACCATTCTCCAGTTTCAAGAACCCAGATCCTTTAAGGAAGCTTCTCATGATTCCTTTTGGTAGCAAGCTATGAATGATGAATTGCACACCTTAGAGAAAATGCATACTTGGAATTTTGTTGATCTTCCTCCTTGTAAAACTTTGGTTAGGAGAGCATATGTCACTTACACTCCAAAATAGCTAAGTTAACACTAATATAATACTAGTGGCAACCTAAATCATTCTTCATTAAGGAGGCTAACTAAGATTAATTAAGGCAAAACTAGTGAGTTAAACTAACTAAGAGTTGATTGATTTTAGCTAATTGAACTAAATGGACAGATTTAATTAAAAACCTAATTAACTAGTGAAATAAAAATGAGAGTGTTTTAACCCTTTCTAAAGTGGAGTCCTAAGAGTTGTAGGATGTTAGATTCCTTATCTACTCTTTTTAATTAGGCTTAAGTTAATTTTTCCTTTCTTAATCAAATTAAACTCTTTACACAATTTTATATAAGTGTGCCTTCGTAACTAATTCAATTAACTTAGTTCTTGCACAATTTTGTACAAGTTCCTAATCAATTCTTTAGTTAAGTGTAAAGTGATCAAAATTCTCCTTAGGTTCCCTTTACGTGTAGCTTGACCTATGGTAATTCTAATGCATAATTTTACATACAAGTCATTTTATTAAATACCAACCAAACATATTTATGCATAGCCAATATAAAACACATTCAACACACATAAAATATATATTTATATGAATTATAATGTATTGGAGAAAATTTTTAGAAACTACACAAAGGAGAATTGAGTGAAAAAACATTAAACCAATAAGTTAAATGCTAATTTTGGTCAACAAAAATAAGATATAACAATGCTCCTAATTTTAAGAATAAGATTACATTAACTTAGATTTAATGGAGAGTGGTCATAACCCTTATCCTTCCTTGAGATACTTTAAGACTCCTCCAGCATCCTTCCCTCCTAACACTCCTTATAAATTTAGCCTCTAGTCATCTTGGAACTCATTTGAGTATGATTCTTCTACCATGGTTGAACCATACTCATGAGCACCTTAAGGATTTTGAAGCCAAACCAAAAAAATAAAGCTTGGGGTTTGAAGAGTGAGGTGGAAGAAGAAGAATACTAGAGTTGGATTAGGATTTTAATGGTTGGATCATGAGATATGGAGGAGAAAAGATGAGATGGAGATGAAGAACATGAAGAACAATAGAGAGAGAATGGAGAAGGATAGAGGCTAAAAAATGAGAGTGAATGGAAGAATGAATGCTAAAAATAAAATTAGGGTAATTTGATTTAAGTCTAAGGTGAATGGGCCTAACTCTAGTGTTAAGAAAATTGGTGAAAAATAAAATAGGGTAACTTTATTATTTATCATGGTAAAATAGATGAAAATTCAAATAAAGATGGTCTAAAAAATGAATTAAATAAAGTTGAAGGTAATAGAAAATTAAGAGAGAGAGAGTGGGTAGATTCAAAGTGTGGTATAATGTGTGCAAGACCATGTAAGACTTATATTGTCACCCGAAACTCAAGTATTTTGCCTCTTAACTCATCTATCATTCCAATCCAATAGTCCTTATGTGCCAAATCCAAGGTGTGTAACCTTACACAAATAAATGTGACACACAATATCAAAGTTCAAAGCATATGGATAATAATTTGCATTTTCAACTAAAATCAATTCCTGAATATGTGGCACAATGCAAATTAAATAATAAAAACTAATTTTGACATCATAAAAGAGGTTAAGGGCATGCTATATAGCCTAAAAATTATAAGTCTACACATGTACAAAAATGACCTAGCTCAAGTACAAGAAAGCAAGTCAACTTGAAACTTTGACTTTTTAAAATTGTTAACTTGTAAAATTAATTACTCTCAATCTAAAAAGAGTTTGAGAAATATAATTAGGTTACTATTCTTCGAGACTAAAAATGTATCTTGACTAATTTTCTCAAAAGTCTAATTTTATAACCAAAATTTCTCTAGTGCACAGAATCCTACACATAAGAAATTTGTCACAATTAATGTAATAAGTATACAATTTGGATAAATATAACATAATTTTTAGTCAATAATAACAAGGAAAAGTGTGTAATACATCTGAGTTATCAGGTGCCGATGGGTCTACAAGAACAAGACTCATTTTGATAGCTTTTTAAAGCAACATAAGGCCCGTTTAGTGGCCCAAGGATTCACTTAGGAGTATGATGTCGATTATGAGAAAACTTTTGCACTTGTTACCTGTATGACTTCTATTCGGAGCCTTCTAGCCATCATTGTTATTAAGCACTAGTCTTTTCATCATATGGATGTTAAAAATGCCTTTCTAAATAATGAATTAGAAGAAGAAATATATATGAAGCCTCTACCTAGGTATCAATATCTAAAAGACAAGGTATGTTTTCTTTCTCGAGCTCTATATAGGCTTAAGCAGGCTTCACATGCATGGTTTGTTAAGTTTAATAACATTATGAATCAATTAGATTTTTCTTATAGTCCTCATGAGCTCTACTGCTCATGGCATTATTCTGTTGCTACTATATGTCGATGACATGATAATCACAAGCAGTGATGATACAAGAGTTTAGGAGCTCAAGATATACTTGGGCCAGTAATTTAAAATAAAGGATCTTAACAGATTGAATTATTTTTTTAGGCTTGAGGTCCACCATGGGAGTGATGGTATATCTCTCTCTCAAGTCAAGTATATTACCTATTTGATATCTTAAGCTCATCTTTCTAATTAGGAGGTTGAAACTACTCCTATTGAATTAAATGTTCACTATGTTTCCATTGATAGCATCTTGTTGGATAATCCCACCCGTTACCGCTAGCTGGTTAGGGGCCTTATCTATCTTGTTGTCACTCGTCTTGATATTCCTTATGCAGTTCATGTTATTAGCTAGTTTATGTCTTAGCCTCACACAACTATTCATACAATAGTTCTTTGGATCATTTAGGATATCAGAGGCACTTTGTATCATAGGTTTCACTTCTCTGCTAGCTCCTATCTTGCACTACGAGCTTACTCTAATGCCAATTAGGGTGGTGATTGTGATGATCAATGATTTACGACAGGTTTTTGTATCTTCCTCGATCATTTTCTTATCTATTGGAGAAGTAAGAAGCAAACATTAGCCTCTCGCTCTAGTGCTGAGTCAGAATATCATGTACTAGCAGACACTACTGTTGAGGTACTTTGACTTTGTTGGTTACTTGATGAGTTAGGAGCATCTCTGAGCTCCTCCACGGAAATTTATTGTGATAGTCAAGTTGCAATTAAGATTACTCATAATAATGTATTTCGTGAGCAGATCAAACACATTAAGATTGACTGTCACTTAACTTGGCAGCATGTTATTCGGTGCACCATCCAACTTGTTCCAATTCAAACCAAGTATCAACCGACGAACTCATTTGCAAAATCTTTTATTTAGGCTACTTTCAGTTTCTGGTAAACAAACTCAAGTTGCTTTCTGTTAAGCCATATTGAGTTTTATGTGGGATGTTATCTAGAATATTCTCCAAATATCTTCTATTATTATTGTGTATATATCTCATTTATTATTAGGAGATATTATTATATAGTTATTAGTCATTATTGTATTATCTATTTTCTTTGTGTATATAATGTAAACTTCATCTCAATAATAGGTATGACATTTTTCAATCCTTCTCTAGTTTCTCTCTCTTGTCTCTGATAGCTTTCACCTTAAACATCTAAGTATAATATCAAATAGCAATATCAAAATTAACACCAATAAAAATTACACTTGGCTAACATTATTAGCTAAATCTTAATGAATGAATGACGGAAGGATGAATGAGTCTAAGGTGTTCATTTGTAGTTAGATATCTAGTTTTTTTTAGATTGAAATTTTTTTAAGAAAAATAATAAAAGTGCTTAAAAGGGTTTCTGCTCCAAAGTAGTGGCCCAGCTCTAACTATTTTTGGATTTAAAAGGGCCAAACTCCTAATTGATACTCCTAATGCCAAACCTTTGACTCAACTCCATCTGCCCACTTTAATGGAGAAAGAAGCCTTAGATATAGCAAGATTAATGGCTTGAACTCAAGCAAAATTAGCTTTCATTTTTTTTTGTATTACCAGAAATTGCAAAATTCCCACTCTTAAATTCCTGACAAGAGCCCTTAACCTATGGTCACACAAGAGATCATAGTTTTCTTTATGGGAATTTATTTCAGAATTGGAAGGGATTTATGATTTTAGGTTAATTTATGTTTGTAAATGAATGTATATCCCATTTTAGACAATGTTTAGTATATGAAAAAGAGTTAATATGCAATTTAGACCTAAACTATAAGTTCAGGGTCGATTTGAACCTTAAACTTTAAAAAGGTACATTTTAAATTCTAAGCAATTAAAGTTAGAGCAATTTTGCCCCTACTGTTAACCTTCAACAAACATCCATTGAATTCATTTAGAAAAAAATTGCATTTTAGACCTCAATTTGATGGATGTTTATTGAAAGTTAATAATAGAGGTGAAATTACCTTAATTTTAATTGTTTAAAGTTCAGGATGTACCTTTTTAAAAGTTTAATGTTTAAATTGCCCTTAAAATTATAGTTCAGGTTTCAAATTATATATTAACTTGTGGTAATATTACAAATTTCCTAGGATATGAGAAGAAGGAATAAAAAAAAAAGGCAAATGATGATGATGATGATGATGATGAAACTTTATAAAAGAAGGCTGTAAATTGTAATAATGAGTGAAGTAGTTTTTGGTAGAGATTATAGTGGGTATGAATGAGACAATATCAAGTTGACTATTTTTCTTCTTACTGGGTTAAGTTTTGATAGGTTATCAGTGGCAACAATAAGAACATAACATAATCTTTTGCTATAAGTGTACTTTTATATTTTTTCTTGTTTGTTCTTTAGCATAATGAAATGTCATAATAATATCGATAAAAAAATTATCATTCTTTGTTAGGAAAAAATCTAGAATAGATTTCTTTTTATACACTTTTTTCTCTGTCTCTTTATTTATTATAAAAGCATTTGGTTCTGTTTTATGAATTTTCACCTTTATTGATCAATTTGAACTATGAAACTTACACACTCCTTCAAAATCTTTTAAAAAATTGATATAATATGTAAAATATGCTTTTTTTTGTTATTGTTAAATTATTATTGATTAGAGTGCATTTTTTAAAATACAAAAAGATTAATATACAATTTGAACCTTGAACTATAAGTTCAGGGGCAATTTGAACTCTAAAATTTTAAAAAAGTATATTTTAAATTCTAAATAATTAAAGTTAGAGTAATTTTGCCTCTATTATTAACTTTCAATAAACTTCTGTTACATTAGGGCTTAAAATATAATTTTCTTCAAATGAAGTTGACGAACATTTGTTGAAAGTTAACATTAGAGGCAAAATTATCCCAACTTTACTTGTTTAGAGTTTAAAATATACTTTTTTAAAGTTTAAGGTTTGAAGATCTATAGTTTAGAATCTAAATGGCATTTTATAAAAAAAAATATTTTTATAAAAAAATGATTAATATGTATCAAGAAAGAAAATGAAAAATGTAATTTTTCATTTTTTTATAGAAAACATTTTTCTACTTACCAATCATTATATTATATTACATCTTCTCCTAATGTGTTTGCATACAAATATACAAGCAATTTGGTGCATGCCCGTACCTTTCAATCCATCTAAAATAAAACTATCTACGTATTTTAGTCTTTTAGACCTTATATTATATATTCTTGTATTTTTTTTAAAGGTTGAAATATTATTTATTTATTTCATATTTTCATTGTTGCGAAATTAATATTGCTTTGCGTTTAAGATAACAAATATTCAATTTTGAATTAAAAATAAAAAAATCTGAACCGTTCAAAGTTTTCATTTCAGCATTCAAATAAAGTGTGACAGTATATATATGTATAATAGCCAATTTAACTAATTTAGATGAGCACAAGACAATAGAGATATAGGTGAAGCAAAATGTGTGAGATTGCGTATGAAAGATAGATAGGGATAACTCTTGAAAGCAAAATAATTTAGGAGTGAACAAGGGACTGAAAGCTGTTATATTCACCACTCAAGGGCTTGTTGTGTCCGCCAACAAACTTCACTTGAAAGCTGTTATTACGTACATTAGATGCTCCCTTCTAAAACCTTATTCTTTTGCATTTGAAACTATCTCTACCAACTCAATGTATCCTTTTATTGGCGCGCATTCTGCCACATGTAAAACCTTCCCATCCATGCGCAATATAGGCGCGCGTATGTTTATACAAACTGTCTTCACATTGATTCAGTGTGAGTGCGACTTCCCTGTGGAATCTTCTCTGCAGCCCTAGCAATTTGGGAATTCGGGGTGACTTCATTCTCCCTGTCATCCTCACCGGAGATTTCTTCCAGCGACCTCCCTTTGGTTTCCGTCACCAAGAATGAACAGAAAAATCCAATCAGGTTGGTCACCGCCAACAGTATCATCGCCTTCTTGATCTTACTGACTTTCCTATCCAACGTGTAGGTCTGCACCCCAAACGCCGCCACAATTGCACCCGCCTTCCCCGACGCCGCACTCAGCGCATGGCAAGTAGACCTCACTCTTGTCGGAAATAATTCTGCCGGAAGCACGAAGGTCGTGCTGTTTGGGCCAAAATTGGCAAAGAAGAAGGTCAGCCCATACAGCAAAGCGAAGAGGTTCTTATCGGTTTGGAGGTGTTCGTATCGAATACCGATCACGAACATGAAGAACGACATCATGAAGAAGCCCATGAGTTGGATCTTGTGGCGTCCGATTTTTTCAATGAAGAACACGGTGAACCAGTACCCCGGGAATGTGCCCAACAAGGCAATCACGAACATGGCGAGTGACGTCTGGCGCACTTCCTCTAAAGCACTCATCGTCTCCGGCTTGTCAACCAGCCCCGTAGATGAGAAAATATCCTTCTGGGTTAAGTTCTGGCTGTAGAACGCGATGTCCAACAAGAACCACGTGCTCATCGTGCCTATCAAATGCCGCCCATGTCGCTGAAAGAACTCATCGGAGAATAAGGTATATTGATTCGCGGCTTTCATCTGACCTAACCTTTCTTGCTCGGCTTGGATTTCAATGTCCAAAACTCTGGCCATGTCCGCGGCAGCTTGCTTTGCATTTCCCTCTATGAGAGCCGTGTAACGACCTGTCTCCGGCATCTTCATTCGCCAGTAGAATGTCAGAGCTGCAGGGATGGCCCCAACCATGAGAATTATTCGCCACATAAAGTCAGCTTCATCTGGCGTCGAACCCTTATGGTCTACCTTATATGCGGGCGCAGGATAGGCGGACAAAAAAAGACGCGAAACCACCGTGGACACCAATCCGGCAAATACGAGTCCCACACCTTGCATGGCAAAGACGGCGGCGATGAAAGCACCACGTGTTCTTTTGTTGGCGTATTCCGACATGATGGTGGCGGAGAGAGGGTAGTCACCGCCGATACCGAAGCCGAGCCAGAACCTGAAGAAGCAGAGAGTGTTCAACACAGCTGGGGCGGTTCTACCCATCGAGAGGCCGGAGCATATGGCGCAAACGATCATGAGAATGAGGGTGATGCCGTACACTTTCTTGCGGCCGAGCTTGTCTCCAAGATAGCCGAAGAATAGTTGGCCAGCGAGGGTTCCAATGAGGGCGACTCCTGTGACTGCGTTGTTGACTTTGGGGGGAAGTTCTCCTGGTTTGTCGGCTGTTAAGTTGGCGTAATACAAGCGACCTAAGAGTTTAGTGACAGTGGAGATGCAAAAGAGATCATAGGCGTCCGTGAAGAAGCCCATGCCGGCGATGACGATGGCCGTAATGTGGTACCATTGTGTACGAGCTGAGTCGAGAGCTTCGAGCACCGCCAAGCCCATTCTGCGCGCCTCTCGAAATTGCTACTTACTATGGTTTCTGCCGGGACCTTTGGTGCTACAGCCTACATATATAGCTATACACAATGAGAGGACGACCAGTCCTATGCTTGAGAGATATGAACAAGGACGAGAAAATTGTCATTGGTACTGACATTGATATTCTCCTCGCATTGATGGAATAAATGGATATCCTTGTGTCTACGATTATGATTTGTTATACCACGCTACGCGTGCGAGGAGGGTAGAGTTAAAGTCCAAACGTTCAAGGAAAAACAAAAAAGTCCAAACAAGCACAAAACTATGTACACTACCTAGGTAAACTCGCTGCTCTCGTGGCATTTTCAAGCAGACCAAATTCAAGCAATCAAATCAAAGTTCTCGGCAGCGTGCGTACGGTGATCCGAGAATGATAATCTCTAGGGGAAACATAACTTTGTTTCTAATACTTTTATTTTGTTATAAATTTTTATATCTTTTTAATATTTTAAATCTTTATATTTTTATTTTTTTAATATTTTATGTGGTCTTTACATTTTATTCATTTAAAAATTTAAAACATTAAAAAATAAAAGTGTAAGAATTTATAATATTAAAAAAATACAGGAATTTATAATAAAATGTGAGCAAAATATAAGATTTAAAATTATATTTTTTCCAATCTTTTTAACTTTATTAGCCTCCATATATATGCATCCATCTTCTGTGTTACATACTGATAAGACCTAAATCATTTAAATTAAATTTGTATGATTCTAATTTAATACTTTAAATTTATATTGGTTAAAATAAAAAATTATTAAAATAATTTTATATATGTACTTATCACCAAACTAGAAGAGTCTATATTTAATTTGGATAGTTAAAATTTAGTATTAAAAATTTTTATAAATTAACTATATGTATTCAGATTTACTTTAAAAAGTCTATATTTAAAATCTTTAACTTACATTTTAAAAAAAATTAAAATTTCCACTTAGGATATTATTGTTATTTGTAATATTTTATTTAATAACAAATTATAAAAAATATAAAAAAATTATTAAACTTAAACTATTTAAAATACATCTGGATAGTCAATTTATAAAAATTATAATATTAAATTAGATAATTTAAATCAAATATGTACCATCTAGATTGGAATAAACATATTTATTAAAAAATTTAATTTTAATTTTAATAAATATAAATTGAAAAAAATAAATTAGGACAGTCCTAATTGAAAATTTAGATGGTCTTAATCTCATCATTGTGACTAGTACCACCTTGATGAGCAGTGAAGATGAATCACTCCATATATAGATACTCCCCCTATTCTTGTAGATAAGAGGTTTTTTTTTAAACTTTTTTATTTTTAAATGTAAGAGGTTGTTAGTATATTTTTTTAATAATTAACCATTATACCCTTATTAAATTAAAAAAAAGAAAAAGATAAGTATTATCATTAATTTACTTTAAAAAATAAATTTATTTTTTATTAACAATTGTTTGGGCTAAATATAAAAAGTTGTTCAAATAGGTCATAGAGACTCGTAATTTTACATTCGTTAGCCTTTTTTAATTTTTAATTTTAAGTTTGTAATTTTTTCACATTTTAATAACAATCGAACACTTGTTTTATTAAAATTTTGTATCTTTTTACGTTCGAGAAACTGTGATAGGGGAGTTCGTGACCTTTTTATTATTAATTGAGACTTAACATCTCTGACACACTTAATATTTGTTGTTCAATAATAATTAAGGAAAAAAATTAAAATATTACTGTTTTTTAGTTAGATAATGAACTTTTATTGATTTATATAAAAAACTATATTATACATAAAAATAGAGGGAGTAATTAAGAGGGAAAGTAGAGATATTTTGTTTGGTTAGGTACAATACTCTTCGTGACAAGATAATTATAGTTATTTCGATTTGTGAGTACTTTAATTACTCGAGGCAAATTAATTTCACCATGTTTTAGCTCCCGAAGGCCAAAGCACATGAAAATAAGTAGCACATGAAAATAAGTTAAAATTAAATTATTTTTAATGTTTAATTCAAGGCTTCACCGTACCGCGTCGGCCTTGTGAGTCATACGTACTTTTTCTTGCACCTAAACTCTAGAATCTAGAGTCTAGATTCAGGCAGAAATGACAAAATAGCTACAAAAAACTGTTCCTGATGACCTGAATCATCAAGTATCAACAATTCGTAATTAAGAAGGGCCTTTTGACGCATGCATAGATTGAAGTGGGATGAAAAGGGGAATAAAATTTATAATGTAGGTAGATGAACGTTGACACTTGTAATTCTATTTTAAAAACTTCTAAAAAGTTGACAAATTTGTTTGAGAAATAGTTTCGCGGATGTCACACGCCACATGTCTCAAACTTTTGCAAAGTTGATCGATCAATGTATGCGCACTATACAATTCTTGAGGCTGGATATACATCATACTATGCAAATATCAAAGAAAAAAATTAACTCGAGGGAGCTATTCCCCTGCCATTCCCCCCCCTTGTTTATCTTTTTTTTTGGTATTTTTTATTTTATTTAATATTGAAACATTCATTTTTATTATTATATGTAATCATTTTTACTAAAAAAAAATGGTAATATATAATATCATTTATTCAACAGTTTAAAAGAAACTCATTATTTGTACATAGATGAAAATTTAAAATTCAAATATTCAACAGTTTTTAGTAAAATTGTTGAGTATTACATCACAATACTCAACTGTTATGCTATATAACTATTGAGTATTATTTTATTTTTATTATTTTTTAACATTTCATCAATATTCAATGGTTGCTTATAAAAACTATTGAGTAAAGAGTTTAGATACTCAATAATTTTTTTATAACAACCGTTGAATATTGTTTAATAATTTTTTTATAAAAACTATTGAATAATTTTTTTCACATTTTCTCAAATCATTTACTTGAAATTGTGTAAAATTTTTTATTTTCTCTTTAAAAACTCAAATACTCTTATTGAACTCCTTCCCCAAGCTTCAATATTGCATTTTCATCCAAACCCACCATTCCTCCATCATTGAAACGTCGTTTTTGGGTTGTCGTTATCAATTTCTCCTTGTACTACTATGGATTTGTTCGTTCATGGGTCTTGTGGCACTTCGCCTGTTCATCTTCCTCTTTCTCTTCCTTTTCCTAGCTTCGTCTTCCTCTTCCATTCCATTGATAAATTTCTCTTTACCTAGCCATCTTCGCTATGGGTTGCTCTTAACACAAAATAAAGAAGTTAGTTTTTTTTTTTTCAAATTCATATATAAAAGAATTTGAGATGTTTATTTGTACTTTCAAAGTACTTTGACCAATTATTTTCATTTGTGTTTTTCTTTTCTTTTTTTACACATTATGTGTTGCAGATCAAATTTTCTGCGAAGATTGCAACATATTTCAGGTATATCAAGGTTGTACTAGGGACATAATTGCCATTGCAGTTCGTGGATTTAATGATATTCTCAATTTATATAAAAATTACTTAATTTATATTACCTTTTTTGGCTAGATTGAATTGAAAAGAGAAAGAATAGCTTTGGAATTGGAAAAGGAGAAAAAAGCTCAAGTTGAATGGGAAAAAAAAAAAAGTAAAGAAGTAAACCAAAAAAAATAAATGCTCTTCCCTCATCTACTACGCTAAAATTAAATTTTGAATTTATTATATATTCATGTATATGCATGATAATTGTTAGCTGAAATGTGTGTTTAGGTTCTAGAATATAGTAAGGTTACTAGAAATGAAGCACCCTATTTTAAAAAAATTTGATTATAATATTCAACGGTTATAAAAAAAAAATCATTGAATATTTTCTATATTGAACAAGTGTAAAACAGTTGTGTCATAGAATCATTTTATATTGTAAACTATTCAGCGGTTTTGAGGCCAGAATCGTTGAATATTGCCAATTCTCTAAAACAAATATTCAATATTTTTTTGTAAAAAAAAGCATTGAATAAAATAAGAATATTCAACAATTAAAATTGTTGAATAAAGATTTCAAGAATGTTTAGTACCAAATTACTCAACAGTTCAAAACCATTAAATATAAGTTAAAATAATTATTTTATATTTTTTTTGTAGTGGTGATTTCTTTCTATTTTAATAATATAATATTTAAAATATATTAATTTATTCATAATTGGTTAGATAAGTGTCATACCACGGTTCTATTAGAGAGACAAGAAGAAGTCCCAATTTAAAAACTAGAATATAGATAATGTATATATAAAATTTAGGAAATGTCTAATTAAATTACTTAAGCTATTTTGATAAGCAAATTATCTTTAAGCATATTTAATAAAAAACCTAACAAGTCTAGCCATTGAACTATGAACCAGTATTTGGTCTTCCTAACATTGATTTATATCAATTGAATCAATCATCAACTTATTTGGGAGAATTTTGATTATATAGTAAACTTTTTTCGTATAATAAATATCTAGATGTTTTATAAAAATTACATAAATATCCGAAATGCGATTTGTTTCATGTGAAATAATGAGAAACATTTTTATTCCATTGAAAATGCAATAGAATGGTAAACTCTGCAAAATGCTTTGGTGCCAAGATAATAAGTGCACGACACGGGTCTGTCTAGTGAGAAGGGTGATGTACAGTAATAACAGAGGAGGACTTTTATTTTATTTAAATATTTTTTTTTCTTTTGGCCACTGCACAAGATCTTATTCGTGGTTTTTGAGGATTCATCATGGATGGCATATAACTCGTTGCAAATAAGTTTGATCTGAACCAGCCAAATCCATCAGGTAAAATTTTTTCTATTGCTTGGGGGTATAGTTTTAATGGCTTGGATGGCTGGTCCAAAAAAAAAAAAAAGACTTGGATGATTTTTCTCTCACCTATTTTTACGCAACCAGGTCGATCAAACCTGGCGGGTGCTGATGCAGATCTCCAACATCCATTTCATGTCATGTGATCCAACTGTTGAAATTTTTACTTAATGAAAAGACGTATTTTTTATAAATTTAATGTTAAATTTTTTTAATTTTATAAATTTACTGTCTAGATATATTATGGACCACTCAAATTTAATATTAATTTTTTTTTATAATTTTTATAAATTTTTAATGTTAAGTTTGAATTATCTGCATTGAATCTAAACTATTTAGACTCACGGGCAAATTTATTAAATTTTTTTATAAATTTAAATCATTGATGTTAAATTTAAATTATTTAGATTAATACTTATATTTTTTAAATTTTTATAAATTTAGATCACCTATATTAAACCTAAACTATTTAGATTGGGGATTAGATTTATTAAAATTTTTATTTTAATAAATATAAAAGAATTAAAAGAATAAATCTGGACCCATCTCTTTTCCCAAATGCAATGGAGGTACAAAAAGGCAGCAGGCAAGCCGAGTCCAGCTTCTGGTGGCTTCAACTGCAATAATAGAGTGAGAAAAAGTAATGTGGGCTTGTATAGATATTAAAAATTCACTTGGAAAGAAAAAATCACGTCCAGAGGGGAAAAAAATCTGTCCTTGCACCTCACTTGTCTGCTGAGATGATGCCAGCGCTTCTGTGATGATGTAATGCGGAACCACGATCAAGATTTCTTGAAGAAACAAATGGCTTAGACGGCTTCCTTCAAAACTACGCCATTTCGTTAAGTAAAATTTCAGCTGTTAGATCACACAAGAAAAAATGGATGGTGTTGATATGCACCAAGACACCCACCGGGAGATGTTCCGATGCCACCGAGCTGGGCCGAGTCCCCGTCCCACCTCTAAAATAGCATATCTGTCTGAGTAGCACTGACCAGACGGAACCGTCGTGCTCATTTCCTTTACGAAATGATCTGTACCTTTCATTTTCTCTCAAATATTCTCTTGCGTTGATTTAAAATTATTTTTTAAATATTTTTACATTATATTTATTAAAATAAAAATTATAAAAAGATATAATAGTAAATATAAATTGTCTAGAGCATATTTAAATGTTCAATTAATAAAAATTATAAAATTTTTAATATTAAATTGAAGTTTTTAGATTACTATATCTATACTATTTAGAGTATATTTGAATGATTAATTTATAAAAATTATTAAAAATAATATTAAATAAAATTATTCAAATTAAATCTGTGATAGATATATTTATTAAAAAAATTTATATTTTTTATACATTTTTATTTTAATAAATATAAAATAATAAAAGTAAAAACCTTAAATTTAGACTATCCATATTTTATCAGGATAACAAATACCATAATATTTATCCTTTGACAAGCACCAAAAACAGGGTATATTTAATATTATAATTTTTCTGTATTTTTATTTTAATACATATAATATAAAAATATTAAAAAAATAATTTTAAATCAACAGGTGAGAAATGAAAAGTTCAGATCACTCCGGAGGTTGATGAGCAGCGTGCTCATCAATTAATGCGTTTCCTGACCCGATGACAATTTTTAAAATTTGGAAAGGAGTGGGGTGGGGAGGTAGAGTAATGTGCGAATCAAAATTAGATTAACATGGGAGAATAAAAAATGTACACAAGAAGGCACTACTCCGTTAACATTTCTATTTCTTGGTTTCCGGTCACATATATAAATGCGCGCATCTCAGCCTTGGAAACCTTCCCTAATTGGCTTAGTGAATGAGATAAGTGAGCACCAGCGCCACCACCATCAGCAGATACGCCACCGCTTGGTCCACCGAGGTTCCTGCAATTTTCAATGAACCTACCAATTTAATCATCAATGGGCAAAACAAGAGAGTGATGGATGCAGAAGAAGATGCGAACCATCGCTTTTGGGAGAAGGAGCAGGAGCTGGGGATTGAGCGGAAGCGACGGGCAAAAGGGCAGCGCAAATGAGGCCCACCAAAACGACCAGCCCCAGTGAAGCACTTGAAACAGCCATCAATCCTGTTCTCTTCTGTTTTCCTTTGTCTCTCCCTCTCCCTCCCTCTCTGTCTTCAAACTTTTAAGATAGAGAGAAGTGAGAGAAAGCCCCGTATGCAAAAATTGTGGGAGAGATGTTCGGCCGGCCAAGATGAACAATCACCAAACTTCCTTTTTATAATGCCCTCCTCCTTCTCACACGGGCTCCTCCGCGCTTTCCTCTTTCCTCGTTAACTTGTCCTTCACACATTCCTTTTTTTAACTCGTGGTTTACCTCCGCAACATTATTATTTACATAACGATTGTGTTTGCTGAATGGGTTATCTTCATTTACAGGGTCATTCCCTCTGCTGTCATCTTGCACGATCATCACAATCTGTTTCAAATTCCTTGTGATCAATGCATGTGGTAAACAATCAGGCAATCAACGCGTTTAAATAGCTTAGCCACGTCAGAACATGCATATTTAGAAACAAACCCCAACAAAAATATTAACATAATAATTATTGATCATAAATATAATTACACCATCCAAGAGGCAGAGGCTATACGATTCAAATGTTGCTGGCCTACGTTCTCACGGAAAGAAAGGATCTTCTTTGTTCTTGTAGATTTCAAAAAGCTGCTTTGAGTAGCGAAGCGCCATTGTTCTGCATATTTCAACTCCTTTCGGATCATATTCCTTCAACTCCTTGACAGACTTTTTCACATCACCGAGGGGATCTCCATCGGTGAGGAACTCAGCCAAAGTACTGCCTCTGCAGAAGTAAAAGTACAGCGAGAAAACATAAGAAACTGCTAGGAATTTAAATATACTCCGGCAAGAAAATGCTATGAACTTATTCCAGAGTAACAAAATGGCCCCATAGTCCATCAAACATGAGTGACACGTCGAATCCGACATACATTCTTGATAAACCAGAGGCCATCCTTTCTAGGAATTTGTCTACATACATGGAGCACGTGATTGGCTATCTGCTCTCAAGTTTATCCCCAAAGGGAAAGAAAACAAGCTACATTCCCAAACTCCGAACCCATTTTTGAGTAACATGTTTAGAAACTAACAAGGAGGCGCCACTAGAGTACTAGATTGAAAACCTCCATGCGATTCTCTAACAACTAAGAAAGTAATAATAAAGAATGTAATCAGGGAATATAATAGAACAATGACGGTTGTATTTATCACATTATCACATGCGTTTTAATTGAATACAATCCTCATTTAGTGAAAAAGTTGCGTCATAATCCTTCTCTGATATTAAACCCATTCCGTATGGAATTTATAGAAATAGAATAATCACAATGACAGAACACCCAGGTCCCAGGGTCCATAATTGAACTGAAAATAAAGGAAGTAAATAAGCTGATTGTATGACACGACCAAGTAATGGATTAAAAGAGGACTACAACAATAGAAAGAAACTTCCTTGTCACATTGAAAAAAGAAAGTGGGGTGGGGAAAGAGGATGTGCAATATCTATAGCAAGATAAAAATCCAATAGAATATGTAAAAGTCGATCTCCAACATGCACATAGAAAGTACAGGCAGGCATGAATCATTAGCAATCAGTTCTCATATGATAAAACCTATGCCCAATAGCATAATTTATCACAATTGTCTTTTGAGCCCACCTGAAAGCATCAACATTGCTAAATCCCCTCCCATTGTAGTGCAATGATCCCTTGATTGTCCGTTCCTCAGAAGTTTGCTGACGATAAAGAGTACATACAGCCTTCATGCATATTTGAGGATCCTTTCCGAATGCTGCAAGCATGTCAGCCTCAAATTCCCACTTCCTTTTCTGGTCTTTATTCCTTTGTATTTGTGAAAGAATCTCATTTAAGTTTAGATCCCCATCAGATACGTCCCGGGAATCAGAGTCTACATCACCATCGGATGCGTCTTCAGATGCATCCAAATCATGGACAATAAAACTACCTAAGCTTCCCTCCCCACTGGCTGGCGAAACCTCATCTGACTTGTTGTCATCAATCTCCTTATTTGCAAGGATACCTTGCTCATGCTTGTCCTCACTAGGTCTACATGAAGACTTTCTATCTACCTGACCATCAGATACATCCTGCGAATGAGATTCTGCCTTACCATCGCAAGATGCATCTTCTTGATCAGATACATCAGAATCATGGACAATAAAATTACTTAAGCTTCCCTCCTCACTGTCTGATGAAACCTCTTCCAATTCATCATCATCAGTCTCCCCATTCGTAGGGATAATTTGCTCATGCTTGTCCTCACTAGGTCCACATAAAGACTTTTTATCTTGCTGACTCTTAATCACACATTTTCTGAGGGGCACTAGACGCCGCCTAGGGGTTACAGTATCAGTGACCTGGTCATCTACAGGAGATGTGGCAATCACTAATTCATTCAAGTTGCATCTGACTTGGTCAGCACTTATCATCCTCCTGAGTTTAGAAATTGGCAGCTTATCATCATCACTTTCAGACTCACTAGTAACAACATTCTGTGTTCGTTTCCTCTTAGGCCTTGCAGTAAATTGTAAATCCGTGCCAAAATTCAAATCTTCATTGTTTCCACCATAAGAACTCGCTTTCAAACTCTTATCTGACAACTTTTCTTCTTCTGTTGCAACACATGTTGAAAAAGAAATGTTTCCGCTATCCTGATTATCCAGCATAGGTTGTTGGGTAATATTAGGTTCATCATCACTGTCAATAATGTAAACTGCATTGGTAGAAGGTTTTTGACCCCTAGGTGTACATGGAACCATCTTGTTGCAGGGACTCTGCTCAGATTCTAAAGCCAAATGTTTTCTAGCTCTCCTGTAAAGCGGTGCTTTGTCATGTAAAAGATATCCCCAACAGATTTCAGTAGAAGTAGTCCCTATAAAGTCCCACAGATATGGAGATACAAACAGACACTGTCAGGAATTGCTCATATGTCTAAATTTTGTAAGTAACAAATTGATGCATGATATAAAATCATTTTAACCCCTGTAGAAAAACACAGAGACATGCATGCGCATGCCTGAGTACAAAACTTTAAGGGTAAAAAAAAGGGGGGGAGAATATCTCATTGTAATTTCATTTTATGTGTGTGCGTGCGTGTTCATATATTTTTGGTGAGTATTTTCAATATAATTTAGCTTCAAGAATCCTACAAGACTCATTATAGAAGTAGCTAGCACAGAAGTGGGCCCAAATGACACTTGCTGATAATTCTTGAGAATGTAGAAGCTGTTTAGGAGGAAACACATCACAAGATACTCTCTAATTATCAAAACTCAGGAAACACAGTTAGCTAAACCTCACTAAAAGATCAGATCGAAAATACTGATCAAAAGAAAATTAACTCCATTTATAAAATGAAACTCATAATCACATATATAAGCAAAAATAATAAATAAAAATAAAAGAACGACATGAGAATCCCATTCTTTTAATTAACGGAAGTTTGCATATATGTAAAACAATTTATGGCGGAGGTACCAAAGTTCTAACTAACCCATATATAGGAAGGTTATTACCTGCTGATAGCGAGTTGCAAGAAGCAACATCATCCATATTCATCACTTTCCCCTGCTTCTGCAAGAAGTTCAAGCTAGTTCCTGGATGTGAGAATTCTTCAGGTTTAACCAAGACGCTATCTTGCACTCCATTTCCTTCATGAAAATTGGCAAGTTTCAGCCCTGACTCCAATGCCTTTGATTCCAATCTCTTGAATCTTTCTTTCCAGACCTGAGCCTCACTCTCAGCCTTTATCTTCTCAATTTCCAAGACCCTCATTTCAACTGTTAGTTGAGAAACCTTATCTTCCCCTTCATCCTCCTCTTCTAAATCAACATCCTTCTTCTTCTTCTTCTTCTCTCTTTCACTACTGAATTGGTTTGTTTTGAGCGCTTCACTTGATGAGCTCAAAAACTTCAGCTTATCGTCCATTGCAAATTTTCCATTTTTCAGTAAATTAAATTTAGCCTCAAGTTCTTCACAATACTTATTTTTCTTCTGAAGCTCTAATTCTAATTCAGCACACTTTGCTTCAGCTTTCTCACTTCTCTCTTCCAATTCATTAGACCGACAACTTTCTGAATTGTTAACATTGCACTTTATTATTTCTATATCTCCTACTTTTTCCATATGCATCTCCATCAGCCCTAGAAGTTCTTTCAGTCCGGAAAAGTCATCATATTTTCCTTTCTTTTTTCTCTTGTAAAGCTCATTTGAGAAACCTGCATTCAGAATTTTCAAGCAATCAAAAAGAAGGATACTTCACAAAAGAGGCCCAAAGTTTGGTTCAGCAAATAAGTGATGAGGGGTTGAGGGGAGTGATTTAAATGATACCTTGTTTAGTATGGAAGAAGCTGAAGGGAGCTGATAAAAAATAGCTATTATACTCCTATCTAAATAAAGTTATTTTTTTCTATTTTTGATTTTTAGAAAAAATGGTTTTAATACAATTAATCATTTCCCCTGCTTTACAAATGTCAACTTTCAGCCTATTCGTTACAAAAATCTCATGTATACTTCTTGTAAATTTTAATTAATATATTTTTTAAAGATTTATTTGATTAATATTTTGGAAGAAAGAGGAAAAGAGAAAAATGAAAGAAAGAAAAGGTAATATATATATATATATATATATGATTTTTTTTAGCATAGTTGGTTTAGTTATTAGATGTAAAGGGAAATTCAAAAATATTAAAACCTTACAAAGTTGTTTCAGTTATAATATACAAAATCTACACCCTAACCCTGGCCTCCGAAAATCCCAAATTTTAGAGAGGAGGGAGCTTCATTAAAATTTGTCCTCCATTGCCTCTTTTTTTTTTTTTTTTTTCCTGAACCATAATGAGGAAAGGCAGTAGGAACTCCCCTCCCTCCAACCCAGGCCTCCAAAACATCTAACCAAACACAGTATAAGAGGAAGCAAATACCGTTTTCCCATCAGGGAACAGGCAAGACAACACCCGATGGAAACCTTAACAAAATAGTAGTCAACAGAAAGCAATATTGTGGACAAAGACCACATTATATTGGCAATTATTGTTTGTTCTAATTAAACCAAATTGTTGTCAGTTCTAACTCCTTCCTAGACCCTTCCCGCCTCTATTGTCGTCCTTTTTCTTTCTGGGTCAAAATTTATCTATCTCTGGAACTGCACCTAATAATAAAACAAAGTCGCTGCTCTGGAAAGGCAGCTTATATTTAAACAAACGTGTGCCCTTGCTTAGGTTACATACTAGCATCACCGAATAACTCGGCCAGAATTCCCCTATCTGATGTTCAATTCATTACTTCTTCCAAACTAATGCGGCTAGTTTCATCATTTAAGAGTTACTACGAAGATTTTGTTCTGTATGTTTTGTCAATTTTTCTCAGTTATCAAACAGAAAACGAAGAGTCATCTTCCAATGTTAAAAAATGAGATGAACTTACACGATAACACGGATAACTGCCTCGGAATGAAAGTCAGTACCACAAAGGACGGTCCTTGAGGACTTACTCCATCGATGTTTTCTCCTCGGACGTTGACGTGTTAGTGGAAGCGCCACTGCCAGAGCATCTGGAGAGCGGGAAGGGATCGCTCAGGGAGGAAAGTTAGAGAAAAGTGCCAAGTGTCGACCATTACCTTCCATATATATATATATAAATATATATATGTATGAAGACAAATTATCAAAGGATGATCTTTTAATCCAATCAATTCTATTTTTCAAAATGAAACTTAATATTTGTTAGCATTTAAAAATTACAATATCAGCATTTTCTCTTAATGAAATTAGTGGGATTAGATTTAAAATACGTTTGTTTCAACTTATTTTATAAAAAATATTTATTTGTTTAAAAAAATTATTTTGTAAATTGTTGTAATGTTTATTTAAACTTTTAAAAATAATAAAATTAAAAAATATTTATGATTATTTTGAAAAGTTACTTTTAATAGCTTTTGAAGATAATTTAATTTTATGGATGAGCGCAAACGTTTTAAAAAGGTTGAATATGCAAGATATCATAAAATTTAAAAACAATTAAATAATAAATTATTTGTATAAATAAAAATCAAAGAAGATATTATAAAATTTAAAAATAACTAAATGATGATCACTTTTATTATTATAACTAAATATAAAATAATGTCTAAAAAATTTTAAACTATCTAGAAATCAGTTACCATTAAATAAATGAACTTGTATTTTATAAAATTAATATGCTAAATTAAAATAATGCATAAAGTTAGAAGATTAAAAATGTATTTTGTTTAAGTTAACATTCCACTTTAGATTAAGATTCATCTTCTTTATACGAGCATGATGTGTATGATTCTTTATATAGGCTAGAGCATCGCGTTGAGTGGGGAGAAGGATATCTTATAACATCATAATGTTTAGATAATAAATAAATTATAAAATTTAATTTTTGTTAATAATTCAAAATTAAGAATTCATAGTGTTTTGAGATTTAGAATAAATAAATTTATATTTAAAATTTTTTAAAATTAATTACATATTTAAGCATTTAATTATAGATTAAATTTAGGCTTACAATTATATAAAAGATGTTTCTTAGTTTAATCTATGATATAATTATATATATATATATATATATTAAAGGAGCAAAAATCAAAATCACTTTTGGTTGGTGTATGACTTTTGCTCCCTTAATAATAATAATAATAATAATAATAATAATAATAATAATAATAATATGATAAATAATGAAATAAATTGCTGTGAGAGCTTGATTATGAGAGTGAGAGTTGGAAATTCCTTTAGAAGTTTTAGGATTCACATTTCTTCCTTTATATTGAATATCATTCCATCTGCAAGCACCTTTAAAAAATATGCACTGCCCATTAAAGTCTCTAATGACCTATTCAACAAGGGTTACCTTACCGATAAGTAAAACATGATTTCTCGCATACCAAATCATATGCAATTGTAGACAAATGTGTTCTAAAGTCTATCTCCTGATTTTGGTATAAAATTTTTAAAGTTTGAATGACCGACCTTAGATGGAAATGTCCAAGGAGCATATAGGCAGAGAGCCAAACCATGTGGCTCTTGTGTAAGGAAAATCACAAAAAGGTGTGATGCGAGGTTGTTAGGGCGTTATAACCAAGGACACATTGAAGTATAATGCTAAGATGATGCTTATTCAAAACATTCCTAGTAGGAATTGCTCCATGAATAATTTTTCAAATAAATTGGAGAGTTTTCTAAGGCAAATGAAGTTTCCAAAGCAAATTCCAAATTCATTTCCGGCTTTGGACCCATTTTGGTTTGTAGAAATAAGTTTTGAGTATCCATCCTTAATTGAGTAAGAATCAAAATCTCAAATTAATTTACTAGCCAATATCGATAAAAGAAGAAAGTATCTTCAAAATGGAGTTAGCCTCCTCCCTGCCATAGGGCTTGGTGATGAGAAGGGCATTCCATTTAGCAATCACCCAAATAATTGTATTAGAAATCATAAATTAGAAACTTTAGATATGTTTAAATTATGAGTAAGACCTCTATCGAAAAGCTTCCACCAAGCCTCATGGGTTAGTGATAAAGAATCTCTATTCCCTACCTTCAAAGTTAGATATTTTTTAATCAGATTTGAGACTTTAAATATACTTTTTCAAAACTAAGAGGTATTGTAAGGTATTTTATGAAGAAGCCCATCACTACTAGAAAAATACTTAATATTGATAGTGTTATCCAAAGTGAATGTTCTTCAGCATTAAGAATTCCCTAAATCTACATAGCCAGTAAAGTCAAGTTCATGCTCTCTGTATCCCTCAAATCAAGTCCACCATCCTTTATAGGAGAAAAGAGAATGATTCTTTTGAAAATATAAATATTACTTTTACCATCATTTGGCATCACAAAGATGCTTGAGGTCCAGATTTGACATTCACCCCCTCCATTTCGCAATGCGGGGCATTAGTATAAAAAACACGTATATCTTTTCAATTATATTTTAATTAAATATTTTATATGAGTATGTTAATCAGGATAGTTGATATTTCAATTAATTATTTTTCAAAAGAAATAAATATAAAGTAAGACTATAGTTAAAAAATTATAAAAATTTCCTATACTCTATCTTTTTTTTGTTGATAAAGAAAAAAAAAGATAGACTATTAAATAGCAAGGCACTTTTTCTCTACGAGAATAAGACCGCCCATCTTTTAGCTTCTGGGCCTACGTGATTCAGTTAAGGCGTTGCATCAACAGAGCCACCCATTTCCAAGATGCATTCTTTTTTGGGCCTAAAATCATGAAGATGCATTTGAATCAAGGCCTTACGATTGTATAGTATTCACTTCATCTTCATTTTTTGTTGGCAATAAATCATTTTCATTGTCATTATATATAATATAACTTTCTTAAATATCAAATTCATATGCAGCCCTAGTCTCCTATATAACGTTCATATTAAATTCCAACTGTTATATGACGTATACTTACGTTACGCATGGCCGTGAGAGCTACAGGCAATCAAGACAATTGTCTAGCGCCCCAAAAGAGTCTGGAATGCATATAGTATTTGTGGATTAAATAGGTGGATTTGTACCTATATGTAATAAACACCAAATGAAAAAAATAAAACCCCAATTCTTTCCTTTTTTGAAAACCTTTACACATTTTAAAAATAATAGTTAATTAATTATTGAATTGCCACAGTTTGATCATTATTTATTATTTATTATCTTTCTACAATTTCCATTATGACATCATAATTTCTAACTCTCGCTCACCTTTTGTCTTCACTCTCCCACTTCCCCTTTTTTGTTTTTATTCTAAAGCTTAAAGAAAGTATATTATCACACGTCTTTTTTGTGGCAATATTTTTTTTATACGTATTTTTAGATCCAACCAAAGCACTGGAGCATAACCATTGAATGAGGGTTTTGTGTTTTCATCTCTATACTACTCACTATCAGGTGTGTTTGTTACTTTTTAATCCAAACTTTATTTATTTTAGTATAAAATACTGAGTGTTTAATTTTTTTTTATTTTTAGTGGTAAAAAATGTTAAATAGAAAGTATGAGGATCGGTAAATCATTATATGTTAATTTCCTTTACTCATTTTGTCTTAGGCCTCAAATTCAGCCTTGTACTTATGCATTATTCGCGAGAACGTTAATATGTTAAAAGCAAAGGCAGGAAAAGAAAGCTGAAGAGACAATTGAAATGAAGCTGTGGTTGTTTTGTGGAGGAGGGTAAGTTAAGACCATGGAAAACAATCATGCCTGCAAGGCTGCTTCCTGGTTTTCATTAATCCAGAAATCATGACCTTCCAGCAGCGTTGTCATCATTTCATAAAACATTTCAAACCGCCAGAGCTAGCCAACTAATTAAGGGCTATAGTTTGTTTGAGATTAAAAAATGATTTTAGTTAGTCAAATGTGAGAAAATTGTTGAGAGTATGAAGTGGTTATTGAAAGAATTTAAGCTAAACATGCATGCAAGGAACATATTGAAAATACTTATTTTGATAAGCTATTTAGAAGGACTTGCTAAAAAAAACAGAGAGTTAAAAACATAGTCTTAGCTTTCTTAACAAACCTTCATGATTAGTTTAATGTTTTCCTAACAATTCATTTTTTCCCTTTAATTTAAAACAATCTGACTCATTGTATTAATTGAGAGACTATGCAGTGTGTTGTAACAACAGTCCGTACAGCAAGAGAATCACAAAATGCACAAGGCTGGGCCGTACACATTAATATGGAAGGACCCATTTTCCTGAACTGCCATTGCAACCCTATCATGACCAAATCTTCAGCCAGCTTCCTTTCATCATCATTTGCATATACCCTCACCCGCTCGCAACAAGGTCCCTCGAGCTGTACTGGATTTGAATCATGGCTCCTCAAACACCATGGAATTTCAAAAATTAAATATTACTACAATTCAAGTTTAAAATGTCTTAAATTGAATGCAAGACCTAGAACAATCGGAGAATGAGCGGGATCATCACGTCTGTCTGAATTCCACGTCACCAATCAGCGAGCAGGGAATGGGAGAGAATCAAGTTGTGAGACTCACAGTCCAGCCTGCATCATCCAATCCCATCGCCAACACGCTGATCACACAATTTCCAATACTCTTGGCGTCACTTTCCTCGCCGGCGCGAAGGCCGACGGACATAAAGGGGGTGACAGATAGAGAGAGATGGTTGCGGAGATCAGGTGAGAGGGAGCTGTATTTATGGTTTTCTCATACATTTCGTGGGTGCTCTTCAATGTCTTTTCCATATTTGCCTTATCAATCAATAAACTTTTCTCTTCTCCGTGCCCTGTCCCCACCCACACATTCATTTCTCTTCCCTTGTTTTTAAATTTTGTCCCATTTCCCCCCACCGTTTATGTTTTGCAGGGGACGCCATCGCCCATTAACCATTATTATATTCATCGCCACGCTTATACATGATCCCAATTAACTGGGCTCTAAAGCACGGATGGGTTTGCTATTCCATGAGGCTTGTATAAATATTCGGTACTTAGCTAGCTGTCATGGTTGGAATTGCAACTCAAAACATTGATCAATGTTTCAAAAAAAATAAATTACTCCCTTGGCGTTTAAAGAAGTTTAGTCGTTGTTGGCCTTCAACCTTGGAGATGTAGGGTAGCGTATTGAAGTGTCTGCTCCCCCTAGATAGCCCTAGATACACCGTATAACATAAATAAAAGTTAATGCCACCCTTGCTTAGCTCGTTACCTGGCCGACACATCAATAGCTATGACGGGTTTTAGGTTTCAAACTATGCACATTCAATTCGTCCCTTATCTGTCATATTTGTCTGATTAGGCCATTGCTATTGCTAGGGACCCCTCGTGTCATTTGGTCCCTGAATCCCCTGTCGTATGCGTAAATTAGCCTAGTAAAGTTTATGATGGCACATAGAGAGAGAGAGAGAGAGAGAGAGAGAGAGAGAGAAACGAGAGGGAAGCCATGCACCATGACGTCGATGATTTAAGAGTCGAATGTTGTTAGCTATAACCTAGCTAGAAGACAACGATGCTTGTAGCCTAACGCCCAGTTTCAGCAAGTTAAATCTTTGAAACTTGGTAAGAATCCTCTAAATATCATATGTTCAGTGCACGCACTTCGGAGCAAGATGTGTGTCGTTTATACCTCATACACATCACCCAGTTGAGGAATGAGGACCGGTGAATCAAGCCCCCTTACTGTTCTCTTAAGCTGGTTTGGGAAATGCGGCATGTTGTTAGCTGTTAAGCATTTTTTTTTTTTTTGGGGGAGGGGGGAGAAGAGAGAGACGTTTGTTGAGGGAGAGGTAGATGTGGAAATTGACGCATGAGAGGGGAAAATTGGATGCATTTGGAGAGGAAAGTCCCGAGAACGAAACCAGAGAAGAAAATCGCTTTAATGAAACGCATTCTCCAGCTCAAACTAGCAATTACTGCTGACCTATTTGTCACACACTCGTACCACCCACCTGCCACGCCAGTGACCCCTCATTCACCCAGAGAGAGAGAGAGAGAGGGAGGGAGGGAGGGGGAGGGTCTGTCTGTATGTGTTTTGTACATTTATAAATTGTATACAGTCATACTTGCGTGCGTGCGTGATTTATAGGTGTGTGTACGCACATATCTGGTGATTGACTTTGACAGAAACTGAAACGAGGGATCATTGAGGACACGGAGATGTCGTGCCTCTGTATTGAAAGCCTGCCTTTAATCTTTTTAGAATATTTTATGTGATTTAAAATATAAAATATTTTTAATTATAATTTTTAATTATATTTTCATTTTCAGTTACAAATATTACCAGTTTTTCTTTTTACCCTTTTACTCACTTGTCAGTAATAAATTAAATGAGAAAGATAATATTTTAAATGAAGTATTATAGTATAAAAAAGTGTGATTTTTTTATAAACTACTAAAGTTTTAACCAGCTTAAAAAGTGAAAAAATATAATAAATATTATATAATAAATTAAGTTAATAAATATAAAAGTAAAAATAAAAGAAATCAAAACCTAACAAGTATTTTATATTTTGATTTAAGGTGAGCTGAAAAAACATGTCTATAATGTAGACAGGAGGGAGTAAACAATAATGAAAGCAGACGTCGTCGATTAATATTATATGGGAGCTGCAGAGGAAGGAGACAAGTTGCAGAACTTTAGCTCTGTCCTAATCGTTATAGCTAGCTACCCTCTGCTTTGTCCTGTCATCCCCACATTTATTTCTTTCCTGTATCTCATCAACGATCATATTTGTTCATTTTGTCCTCTTCATTGCTTCCTCCACCGTCCTCCATTTTTTTAACCATTAAATCAGCCAGAACTCGTCCGATGCACCTGGTAAGTCGTAAATTTGAAATGGATGGGCGATACAAGTGATAAAGCCGAAAAGGAAGTGACTTTGTTATCATTAATTAAAACTTTGATATGTATAGACATAACAAGAAGAAAGGACATAGGATGGGAAAAGGAGCAGCCTGGGGGTAATTATATTGCATCATTTCACGGGCACAACACCGATCTTCCCATTTTGGCCTTGTTTCTATAACGGTTTTTCACTTTAGCAGTGATACTGATGCTCTGCCTTTGTTTCTGGTTTCATTCCCTGCAAAGAGGGTAACTTAACTTCTCATGAAAATTCTTCCAACTGTCGTCGCTGGCAGCTTCTATATACATCTGGGTCTGATGGGACTACACAGATTTCTGAAATCTTCATGGCAGACACATGTAGTTCCTCCTATACATTGATTATTATTGCTCTTTTTTGCGTGCCCACATTCGATGCTGTATTTTGTTTGAATGGTAATGTAAGATATTTTTTAAAAATAATTTTAATTCAAAATATAAATTATTACATAATTTTTATATTTTTCTTTTCCAATTATACTCTACTTTATTTATTATTTTTTTAAAAATCATGTATTAAAATTTTATTAATTATTATCAAAACTTTTATATAAGATATTTAATGATAGTATGAATGAAAAAATGCAGACAGTTTTAAAAACTGAAAATTGCAACTAACCTTATTTATAAATCGTGACTTAATTAACTTTTTCATTCAATTCAAAATATATAGAAGTATTTTTCTTTAGTTAACTTTGGTTCAAAATATAAATAACCTATTATATATGAAATTTTTTTTTACTATTTTACCTCTTGTATTTATTAACTTAGATATTTGTGTAAGTGAATCTCTCACTCATTATGAAGTACTTTGATAATTTAAACTAAAAGTAAAAAAAAAATAATATACTCCTTTCGTTAAAAAATATAAAGCATTTTTAATCGAATCTTACCTTTCAATAAAGTAGTTATTTACTTTTAAACTAATTCTATTTTTTTATATTTATTTTTATTAAACAACTTGTAATAAATATAAAGTCACTATTAATAGGAATACTTTTTAAAAAAGGCAATGATTATATCTTAAAAAATTAAAAATATTTTATATTTTTTCACATTCAATTTCTAAAAAAATATTTTATATTTTTGAACGAAAGGAGTATATTCTTATGAGAATAAAGAATTTATTTGTATACTAATTTTTTTTTAAAAGCTGCTCATATCTTGAAACAGAGGGAATAAGATTTATATTGCAGTCTGAATAGAATAATTGGGTAAATTATTTCATAATGTTCCCCACATATGCGGGCCTAGTACTGCTATAGCTGCCGCCACCACTTCAGATTATTTAAAATTCGAGTACTTATGTGTGAATTAACAAATTCACGAGTTTCCAATAAAACCAGAGGCAAATAACTATCTCTAATTTTCATAAATAGAGAAGCCCCCTTATTTTTGTTCTTGGTTTTTTAATGCATAAAAACGGTTTGGAATTTTGGACCTCTATTAAAATTTCACCCTATTCTTATCATTATTTAAGCTAGCTCTGGGTGGTGGCCAAAACTTAACTTGTTATATATCTTGTATAAATCAGGCAAGAAGGAATAGTTTGAGACTTTGAGTACATGAGGTAATTAAAGAGTGGAGGTACGAAGAAGAGCTAGGCTAAGGGGATGAGGAGTAAAGATAAGAATGATAATAGGTTCAGTGTAAATATTTAATTTGAGTGGGCACACACAAATTACCCCATTTCATCCCCTTGAGATATTCATGACATCCCCCGGCAGTATTAACTATATAACGTACGTATGTGTGTAAATGTGTGCGTGTATTCAATTTTGAATATTCTATTCATTAATGATTATCTAAATTTAATACTCAATGATGAAACTTCATATACAGTAGTGAACTTTATACCTGATTGCGAGATATATATAGGTCTTATATACAACTGCTTTTGACTTAATTATTTATCTTTCTGATTAATACCATCTTCATGACTTCATTCACAACTAATGTTAACAGAGACTAAAGGATCAAAGAAGGGATATTAATGAAATGGTGTGTGTTGCTTCACAACCATCTCTCTGTCCTGACAAAAGAATGGTCATTGCCATTGGTGATGATGTTGATATCTTGAATGCAAAGCAACAAATTAAACACGCCGTGATACACAGTCATCCATTTATATATATATATATATATATGCACACACTCAACATCAACACTAACTTCCTCCACTTCTCATTTAATTTACGATATCATCAAACGTATTCCCTTCTCAGTCTCTCATGTAGAACTCCTCTCTCTTCTAATGTTGCCTCATCTCCCTCTCCCTCCATCTCTAACGGCTCTCGCTGAGATGAGTCATTTCTTTAATTACTTCCTTTGTTTTTTACTCTGCCCGTAGTCCGATACTGCTTCTGTTTGCTCTCTGCACCGAAATTCCATGGGATTCAGTGCGGCACACCCTTGCCGATTAGCGTGAAAGTGACATCTCATTTACTCCCTTGTTATCAGCCCTTTCTCTTAATCTTGACAATCCCCATTCCTCAGTCCTTTCCTTCCACAGCTTTCCCAGAAGAGAAAACTGAGACTCCAAAGAGCCTGAGATCATGGACGACGGCTTCTCTGATATTTTTGAAGATAAAGACTTGGACTTGTCTGGAGACGATCTGCTTGCTATTTTGGACTCCTTAGAGGACTTCACCAATTTTCCTCCCGCCGACAAATCCCTTGCCGCCGTTACCTCGAAACAGAACAAAGAAACCACAAGCACTCTTGAACCCGATGACGACTCACTAACTCAGCTTCAAGCTTCAACCAAAACCAAGAGACAGAAGCTTTCGGAGTCATCATCTGAAGAACCTAAGATATCTCATATCACTGTGGAGCGAAACCGAAGAAAGCAAATGAACGAGCACTTGTCCGTCCTGAGGTCCCTCATGCCCTGTTTCTATGTCAAACGAGTGAGTCTTGTTTCAACTCTCACCAACAACTTGCTAACTTAGCTTTTGCACCAGGATTAATACAATGCATGCTTCGCTTTCTTCCAAAAATAACGTTCAATTGTGAAGTAAATAACTTACGATCCTTCCATACATATATGCATGGGTTGTTAATCAGGGTGATCAAGCATCAATAATAGGAGGAGTGGTAGAGTACATCAACGAGTTGCAGCAGCTTCTGCAATCCCTGGAGGCCAAGAAACAGAGAAAAGCGTACAACGAAGTTCTGAGCCCTAGGCTCGTGTCAAGCCCAAGGCTTTCTCCGAGAGTGATTGCACCGGTGAGCCCTAGGCTAAACCTACCCATTAGCCCGGGCACGCCACAGTCAGGTAGCCCCTACAAGCCCCAACCCAGACTCTCCAACTCTCTCGAACCGTCTCCCACATCTTCTGCTTCTTCCTCCTTCAAAGACAATCTCAACGAGCTCGTCGCCAACTCTAAGCTCGTCGCCAACTCCCCCATCGCCGACGTCGAGGTTAAGTTCTCGGGGCCCCACGTCCTCTTAAAAACCTTGTCCCCTCCGATCCCAGGTCAAGCTTTAAAAATCATCTCCGCTCTTGAAGATCTGGCCCTCGAAATCCTTCAGATCAGCATCACTTCTGCTGATGAAAGCGTGCTTAACTCTTTCACCATCAAGGTACGTGTATAATTAATCTAACTCCATACTCTTGCTCTATCTAATATATCTTTTTTCCTTGCAAATATATGCATAAGTACATACACACATATCTATAATGTTCTGTGTTCAAAATATAACATGTAATGAAAAATACGTACTTGTTAATTGGCCTTTGAATTAAAGCGACACAAGATATTGGTTGACACATGGTAATAATAGTAACGGTGAATTATTTTGACAGTGCCAGTACCGAAACTGCGCAGTACATTATCAAGGCACACTGATTACTGAACACTGAACAGTATATTATGTATTATTCACCGCGTGTGTCTGGGGTTTCAGGAATTGTGATGACATCTTGCAGGCGTTGTCTTTATTTTGAGTAAACCATATAGATTTTAGCCAGAAACGATCATTTTGACAGCTATACAAGTCGTGATTTAAACACTGATGCAGAATTCAACTCACCAAACTTTTCTGCATAATAATCAACTCACCATGTGTAATGCATGATTGAGTATGCTATTTGTGTATATTGATGTGTCCATTATCTCGGTCTACTAATTATGAATATTGATTATTATACAGATTGGAGTCGAATGTCAACTCAGCGCCGAGGATCTGGCTCAACAAGTCCAGCACACTTTCTCGCCACATATATTACCATAACTGGGCTTTTTCTCGTGACTTCTTAAGGGAAGTAAGGTAACACACAACTAGATACAAACTCGTTAAATATTACTAAATAAATTTTAAAAATAATGTGAAAATATCTTTTTTCAGGTATTTAAAATTTATTTAATATTGTTTAAGGAGTTTGTGTTTAATATTATACATTATAGTCACATCCTCTCGTTGGATCAAATGTAGTGCATATATACAAGAGAGCTGCGCACAACCTCTAGCATTTCTCTTAATTGTCTCTTGAAATTGGTCAAGAGGTGTGTTAGATATAGTTCCTGTAGTTGACTGCTGTCAAGTTTGAAATTTAGTTTGTGAATTTGATTTTGATTTCATTTCCACAAGAGATGGAAGCATATTCTATTCATTTTAGCAAAAATTCATGAGGATCGCTCCGTCAAATAAAAAAATTGGTCGTGTCTTCCAAAATGAAAGCCTTGAACTTTGTTGAGCTTGTATTTGCCACTACTGCCACATCACTCTTGAGGATGAGCTAAATATTTGTATTCATAAAATTTGTTTTAATACAAGAATATTGGACAAAAGTTACGGGTTTGTCTTTTCAAGTACTTTTAAGGATCAAAATATGGATCTTTGTATTTTGATACCTACTCCCTAACCTAACAATCGTAGTGTACGTTGGTATATTTATATTTGTATATACACTCATCAATTTCGTCAATTTAAAGAATATGGAAAGGAGGGGGCAAAAAAACAACCATTCTCAGAATGGTCCAACTATATTAATAAATACTCCTTCAATTGTACGCGTACACAACTACCATTTTACAAACAATATTTGTTCAACAAGACCCACCTTCTATTCTTTTCATCAATAGAATAAATGCTGGATCTCCGTCACTATCTCTCCCCAAGACAAACATCTAAATATATATGGAGTCCCTTTTAAAATGGCCCGCCATATTTCTCCATCAAAATGTTTGAGAAAGCTACGTCAGGGAAATGGTCCTCATTTTGGAAGACCCACAAGCCTAATTTTCACCATTGACTATGTTATGCCATGTTCGGTCATTTCATTATGAATTAAAGAAGATTAATTTCTGAGGAGCAAAAGATATGTAGTCAGCAAATTAAATAATTTCACCGCCTCAGCGAAGCTATTTCCACCACATCACAGGGTTTGTGAAATAAAAGAGACACGAGTCCTCAGCAGTTTGAAGTGAACGGGGAATAATAATAGTCATGTCCAGAAAAAGTTTCGCTTCAATTTACAATGGGAGAATTTCTTGAAACTTTAATGTTGCTCATAAAGTAGCTTCCTCCATCAACACAAAACTATCCACCAAATTATTTTTTTTTTATTTCATTGTCCGGAGTCTAATATTCTGGAAGATCTAGGGATATTACCATCACCTGTCCAGACTAATCTGACCATTATTCATCAAATTAAAATCTACAAAATTTGTCACTTTCTTGGGGTTGGATAATAAATATGAATTTGGTAGGAGGATCTGAACCCAGTTACACGATGAGGAAGAGTCTGGACTATTGAGACTTGATGTTAGCCCACATTGTTGAAGAGTATTTTGGGTCAGAGACGTGTAAAATCTTGGACCATGTCAAAAGTGGGCCTCCTGCTTTATTAGCTTTTCTAACACTTATTGCTTAATGGGTCGATATGGGCCACCTCTCATTCTTTCCAGGACGAACTCCGATTAAAATGCAGTTCCATAAGTACGTTCAATTCTCTCCGAATGCAGCAACTTCCGGAAAGAACGATCTACATCGTTAAAGCTGTCTGGTCCAAAACTAAAATTGAATATTCTTTGTCATAGATATGATCCATTGTTGGAACTTGGAAACATAGTTAATGCATCGCGGGCTCACTCTTCCTCGTAGAAACATATATGAAAGCCAATTGTATAACCGTTATGCGTTAGCTACTGATCGACAAGGCGACGAACAAGAAAAAGCTCTCCATTGAACTAAATGATTCAATCAAACGGCTATAGGAAAGCTAAACATGATTTTGACTGGCCCATTTTCGTGGCACAAGAAGTTAGGAATATGTATATGTAGAGAAATATTATTGTTCTCTTCCTTCTAGAACCAAATACAACGCCTGCTGCCTTCTAACATGTGCTTATTCTACATTTTTCTGCTACGAATTGGTTATTCTGGATAGGAAAATGAAATTAGAAGAATCGCTGGTTATCAAAGGTGAAGTTGAGTCCGTCATATCCGGACTGGTCAAATGGAAGGTCTAAACCAACTATGGGAGAGTTTGCGGCCGAAGTAACGGCCGAGATTATGTCGTTGATCTCAGACCCAGAAGTTGCCATGCTTGGCATCTCAGCCAACACGTTATTGACTCCACTTGGGGACACTGAGTAGTATGTTATTCCTGATGTGGCTGGGGACATATAGGAAGGATCAGGAGTAACGTTCTCGGCAAAATTGTTTTCGAGCATGGAGCTTGTAAACATCTGGTTTTCGTTATTCATGATGGAGGAGGCTGAAGGAAAAATAAGGGAAGTGAATGATGATTGCTCCGGATCGGGGACATCTAGATTCTCGGTTTGGACCCTCAGCCCAGCTCGAAGGTTCAGAAGTAGCTGTTCTTGTGATTGTTGCTGAGGATCTGCGGCGCTGGGATTCAGTTCAAGGCTTTCTTGAGTGCCAGATGGAGGGACCACATTGGACGACTGTGCACAGGTGTGCTTTCCTCTGTAAGTGATTTCGAATACGTTGGGGTTTTCGTCCGATCTTTGCACTTGCTTCGTGGCCAAGCATCCTTGAACATTTCTATGGGTGCATCTGTAATAGCCTCTGCATTTGCACCAAAAGTAGTAGTATTGTTAGCCACAAATGACCCATTTATAGGTGATAAAAAACTAAGCTTCTTCCTAAACTTGGTGCTATATATAAATATACGCTCACACACCTAGGAAACTTGGCTCCCAGAATCTCTTTCTGGCCATATTTTCTCCAACTATATCCATCATCAAGAGTCCCTTCCACTCCCATCCCTGGGCTAACTGTGATCTGTTTTGTCCACCTCGGCATGCTTCTTCTGCGATTGATACAAGAAAAAAATTCATATATATATATATATATATATCAGAAAACATTAACAACACTACGGCATTTCTTTAGGTCTTTAATGATGTGTAACTTGGAGAGAGACGCGTGTTAACATTCCATATGTATATGTATGTATATATGTACCTCTTTTTGGAGGCATTTTGATCTTGGAAATCCCTTTCAGAGTCTTCGCTGCGAGGACTTCCACTCAAAGGTGGTGACTCACAAGTTCGGATTCCAACCTGTACGGCGTGTGATGCCTCTCCCACCGACGACCCACCGTTCCAGTTTAGCGTTGCAAGTGCCTTTTCAAATGCAGCTATGATTCTCTGGATCAAGAACTCTTGGGTTTCTTGGGGCGAAGACGGCGCATGAAGGCACATCTGGAGTCGCCTTGCCAGCTCCCTACCTTGTACCAGTTCATTGATAAGTTTGCTCTCCCACTCTCTCATGTTGACCTTGTCCATGAAACACCCCAGCCCTAGCCAGACCTGACTTGTATGCAGCGATTGACTTAATACCCCAAATGATTGGTGGAAGCTTCGTTGGAACAATTTGAACGTCGTCAGACTCAGAGCTTTTGCAGGCACATGTCAGAGAGAAGGCCAAAACAGGGGATGAACAGAGACAGAGCCGAATGATACCTACGACATGCGTTATTGCCAAATATGTGACATTGGGTTTTGATATTTGGGAGGAGGCATCGATAGGAGATGGTTAAGACAAACGAAAGATAAAGTTGAGGTTTATGCTGTATAAGCACAGCATGGGAGAAAATGAACCTGATATCAGAGTTTTTGTGCGAGTGTCAAGACGACTCAAAAAGATTATAGCAACATTAAGGTGGAGAATGAAGGTGAGTGTGAGAGTCTGCAAGTGAGATTTTAAGGAAGGGGGAGTTTGGTTTTGAAAGGGGGAGAGAGAGTGAATGAAGAGGGAGGAGGAAATTTTGACTGAGAAAATGGGAGAGTTGAATTTCAAAAGGGGTTGGGAAGACTAGTCTTTGGTCATAGGAAGAATGGGGTTCAAAGGATGAGGATTGGAAGTCTAATTGCTGACCACTTCTATGCACAAAGCTTCCTTCTGATTGACCCTTCACAATTTACAGGGGGAAAAAAAATGGGGAGAGAGAGTGGGAGTGAGGGAAGGGAACATGGGGGGAAACGAAGACCAAGGAATCTTCAAAATCAGAAACCTCCTTACGCGTCGGTATTGTTTCTGCATTTCCAAGTTCCCGAGTGGTTGTCTCTTGATGAGACAAACCTGTGACGTTTGCCGCCGACGTCTGCTATCGTCATCATCGGCCTTTTTTTTGGGGTTTGTTTTTGAGTGGTATCCTCAGACCTCAGCTGCTATTTTGTTGTGCCTTCCCACCTTACACATCCAACTTTACCATGGATTTGCTCCTGCCAGGGACACGGAACACTATCGAACAAACAGCATGCTTAGTGACTTGAATTATTCCTTATTTACTGAATAAAAAATAAAATAAAATACACGGCTCATTAATCATTTTTAGATACTGTAGTTTAAACTTTAATCTGTCTTAGATCGTATAGTTTATATTTACCTTTTTTTATAAAAATAACTTCATCAAAACGTATTTTTTGGAATGATTTAACGTTATATAAATTGATCGATGATCAATTTCTTAAAAGGGATTTTTTCTACGTATTGTCTTATTTACTTGTAAGTTGTATCTTAGGTAGGAGCTAGTGTAATCAAAACCCATGTACGCGTTAACTTATGTGTTTGGTATTATTTAATTAACACATGGGGGTTAATGGTTGATTGGTAGTTCAATTTGAACATTTGTTAATTAACAAAAAAAAAATCCCGCCACGTGAAACACTGATGATTCGATGATCCGACACGTTGCACCATCTGCCCCTTTCAAGTTTCAGCATTGAAATGAATTGACAGCTTCCTAGATCCCTCCCTTGTTTTTTAATACTTTTTGAAAGTTTAAGTAGCTAGCAAACACCATGCCCATTATTTATTCCAATCTAATATGTTCTCCTCTGTGGCTGTTGTTGTTAATTATATATTAAGGATTTCTCAATTTGCATGTTGCTCTCATTTCAAAAGCCCATCGATCTAATAACTAACAGCAGCTCAATTCGAGCTTCTTAATTTTGACTTATATCATTAGTTTCATAATATATATTTTATTTTTCTGGGAAATAATTCTATTTTATATTATAAATTTTGTTAATTAGAAATCCAAAGCAATGATTGTGTTTCTTGTTGTGCCTCAATTTACTTCAACAATTTTAAATGAGGGGTAAATTTACAAAAAGAAATGTGAGCCAAATTTGCCAATGGAATACATTTACTTCAACGATTATTAGAACTTCTAAGGCGGTATATATATATATATATATATATATATATTAAATTCCATCCATCCATAAGGAGAGGAATGCCTTGACTTTTTTTTATTTGAAAGAAGGAAATATATATTCAATCAAGTAAAGTGATATTCTAATAATGATAATTGTGCCTAGTAAAAAAGATTAATATCTTATAATGTGATAAATTCAAGTTTGAATTTTTGTTAAAAAAATATTAACATTTAATATCTGATCCTGTATCTCAAATAAAATTACTATCGATTTAATAAACATACAATAAAAAGAGGGATAATCACATCAAACATATTGGGAATAAACTTATTTACAGATAAAAACTAATAATAAATCTTATTTAAAAAAAAAATTATATTATTATTTTAATAATAATTTATTATATATTGATTATTGTTTGTGAATAAGTTCTTATCATATCTCTAAATGTGATTCTCCCTTGAAAAGAATAAAGTCATGGCGGAAAATCTAAAGTGTGTAGTAGAGATCTCAATAACACAAACCGCGTGATATTTTATTCGCAGATTCCATATTGCCACATAATAATGAACTCAGTTTCTGCTGTAGGAAAGCGTCGGAGTTGCGAAAAGCAACAGCCAATACTTGAGTTTCGTTTAACTTCACTTGACATATGATACATGAGTGCTGGGCCCTATCATGGTGAGTGCAAAGTCTCCTTTTGAAATATTCAAATCTAAGAAATTTTAGACCATGCCAATTCGGTCGCAAATGATTGTGAAAAGTTCAACAAACACAAGAAACCTACTATTTTGCCAGGAAACAAGGTGCGGGCCTTTTTGCAAGCAGGTGCTTAGAATTAAACCAGAGGGATTTTCTTTTATTCGCAAGTTAAAAAGAGGGAAATCGGTGGTTTGGTGTGAACAGGCATAAAGAGTCAACGAGGGAAAGAGAAGCTGCGACATCACAAGCCATCTAGAAGCTGATTGGGCATTTTATCATAAGACCATGGTCCATGGCGCGTGATCTGCTTCAAGAGCGGTGATTGGTACTACGTATTGACCCAGGCCGAACCAACTCAACAGGTGGCCTCACATTGCTGGTGCATGTGGGGACACAGCCAATGAAGGTTCTGCGGCTTGGACTAGATCCAAGGCTTCCTCTGTCCTTTCACACTGAAACTTCAATATTAACTAATTTTTACTTCAAAAAGTCCAAATTTTATTTTTAAAAACTATTTTCTAGATCAATTTTTAAAATTATCTTTCAAAATACAATAAAAAAATAAAATATATTTAATTATATTAATTTAAAAATAAATTTATAATTAAAAAATCTATTGACATATAATTAATGACGATGGTTTATCATAATGGTTAGTTTTAGTTAACAGTAGTTACCAAAAATCAAATGTCATCCGTTTTTTTAAAAAAATAAAGAAAAATTAAAATATTTTATTTTTATTTTTAAAAACCAAATGAAATTATGAAAATATTTAAATGCAAAAAATTTATTCAAATGATTTTTTTATAAAGTTAAAAATAAAAGACAAACAACCATGAGTTTTTCCTGTTAGAGTTATATTAAGCTTTTTTACTTTTTATAATAAACATGTTACGTGTTATTCTTCAATAAATGATACAGCAATTTAGCATGTATACTTTGCGAACGATGGAGGCGATGGAATAAGAGAGGGAAAATTATTTAATTTGATCAGATATACTAAATAAATCACGCAAGACTTGCCATGGAATGCATGCGTACATATAGACACCCTGTTGGACTAATTGATTTAATGAATCTATGAAATGAGTTTTTATAACACCATTATATTATAATACAATAGATTATTTAAATGTGGTTCATTTTAGGGAAAAAAATCCAACGTATTAAATAAATCTAGAAATAGAAAGGAAAAAATATAACTTTGGGTCCTTATACTTTGTTCTTTTAGAACACCAAAAAATAAAAGTGTAGAGATCTAGAACACTAAAAAAAATGTAAAGATCTATAGCAAAATTTGACTAAAATGTGGGGAGCCAAAATTATATTTTTTTTTTCAATAGAAAATTTTGAAGCCAATATGTAGATTGAATGTTAATCTTACCATGATGAGACTGAACATTATTGGAGAAGCTTTCGTAGGAACCCACAGGAACAAGTAGTTCCATAACAAGTTCCTCACAAAGAGGAAGTTTTCAAAAGAGGAGAGGAACCTCCAATCCACAAGGGTAGGCCATAAGTTTTAGCAGTTAATCAAAACCTTTAAATTAGATTCAAAGCAAACATCATCATGGTCATTCTAAATAGCAAACTCAACAACTTGCTCTATAACCAAAAATTCTACCTCCAAAGTAGGAGAGGCTTCACATTTTCCATGTCTATCCAAAATGCATCCATTATTGTCCTTGGAAGAGAAGGCAACCATGAATCATGCCATATTTTGGTACTCTTGCCATTACCAGTGCTCGAAAAAATATTATCTCAACTAACTAACCTTCAAGAATACTACTCCAAATCCAAAATGCTCTACCACCCTTATGACCTGCTTCAGAAAGGAAGTTCCCTTACCATCATTGAGTCTTCTTTCAAACTTTATCATAGCACTCTTTAACAGAGTGCTCCGATATGGTGGCAGCATACAGGAGCGCTTTTATAAAGAGTGCTCTGGTATGGCGGCATACAGGAGAGCTCTTATAGAGAGCACTCTCGTGTATGATGTGTGCCCTTATATATCGGAGCTGTCTTTGTAACATCCCAATTTAAATTTTAATAGTTAATTTGGGTTAATAGAAATTTAAAAAAAAAAATATTTAGAGGTAAGCAAATTAGTAGGAGATAATTATTAAATCTAACTTAGAATATAATTATAAATTAAAATAAAAAAATTATTTAAAAAATAATTAAAAAAATAATATTATTAAATTATTATTATTATTAAAAAAAAAAGAGAAAAGGCAAAAAAAAAAAAACAACAAAACGAGAAGAACAAGAAGACTTTCGGCGTTTCCGCGTGCTATCATTACATATATATTATAATAATAAAAAAAGGGAGAGAGGAGAGAAGAAATAATAAAAAAAAGATGTGGGACCCACTGAATTTTTATAAAAACTCACCTGTTTTCTTTGTTTCTTCATTCTTCCCTGTGCGCGAGCTGAGGCTGAGAGAACGCCTAGTTTCACCGGTGCAGGAGATCTGAGTTTTTAAGGTAAGAATTTTTAATAGGATATTTAGGGTGTGATTTTGAGTTTTTCAAGACTAAGTAAGTGTTCTAAAAATTTTTCTTAGTCATCCTTCTTCTTTAGTTTCTGAGTTTGTAGTGGTAGAAAATTTAAAATCTGAAAGAGGGATGAATTTATGTTGAATAAATATGGTTTTTGAGGTTGTCAGTAGTATAATAAATGTTCTAGAGTATAAATTTGTTGATGATATTTGAATTTGTGGCTTATGGATCAAATTCTAAACTAGATCTGAAAATATATATTGATTTATTGAGGTTTAGATGATTATTTGGGATGAGAAATGAATTATTATGGTTATAGGATTATGATTCTAAGCTAGAGACTCAATTTTTAATTTTTAGGTATTTTAGGTACGAATTTATGAAATAAAAAAAAATTTTGATAATAGAAATTAGTTTAAAATTTGATTTTTAGATTATTAATGTTTATTGATGAGTAAAAGAGGAGTTAAAAATTTTACTTAATAGTATTAACTCTAGATTTGTATTAAGATTGAGATTAGAAATTATGTTATATTTTTAATTCTATTATTAGAATTATTTTATTAGTTTCAAAAATTGAAACTAATATTTATAAATAATATGTTATTTGTAGATTGTATTATTGGTGAAGATTGTGGTGGGAGAGAAATTGTAAGGAATAATTTATTGAAAAAGCCACAAGGTAACCATGCTTTTAATTTGTGATTAGTGTTATTTCATGTTAATTGGGTGATTATTGAGAAAATTATGAATTTTGTAATATTGTATAATTGTACAATATTATTATGAATTTGTTTAATTATTGTGGGAAGTGTTGGGAGACTTGTTATTGTTGTTGTATTTATGTGCCACGTGGTACGCCCCTATTGGAGCTCAATAGGTGGCTTGTAAGGGCTCGGGCTAATCTACCTTTGGCCTGGTAATTTAGCACCGAGTGAGGGCTGCGGCTCGAGGTTAATGGAGGGATATAAGGATGGTTGTTTGTATGTATTGTAATATTTCTTATATTTATTGAAATTATATTATTTTTAATTCTCACTTAGTAAACACACACTTAACTGTTTGTATACACTATCATAAATTGGCTTTGGTTACTGGGACTTTTGAGTCTCATTATGTGGTTAACAATTTTCAAGAGAAGAGCCACGAGTGACACGTGGAGGAGTCCCAGAGGCTTAGTGGTATAAATCCACTGTCTCTTTTGGGTATTTAATTTATGATTTATAATGTGTTATATTGCCAATATTAGGGCTTTTTTGTTTATTGTCAATTATATAAATATATAAATGTAATCATGCCTTTCAAACTATTTCTATTTTTGGTACAATTTGGATGACTGTAATTTTAATATTTGGTTTACTTTGGATTGGTTAAAATGACATGATTATAAGGCCAAATAACTGGCTTGTGTTTAAAATTGACTAAATTGCTTATTTTACTTGTTAGGAGTATAAGGATGGACAAATGTGATTTAGTTTACTTGTTGGGAGTATAAGGATGGATAAATGTGATTTAGCCTAATGGCATGTGGGAGGTAAAAAAAAAATTTATCTGAAATGTTATAGTGTGTAAGTTGAAGCCAATTATAAAATATTTTATATTGAAATTATTGATATAAAAATGTGTTGGGTGGCTGTAACCCAGCTATGGTTGAGTTAAATTATTTAAAAAAAAATTTTGGTGTGTTACAGTCTTACAGGAGCGCTTTTCGAAAAGTACTCCCGCATAGCGTACATACAGGAGCGCTTTTTTTTAAGCGCTCCTGTATATTTCGGAGCGCTCGATATAGGAGCGCTTTTGAATTGCTCCCTAAGGTAAAAAAAGAAGCGCTCCTGTAAACTTATTTTGTAGTAGTGCTTCTAACCAACCTTCAAGAATACTTCTCCAAATCCAAGATGCTCTACCACCCTCACGACTTGCTTCAGAAATGAAGTTCCCTTGCTATCATTGAGTCTTCTTTCAAACTTTTTCAATGACAAAATTCAAAGCCTCTGCCTTAGACCTACCCCAGAGAATGGGTAAACCTAAATAACTACTTGGAGCATCTACTAATGTAATTTGTTCACTGAGGATCTCTCAATATTTTTAATAAAAGTTTCCAGTGAAATCATCTAGTCTTGGGGATTCAGAACCCCTAAGCCCAAAGATAGTAGCCTTGACCTCATCATTTGAGATATCTAATCAAAGATTCATTAATCTCATCACTAACAACTTTATTCACAAAAGCCAACATATCAGTAAAGTTATAAGCAACGGAATAAGAGAAGAGATGATGATAAAAAGATGCAAATTGATTATTAACATCCTCCTCTTTGTCAATCCAAATACCTTCATCATTTTTAATCCTTGTAATTTTATTACAATTCCTTCTTTGAATGGTAGAGAGATGAAAAAAATTAGTGCTTTTTTCACCACATTTAAGCTATTGGGTTTTGGATTTCTGCGCCCAATACTACTCCTCTTATTACCATATATCATTGATTTCCACTTTCAAATCAAAAACTTTCTTGGCCACTTTATCATTCCATCACCATGCAGGAGATCGTGAATCCTCCCTATCAACTTATTAATCGACCTCAAGCAATTCCCAAATTCCTTTTTACTCCAAACTAACAATTTTTTATTTGAGAATTGGATAATATTGTTCGTAAAATTAGAAATGATTTTATCATTATTCCTCAATGATTTTCACCAAATCAGGATGGGGAAAAACATCTATCATCAAATCTAAAAGGTTTAATAGCTTTCAAATCTTTAAAGTTAAAATCAACAAAAATTGGAAAATGACCATAACCAATAGCATCAAGCACACCACCTTGAGCATTTGAGAAAACTTCTCTACTATGAGTATTGAAAATAACTCTATCCAATTTTTTCTCTAATGAAATCATGACCCTCTTTGTTATTAGCCCATGTAAAATGACCCCCTTTAAGCTCCAAATCAACTAAATCATAGTCAATAATAAAATTTCTACAATGATCTAGGTCAAACGAAGATCTCTGTCTACCCCTCCTCATTCGAATTACATAGAATGTTCATTAAAATTCCCTATTAGTGTAGCATCCCAAAAATTAACCCAAGATTAATTAAGCCAATAAAAAATAAATCAGTAATTTTAAAGGAATATTTAGAGATAAATAATTTTAATTAGAGGATTATTATTTGATTTAATTTAAAATAAAATCCAAATCCTAAATTGTAATTTTTTTAGAAATAATAATAATATTATTATTATATAAAAGAAAAGAAGAAGAAGAAAAGGGGATAGTCACTCTGTGTGTGTTTGATATATATATATATATATATATATAAATTAAAGAAAGGGTGAAGGGATGTTGGTGTGCGTGTATGTATTAAAAAAGAGGGGAAGCCACTGAATTCATTTCTGGAAAGGGCCTTGGTGTTTATATTATTATTATTATTAATGTATATAAAGATATAAGAAAAACATGTGGGATCCATACCTTTTTTTTATTACAAGGCCACGGAAAAGCTGTGCAAAGGAACTATATTCTAGTCATATCTAAAACTATGAGGTTGGTACAGTCAATCGGGGGAACATAAAAAATCATAGCTTTAAAAGTGTCGTGTGTCGATTGGTGGACTAAGAGATCTGCACATCTATTAGCTTCTATGTAGACGTGATCAAAGGTAACAATCCAGTCTCTCATAGTGAGTTCCTTGATCTTTTTGATAACGCTAGATAATGGGTGACTTCCAAAGTATGTGCTGTTAATAATTGATAGAGCTTCCATCGAGTTCGTGTAGACATTGACTTTGCTTAATTTCATATCCCAGTAGAGGTTGAGACCTTCAAGGATTCTCGTAAGTTCAATTAAAGTGCTAGGTTGATATCCAAGGAATTTGAAAAATCCTTTGATCCAATTTCCTTTGTCATCTCTGATAATGCCTCCACAAGCTACAACTCCATTGATGTTAACTGAGCTGTCAGTATCGAGTCTAACCCAATCATGCTCTAGCAGGCTCTATTTGACTTCACTAGTAATATCACTTCTGTTCAAGCGGACGGTTTTGGACAAGAGCTTTAAGTCATTATTAATTTGTTGAGTGCAAGAGAAGGCAATGTCACTGTCCGCAGTATCATCTTCAAAATATAACTTCTTGCATCTATTCTTCTAGATATTCTAACAAGCTTGAGAAAAAGGTCTCTGCCATGGTGTTCTTATTTTTTAGCTACCTGCTTCAACCTTTGTATTCCAGACTATCCAATCCTTTAAGTAAGAAGAAGGTGTTAAGTTTAGTATGGTTAACTAATTTTTTCCAAACCTCTTTAGCTTTTTCACAGTCACATAGAATATAAATTGAAGAGTTAGGAGAGTTACAACCAAAAGGATAGGTACATTGCTGGCCAGTATTTCTAGTTGTATGCACAAGGTTGAGTTAGAGACGATTTAAGGCAGCCTTTCAAAGAAAGTATTTTATTTTTTCATATGTAGGCCATTTCTAAATCTTAGTCTATAAGTCAGAGTGGTGCTGCTCCTTGTGTGATTCCATAGCTTTATAAGCAAATTTGATGAAGAAATTGCCATCAAAAGAAGGTCACCAAAAAAGCACATCTTATTCACCCTATCGGTTAGGAGGTTGCATAAGAGATATACATTTGATCACATTAGAGTGGAGATAGTGACTTAATAGATCAAAATTCTATCCTTCTGTACTTTTGCAAAAATTAAAGATCCTAGCATGTAGAATAGGATCGGCATCAGGGAAGGCATGCTTAACAAGAGGGTCAGGAAGCAGAGACCATTTATCATACTAAAAGGATATTTAATTTCCTTTTTAAATTTTTCAGCCTGCATGGAGCATGAATTTATCCCAAACTTTGCAAATGCTACTCCAAGTATAAGAACAGTTGTCTAGTTTAACAACCATGGGAATTTTAGGTTTATCACATTTATATTTATCACATAAAATTTAAACCCAAAGACAATTAGGCTTATTGATTAAGCCCCAATAAAGCTTCATATTGAAAGCAATGTTTTGATTCTTTAGTTTCTTGAGGCTGAGTCCTCCTTCTTTCTTATCCATAGTAATTTTATCCCAAGACAAGAGGTGAGGTTTTTTATTCCCATTAGTTAAATCCTAAAGAAAGTTTATGAAGATTTTTTCTAGTTCTGACAAAACATTATTAGGTAAGAGCATAGTCTACATAATGTAGCTGGGAAGAGTTGAAAGAACAAATTTGATAAGTATAGATTTTCCTATCATGTTTAGATATCTACTCCTCCAGTTAGACAAGCGAGAGTTCATCTTATCAAGAAGAGGGGCAAAAGTGACTTTGGATACTTTTTCATGAATAATAAGAATTTCAAGATATTTTCCAAGATTTTCAGAGAAAGGAATCCCTAGTTCACCATTAATTTGTTTAGCTCTGTTGATATTAACATTTATTTAATAGAAGAGCTTAGATTTATCAAGGTTTATGTTCTGTCTTGAGGCGTTGCAGAATTCAAAAAGGCATTATTAGATGATAATAGCTTGAGTAAGAGAACGTTCTACAAAAAGCAAAAGATCATCAATAAAAAAAATAAATGAGAAATGGGGGGACTATTAGTAGTTAATCTAATTGGTCTTCATTCATTTTTTTCAATACTATTGTTAATGCAGTGGCTTAAATATTCAATACAAAGGATAGAGAGATAAGGAGAAAGAGGGTCTCCTTGACAGATGCCACCAGCAGGTATAAACTCTTTAGTAGGTTATCTATTCCAGAGGACCCGCATGTGAGTTGTAGAAATGGTAGCTTGAATCAAGTTCCTAAAGTGTCTATTTATATCAATGGATTTGAGAGTATCATCAATGAATTTTCAAGACAATTTGTCAAAGGCCTTTTCAAGATCAATCTTAAGAGCCATAAATCCTTTTTTTTACCCATTTTGTTTCTTATGGTATGGATGACTTGAACGATAATGATATTGTCACTGCTTTGATGCCCTTGTATGAAATTGCATTGGTTATCACTGATTAGATGGTTCATACAGGCATGTAGATGATTGGAGAGGATTTTGGTGATTATTTTATAGCTCACATTACAAAAGAAAATAGGACGAAAGTCTTTCATCGAGATGGGATGGTCAATCTTAGGGATAAGAGTAAGGAAAGTGTCATTAACTATCTTAATGGATTCGGGTTCCTTGAAGACTTTTTTGACAAGCTAGATAATACTATACTTTAGATCGTCCTAGTAAGTATGAATGAAGCCAGCATTGATACCATCAGGACCTTGGGCTTTAAAAGCCCAAATCTTAAAGGTAACATTCTTTATTTCTTCATCTGTCAGCTCTCTATGAAGAGATTGAAGTTGAATGGAAGATAGGGCAGGAAAAAATTTTTCAGTAAAAATCTTAGGTTAACATCAATGTTATCTTTATAGAGATTTTCAAAGTAGGTAACTGCCATATTTTTCAGTTCATTCTGATCCTGAATCCAGGTATCATCTTTAACTTTAAGAGAAAGAATTTGGTTCATTTTCCTTCTAATAACAGATGTAGTGTGGAAGAATTTAGTGTTTTGATCTCCCTATTTTAGCTATTTACATTTAGATTTTTGAAACCAAATCATCTCTTCTTGTGAAAGGACTTGATTGTAATCTTCCTAAAGAAATTTTTTCAAGTTCTTGAGAAAGTCATTATCTCTTTGGTTCTCGTTCCTATCAATTCTTTCTAGCCAACATAAAAGCCTTTTCTTTTTAGTGGATATATTACTAATTTTGTCCTTGTTCCAAAGGGGAGCGAATGTGGTAAATTTAGAAACCCCTTCATTCCAATCATTAGTGCCCCAAGAATCTTTAACCAAAGGATGAAAAGAATCTTCAATATGGCATCTAAAAGGAATATTCTGGTGCTTCTAATATTCCTTTCTTGTAAGCTGGATTCTAATCAAGCGATGGTCAAAACCATATTTGAGAAGGTGAAAGGAGTCTGCTTGATGGAAATTGATCTTCAATTTGTATTACAGAAAGCCCAATCTAGCCGTTCTTTTATTTTTCCTTTTTTCCTAGTAAATCTATCACCATGAAAATTTAAAACACACTCAATATATCCCTTTTCATTTGTCTTGACCCCTTCTTCACCTCTTCGTGCTCGCAACAGAAAAGTGTAAAAAAGAAAAAGAACAAAGCGTGTGCGAGTCACCAGTGATGGGAGCTGATTTAAGAGGTAGAGTTTCATAATATAATATTTTGGATGAGATTTTAAGTATTCTAAAATTAGGTAAGTGTTCTAAATAATTTTTTAGTCATATTTTTCCTTGAACTGCAGATTTTGAAATTTTAAAAAACCTAAGGTTTAAAAGAGTGATACATTTTTTATGAATAAATATGATTATTAAGGTTGTTGTAGTATAATAAATATTTTAAAGTATTATTTTATTGATAAAATTAGAATATGAGGCTTTTGAGTTTATCCCTAAATCTTTATGGGTAGATTTTTAGTTAAATTTGAAAACATAAATTAATTTATTGATATTTTGATGATTATTTAGAATGAGAAGTAAATTATTATCGCTATAGAATAATGATTTTAGGTTTGAGACTAAGTTTGTAATTTTTGAGTATTTGTAGGTGTGAATTTTTGAAATAAAAAGAGAAATTTTAATATTAAAAAATTATTTAAATGATGATTTTAGCCAAACTTCAATAAAATTATTGTGAAGGAGGTTATTGAATCAAGTAGATAGATTTAAATATATGAAATTGAATTTTAAGACTCAAGAGGCTAAGACTTAGGTCTTAAAAAATGAAATAAAATAAAATAAATACTTAAGTATTGGAATATGAGTGAAAATTGTATTAATAATATTATTAACATATTGTGATATAATTAAATGTAGATTAATTGTTATTTAGTACAAATCAAGTTTTGGAAAGCTTTAAAAGTGTTGTTACTTGAGGGGTAACCTTTAACCTCTCAAAGATTGAGATAACCGAGAAAAATTTATTTTATACATTTATATGTTAATTAATTATTTATGTTTGTAAAATAAATGATTTTATCTATATCCAATGATTATATATATATATATATATATCTCTGTATATGTATATATGTATATTCAAATCTTGAATTGTTGTTTGTAATGCATATTGTGGCTTTGTTGAAATCCTATAATTTGTGACTATGTTAATTGTGACATGACTTGAATAATGAGATTGAGGGTTGATGTTGATGTGCATACTCTTGATTATAAATTGTGGATTATGCATGATGATGAATTGTGTATGAGCATGTTGAGTTTTTCATATGATGCTGATGTGATTTATATGGTAACATGAAAATTGATACAAGAGGCATGATTGAAATATGATGATTCTTGATGCTTGTTAAGTAAGAAAGTTGATGAGCATGTGGGATAATTGTGAATTATATATATGAGTTTTTAAAATATATTTTCTCATGAGTATGATTATATGGCGAGAGTTAGCCATAGTGAAAGAGCTAGTAGTTGTGCAACATCCATATGGTACTTAGCTATTAATTGATAATTCTAGGAATTATAGCTGCTACTTACCTTGTAGGGTATTGTAGCATTGTTCTTATTAAGGGACTTAACCCTATTAGCCTACTTGAAATTTTGGATAGAGCTAGTCTTAGGTATGACACCTCATAGTGTGTGATTTGAAAAAAATCGTGTTCATAAGTAAGTAAGGTAATCTTGGCCCAATAACCATAATATCCAAGAAAATTAATTGTGGTTAGTTAACTTAATAATTTTGATTATTGAGTTAATAAGGTATGTGGCCAGATAGTCTTAACTTGATACAATCATTATAATTTCAACCCTAGAGGTGGATCTGGATTGATGGTGGGACCCTTGGTAAGGAAAGAGGAAGAAAAAATAAAGTTTTACCCTTTGTGCCACATGCTGCGGTGCGTGGTCAATCTGCCGTGATGCATAAGGGTAGATTTTAATGTAATAGGCCTCTCTGTACCATGCATCGCGATACATAGCCAAAAATTTTGACAAATCAATCACGTTTTGTGCAAGAAAACAAAGAAGAGGAAGAGAGAAATATGAAGAGAACGTTGAAGCTCCACTAGGGCATGCACATTTAGACTTTTGTGGATAAATTAAGGCTTCCAAATACTTAAGGTAAGTTTATTATGCCTTTTTCTTCCTTTCTCTCCCTCATTTATGGAAATTTATGATAGAGTTTGAGTTGAAAGATGGATTTTCTGTCCATAGAAGTACGGGTCCAATTTCATTGATAAAAATGAATATAATGGGAATTGTTTACGGTATTAGAACACCAAATTAATGATTATGAAAGTAGTTATGAGAGCATTTAATATTTAAAAATCCACATTAATGAGATAGTTGGGAGAGGTTTATGTCCAGTAATAGTGGCTTGAAGTGTTGTTAACGATAATGTATATCAATAGAACTTAGTGGACCTATTAGGTATGAATAAGGAGTGATTTATGAATTGGTAGAATGGATGTGTGGAGTTTGGTATCGGTAAATCTTTAAAATTAGGATTATGATGATATTATTGATTTTGATTGTAGTGTGGTTTCATTTGACACCATTCAAGCTTGGGAAAAGCTTTGAAAGTATTTTATGTGAGAAGTAAACTTTTGACCACTTAAAGGTTTGAGGTAACGGGAAAAAACTTAATCTTTATAGTTGAATATTAATTGTGTTGTGAAATATGCTTTATGATTTAAATTAATGATGCATATTAGCAATGTGTTTGACTTGCAAAATGATTTTGGAAAGGAAACCCTCGATTATACCACCCTTTGTGATTTGTGAACTTAATTTTAGTTTATTATTGTGGGTGGAGAATTGTGATGAGAAATGTGTTGAGTTTGTAAAGTATTTAAGTATATGTGAGTTTATGTGCCATGAATTGATTGTTTAAAATGCATATTGTGTGTAAAATGTGCATAGCATGATCATTAGTGGGATTTTACTTAGGAAAAGAAGTAGATTGACTTAAATCCATGTGGTACTGGCAGTGACTATTGGAATCAAGAACTTGCCTTGGCATCGACCGTTGGAATCGGGAGGTAGCTCTTGTCTCATAGTTGATTCAGAACTATCTCACTTATTTTACAAGGGACTTGATCTTAACTAGTCTCCACCGATTCATGAGGAAGCTAGATTAGGGGTACGACACCTTATGGTTGTTAATATTAGGGAAAATTAAATTATATAAAGGAGTGAGTTCACCTTGGCCTGGTGGCTCCTTACGAGTAAAAGGTTGGGTTAGTCCGTAAAGGATAGCCACCGATTTCGTGTTGGAGGTAACAGGAGGGTATAAGATTGGCATATGATCATGTATATAAGTTCAATCACATGGTTGTTAGTTTTGTGATCCAGCATGGGTTAGGGGCACATGGTTATTAACACTGCAACCTTGTATTATGCACTGCGATTTTAAAATGGATATATGTATTTTTAGGCCTGGTCACATAGTTGTTAGTTTTGTAAACTATGGCCAAATTACTTAAATGTGCCAATGTTGTGTTTAATTGCCTAATTGCATCTATTTTACAATTGATGTGCAACTGTTTAGGTTAGGTAAAACTTGATTACTGAGTCGTTATACTCATCCTTTAATTCTCAATATTCTCAAGGCCTAGCTCATCGGATCTAAGTCAGGGGAAACACATAGAGGCTTAAAATTATGGAGTAATCCTCGATATGCCTCTTTTTTATTGTTTCATGTGTATATATTAATGTATTTGCTAACTAGGAATATTTACGTTATTTTGCACTACTTGTATTATTTTGTGTATAACTTATGTATTTTGTACCTTGAGTTAGTGAGTTTTGGTTATAAACCCATGGATAGGGTCAAATACTTGTGTAAGTAAAAATATGTATAATTTGATTTGGAATGAAATTAGTGATTTTGTGTAAGATTTTCCTCCCCCTTGTGTTTTGTGAAATTTGGAGTTAAGTGGTAATTTTATGATATATGTGTTGTTGATTGTGTGTGGTGCGTTGCATGGGTCTATTAGAGTCCATTATGTGGTCAGATGGTCGGTGTAGGCTATTGACATGTGTGGTTGAGTTGGGATACCTTATTTGTGAAATTTTATGAAAAAGTGGTCAAAATGGATTTTGGTGTCTAACTTTTTATTAAAAAAAAAAAGAGTTTGAGTATAAAACTAATGCCATTAGCTAGAGTTAGGAGAAAGCTCTATGTAAACACCGAAAGCACCTTAATCGAACATCGGGCAGAGATTTGGAACACATTCCGTTTCCTGTGCTGTCAAATGACAACATTGATGTTGTCAAATTTGTGCAATGTGCCGCGGCGCATGGCATAGAGAAGATGAGCCGCGGCGCATGTGTCATTTTTTGTACAAAATCCATTTTTAAATTTTAAAACTCATAGTTTTTTGTCTTAATTGATTTTTAAGCTTTCGTACTATTTTCAAAACTCTAATTTGGGCCTAACAGCTATTGTTTGAGATTTAAAATGTGAATTTGGGATTCTATTTTAAAGGATTTGAGTGATTTTCTCTTTAATGAAACTTTATACTTTTGGTAATCCTTTGAGGGTCTACGCCTTAATTACCGTGATTTTAGAGTTAGATATGGTTAAGTAAGGGAGACCTTACACTACTCACAATATGACTAAGGCCTTGAGTAGTCTCACCATATAGACGATCCCTTTCAGTTGTTGGCCTACAAATTTTATGTTAAAGGAAATAAGGAGGGATATAAGTAAGAGATTGATCATGTATATTATTATTATCATGTCATTTGAGTGATTGATGGCTATATTTGAGAATATGATTGTAGTTGTAGAAATAAGAACATATAGTAAATATGTGAATAATGTATATGTGGCCATTTATGCCAATTTTGTTGAATATTCAGTACTTGTGGGCAATTATGCCAATTTTATACTTGACTTTCTTAAGATTATTCACATGAGTTGGATGTTAATATGATTTGCATGATCTTGATATGATTGCTTACATGATCATCCTAATGAATTTATTAGCCACTTGCATTAATAATTAATTATCATGCATTTGTATAAATTAGATGTACTTTAGTTACTGAGTAGTTGTACTCACCCTTCTCTTTTAACATATTATAGAAGCTAGCTTATTTGAGAAGAACGGAGGAAAAGAGTAGTAGGTCAAATGATAATAATCACTTCTGTAAGCCTTTCTCTTTTTATTTTGATATGCATATTTAGTTTATGATATTACTAATTAGGATAATATATTCTTGATCCACTTACATTATGAGTTTTGTATTAGATGAAAATATATATTAGGTCCTTGGGTATGTGATTTGGTGCTCATATTTATATTAATAGGCTAAAATATTTATGTAAGTAAAAATAGTTATTATATGCATGATTTGAGAATTGAAATATTGTTATGGTCTCCCCTTGTGCTTTGGTGTCTAAGGATGAGTGGTTGGTATTAATTATATATAAATGAAAAGAAAAATTCATACATATAATGAGTTATTTGATGATAGATAATATATAGAGTATGATGGCTAATTGATAATTATTGCAATAAATGTGATTGAGACCTTGGCCCCCCGCTACCAGTTATGGAAGGGTTTGAGTGGCCAAGTGTTATGTTGGTAAATATATATATATATATATATATATTATGTAGAGCAGGGGACAAAGAGAAAATAAGAGGGGAGTTTTCTCTTATCTTGAGATGTATTTCTTAATGATGCTTCTGCATATATTTAATTAAATGATATGAGTTCTTGAAATATTTTAAAGACTTAAGATCCTTTTATTTTTAATAGTTTGTGAAAATACATGTTAAAAATTTGTTTAGGTTAATCTCCTATAAGATAATCATTTTAGGTTAGTCCTTAATTAACCACAGTTAGTGTGATGATTTAAGTTCTAATTTAGGGCACCCATTACAATTAGTTCCCACAACACATCCCTACCAGGAGAGAATCTAGCCAAATTCCTCCACCAATGCACCTTATCATTCCCCAAACGAGGACCATGCACAAATGAGATATCACTAAAAAAAATCTCAAACATATGTAATATTATTATGAATATAAATAATATTCAGAGACACAAAATTCATCCACCATAAACTCAATCTACCAAATCTACTAATTGTATTCACATGAACATCAAAATCAAAACCTAGTTTCCTTCTAATTTTATCCACTTTCTAACCTTCCATTTTTGTTTTAGATAGAAGAATTAAAGAATGTTCTAATTTCTTGATATGGAAACAAAAATGTATAATATCAAGGTAACCCCCAACCCCCGACAGTTCCATGTTAAGCAAATCATGGTGAATTGAATAGCCAGCCACCATGCCCTCCCATAGACCTCAAATCATATCCCCTATTCGCAACCCTGAAATAAGAAGAGTAGGAATTCCATACCTCCATATTCAAGTTATAATTTTGAACTAAATGAATAAGGTTTATTGGAGAGTAGCCTTCAATCCACATGACCTTTCCATATACAAGAACTATTCTTCTGAGAAACTTTAGTACCTTCTAAAAATACTGGTTCATCTCGATAACTAAATCTTCTTGTATTGTCAACCTTACCAGGAGAATCTTCTTCATCAAGCTTTAATTGTTTAGCTCTGGGGGAATAAAAAATTTCCATTATATTTCGCTTAATACCTAACACCTCAAGACATCCAGTAATATCTTCAAAATGAATAGACCTAATTGCTAGAATTCAATCCTCATTTATAGTGTCTACCTTGACATTACCAGAAATACACCACATATAACACATTATTATGACATAGCAAGCACACTTGATCATTTTTTTGGCATTATGCCATGACATACACATTTTACACTGCAGCGTAGAATGCAAAATTTATGACAGCAATATGTTATCATAACATACTTTTTGACCAAACTTTTGGCATACTTTAATTTTCATCCGACGTTCGATTAAAGTGGTTTAAGTGTTTATGGAAAGCTCATTTAGTAAACTAACTAATGGCACTAGTCTCATTTTCAAGTTTTATCATATCAAAAAATTGGATACTTAGGACCAAAACTATTACTTTCTCATACTTTTCAACTTTCAAAGTGTTCAAAACTCAACCAAAGTATTATTACCCTACACAACCACTTAAATTATATTTAAGGGACTCAACATCACTTGTACAACATACTACAACACACATATATATCAAAAATTACATTTTTACTCCTCAACCTCAAATTTATCAAAAGTAATGAGGGAGGTCATCATCATTTAAGTAATAACTCTCAACCTTTAAAATAACCTTAAATATACTTGCACTAATATTTTGGCCCTAAAGCAATATGATTAACTAATAGAAATTTACCAAGGGCACAAAATACTAATAATCAATCATAAATGCATGCAATGGTGCAAGTAACACAATAGTCATCCCAATTGATAATATCACAATAATTACACATAATTCAAAAGAAAAACAAGGCATTATAATACCAAATTATTTTTCTAAGCCTTAAGAGCCTTTCCATCATCTTATTCAGAGTTAATGCTTGTAAAATATTAAATAAGAGGTGAGTACAACCCCTCAATAACCAAGATAGTCTAAAACATGCTTATATAAGTCAAATAATCATAGGCATGCAAAGTGAAAAATTATAAAATGGTTTAGCAATATTAATCACACATTTCAATATAGTGAATGATTATCTATCTCCACCAATCCTCCATTACTGCTGATTAAATCCATGGTCTACACAATAAATAGGTGCTAGACTTACATGACTAGGCTAGTCCAAGCTCTACAATCATAAGAGGGACTTGGCCAAGACCCCATACTTATTTTCAGACTATGGATTCTCCCATCTCGAACATAAGAGTGTCACAAAATCCTACTGCCAACTTTGCTAGTTAGACACAAATCATCATTCTATTAAGGTGAACTCCCTCTATCAATATGATCATGCAAACATATCACATTATAAATCACATAGCGTATCCAATTATCATCGTCATGCTCATTTTCATCTTCCCCATTTAAAGAGTTTAAATTATCATTTTAATATTTTACAATTACTTTAATGTGCAAACCTCACTTGCATATTTTCAAAATGGAAGCAATATGTGAATTCACAGAGTTATATATATAATGGAACAAAATGTTAATTCATATCAACAACAGTGAAGACAAGTTGCGTACATATCTCAGACCAAATGGCACTTCCAAAAATAAGCCTCTCCTGAATTCAAATCTCCAACGCAATTCGCTTCTTCACCAGGACGTGGGATGTTAATTAGATATGATTCATTAAATAAATGAAGGTTAAATTATATAAAACTCTCCTAAACTTTAAACCATATACAAATAATCCCTTTCACCTTTAAAACTTAATAATAAAAACCCTCTTGAGCTTTTAAGCTTATGCAAATAACCCATAACCATTAATTATATATCCCTTTAAACTTTATTTTTAGGTATATTTAAACCCTCAAACTTTGATTTATATATGAATAATCTCCCTAAACTTTAAGTTATATGTGAATAACTAATGTATAAAATTAATCATGTAAAGTTATCTGCACAAATATAAGAGTTGATGTGGTTCATCGTAAAGTTTCAAAGGTTAAGGAGATTATATGTTCGTAATTCAAAATTCAGAGGAGTAATATATAATTTAACTTTAAATAAAATGATCAATAAAGAAAAAAGTTTCAATGCTAGCATTGCATCGACTCTGTCCTCTTAGAATGACCAACTAAAAAGAAGATTAAAATTTCAAAATTAAACCATCAGAAATAAGCGAGGGCCAATAAGTTCATACGTGCCGATACAAAAATTTGTTGAGTATGCAGTATTTTTTAATATAAAGGATCGAGTTTTTTTTTTTTTTTTGGAATGATGATCTAATTATGCGGCATGACCATCAATCCTTAAAACATAACATTTTCATTTTTAAAATTAGTATACAAATATCAACAATGTATTATAATTCACGTAATAATGTCCTATAATTTAGTTTAGTTCTTTACTTAGGTGATAAGAGAACATGAAGAGAAATAAAAGCGGGGGTAAGTATTTCTCAAAGAAACACAAGATTATATTTATGGCAAATGATGCAATTTGTTAACTTTACTGAGACCACGCTAGTCTCCACATCCCTGCACAAATTGAAAAAAAAAAAAAAAACTGTATTACTTTATTGAAATTTTAAAATATTTGTGTAGGTTTTTTTTTTTTACCATCTATTTGTGTTGGTTTAAAATGATGAAATTTTTTTGTAAGATTTATTAAAATTTAACAAAATTATTTTTTATCTAATATTAAATATAGAAATTATAAAATTGATTGAAATATAGTGGAGTATTATTTTTATAAGCATTAAAACATCGCCAAAAAAAAAAACATCAATATTATCGAACCAGCTTGAATTATCATTTATTTTCCCTCCCGTAACTTTTGATTATACGAATTTATTTTACTTTAGCCATTTCTTCATATCTGGCACCAAATAAAGGAAATTGAGTGATAAATATACCTTTTTGTTAACAGTAAATTACGCAATTTAAAAAGGATAGTTTGGTATATACAAGAAAAGAAAGCTCCGTGGTACCCTTAAATAGTTAGATTAAATTATTTCATGGCCCGATAAAGTGCAACGTAACCCAGAGACAACCTCTTATATTGGGTCCCACACAATTAGTGGGTGCCAACCACGTGTCCAAGATCTCATCCACAATTTCTCACAAAATATCTCCTCCCCCACTCCAAAAGCGCCACGACGTTCTTCTCTCTTCCAGCTATTCGCCACATCATTTGCATGTCTTCCAAGTCACATCCCATGTGTATCATCTTTCACCGTAGATCTAGTTGATCGTCACTACTGGCCGTTGACTTATCATAGATATTATTTGTGGACGCCGTAATTCTCGTAATTCATGTTTAAGACTCCGACCTCACGAACTACCAAGCTCTAACCCGCAGATTCTTCGGGAAATCTGTGCTCATCCTCATTCGAAGATTTCGTCCCGACACCATCGCATCTCAATCTGACATAGGTGCTCTCTTTTCACCCACAAAGCCCTATGCAGTTATCTATCTTGAAGTATGTGCCAATCGTTTGATCGTCGCATCGGTTAAGTTTCTACCGAAATCTTGAGGCTTTGAGGGGCTTCTCAACTTTTTAGCGGCACTATTTGGTACCTTCTGTCATATGTTTTGTTTGTTAATTTTGTTGTGTCAGTGTTTCTTTGTTGTCTTAGTAGAGATTGATCGATAGAGAAACACAGATAACGGTATCTTAGTTCCGGTAATGTTCTGTGCGTGAAACTTGTAAGTGAAGGATCTACACTCTTCAGCTGCTGATTCGCGTTCTTTTATGTTCTATTGTCTATAGAAATTGCGTTTCAATCTGTGAAGTACACCGTACACTTTTAGCAAACATTCTGGTAAACAAAAGTTAAATTTGGTTTGAGGTATTAATGTGCATTGTTTTTGTTGATTGGCAAGGCTACAGTCTTCAGCTAATTTAGCTAGATAGAACCAGTGATTTATAATGCTATTAGTAAGTTAGCTGAGAGAATTTCGTTACATGTAATCACTTTCTTCCTTTGGTACGGTGAATTTTATTTCATTTTTAAATACAGTTATATTTGGCAGTCGTTTGTAGCCTTATGGGCCATAGAGTGTCATTCATATTTCATGGTGGCGGAGTACGTAGGTAATTTTCAATATCTGATTTCTTTTGGATGAGTGTATCAAGCTTTTTATTAGTTTATGATCTTGTGTGATAAAATGGCAACTCCATGGCGGAAAAGCTTACATAGAAAATTTATCTGCATTTGTAGGCTCTGTTCGCGAAAGATCTGCCTGTTAATTTCAGTATTTAGCTTAAACAATTTGGTATGGGAGTTGTGACTGTATCTAGCTCAGCTGCTCGTACTCCTTTAGGACTGAGCACAAAATTTTCAAGTCATTGGCCTGCACTGAAGAAACCCGCAATTTTAGCATTTAAAGGAGATAAATCCAATAATACAGCCTTGGTTGCACCTCAAGAGCAAGTTCCTCTGCTGATAGAAACCGCCAAGGCACACCGTAAAAGGATAGTGAAAACTAATAAATTGCCAAAGAGAGTGAAAGCTGTCTTTACTGATGAAGCATCTCCATCCACCTTGGATGTGGATTATAATGAAGCTGCTGCCAAACTTGAAAATATATTCAAACTCAGCCCTGTCTCTGATACTTGTATCGAGGAAGATATAGACAACGGGATCAAAACAGCCTCACGGAGAAGGAAGAAGACTGATAGCGACAATCAGATAGATAATGACAGTGTGGTTAGAAGCCAGAATAAGAAGGTCAAACGACTGAGTCTTGACAAAAGAATTGCATTAAAAAAGAACAGAAAAGAGGAGGTGGTTGTTCCGAAAAGAAAGAAAAGAAATGTGAAGAGTAGAGCTGAGAAAATTGAAGAGCTTGTCAGGGACTATTCTGCAGCAACCGATTTAGTCAGCTTGGACTGGAAAAAAATGAAGATACCCCCAGTTCTTCCCTCTACAGAGCATACTTGGCTGTTCAAATTGATGCAGCCTATGAAGGTGAGTTGTGCTTTTAATTTTTTTTGTTTTTAAGAAATAGCTTGCATTCATTTTTGTTCTGTCTTTCTTTCTTTTTTTTTTTCCTTAAGCTAAAAAAGTGTAGCTATTTTCAATTCTGCATGTCGAGTCATTTAACCTAAGGGCTTTGGCTGCTAGATTTTATTTTAACATGTTCATCATGTTAGAGCCTCTTGACTTGTCTTTACAAATTCCTGTGGTGGAAATTAATTTTACGTGGGAATGGAAGCAACATAGATCAAATCCTGACTTAAATTCATTCTAACATTATTATTTAGGCTCTCCTTCCTGTAAAAGAAGATTTACAAAAGGATCTTAAAAGAGAACCAACAGAGGATGAACTAGCTGCTGCAACAAACACGAGCAGCATTCAAGTGAGAAAAACAATCGAAGTTGGTCGAGCTGCACGCAACAAGCTTATAAAGGTAACTAAAATGTTCAGCTCTTTATCTTTATCTGTCTAAAGAGATTGGCTTTGGCGATGGTCAGGAATATTTTGTCTGCCTTAATTTCTTTTAGATTCCATTATTTTGGAGTGATTTATTGATTTTCTATGGTAGAAGTAATGCATTAAGACTTAATAAATCATATTGTTACCCGTTGCAGCACAATCTCCGACTTGTCTTGTTTGTGATCAACAAATATTTTCAAGATTTTGCAAATGGCTCGAGGTTCCAAGATCTTTGTCAGGCAGGAGCGAGGGGACTTATAACAGCAATTGATCGTTTTGAGCCAAAAAGAAGATTTCGGCTATCCACATATGGTTTGTTTTGGATAAGACATGCCATTGTTCGATCCATGACCCTCGCTAGCTTCACTCGTGTACCCTTTGGACTTGAATCGGTATGCTTCCTTCCTACATAAACTAGACGTTAAAACTTTGTGTGAGGTAGCGTATCATTGAATTACCATTATTCTCCTTTTTTTTAGGCGGGTAGCATTTTTCCCCATTTAAACAGACTCAAGCCCCATAGCAGTTTTGAAATGCCAATTTTTTTTTTTTTTAAATCATCCATAGGGTTGCAGTTCAAATAAAGCAAAATCCATGATTGTGTTCATTAGCCATTAGATTAGACCTGATTTTACATGAAGACTAATCTATCAAAGCTGAAAAACATCTTATATGGCTGTCGATACCCCTGCACAAAATGGCTATGAAAAGATCCACAGCTATGCAGACCTACGTGACATAACTTGGCTGTGCCTGAGTAGCATCTGCTCATGACTTCAATACTTGTGATTTGAGCAGGTTAGGGTGGATATTCAGAGAGCAAAACTTGAGTTAACATTTGAGCTTCAGAGATTACCAACAGAGGAAGAGATAATAGAAAGAGTTGGGATTTCTCCTGAAAGATACCATGAAGTAATGAAGGCCTCGAAACCAATACTTTCCCTTCATTCAAGGCATGCAACCACCCAAGAGGAGTTTATAGATGCGGTCACTGATTTTGAAGGTGTTAATGGCGATGGCAGGAGGCAGCCTGCTGTTCTTAGGCTCGCTCTTGATGATGTGGTATGGCCTAATCTCCAAGAATTCTTCCTTGATGCCGTATAGCTCATTGTAATGGGTCATTTTATAGAATTATGACTATAGTCATAGTTAGATTATGCGTATTGAACATCCAAAAGTCTGTTGAATTTGAGATTTGTGAAAAGGTCTGCGCTTTAGACGTTTTAAGAAGTATGATTAAAAAAAGCCTTGTTTCTCAGTGGTAATACTTGGGACTAATCTTTGAACGTTTCTGCTAGCTTGATTCCCTAAAGCCGAAGGAGAGCTTGGTGATCCGGCAAAGATATGGACTTGATGGTCAGGGAGACAGAACATTAGGAGAAATCGCTGGGAACTTGAACATTTCTAGGGAAATGGTAAGGAAGCACGAAATCAAGGCTTTGATGAAGCTCAAACATCCTGCTCGGTTGGACTATCTTCGTCGTTACGTTGTATAAACTGACTGTGTAGTATGTATAATGTATAAGCTTCCCTTCTAGAATTGCCTGTCATGGCGGCCCCACGTTATGCGGTCATTGTCATTGGCGGCAGGTTGATACTTGATTATTTGTACCAGTCATTTAAGCATACCCAAAAAAAAAAGAAAAAATCTAAACTTTATACCAATGTAATATGTGAAGGACTTGAGATTGCACATAAATATACACATAACCATATATACCTGTCACATCACTGGATGGTCCTTTTCAGTGTCGCACACTATACATATTCCCTCTGTCTCTGTGTGTGTGTGTGTGGCGCGCGGGGGGGGGGGGGGGGGGGGGGGGGGGGGGGGGGGGGGGGCCTTAATTTGTGTTCAACACAACCAATAGAATTTCGGCTCAGGCTACGGATGTGTCCAAGCTCATTAAAACTTAGGTCCAAATTGAGCAGCCTACTGGACTTATGGTTTCTTGGGCCCAATATTGGACATTTTAGCGTTTGCATCTGCCTGGACATAAGCCCGAATTACTTGAATCTAGAGGTGTTTAATTTGTACCCATTTTAATTGGCCCAGTATCATTCCAATGGGTCTCGTCCTGACCCAAAAATAATCTGGACAAGATTTTGTAGGATAGGATATGAAGGGGTTTTGAAACGGGATGAGACACAAGATTACTATCAGAACATCACGTCCCGTCCTGAATATTTTATATATATTATTTTTAAAAAAAATATATACATTAAAAATATTAATTATATTAATATGATTTATATTATGTTAATTATATCAATTATAATTTTAATACATACAATTTTTATTTACAACTAAAGTTTTTTAAATTGATAAGTTTAATAACATAGAGTAAACATAACAATATCTTTCTTTATAATGTATTCATTATATTAATATAATTTATTTAATGACTTTTACTTATATTATATTTCTTACTTTATTTTTGATAAAATAATTAGTTTAGCACATCTCAACTAAAATAGAAGAACAATGATTTAATGTTGTACTTGGATTGCCTATTGTTGCTACTCCTATAGCCTGAAAATCACTTATAATTACTATTATAATGTGTAGTTATAATTAATGTAATTCAATAATTTACTTTAAATTGCTATGATTTATGTACTTGTATTGTTTTGATTTTAAACTTACTAAAATATATGATTTAAAATTTTAATGAATGTTATTATTCAGATCTTTTTTCAATATTATGCGTTTTATCAGGATGGTGGGACATCTCGATCTTGTCCCAGTCCCGTCCCAATTCCTAGTGGGATGAGATAACTTTCGGGATAAGACAAGACAAAGATTGAGTCTCGATCTTTTTTGAAACAGGGGTGTCCTAATTCCGTCCCTTCCAATGAACACTCCTACTTGAATCTTTTATGGATATCAAAGGAAAAACATTAAATCTTTCGAGTCTAAAGTTGCAGAGCACCAACCTTTTTTTTGGTGGGGGGTCTTTCGAGTCTAAAGTTGCAGAGCACCAAGCTTTTTTTTTGGAGGGGGGGGGGAGATAGCCATAGTAGTATCTCAGGATTGGATGTATGATTTGACTTATGAAGCTGCAAGGATAAAGGGACAGAAACAGCACTTATGTTGTGGTTGGAGGGTGACTTGAATCCAGGTAAGCTGATATAGTGGAGTTAGGCAAAGTGAGTCTGGAAAACAGGAAGAGGTTTCGGCTTTGATGAGTGGGAGAACATGTTTCATGAAATGATTCCTGTGAAAACAACATGCTTGCTCTGTTGCTCATTTGCATCATTTTTTGTCAACAAACTTAAAAGCTATTGCTTTGTGGGCGTGCCTGTTTTCACATCCATTGTTGTCCCCCCCCCCCCAGTTATCTCCCGTTTATCTTTTGTCTGCGGATGCCGGTGGATCTTGGTCTTAGATACTTCCATCTTTTCATCCTGAGTTGTTTTTGACTAAAAAATAAATAATTTACATGTGATTCAAATTGTTTTCTTTTATTTTGAATCATGAAATGAAATTAAGACTTACCTCCTAAATTATTGAGTAATAAAAAATCTGAGATGTTGAGAGGCAACGGTCGAAGTAGTTGTTTTTTTTCCCCCAAAGAAACATGGAAATCAAAGTCTCAGTTTACAAAAAAATATGACAGCGATCAATTAACCAATTCCTGTTCTGGCAGAACTAACATCATTTCGCAGTAAAATAGCTAAGGGGGATGATGGGATTTGAAAGGCAATATACATATAGTTGGGCAAATAAAGACGAAATAGCTCATTGATTTTTATGCAGCAATCTTTTTATCATAATTTTGATTAAAACAGCTTAGTTAAAGAAAATAGATAAACTTAGTTTGTATTTAGCTAACCATTAAAGAAGAAAAAAAAAAATTGAAAGATCAGAGCAAATCAATCAGTTGGAGGGGGTCGGAGGTGGAAAATTTTGAATGGAATTGAGCAGCAGCCAACAAGAGAGATTTGCTGGAATGGGGTCGGAGTCTCCCAGCACATATATCCACCCAATGTGGCCTCTCTCTCTCTCTCTCTCTCTCTCACACACACACACACAGAGGCTTTTAATCTAGTCAAGTCTTTGATTCGATGAATTCTGTCGGCCAACCATGAGCTACAATACAATACAAGCCATCCTAATTCTTCATCTTGGTCTCTTAATCAGCTCATGCACATTTTTGATAGCTGACAGATTCTAAATTTTATTTTGTCTGCCTTCAAAACAATCAATCCCACCGGAATGAACAACACCTATCAAATTATCAAAAATAAAATTTATTAAACTTTTACTCAGTAATGTTTTTTCGGACCAGCAAATTGGCTGGGGATATTAAATTAATGAGATTCAATAAGGATGTATAAATCTTCATGCATGTTATAAAAGGCACCTTTGGTTACTATCTTGGACATCCCATCAAATCTATTTTCACCAGTAGTTTTTAATTCCTATTTGCACGGTCCGTGGGTCCCTACACGTTATGCATTATTGAAAAAATGAATCATGTACTTTAAATATAATTAATGTGTTTGCATTTTTAAATTGGGTTAATAAACAAATAAAATCTTGACTCTTGCTTAAAAATTATCCTAAATTCTAAACTCTTAAAATATATAAAATAAATTTTAAATTTTTATATTCATAACAAAATAAACCCTAACCATTAATTTTTTTAACACTATTACTGTCCATGTAGGTACTGTAACAGTCAGGGTTAAATTTATAAGATAAAAAACTTGAACAGTACCTATATGGACAATAATAATATTAAAAAAATCAACAATCAGGGCTTATTTTATTATAAATTTAAAAGTTTAAGATTTTTTTTATATATTTTAAGAGTTTAGAGCCTATGATAATTTTTCAGCAATAGATCAAGATTCAATTTACTCATTAACTTTTTTAAATTTTATATAAACTATTTTTATTTACAGCATTATGTTTGTAATCTATGCATTATACAAAGTTAGAATAATGAATCGCATTAGTATTATCTATGATTCATAAACAGTGTGTTTTTTCAAAGATTTATTATACTATCATGCATATATCCTCTCAATCAAAATTGAATATGAAATTTCAGACACACACATATTATGAACGTTAATTTATAGGGACTTTTGCAAATATAACTTGTGTTATAGAACCAAACTAAATAAATAACTTAACATTTATTATATTTTATTCTATGGTTAGATTATTATATTTATCAATAATATATCGTTGTATATAATAATAAATTGATTATAAATTTTAAATTTTCAGCAATAAACCTTTTGTATCAATAACAAAGTATTTATACATTAATGTAAACAAGTCATACTTTTAAATTTTTAAAAACTTAATTCATATTTTCTAGATATACTTTTTTTAAACCAACGGGCCAATTTATCCAAATCATGTTTTCTTAATTTTATCCAATTTTCAACTTATCCATATATCTCTTCGTCACGTTTTCTTATATTATATTTTATATATTTCCCTTCTTGTTATATTATTTTCTACTCTCTTCGCTATTATTTTGATAATTTACAAAATATGATGACGTCAAGAAAATTTCCTGTAGCAACTTTTTTACGAGGATGATTTCGCTCGCCTGTGCAACTAAACCATTGAATCTGTTGTTGTTAAAAAAAATGAAAAAGGAGTTTGGGGGCAAAACAAGGAAGGAAACATCCATTAGTTAAGACATTTGAAGTTAGGAAAGGAAAAGGAAGGCAGCAGAAAATGATAAAATTAGATAGTGGCTTTGCATATTATTAACTGAATGATTGTCACTAACTATAATTTTGATTGGTTAGTTTGCACAAAAGTTAGAAAACAGTATCATTCTTTTCTCACCTGCTTGGTGGGAGTAGAAGTTAATAATATAGTGTTTATTCAGGGCCACCCTTTTGATTGTCACATCCTTTCCACCACGGGACAGGGGAAAGGAACACGAAATGAAGGACTATGGAATAATATTAAAGAATTACACTCGGATCCAAGTAAAGGAAATAATTATTGTTTCAATTTATTTACAAGCTATGCTTTTATATTTACATATGAAATTTTAGTATTTACAAGTGGATGGGACTTGTTAGTGGTTAATTTTCTTATTTGAAACCCATGTGTAATTCTCCCTAAAATTTTAGGTCCCGGTTTATTGTTTTATTAACATGCAATGAGGTGTAATGTTTTTTTTTGTTGGAAAAATAGTTTGCAAATATTGATTTATACAATTGTAAATATCAAAATCTTATATGCAGGTAAATGGAAGTGATTTATGACACTTAAATGCATAATTTATAATTGAGGTATTTACTGCTCATTAAACTAGGAACCATTAGGGCGAATGGTTCAAATCATGGCTGAACTATGATCATTCAGTCGTTATTAACTCAAAACAATGTTTCAGGGTCAGTAAAAAGGAATATATATATATATATATATATATAATTCAATTCATTGACATGTTCAAAACTCTTGATTAGATTGGCCAAAGAACTGGTTCATCCCATTCATATAGATGATTTGACTAGTCAACTAAAGTTTAGTTTTAATATCAAGTTTATTACAAATACTCTCATATATATTTGCAATACTTTAAATCTACATTTGTAATTCATTTTTCAACAATTCTTTAAAACTAAAATAATAGTAAATTGATCTTTTGGGATCTAAATGTTTTCATTCTAAAAAACGTAAGGGAAAAGAAAATATATTTGCTATATGCGAGAGATAAATATTTTGAAAGGCTGAAATCTTGTCCACCACAAGGTGAATAAATATGTGCTCGCCAGCTTAGTTCATTCCCCATACACTGTTCTCTCAAACTCTGGCAATAGCGTCCGGATTTGGTATAGATACGTCTTTAATTTGCAGATGATCGTTGATTAGACGAGTGTTACGTGGATCATACTGAGATCATATATTACGAGCTAGATTGGTAAACTAAGTGTGACGTCAAAATATGAAATCCGATTGGATTATAGGAGCGAAGGCCTGTCTTTATATGTGTTAGCTAGGATACATTACATGATAAAAAAAGCCTAAGTGGATGTTTAAATATTGTATAAAAGGTTTCGAGACGTGTGCCTTTGATTGAAATGGATCTAAAGGTAAACATCTGACTCTGGTTTTAAATATATCGAATACTGAATGGATAATTTACATGTCATGTTGAATATTCCTGATTGTTAATTTGAATTCCCCCAACAGGTAAAAACTGATAACTTGTATTATTGGAATAATTGGCCGCTGGTTGTGATTTTCTATTTATTATGACTGGTTTTATAAAGTAAATGCTATTGTTATTATTATTATTTTTTGTATAAGATGCTGTTATTTTAAAGATTCATGGTATGTAGAAAGTTCCGTTTGTTTGTTATTTTAAAAATTCAAGCCAAAATTATTTGTTACATATATTTCCCTCAGTGATGCCCTTATTTTCATTAAATTTAATTATGAAGAAAGAGATATAGCTATAAAAAAGTAATAAAAATAAAATAGGAATATATTCGGAAATTTAAAAGAAATTGTGACGGATTAATTATATTTAGTAACGTAAAACCCTGGAAGACAATAAAAAGAAGCGAAGTAATATCGAATTCCCCGCCCTTCGCAACAAAACATTATTAAAATTCGATAGAGATGGGGACAGTCAGAGAGATCGATTTTCCATCTTTTCAAGATGTGCCATTAACGAGACCTATTCGCGGTAAACATGGGAAGCAACTATCATGTAGTGTATCAACATGTCTTTCACTTTCTAGATTTATAATCCACACTAAATTCTTTCAATTCTGCTAGCATATATACTCTTTCCTTTTTTTAATATAAAGAAAATTTAACTAAGCTGTCATTTCATAAATAAGTGATAGTTACATTCTTTAAATTGTTAATACAGTATGTAACTTTATCTTCAAATTTATCATTCTTTGAAGCTAACAATCATAACAAATTGCTATACAAGAATTCAAACAATAATAAATAAACAAATGGTAAAGTGAGAAAATAGAATTGATTACCCTAATACTATCTTACATTAATGATAAAAAAGCTTTTAAAGTTTATCTTACATTAAGAATCAGGAGAAATAATAATTTAGAAGATAAGGGTAATTGAGCAATATTTCTATGTTTAATACTCTTTTTGTTAAAAAATATAAGATATTTTTTGAGAGTTTGATTTAGGTATTAAAAAATGTGAAGCATTTTTATTTTTCTCAAGATATAGTTATTATTTTTTTAAAAAAATATTTTTATTAAATAAATTATTTTATATTTATTTTAAAATAAAATACGTTAATAAATAGAGTTAAATATAAAATATATTATTAATTTAAAAATAAATAATTATTTTATTAAGAAATGATATTTAATTAAAAATATTTTATATATTTTTTAACAGAGAGAAAGTATAAAAATGTTGGTAGTTAGGGAAATAATCAAGTCCTAAACTCATGATTGGATGGCACTGTTTTTTGTCAAAAAGAATCCATATGCTATATTGTAACTTAGATGTTCTTTTTTTTTCTTTTTTTCGTTACCTTGTAGAAGCAATTGGGACGGCTACATATGCAAAGGTCAAAATGCTTGGCGTAGCGATGCGTCATAGCCCAACTTGGGCAGTAAATGAGTCTGAAGAATTCTTAGAATCTCATCCCACATTTCCAGCACTCACAAACTCTGTGTTTCTCTTTAAATGTAAACCATTGAGTCCTTCAATCTACTTGCGTTCTCTCTGTTATATCGTTCGACTCCCATTTGTGCAACTTATAAGCTACTAACGACAGTGCAAGCTGTATCGTCGTATCTTTCTAAACATTTTCTTCTTCTTCTTCTTTAAGAAAATGAAGTGTAATTTTCTTTTGTGTAACATGTATCGACGGTGGAGGTCAAGACCCCGCCCTGCCTTTTAAGTTGTTGCATATATAGACCGATGAATTCCAAGCTTCAGAGTATATATTCGAGTTGCATCGTGATCGTCAAATGTGGAGTATTTCTTTATGTATACATATATTCTCTCCAAGAAAAAAAGAGAAGAAATTGCACGTGTGTTGTGAAAACTAAAAAGTTAAAATTGTCGATATATATACGCAAAAAACACTTTACACTGTGGAGGAGGAAAGAGTGGGAGAGAAGACAATTATTCTCTCCTTTCATTTAGTATTATAGAACACTTTTTTTTGACATTATGTTAAAACATATAAAGTATTTTATGTCTTTTAAATTAAATTATAATTAGTATGATTTTTTATTTTTCAAATATATCCTTAATTAATGGTGTAATTAATAAGATTTTTTAATTGAAACAACTTGTTCAATAAAAATAAATATAAAGAATTGTATAATTTTAGATGTTATTGATTAATTTATTGGGAGTATAAATTAGTTAAAAATATCTCCTAATATTAAAACGAAAGTAGTACAATTAATTAATGGGCTAATAAACAAGATGGCCGTATAGCTCCAGATTAATTAGATGTCATATAGCGAAAAATATTTGCAATTCTAATTTCGGTAGGAATTTGGATCCAACACAATGATTGTTCTCATGTAACACGATTACAAATGTTTGATTTAATTAAATGATTGCAAAAGATTTTGTCACATAATTTTTAAAAAGTAATAAATTTTAAATTTTTGGAGGGAATGACATATGTAAGAAATATTTTGATTGTGGGGATTGCTTTTCTTGATAATTTTTAAGAAAAATGATAAAAAAAATTCATTTAAATTATATAAATAATAGATTGATCTCATGAAATGGCATAATTCTACTTAAGTCTCAAAGAATATTTCTATCATTAAAAAATTATAGAAAATGACACTTTTATCCTTTATTCATATTAAAAAAATTCACAACTTTCCATTAACAAACTTTTATTCATATATTAACAATTTTTATTTTTAAATTCACAGGAATTTAATAGCTATTTACAAATCCTGATATTCTAATATGCATCAAATGTTAAAAATTTATAATTTTTCATTCACAATTTTTATTCATATATTAATAACTTTTATTTTTAAATTCGCAACAATTCAATAGTTATTCGTAACACCACATCTACAGGTTGATATATATCAAGTGTTGAAGAGTAGTAACTTTTTATTGAAAATTTTTGTTCTTATGTTAATAACTTTTGTTTTTAAATTCACAATAATTCAATAGTCATTCGCAATTCTATATATGTAGGTCCTGATATGCATCAAGTGTTAAAAATTTACAAATTTTATTTCTATATTAACAAATTTTATTTTTAAATTTACAATAATTTAATAGTCATTTACAATTTCAGGAATTTTTATTTTATTTGAGGATAATTTGATCTTTTTTTAATTCTTTAATGACAAAAAAATTGCATTAGATTTTAAAAAAATTATATCATTATGTGAGATCAATATGTCATTTATATAATTTTAATAAATTTTTTTATTATTTTTCTTAATTTTTAAGTATTGGTAAAATTTAATAATTATAATTAAAACACCAACTATCATAGTCAAGTGTCCAATCGAAAAACAGAAATTAGGGCGTTTTTTTTGGGGGGGGGGGCGCGGGGGGAAGATGCGTGAGATCAGGGACGTACATATACGCGGGAATCATGCGTTGGGAGTTGTGACTTGACGAAAATAATCGTACCCCATAATAAATGGTCAAAACTCAAAAAACACAAGCCCGTGGCTTTATCACGTGCGCTGCCCGCCCATGTTAATCAAATTCGAATGTTTAGAATATACAAATAAGACAAAAATCAAGCCAAGGGAAGTATCTTCGAATTCAGGGCTCATTTGTTTCAGTTTTTTTAATTAAAAAAATACTTCTGGGAAATTTTAGAAAGTTTGTTCGAGCTTTTAAAAATAAAAAGAATTAAAAATCATATTTCTAATTAAATTTTCAATACAACATAAAAACTTTGATCATTTATTAATACTTCGATCAAGAAGAAGAAGAAGGAGAATTTTGTATACGATATCGATGAACCTGGACGTTATTCCATTGCTGCTTCCTATATGAAATTCGAAGAACGAATGGTGAAAACAATTGCTATCATATAAGCATTGCATGCGTCGAGGAACATTTTATCCCCATTTCCTTCCAATTAGCTTTGAATAATTAGCAACGCAAAATAGAATTGATTTCCTCCTCTCAATTGCCCTGCGCTATTTAATTATTTGCACTACCCAAAAAAGGAACTGAAGATATGTTAATCATATATAATTAGAAAAACACAGTGCAGCATGTGACATATTTTATTGTATATAAGCCGAGAGATAATATATACAATACGTATAGTATGGCAAAAAGCTTAATGGATATTCCCTGGACGTACATATATACTAAAATATGAGGTCAACATGAAAAGGTGAACTATATTATATTCGACTGGCCAGTCCCGCTAACGGAGCATATTGAACAATGCGTGGTTTGCCAGTGTCCATATCAGTGATTAATTAATTGGAAATTATGTGCCATATTTAAGTTGTTAAAGATTACAGGAAGACAAAGAAAGATGGAGCCCAAGGTTGAAGAACTTGCCACGAAATGTCGTGCGTGTGAAATGTCCATGGCCATTCTTTCACGCACAAACATTGATACAAATCAAAATCGTTCCTCGCATTTTCATCATTTTTAACAGTTTTGGCCTTTGTTTAATTTATGGGCAAGTTGTGCCCTTATCAAAGGCGAAGTTAAAGGGTCAAACTTTAATCAAACATGGAACACTTTGAACGATAGCTTTAGCCTTTAAGCATGAGCATTTTATCAAGCTGGACGCCTAACAGCTCGTGGTTTTCCTGAGTTGTCCTTCTAGGTTCAACCCCTACACCTACCTTTAGGTCATGGCACGCTTTGCGGCTCCGTACTTTAATTTATACAGCAAATTCAATTTCTTACCTGTTCAGCATCTGATTTTTTTCATTAGAATTTAGGTTTTGTGATGAAATGAATTTAGAAAAGGATGATTGAATAATACGTGTTTAATGATTGATTATACTGCCCCATACCCATTTGATGACTTAATTAAAGACATTAATGTTTGAATATGATGAAGCCTCCTTCCAAATGCGTACGTAAAGAAGTGTTATATATATTCTCAGAATTAATCAAGTTAATCGGCGCACATTCGTCTGAGTAATTATGGGGGTTTGCAAGCAGTTTCTTGTCATGAATTCGAAAAAAAAAAAATGAAGAACGTTGACCTCCCTCGTTAATCTAGTGTCCAACATAAAAATATCTTCACAGCACGTTTTGGTCAAATCCATCCATGTCCATCGTGCGCCGTGTATTTCAATTTCAGCACTAATGATGGTAACTATATATCAGCGCAGTCGTTTTCAATGAAATTGATGAATTAAATTATTCAGCCCCTTTTTCAACAAAAAAAAAAAAATTCAGCACTTTGCACAGCTTCTATTTGTGTTTGGTCTCCAACAGATCCACAAATCCCAGATCAGCATTTTGGATTTGCATGTCTCACTTAATTATGTTAAATTGATTACCTTAGCTTCCACTCATCAAAAGAGAGGGAAAATAGATAAAAAATTCTTTAAAATATGTAAATGATAATAAGATTCTTTAAAATGTGATACTTTCTTTCAAATTCTTTGAAACATTTATCACTATTACAAAAAGGCTTTTTTACTATCCTAATTCACGTCTCATTTTAAAAATAAAACTTAAAAAAAACAAATTAACATCACACAAATAGGAGAATGAAGTAAATTTAAGAATTCACATCCCTCATAAGTTAGGTGAAGTAGATTCTTTAAAATCCACGTCCCCAACTGGGAAGGGGACATGAATTCTAAACAATTCACATCTCCCTCCCCCTTGAGGGATGTGGATTCTAAAGAATCTATGTCCCCCAACTGAGAGGGGGATGTGGATTCTTAAATCTACTTCCCCCTCCCCCGTGGGGGATGGTGGATTCTCAAATCCACATCCCCCTTTTAGGAGGGGGACGTATAATATGTTAAAATTTTAAACTTCATACATACTTACTTTTTTATTTTTTAAAACTAATGTGTCAGCTTCCTGTACTCTGTCTCTGTCTCCCTTGCAGTTCCTTTTCTTGTCTCATCTCCCTCATCTCTTTTCTCTGTCTCCGTCTCAGCTCCTTCCCTCGTAGTTCCCTTTCTCATCTCAACTTTCTCATTTCTTTTCTCTGTCTCTCTTTTCTTAGCTCCCTCCCTTACTCTCTCTCTCTCTCTCTCTCTCTCTCTCTCAACTCTCGCTGTCTCTGTCTCTCATCTCCCTCCCTCGCTCTCTATCTCTTATCTCCTAGCTTCCTCATTGCCTCTGTCTTTCTCGACAGCTCTGTGGACGAAGAAGCCCAGCCACTCACAACTAAGGACCTCTTCTCTTCTCTCCAGGTATTTTTTTCCTCATTTTTTTATTTTCTCGAACAGGCCTCCACACAAGAATGTGATTTTTGTTTTGACCTAAGAATGTGATCAATTAATTTTAGTTTTAATGATGTATATGATATTATGATGCTTAAATTTTATTTGAGTCCATGAAAGTATATACTTATTATTTTAGATAATTTTATAATTATATAATTATAGGTGCAATCATTTTGTTTTTCCATTGCATTTGGTGTATTTTGTTGTGATAGTGTATAAATGGTTGTAAATGAATTGCTATTTATTACACTTTTACTGTATAAATTGTCTATTTCTATGACATATTTTGGCAAATTCTATTTTAGTTGTAAAGTAAATACAAATTATATATAAAAATATTTTAAAAACCACATCTCCCTATAGGTACAAAGGGACATGATTTGTGAATTCAGATGAGAAACCACATCCCCCTATATCAAGAGGGATGTGGTTTCTCAATCTATGAACTAAGCAATGAGAAATCACATCTCTTTTACTAGAGGGGGATGTGGTTTTTTTATAAATCACGTCCACCACCTGTAAGGGGGATGGGGAATTTGTAGAAATCATTTCATCTATTATTAAAGGGGACGTGGTTTATAATATACCACGTCATAGGCATTTGCGATGTGGATAAGCCATTATTTTAAGTCACCCAGTATGATGTCCCCTTTAATTGTGACGTGAAAATGCCTAAAAATGTGATGTGAAAAGTCTATTTTGTAGTAGTGTATAACATTAATATTTTTTTTTGAATGACTATAATGATCCCAATTCAAAATATCAGTAACTATTTTAGTTTAAATAATAATTTTTTAATTTTTTTGATAATGACTAAAACGGAATAGTAAATGATAGTTTCACTCTATAAATTTTTTAATCACTAAAAATTAATTATTATAAATATTAGTGATTATTTTTGTTTAAGTAATTATGATTACTTTTTTTTTGACAATGATTGAAATTAAACAAGATAAGTAACTATAACTTTTCCTTTGTAAATTTTTAATCATTGAAGTCCAAGTATTGTAACTATTGGCGACAACTTTGGTTTAAGTAATTATAATTTTTCTTCTGTCAATTACTAAAATGGGATATCAAATGACAAATTCTACTTTATAATTTTTTTTAATCGTTGATCTATTTTTTTATATTTTAAATTTGGGGTATTATAACCATTTCACAAAAGATATTGAGATCAAAAAGGTTACGAGGGATTTGAAAAGAATTATTACATTTTATGATACCTCATTATTATTTGTACATTTCCGGAGGATTCTTATGTCATTTTTGTTGAAAGAGATTTGTTGGTACCTTTTATTTTTTTAAAAAAGATGGATTAATATTTTTTTAAGCTAGATCAAGAGTTCAAGTCTTATGGATTAAAAAAGACAACTTACTAGAAGAGCCACTTCTAATTGGGCCTAACACCCAATGATTATATTTGCATGAATTGATTATATTGAATACAATACCTTATATATAATCAATATGATTTAGATTATGCAGAAGGAATTACTTCATTACAATATGATAAATTAATATTCAAATTTCATTAAAAAAGATGCTCATATTAGGTGTCCAACTCTGCTTCGAAAGAGATTCCACTGAGAGGACGTGTAAGCAATTAAAAAAAAAAAACTTACGTATAGCTGTAACCACGGAAAAAAAAATATCATCCTCGTATCTCATGTAAGGCTAATCCATTATCACAGTGATTACATGATTTGGAGGGATATTTTAAACAAAATTATCACAAAAGTGTACCGTATATAGATTAAGATACAAGAGATTACTTCAATGTCGCACTCGACTGTTGTCATGACTTTCTTCCCACCCCCCAACCCCACAACTGATTTAATTTATTATCAATTTTTACTTAATTTCAATCATGTTTATTATCTTAAAAAAATAGTTGAATATTGATTGCCACCGTTGAAGTTGAAGAGAAGAAAAACAGCACTTTGATGTTACATTTTCTTTTTGGTTTTTTCTTAAAGCAGCACTTCACGATACAGTATACACTAAATTATACTTTACACGAGGTTATTAAAGTTGGGGCGAGTAGCATGGGATTTCATCACTTAAATAAATGGTTGGTGTTTGAATCTAAACCTCCATATATGGAGTAACTTAATTGAGAGATATTTATGTACTATTTGCCTTTAGCACTTCAGGAAAAATAGTCTTTGCTGTTGGTGGAATCCACCTCTTGTGTTACCAAAAAAAATTGTGAGAAAATTACATTAAAGTCTAACATAAAAAAAATTAATTACTACAGGATCTATTAATAATTAAATTAAGGTTATTGATAATACAATATTGGTATTAATTTAATTGTTGATAAATTTTATATTAATTAATTTTTTTATGAATTTTGTACGTAATCCTTCAAAAAATTATACTTTATAATTAAAATGAATTATATATATACTCTCTCCGTTCAAAAATATAAGGCATTTTTAACTGAGTCTCTTTTCTCAATAAAGTAGTTATCTACTTTCAAAGTAACCCTATCTTTTTATATTTAATCTTATTAAACACTGTACAATAAATATAAATTCACTATCAATATGGACATTTTTGAAAAAAAAAGGTAATGATTACACCTCAAAAGATTAAAAATGCCTTATACTTTTTATCATCTAACTCCTTAAAAAATATCTTATATATTTATATTTGAACAGAGGAAGTGTGTATACATATATATATTATTGATATCAGGGAAAGAAAATAAAAATTCACTTTTAACTTGTCAACTTCATCGTGCTTGTTTCATGCATGCTATATAGCAAGATGGCATATGTGAAGTGAAAAGGACACGTCAATTCGGTGAAAGTCCTTATCATCACGAATTGAACAGAAGTACCATTGAATTAGTCTGTAACCGAGAGGGACTCAACTAGCAAATGCCCAAGGGAGGAATAATAATTAGATTTCAAAAAATCAAATCAATAATGGTTCAGTTTAAAATAATTTTTTTACAAAATAAGTTACAGAAATCATTTCAAATAGCTAAAAAAACAATTCAACTTGTAAATTGAGAAGTTTAAATAGTTTATCTACAGTTAAAATTCCCAAATTTGCATTTATTTAAATTGATATTTTTAACTCAATTTAAAAAAAAAATGTTGCAAATCTAACCAATATTATTTCAATCTTTTTTGAGGCCTATGTTTTAATCAGAAGTGTTTAATTTGCGTGGTTTGAAGAATAAAGTAAATTTCACGTACAAGTGAGAATCTCCGACGGTATTAATTTTTTAATTATTAGGTTTAAAATGAATTGCATGCATGGTTCTGATGCTTAATTAGAATTAGAATTATGAAAAAAACAAGGAGACTAGTATACAAATCCTAAAAAAGGAGCTGCAGATTAGAAATGAGGTTTATTTAACGTAACGCAAGTTTAAAGAATGTTGTCGTCCAATAAAGTAATCTTGAGAGAGAAACTTATATCTGAAAGTTAAACTAAATTATATAGATGAACAAGTAATGAATAGATTAAAAAAAGAGGAAGAAGGGCGCGTGGTGGAATAGACAAGGTAAGAAGACGTAGACGTAGAGGGAGGGTGGGTTGAGAGTGATGGGTTGGTAATGAGCCCCCACTAAATCCCTGATCCTACTCATCAACTACTCGGCACTGACACAGATCCAACTTGGTCACACCCACACACACACACACTCACACACAGAGCAATGACATGGTTTGCAGGTCAAAAATACCCTACCCTAGAACCGCGCATGCACCTAAAAGGCTAAAACTATTAAAAGTGTGGAATGAGGGAAGTGGCTTGGCAGGAATACCAGGTCCAAAACTACAGCATAAACCATTTACTATACACATTTACGTATATTTGGGAAAAACTCAACAAATCACGGAGGGGTTTAAGCATCCAAGTAACGTTGCTATCATTATCATGAAGCTCCTTGTCGCCTGCGCAGCCCATGTGAAGTCTGGAAAAACCCATCATCCCCCACACATTTTCCACTCCTCCCATCCTTCTTTTCTTCCTTCCAACTCTCTTTTTTCTCTTTATAACACTCATCATTAAGTGCTAATATATATATGCTCAACTGTGCTAGTGTTATCTCAAATAAAATCATACTTAATAATTAATATATATAATAAAATAAAAGGACGCGTAAGCTTAAGTTTTAAAATTTTTAGTTAATTAAGATGTGATGTCATCGTTTTCAATTTGTATCTCCCTATTCTTAACATTAAACATAATAATGATGTTTGATATTAAATATTATTCTAACTAATCTTTAACACGTGAAAGAATCAAGTTTGTTTTGCTAAAAAAAAATCTAATTTATGAAAGGCGATTAACAAAACGTGATAAATTTTTTTTAATTTTATAATTTTAGTGATAAAATATAATGAAATATATGTGACAGTTTATGTTATTAATAGAAATGGGGAGAGAGTATATTTCTGCATCGTAATTATATAATCTGGATGAGTATTTGATTTAAAAAAAAAACGACAGATAATGATTAAGTAATTGTGAAAATGAGATTTAAATCAATGGATATATAAATATTGAAGGTCCGGGTACACGGCTCCATGTTTTTCACACAATGATGATGTGAGTGGCCTAGTTTCCTGCATGCCACGTTAAGCTGACGCTGAACCCAGTGTTACCTAAGTTTCTTGGGGATGGATAACATTTTTTTTTTTTAAATATTATGTTCCACTAACCAGGGAACCATCTAGCTTTAGCGGTTCTCTGTACCGTTGTTAATTCTCTCGTAGTCTCTGGCTGCGCTAGGGTCCATGTGCATAATTGTCAACTTGAACTGGCCCTGCCCTTTCAAACTCACTCGCACAATGAATGGGTAGCTTAATTGTCATCACGGTCTTTAACCAATAAACTAAGGCAGTAGAAATCAAATACGATAAAATCAAATAAAATTACTTATATTTTAATATTTAACTGCATATCATATTAGAAAACATATTTTGGCATGATGTGCTGCATATATCCACTGACAAAAGCGGGTTCGGCACTAAGGAATAATGAATGAAAATAAAGCTTCATTGATGGGGCTGGCATGGGAGCCCGACTGACCCAACTGCTCTTATACTCTATTTGTCTTAAATTATAAAATATTTTTAAATTAATTTTTTCATTTTAAAATATAAAATATTTTAAATAAATTAACGTTTTATTATATTCATCAATTTTAATATTATCATTTCTCTTTCTATACTTAATTTTTATCTCTTCTCTTTTTAATATATTAAATAATGAGTATTTTTAAAATTTTATATTTTTATTTTAAAAAGATAAAGTTGTTAAGTGTATCTAATAAAATTTATTATTATATAAAATTTTATTTAAAAATATTTTATAATTTAAAAGGAAATGAGTGATTTAATATTTCATTATTGAAAAAAGATGAACTGATTTTAAATGAGCAGTGTTAACACGCGTAATGTGTCGCGATGTCGTGACTCCTCATGACCCAGACAACAATCAAATTCTGTCCCAATTGTTGATCCGCCCTGACGTACGTTTTCCTCTGTGCAACAGTCCTCTTCTTGCATTATTAGCGCTGTATTTTTTTTTTTTTTTCAGAAAAATTCATGATAAGTTGGAGTCTGACTTGGGCTCACCGTGGTGGTCATGGGGTGACTAGAGGCACGTGACTTTCAAAATTAATATTGTACGAACAGTACTTATAACGCGTAGATTTTTTTTTTTTTTCACACACAGATAATTGTAATCCCAATCTTGCATCACAAAATCATATATTGCTTCCATTCAAAAATAATAAATATTTTTAATTAAATTTTAATTTTTAATAAAATAATTATCTACTTTTTAATTAATTCATGTTTTTATATTTATTCATACTAAATACACTATAATAAATATAAAATTATTATCAATAAGGATACTTTTAAAAAATATAATAATTATACTTTGAAGAATTAAAAATATTTTATATTTTTAAATATTCAATCTCTCAAAAATGCTTTACATTTTTAAACGAAAAGAGTATATAATATTAAATATGAATAAATAATATAGTACGTTTTGGGACGTCGCATCGTTCAAAATTATGAGGAGAAATCATGTTCCTGAGTTGGCGAAAACAATCTAATTAATTAACTTTGAAATTCTTCGTTGATGATAAAGAGGGAAAAATTAAATTATTTATACAAAAATAAATTAAATTATTTCTCCCACTACTCCTTGTCAACCTTGTAGTTTCCTTAATCCCTTTGCCTTCACTGTCTCTTTGAACGTCTTCTCCCTTCCTCAGCTTCCGCATTCGCTCCTTTTCTTTCTCTAAGATATACGACTACTCTTCATAAACACCCACTTTTCTTCTACTATTCAAAATTTAAGGGGATCTGACTGTTAATAATCCATAAATATTATAATATTTTATATTATTAATTAGTTCCGTCCAGAATAATTTACACGACTTCCTGTGAATTCGAACACTCCATGTACATACATATATATCTTGTTTAAGTAAATGTACAGATGCCGATGGGAAAAAATATTGCTTCAACCTTACATTTTTATATAAATAGTTTAGATTCTACTTCAATGTTTAATAAGAGGGATAACTAATGAGAGCATGGATCAAATAAATTAAGGGATATTATTTTTAAAAATCCAGCATATTCTCCTATCCCTATTATAAAGAGCTTCACTAGAAATGATAGCTAACTCATTAAATATGTCTTAAAGTAAAAAAAAAAAATTCAACTTTACCCTATTAAAGATTGATTTGGATTCAGTTGCCTAAATCTAATCATTCAATAAGTATCTCAATTATGGCCATTAAATTTTATCAACACTTAAAAATTATCAACATACATTTTCCTCCAAAAATATAATTCAAAATGACCATCACTATAAGAACACTCATTATATATGCTATTCATTCTAAAAAAATTGAGACCATTCAATTAAATGAAATGATTGTTATCATGTTATGTGAGACATTCATCAAGTGAGTAAATTTATGCCACTCATGAGATCTAAATCCATTAAAAATAGGGGAAGAGAGATAAATAGTATACCAATGAGCCATGGTATTAAATTTACAACAAGGATAAAATTGAAAAAAAATAAATAAACAACCCTCCATATGCCTTATTCTTCCTCTGGATCACAATATAAGGCATACTGTAGAAACTCTGCCTCGTTCGAAATATAGGACACTGTATAATTTTAATATTTATTTTTTTAACTATACCCCCATTTCATATATCATTTTTTTTTTAAAAAAAATGATGCATTGAAAAAGGATATAGACATTTTTAATAATTTAAGATTTTAAGTAACATGGAGTCTTAAAGACCAAAGAACCCTTCTAAAGGTGTTTATGTATTAATTGCTCCTTTTGTCCCCATATACATGACATTTTCTATAAGTTTATTTTGTTCCTAAATATAAGGGATGTCATGATATTTTTGAGTAATTAAAAAATTTTGCCTTTGTCTTAAAAAAAAAAAAGAGATATGAATTGAATGTTTCACTCACTACCACCATGATATTAATTGATATTGTTATAAGTAAAATTAAAAAATTATTATGATTTAATGTGATCAACTAAATAATAAATTTTTATTAATATATAAAATTCAGTTAAAAATAATTTATACATACAGGGAGGGAAAAAATTGGGCCCTGTGGGGGAATAACAATCATAAAGGGGGATCAAGAATTGAAGATTGTACTGAATAAATAAAAAATTCCAAAAAAGATAATATAATAACGGGACATTGGCTTGACAATGAATGGGAGCCATCAATTCAGATATAATGCTTGCCAGCTCGTGATAATGGCCTTGTGTTTTCCAAAAACACAACAAAAGTGCATGGCGTGCGATATAATTCAGTATTTTTAATGTCATCATGCCTTGCTTTCAGTTTCACAACCCATTTAGCCTCTATTTTTGTTTTCTTTTTTCTTTTTAGGTTCCATTTCCATCGTTTTTAGTTATAAGATACTCCCAAAAATTACTTCATTTATGTAGTTGACTCACTTCCATTTTTCTAGTTCTATCCTTATTCGCTAACTTTTAACGAGAGGAAGCTATAACTTTTATAATAAATCATTTCATTCACCCAATAAGGTATATTGGAAAAAGTTTTATTAGATTTCGAAACTGGGATGCATCATGCATGATACACTGTATAACAAATTCATTGTTATATAGTACTATAGCTTGAACTTTGCCTAATTATTTAAATTATTGTAATTATTTAACCAGTATCAACATTTTATTATTTTTGCAGATCAGAGTTTGAAATAATCAAATTGGAAATGGCACTTTTAGTGGGAGATGAGGACTTTTCTGATCACTTGTATATCTAGAGTAGTCTGGATAACTTAGATTATATTATGTTTTCTTATTTTGAAAAAAGCAGGGACAAAAATAAAAATATATCAACCTGACAATAAACTTAAAAAACAACAAACATTTAAGTTAGAAAATTCAAAATGAAAAACTATCACGATGGAATTAAGGAGCCGTTTGTCTAATATTAAAAAATAATTGATTATCAAATAATTATAAAATCTTTTTAAAAATATTTTTCATAAATTATATAAAAATAGATAATTATTTAATATTTGGTTACAATAAAAAATATTATTATTCAACAATTTTTTAATTTTATTATATATCCGTCGAACATTGTTTATAAAAATGATTCGCTATTTAATTATTTTAAAATTTTATGATACATTTGTGTTTTAAATTTTTATGGCATTTTTTATTATCTATCATATCAGACTATCATATTATTTTTAGAAAATTCTCAAAATAATTAATAATATATTTTCTCATATTTTAATTATTTTCCAAATAATTAAGCAAATGGCCCTTAAACCATTTAAAAGACAAAAATTGTACAACACTTATATCAGTAAAAAAATTAGAAGATTTTTTTTAGATATTATAATATTTCCAATTTGCCATTAATCTCTAGAAAAATCGTCGCTAGTGTCCCTGCGTCTTAGCAAGTTTACTTGTTTCGGCATGTTTCTTAATATCAAATAGATTAATTATTGACCCCTTCACTGGCTTGAGGGGTTATAGTGGCTTCTGATTCATCTTAATTATAATATATATCAGCCAAATCTCGGTCTTGAAGATATTTATAATGATGGGTTCTATGCAAAGTCAACTATTTTCACGAGAACCTTTGGTCCGTAACCTTGGGCTGTTTGTCATACAATATTATAACATGGAATTTTGCGGGGATATATATATATGAGGCAAAAAACAAAAAACTAAAGTCTGACGTGGCAGCTCGAAAACGACAAGTTATTGTCCACTCCGTCTATGTGCAGCAAGATACTTAGATACATTTTCGAGTCCTTTATATAAGATATTTAAGACATTTTACATGCGGATTAAAAAAAGTGTTACTCTCTCCATTCAAAAATTTTAAATATTTTTTTAAGAATTGAATATTAAAAAATATAAAAAAATTTGGTATTTCAACATATAATTATTGTACTTTTTTCAAGGGTATCCATAATAAATATTTCATCCGACCCATAATATAGGACATTTTTAAAAACCTTAACTGATCCAAAATATATAGCATTGAATAACTTTTGTAATTATTTTTTAATTATGTCCCACTTCATTTATTATTTTTTTTAAAAAATAATATATTAAAATTTTAATTATTATTATCAAAGCATTTATATAGGGTACTTAATGAGGGTAAAATTGAAAAGATGTAAATTTTTTTAAATAATTAAGGTTTCAACTAACAGTTTTCCTAAATGATGAATTAGCTACCAATGTCCTATATTTTGGTTTAGAGGGAGTAAATCACTTTATATTTATTTTAAAGTAAAATATTATATTAAATAAAAGTAAATATAAAAAGATAATGTTAGTTTGAAAATAGCTAACTATTTTATTAGGGGGCAAAAATGGGTTAAAAATGACTTACATTTTTAAACGAAGGGATTATATTATATTATTTATTAAAATTATCTTAATAATATAATTATATCTTTCTTAATTAGAGAGATAGTCTTTAAATTTGCGCAACACCTGATACTTCCTTCTGAAAGCATAACATGGAAATTATATTTACAGAATTCATGTTATAGAATTTGGAATTGAGATTAGTTTTCATCATTGGTAAAGAATACTTTTGGTCTCATGAAAAATTATTGCACACTCCTTCTGATCCCTATTATAGAACGTTTTTTATAAGGATTTTTTAGTTTTTAATATAAGACATTTGATGGGGGTACTAATTATATTTTTCCAATTACTTCTATTTAAATTTATTAACTATAAGAGAATATATAATGCAAATTTAAAATTTTTTATTTAAATATCAATAAAATTAAAAGTTTATTCTATTTTTAAATAAAAATAATGATTTAACACTTTTTATTGATTCTAATAACATATTTAAAAGTGTCTTATAATAAAAATTTAAGGAAGTATTTCAGTACTTATCACAATATAATAGACAAAGGTTATGTTGTATTCATAATTTTACTTTAAAAATCCAAAAGATTATATATTTTATTAGCAAACTTAAAGTAGACACAGGCAAAAGTAAAGTGACACGTATTAGTATACATGTTTATAAACACAAAACACATATCGTGTTATATTATATAGTATCATGTACATTTGATATAAAATATCTATATACTTTTAAAAGTATCGATGCATTGCTATAGATATCAAAAAATGATTGTACCATAATCTTGTTCTTATCTATGAAAAATAAGATTCTAACATAAAATCATGTTAACAGGAGCATGTGCAGAAAACAAAGGCTGCGCCTAAGTATCAACCTCAAATGGGAATATTATAAGCGCTTTTCATAAATCAAACAGAAGGGGTTTGTAATGTTTCTTTTATCTCGGTTCAGAATATGTTCCCTTGATATATTTACTCTCAGTCATACATGATAATGATACATATCAATGTCACTTTACGTGTAGCAGCTGATCCATCCACAGAACCAGCTAGACCTATTCGAATATGCACGACTGCACCAGCTATACTCGCTTTACTCAATTGAACGGTCTACGATCGTCATGATTCACCAAGTGGATATATCATATATTTCATCCATCAACATCCCAGTACACACCCTGGAAGAAATTTTCGTTTTTTTTTTCCGAAAAGATTTAATTTTGAAAGAAAAACTAAAAATATCTCAGGAAGACTTCACTTTGTCGCATGTCTACATTTATGGTCAGAAAAGTGGTGCTGTAAATTTGACCCCTCCAGCTAGTTGTGGGTTAAAATTTATCCTCCCAGCTCGGTGCAGGTGAAATTTCGTACGAAAGAGTTAGTCCAGATACGCACCGAGTCAAAAATGAGTTTCCTTTTGTCCAATTGATCAGTGGCATCAGCAAAAACCAAAGACAAAATCAAAAAGCATCATAAATCCCCCCTTGCTGGGTTTGAGGATATTGAATTTCCAGACTGTTACATATCAACTTATTGATCACGCGTCACGGATAGATTAAGAATTTAAGATCACAATCTTTTATCTAGATCTTCTATCTTACTTTTCATCGAATTTATTTGGAACAATATTCCACTATACAGAACGAGCTTCACCTGTATGTTAATCTTAATACTCCCTCCCCTCCTACACACGTAGGAGTTATTAGTTAAGAGATTTGTTTTGATCCTAAATGTAAGAACTCAATCTTATTGGTCTCCCATATTTAGTATTTTTTCTAAACTACCCTGTAGTTAGGTTATTGTATGATATATATATATATATATAAAATTTAATAATACTCTGATGTAAATAATGATTAACAGGAGTGGTGTTTAAAAAGACTAGCACAAACTTTTTCATTTAACTTATCTAATTTGCTTAATCCATGAGAATTAGTTAACCAGCTCATACGCTTTCAGAGGGCTGAAGTAATTACTTCTCCATGCTTCTCTCTCTGGCGTCACCATCGACGAACACAACCCACTTTTTGCGGTTTAATTGCAATATCATTCTCGTAATTTCTTCTGCTAAATTCAGAGCAGTAAAACCAACGATGCTTTCCTTTTTAATTTTCTTCTCATCATTTTAACTCCTAACCATAATATTAATTTATCCTATCAGATAATAAATAGCATAGTGTTTTTTTTTTAACTTTGTGTCCCTACCGAGTTGGTTTGACTAATTAGCAAGAATTCGCGGTGATTCTGATACAGATACTTGTTTGCTGTCGAAAGAAAGCAACTATGTAATAATATAATAAGACGCCATGCCACATCCCATTGACGTGCAAGAATTCAAAACCGTACCCTCAAAGCATTCCACTTTATTTCACTTTTCGTTTTGTTACTTCACGGGAGAAAAGGGTGGTTAAAAAAAGGAAAAAAAAAAAAAGAGGATGAAAAACCCATGTAATTGCGAAACAGAATGATAATGTGAATCAAATGGACATGATAATGGTGAATGAATCATATATTAGCCATAATAAAAGTATCACCTTCAGTTTAACTTTTTCATTCCTACCGAGCAATCAAACACTGCAGGCATTTCTTGAATAAGGACATTTTTCCTTTTTGCACAAAGGGAAGGTCTGAGATAATGAACTCATCATCACTCTACCGGCACCCAAATACAATCCCATATCTCTAGAAAATGGAGGCCACATCACCAATAACAGGGCACTTCATTTAGTGATTTTTTTAACTCATTATTGGTGTATTTAATGCTATGCCATCACCACAAGTAGAAGCCACATAAAAAATTGTACCCAAAAAACAAACCAGTTCTCAAAATTTTACATTAATCGTATATTTGTTAAAAAGTAGAAGCCACTTAACAAATTATATTCGAAAAACAAACTAGTTCTCGAAATTTTACATTAGATGTATATTTGTCAAAAAAGAATGATGCAGTTCTGGTGCCATGTAGAACCATTTACACGCATTCTGTGCTTGTACTGTATCGTTATCCTCCAAAGAATGAAAATAAAAATGAAAATTAATAGCGGAATTAGGTAGTAGCCTCTTGTGTGTAGAGCAAGCTGATTGAACAAAGTTTTGCGTCCACAAGTTATTAAAAGACGGAACAGCATCTTCTCTTTCTTTCGATAAAATATTCTATTTTTTCTTTTTCCTTCAAAGATAGACATTATTAAATTTGCCACTAGGCGCTCAACTGTACTCTCGACGAGCTATAAATACAGCAGCCTCCGAGCTCTTCTTCATAACATACATTCTTCATCTCGTCTCATTACATATCACAGAACTAAAGATGGCACAGAGTTTTCGCATGGCCGTTGCAGTTCTTGGTAATGCTTCATTCATTTCTTAGTAGTCTGATGTCTAATCATTATACAGCATTACTGATTGATGTGCGAGTGATCTTCAACAAAAAGTGATTCATTCTTCTGTTTCTTCCCTCTTTGTTTTGAAGGGAATGCTGCTTCGGTATCCCTCTATGCTGCTCCAACGTATGTTCTAAACTTCCCTTTCAATTAGTTCTCCATAGCTTCTTGTTTTCTCCCTTTTGCAGCCGAGGAAATCAAACATTACTTAAAAGAGCTCTTCGCGGTTTCTTTCTGCAGGGTTACTTTCAAAAGGGTCATAAGGAAGAAAAGTACTGAGGAGTTTTCATGTCTTCCTTACATCATCGGACTCCTGAACTGTCTCCTCTTCACATGGTATGGCTTACCTGTTGTAAGCTACAAATGGGAAAATTTCCCTCTGGTCACAGTCAATGGCGTTGGGATTGTTCTTGAGTTATCTTACGTTCTCATCTACTTCTGGTATGCTTCTGCAAAAGGAAAGGTAATAACATATGCAAACAAAAATGCATAGCTTCTGGTATACTTCTCATCTAGCTAGCTCAACTCTCTTCTATAGCCTAAGTTCTTCCCTTGTTCATATGCAAACAAAAATGCATAGCTTTCGTTAAACAAGTCAGTATTTGCTATGGCTCCAAACAGAGAACTTGCATGCACAAGAAGACCATACGAGACTTAAAACTTGCTGCAGAAATAAAACTTGCTATATTTGCTTGCCCAATCGCAGATTCGGTATAAAATATATGGCTTCTGATATATCCCGTGTACATTGCAGGTGAAGGTGGCCTTGACAGCGATGCCAGTTATCGTAGTGTTTTGCATCATCGCTATCGTCTCAACTTTTGCCTTCCATGACAGTCGTCAAAGAAAGCTTCTCGTGGGTAGCATCGGCCTCGGTGTTTCAGTGGCAATGTATGCATCTCCTCTTGTTGTCATGGTAAGTCAGTTAGTCATTACAGTAAGATTATATTGTCTTCTTTAACTTGAGTGACTGACCAAGCCAGAAACAGAGGATTGTATAACACAATTTCGATTTCGTTTTGCAGAAAAAAGTTATACAAAGCAAGAGCGTGGAATTCATGCCATTGCCATTATCGCTGTGCTCGTTCTTGGCTAGTGTCCTTTGGTTGACATACGGACTTCTGATCCGCGACATATTCGTTGCGGTTCGTATTCTAGTCTCTTCTACTGTTCTTGGTTTCCTAAAGCTCAGAAGAAGATCGATTGAGCATGTTGATTTAACAGATCACTTTCCCAACTTTTGACAGGGACCAAGTGTGATCGGAGCTCCTCTGGCCATTCTGCAACTTGTACTTCACTGCAAGTACTGGAAAAGAAAAGTCGCTGAAGAACCAAACGGGCAGGACCTGGAAAAGATAGATGTGGTAAAGGAAGGCTCAGAAATAATGGTGGATTTGGAAAAAGGAGAACTAGAAATGAAGATCACAAATGATCCAAGCAAGACCAACTCCTGATCAACGACAAGGCTGAAAATTTTTCCCAAACAATTTTCGGTTTCATGTCTGGGTCTTGAAAAATGAAAGTCTTCTTTATTGTTCAGAGCTAGTATTTTCATGATCGTATTCATCGCATAAATTTAGTGTACTTCCTAATACATAGGGACATGCTTTGTTTCCCTGAGAACTGGTTTTTGCCACCCAGCTCAAGTTTCCAACGCATGGCTTGTTTGTATTTGGGAGTATTACTTGCCAAATAATATAAAATGACATTCAAATTCAACACTTCAGAATCTTCTGATACTTTTTTTATGATATATATATATATATATATAGTTTGAATGCACGCGATCCATCGAACTGTATCATGTAGCTTAATATATACAACTCGAACAACAAAATCAGATATGGAACCAGAATGATTGTGCAAGCTATTATTAAAATATTGGGATGAAGTTCATGACCACATTCCAGAATACAGAAAAGTTACTTCGAGGCTCCAGGATTTAATTGAAAGAAAGCGGCCAAATTCACATGCGACAACCAATAGCAACCTATGAGTCACCAACAATTTGTCACCAAGCCTGCATGAGCAGTGCTTTGACATTCCTATCTCTTTCTCTCTCCATTTTTTTGCCTTCGTTTTGGCGTTTGGAAAAAAAAAGGTGGCATTCAGGCATTGTGTTTGAATTCTGTGTAGTCGGTGTTGGAAACAACCAAAAAAAGTTGAAGGCGCATAATTCTACTGCTTACCGCAGGGCTTCTTCCAATGAAAGCAGCATTTCATTTAAAAAAACATTATATAGTTAACCTTATATATATGTGTGTGTGATCGAAGGCTTTATATATTTGACGTGTTTGTTTTCAAGATATGTAGATTTTTTATGAATTATTTATATTATAATAAAATTTTGTTATTAATTTACTTAACATATTAGTTGTCATGATTTGATTGCATATAAATATGTTAAATATATAAAGTTAAGTAGATGATTCTTACTCTTATTTTACTATCAGTGTGTTATGGGTGATTCTAATGCAATGCTTCTTTTGTTTCTAAATGTAAATCTTAATTTTTACTTTAATTTTGTCTATAAATATGAATTTTAACATAAATTTCTTGGTATGGCAGGGAGGAGGACGTGGACACGCTAGACAATGAAACCTGGGGGTGGGAACCAAAAGATGAAATCGCGATGATCAACATTACTGGTCTCAAACAGTAAACTTGTCTAAAACTGAAGCCCCTTAAATGCCCAAATGAGGACAGGGACTGTCAAAAGTTTTTGCAAGCTGTGTCTGATTCTGTGAAAAACGCGTCACTCCCAACCATTCTCTTGTCGTTTACATCAGGGCCCCCTCTCTCGTTCTTGAGCGTTTGGCAGTCTCAGGAATTGCGCGTTTGAGTGTCAATGCTCTTTCTCTCCACACCGGTCCTAGTCTACTGCTAGCTTGGATTCACATTGCTTGGCATCCCAGCACTTCTCAACATTCCAATCATCCAGCTGTTTTCTACTGCGCCAACCCTCGTCCTCGATCTTCGCCCCAAGACTGGCAACTCATTGTCGTCTTATGATATGGTATCGTCGTCCCCCACCAATTGCATTATTATCCAGTTCATAAACTGGTACATCCGTGCCAATCTACCATGTACTTAAATATACATTTCTTCTTAATAACTAAAGCAACCAAAACGAAAGGCACCAGAGCAGATCCTCCTTAAAATGGAAACGAGATTTTGAGAATCAAAATATGATATTGGGCGTGCTTGATTATTTTTTTATGATTGTAAAACAATTCGAGTAAATTTTTAAAATAGGTTTGAGAAATAATAAATTTAGAAAATAAAATATATTTCGAGTTATTATTTTAAAAATATATCAGAACGATTTGCTTCATTAATATAATTATTATTAATAAAAAATTGATTTTTTTTTAATTTTGTAGAAAAAAAGACAACAAGATATCACAAAGATGTTTTTTATGTTTTATTTTTTATTATAAATTTAATTTTTTTCATGACACACAACTAAAAACATTTCTTAACATTTTTTATCTAAAAAAAACTGTTATAAAAACAAGAAATCAATCCGCCATTATTCCTTGTTTCCTTTTAACTTTTAGTTGACCATCGATGCAGTAGCTAGGCTCGCGTAGATTGAAACGCGAGAGTTCGAATCCAGCCCAAGCTAAATGGGAGAGAGGCAGTCCATTATCATAAGGGAACAGTCCATTATCATAAGGGAGTTCCGGTCCTTCCACGTGTCACGGTGTAAAACAAAACTCGGAACTCCATGCACGAGGCCACGCGTCCCTCTCTCTCGTTTCCGTAACAACAAACGCGCTCCCTCCAGTCTTTCTCGACCGCGCCCAGGCACCGTTTATCACAGCACTGGGAATTTCTGATCGGAATGGTGAAGCTCGCGTAGGCACGAGACTTCCGGGCCTATGGACCCGGGATGACCCTGACCAGCTACGAGTACATCAATTCGGGTCTCTATCTGTTCGCTGCCGTAGTACTCACCTGCGGGTTTGCGGCTCAGTTCTCATCCGAACCCAAATCCGGTCTCGTCCTCCTCCTCATTGCCTTCGGCCTCATCCTCACAGCCAATTTCCACGATCTAATCGCGCATCTCCTCATTGCTTGTAAGTGGTCTTCTATGAATGATTATATTTCCTTTAGTTGCTTATTGCTTAATATCCCTGCAGTCCGGCAAATGGTGCGTGCATATTAGTCAGAAATAAACGACATGCTCATATTAGAATGTGTTATCAAGATACGGAAGCCCACAGTGTTTAATTTGTGTTATTGAGAAAAGACCAAATCGACAGTTTGATCCTGAGTTGCAATAAACCCTTTGAACATTATCTGGTTGACTTCATAAAAGGACTAATATGCTAGCAGACTTTTAACGACCAAGTCGTTCTTAATGTTGATGCAAGTATTCGTGAAAGCAGCCATAGATTCTTGTCCTTATACAAGCTTGGTTGAGCCGTGGCTTCAATCTATATTCAAGAAACTGAGTGAGGTCGTTTGGTGGCTTAGGTCTAATTCATTTGATCAGCAAAATGGCAGATATTAGATATGAATCAAGTTGAACCACAAAGTAGAAAATCCTGACTTCGAAATGGTCAGTTTATAGTTTCTCTAGTTACATGCTGTGTGGGATATACGATGAGAGCAACATGCATCTGCTCTGTGTGTGTGTGTGTGTATCATGGCAGAGTGTGGTGGATGATGATGATGACTTCTGATGAGATGTAGTTTGATGACTATTGGTTGATTTAATGATGGATGCAGGGCGGGACTTGGGTGTGGCTTGAGATCTTTGGAAGCATGTTGCTGTTCATGGGTGGAATGACAAATGTAGTGAAAGTGTTCAAGATGCAACAAACGGATGGACTGAGGCTGGAGAAGCTTCGGGGAGGGGCACAGGAAGGACGGGTCCCTCTGATTCTGGAAGATCAGAGGAGGAGAGGGCGTCAGGTGGCAGACGCCAACAAAATCGCTGAGCCTTCTCCTGCTCCTTACAAGGATGTTCTTATTGGCCAAACCCAGACTCCATGATGCTGCCTGTCACCACTTATTACCACTTCCTTTTTTTATTTATTTTTCAGATTTCTCTCGCTAACCCTTTTCTTTTCAAGATACAGACGGCAAGTTGCTTGCCAGTGCCGTTATGTGGAGGATTACTTACCATTAATAATAACCATGTTATTACCTTCGCGTAGCGTGATGCACGAGTTTTCTGAAAGTGTTGTTTTCCCCCCCTGTACAAGGATCATGTTCTAATGCTAATGCTGCGTTTGGCTCGCTAGGAAAATTGGAAAGGAGAAAAAATTGGAGAAGAGGAAGTGAAGAGAAGAATTTTTCTTTTACTGTGCTGAGCTCAGCAAGAGAAAATAAAAAAAAAGTTATTAATTTTATATGAATAATAATAACTTTATTATTTATAAAAATATTTGTATATAATAAAATTTAATACCTTAACATATTATATATAAAATAATTTCTATACTATATTGATGGAATAAAAATATAATTACAAATTATTTTATTCAATATCAACCAAAAATTATTTTATTCAATTTATAATTTTATTTATTAAATTATTAAATATATGATAATATTAAAATTTTAAAATTACAATTAAATATAAAGAACTTGACTGAAAATTTAAAATTAACAGTTATCTAATTAATTTAAAAACTAAATATATTACTTGTTTAATAAAATTTCATGATCATAACTCTATTATAAATATAAAATTTAAAATCGATAAGTAAATTTAAAAATAATTTTTTTTTCCAAAATCTTTCTATATTTGTAGGGAGAGTTGGAAGTAAAAACACATGGGTATTCCCAAGTAAAATCTTTCTAATTCTAAATTCTAATACTATCAGCGACCAGTGACTCACGCTTTGCAGTTTGCGGAGACTGTAACATTGGTATTCACAATTTCAGACACCTTCCCGGACCACGTTAAACTCCTTGAGATATCATTCCGTCCACAAGCACCTGTAGATTCACCCACATTACAAACTTCGATCTTCCTTCCGCTCCAATAGCCTGCTCCTTTCAATTAACCAGTTTCGGTGCTGAGAACTCATATAAAGGTACAGAACATTGATTCCACTGTCATCAAGCTAGCAGCCGTTCAATTTCCTTCTCCTGGCTCAGTATTCTCCTAAAATCGTTTTAGGCAAGGTGCAGGAAATTCTTTTCTGGTCGAGTTTTAATCTCACGGAGGTGCATAGCTCACTGCAATGTTGCGGAGGTAAGTATAGGCATTTTTGACGTCTTATTAACATCTAGCACTCTCGTTGAGAAACTTTCTGGTTTCTGCACTGAAGAGAGATCATAAGCATTTTAGTCTGCGGCTCTAACTCAGTTTTAATCCCTATGGTTCTCGAACACTCCAGTTGTTTACCTGGCTGCGATTTCATCGTGCCATATGCATAGACTGATTCCACGTGGTCGACTTGCAGATCGATTTTGGAAATATCATCCCGACGAACTCTTGCAATAAACCGTAGACATTTTACAAATCGGGTGCAGGTCAAGACGCCGCCCTGCCTTTTAATTTGTTGCATATATAGACCGATGAATTCCAAGTTTCAGGGTATATATTCGAGTTGCATCGTGATCGTCAAATGCGGAGTATTTCTTTATGTATACATATATTCTCTCCAATAAAAAAGAGAAGAAATTGCTTGTGTTTTATGAAAACTAAAATGTTAAAATTGTCCATATATATACGCAAAAAACACTTGACACTATGGAGGAGGAAAGAGTGGAAGAGATCCTTCCATTCATTTAGTATTACAAAACATTTTTTTAGTATTATGGTAAAAAATATAAAACATTTTATGTCTTTTAAATTACAGTGTAGTTAGTATGATTTTTTATTTTTTAAATATATTCTTAATTAAATTAAAGGTTTGATTAATAAGATTTTTTAATTAGAACAGCTTGTTAAACAAGAGTAAATATAAAAAATATATAATTTTTAATGTCATTAATTAATTTATTAGGAGTATAAATTAGTTAACAATGTCTTCTAACATTAAAACGAAAGGAATACAATTAAATTAATGGACTAAACAAGATGGCCATATAGCCCTATATTAATTAAATGTCAAAGAGCAAAAAATATTTACGATTCTAGTTTCGTTCGGAAGTTGGATTCGGCTCAATAATTGTCTTATGTAACATGATTATAAATGTTTGATTTAATTAAATAATTGTAAAAAATTTTATCATGTAATATTTAAAAAATAGTAAATTTTAAATTTTTTGGAGGGAACGACATATATGAGAAATATTTTAATCATGAGAATTATTTATGTTAATAATTTTTAAGTACTGACAAAATCAAATAATTATAATTAAAACACTAACTATCATAGTCAAAATGGAACTTTTTTTGTTGGGGGGGGGGGGGCGCGATAGGTCAGAGACGTACATATAAGCGCGCGAATCATGCCTCGTGAGTTCTGAGTTGACGAAAACAATCGTACCCGTAATATCAAAACTGAAAAAACTCGGCGCGCACGTTAATCAAATTTTTCGAATGTTCAGTCATATGCAAATAAAATAAAAATCAAACCAAAGCAAATATCTTCCACTTAACGGCTTATTTGTTTCATTTTTTTAATTAAAAAAAATACTTCTAGGAAATTTTAGTAAGTTTGTTCGAGCTTTTAAAAATAAAAATAATTAAAAATGATATTTCTAATTAAATTTTCTATACAACATAAAAGCTTTGATCATTTCTTAATACTTTGATCAAGAAGGAGGAGGATAAGAAGAAGGAGAATTTTGTGTGCGATATCGATGAACCTGGACGTTATTCCAGTGCTGCTTCACATGTGAAATTCGAAGAACGATTGGCGAAAGCAATTGCTATCATATAAGCAATGCACGCGTCGAGGAACATTTTATTCCCATTTCCTTCCAATTAGCTTTCAATAATTAGCAACGCAAAATAGAATTCATTTGCTCTTCTCAATTGCCCTGCATTATTTAATTATTTGCACTACCCAAAAAAGGAACTGAAGATATGTTAATCATATATAATTAGAAAAAACACAGTGCAGCATGTGACATATTTTATTGTATATAAGGCGAGAGATAGTATATAAAATACGTATAGTATGGCAAAAAGCTTAATGGATATTCCCTGGACGTACATTTATAGTAAAATATGAGGTCAACATGAAAAGGTGAACTATATTATATTCGACTGGCCAGTCCCGCTGACGGAGCATATTGAAGCAATGCGCGGTTTGCCAGTGTCCAGATCAGTGATTAATTAATTGGAAATTATGTGCCATATTTAAGTCGTTAAAGATCACAGGAAGACAAAGAAAGATGGAGCCCGAGGTTGAAGAACTTGCCACGAAATGTCGTGCGTGTGAAATGGCCATCGCTACTATAAAAATTTAAATATAAAACATTATAAAAATTGACAGTTACATAAAAATACATTATATATGAGAGTAGTGGGTGATGGTCAGAACATAAATGATTAGTATTTCAAACACCTGTCATTTAAAGTCTGATAATAAATGATGAGTGTTTAAACATTTATCATTTATTGTAACCCAACGTTTCATTTTTTGGAAGGAAAAACAATAAAAAAATTTAAATTTTAAATAACAGATATTTTAAATATCCGTCATTTAAAGTCTGAATAATATATGATGAGTATTTTAAAAAACCTATCATATATTGTTGCCCAACATTTTAATTTTTTAAAATAAAAAAATAAAAATTTTAAACTTTAAATGACGGATGTTTAAAACACCCATCATTTAAAGTCTTTCAGATATATGATGAGTGTTGAAAATCATATATATTGCAATAAATGACGGGTATTAAAATACCCATCACTTATTTCTTTTTTAATCAATTTTCAGTCTCATTTTTCATTTCTATTCCTTCATCTTCTCACGTATTCTCTTTTTTTCACTTGCACATGAAATCAGTAGAAATCTCTCAATCTTCCTCCATTATTGTCGTTGACCATATTCGTCCTCGACGTGAAAGTGCCACCACTACACCGTCCATTGCTGTCTCATTTGCTTCTTCTTTGTAGTTCATCTTCTCTTCTCCAAGGTATGTGGGTGTATGCTTTCTATGATTTTTCTTCATTTTCTTCCAATATCCTTAGATTTCTAGATTATGGGATTGATTTATTTAATGTTATGAATTACTTTATTAGTTAATTTTTCTTATTTAAATTTCTCCTCATATGTTGCCCATTTTGATATTGTGGGGTGTCAAAAATTGTTAATGTTTAATGTGTTATTGACTTGAGAATGGTAGTAGATGATATAATTAGCCTTAAGATGATTATTAAGATAAAAATTAGTACTCAAAATGGGATATTTATAATGATTGTAATTTTCTATAAATTTTGACTGATTTATTTTAATAATTTTTAATTTAAATTTTGTGCCTTGTTTGATCAGAGTAATTTTATCGTTCAAAACTACATATTTAAATGTACTAGTGTACCAATTTTCATCACAGTTGGAGTTCATTTTGGGGACCAAAACTAACACACAGTTTCTCTAAAAATTATTGCTATTTTATTGATATTTTTACATTTGGTAAAGAATGATTTTTTTCTTGGCTTGGGATTGCTAATATAAGATATTTGTAACCCTACAATGATTAATGAGACAGAAAACATTAATTCAAAATGATGCTTATAATGTGTTTCTTTTTTCTATAATTTTTGAACAAATTTTAGATATGATTTTATAATAATTATAGTTAATTTAAAAATGCTATTTTGTGAGAATTTTGTTGGTATTGTGATTGTATATGATTGAAATTAGTTTGTTTAGTGAGATGCTAAGACAGAAAAAAGTGTTTTAATTTGGGAAATACTTTCTTTATGCCATTATGCTGTTGAATTTTTTTCAGTGGTTAAAGAAATATGTGAATGCTCATGTATTGTGACTCATGATTCATTAATTACTCTATATTATATGTAGAGTAGTCAATTTTTTTATTGATAATCTTTCTATCATTCCTTTCCTCTCTATATTCATGAGTTACTGATCACATTTTCTTAAATGAATTATCTTTTAAATTAAAGTTATGAATAAAGAATTGATGTTTATCAATCGATTAAGTAAAGAGTATTTGAATGGTGTGAAAGAGTTTATGATGTTTGCTCTTCAGTATGTAAAAGACCCTAGAAGAATAGTGTGTCTTTATGTAAGATGTGGTCTTTTGAAGTAAATTAGTGCATTTGAGTTAGAAGATCATTTAGTGTGCTATGAAATTAATGAAAATTGCAAGTGTTGGCAGAAGCATGAAGAGACTAGAGAGGATGAGTGTACTAGTAATTGGAAGTATAAAGGAAGCTTTGAATCAGATGATTATGACACAAATATTTATAATAGTGATTGTTTTGAATAGATGGCTAATGCAAGTGAAAAAGAAATTGAAGATTATCCTGAAATGTTAGAAATGTTGAAAACTGATGCATAGAAGGCCTTGTATGCTAGTTGCATCGAATTCACAAAGTTATCGATGGTGTTGAAATTGTACAACTTGAAAATGAACAATAGATGAAGTGATAAGAGCTTTACAGAAAATTTTACACTCATAAAACAACTTCTACCTATGACCAATAATCTTCCAGGGACTATGTGTGAGGTAAAATAAATGTTACGCTCAATTGGCATGAGTTATAAAAAAATACACGCATGTCCTAATGATTGCATATTATTTAGAAATGAATATGCATCATTAATGAAGTGTCCAATATGTAATGCCTTATGCTACAAAGAGAACGGGAAAAGTTCAAAGAAGGCATTATGATATTTTCCTATTGTACCTAGATTTAGACGGCTGTACAGTAGTGCTAAGGATGTAAAGAATTTGACATGGCATGCAGATGAACAGATCAAAGATGGGAAGCTTCGACATCTAGTTGACTCTTCTCAATGGAAAAAAATTAATCTCAATTACCCTGACTTTGGAACAGAAGATAGAAACCTTTACCTCGTATTATCTACTGATGGAATGAATCCACACGAACTTTAAAGTAGCAGTTACAATATATGGCTAGTTATTTTGGTAACTTACAACTTACCTCCTTAGTTATATATGAAGTAAAAGTATATGATGCTATCCATTCTAATTTTAGGGCTAAAACAGTCGAGAAATGATATAGACATATATTTGGCTCCTTTAATTGAAAATTTGAAATTGTTATGGCAACACGATATTAAGGTATATGATGGATATAGAAAAGAAAGGTTTAATTTAAGAGCATTGTTATTTGGCACAAGTAATGATTTTTCAACATATAGTAATTTGTCAGGGTATAGTATCAAAGGAAAACTCAAATGTCTTATTTGTGAAGAGGGCACACATTTAGTGAGATTAGAACATAAGATAAAGAATGTCTATCTCGAACATCATAAATGGTTGCAACTTGATCATTATTCTCAATGCCTGAAAAAAGCTTTTAATAGGAATTCAAAAGAAAGCAAGACACCTTTGCCACTGATAGGTGAGCAATATTTTGACAAGGTGAAGACTTTGAATATTGAGTTTGGCAAATCTTTTGCAAAGCATCTTGGGACATGTGGGTGGAAGAAAATGTTTTTTTTTACCTACCATATTGGCAATCCTTATATGTGAGATATTTTCTTGATGTCATGCACATTGAGAAAAATATGTAAGACAATTTGATTAGTACATTACTTCATATTCTAAGAAAACAAAAGATGACATTGAGGAAAAGACTTGATATGATTTCTATGAAGATAAGGAAAGAGTTAGCTCCGTAAGAGAAGTAAAGTCGTACATTTCTTCGTACAGTGACTTATACACTGTCTATAAAAGAAAAGAAGACTTTTTGTGAGTCGCTTGCTACAGTTAAAGTTCTAAAGGGGTACCCTTCAACTATTAAGGGCCTTATATCATTGAAGGATTTGAAGTTGAAGGGTTTAAAATCACATGATTGCCATGTGTTGATAAAAAATTTTATTCCAGTGGCTATTCGTTCTATTTTACTTGATACGGTTGGAGCCACGATTACCAAATTGTGTTTCTTTTTCAAGTCTATATGTAGTAAAGTGATTGACTAAACAAAATTACCAAGATTGCAAAGCCGAATTGTGTTAATCTTGTGTGAACTTAAAATGTATTTTTTCCCTACATTCTTCGATATAATAGTGCACCTCACTATTTATATGGTTAGAGAGATACAAATGTGTGACCTAGTTTTTTTGAGATGAATGTATCCATTTGAGTGCTACATGAAGATATTAAAAGGATATGTGAAAAATTAGAGTCAGTCTAAGGTTGTATAGTTGAACGATACATTTATGAGAAGGCAGTTAAATTTTGTACTGAGTACTTATCAAATGTCAACCATATTAGTCTTCTGACTCCTTGACATGATGGTAGAACTGATGGAGAAGGAATTATAGGCAATAAAGTAGTTACAATCTCCAACTTACAATGGAAACAAGCACATTTATATGTACTACACAACTCTTTAGAGGTTGAGGAGTATGTAGAGATGCAAGTGGTCGAGCTTAAGTAGGATAACCCTAATAAATTGGAGATTTGGTATGCGAACAAGCACAATAAGAGTTTTACAGTTTAGTTGAAACAACACATTTTTGAGAAGTTGACTGTCGATCATGATTTAATTTTTAAAAAATTAAAATGATTTACAAGAGGTCCAAATAAATAAGTTCTTTCCTTCACTGGCTATCTCATTAATAGGTACACATTTTATACTAAAGGGCAAGATGATCAAAGCACAATGCAATAGTGGTATAACTCTTATAGCCCAAACAATGCATATATCTAATACTAAAGATAAAATTTCTTGTATGCAAAAATATCATACTTTGGGGTAATTGAGCATATTTGAGAGTCAGATTACATCAAATTTCAAGTTTTAATATTTGGTTATAAGTAGGTTGATCGTAAAAATAGTTTTAAAGTTGATGACTTGGGGTTCTTAATGGTGAATCTTAATAGAGAAAGGTTATAAAGATGAGTCTTTTATTTTGGCTTCACAAGCTCAATAAGTGTTCTTTATTCCTGATCTAGCTAAAGTAAATTGGTCAATCATTTTATTGAACAGTAAAATAAATGAAGATATGAATAATTCTACAGTTAAAGATGATCCATTTATAGGGATATCATTTGAAAGTTACTTCATTGAGGATGAAGCCTTTTATAGAAGAAATGATCACAATAAAGGTATTTGAATTTTAAAGAAAAGGGGTAGAAGCATTCGAGCAAAGAAGAAGAGCAAAGATAAGGAATGTACAAAAAAAAGAAAAAGAACAATTTAAACTTTTAGGTTACTTGTTTCGTGTGATTTAAATTTTTATTATTATTTATTATGTGCTATATTTGTTTTATAATGTGTGATCTAAGTTAAATCTATAAATTACTTATTATGTACTTTATTTTTTTATATTGTTATTTATTATTTATTTTGTTTTTTACTTTTTAGGTAAATGGCTTCTTAAAGGATTGCTGACCTCAGTGGACCTAGCAGTGTTGATCTTAGCGTTGAGATGAATGACTAATAAATTTAGTAAGAAGCAAACCAAATAACAAGAGGATTGATATTGATGGTCGAGGTGAATAGAAGAAGGGTTGCTGGATAGAACTATGAAGTTGAATGAAATTTTAAAGGTCAACTTATCAAGACCAATAAAAATAAATTCATCAGCTACATAGGGGTTGTGATAAAAGCAAATGTGTCGGTTACAATTAGGCAATAGAACGATATTAGTTCAGCTATGAAAAATTATATTTGGGAGAAAGTAGAGGTAAAATACTTTACTTACATCATTGTAGTTAATTGAAATTACTCAACTGGAAATCTAATCCATTGTCTTGGTTTACAGTCAACATTTGCAATTGATGCTAGTCAAATAAAATTTAACATCTAACAAGCTGGAAAAGCAATGCGGATAATTTGGTATTTCGTGGGAGCGAAATACATTAAAAAACTAGGAGGAAACATTAGTGTTGAGGTCCCTGAATTGATAAGGCCATTAGTTTCACAAGAATAGTGGGATGAATTTGTCGCTTAGCGTCTTGAGGGACAATTTCAAGTAAGAACAATGAGATGAATTAGTTTTTTATTATTGTCAATATATTTAATTTTATTGATATAATTCTATGTATTTTGCACAGGAGTTGAGCCACAAAAAGAAAGAGTTGCATGAGAAAGATCTATACCCTTACAAGAAGGGGAGTTAGGATATGCAGGAATTGAGCAACAAATGATAAGTTAATATTTATACTATATGATTTTAGCTTATTTTACAGATATATACACTATATTGACATTTAAATTTATTTAAATCTGTAGATTGAGCGAAAGGGTTCAGGGGCAAGCTTAGTTTCACGTCACAAACTCTTTATAGAAGGTTGAACTAATAAAGAAGGAAATGTTGTTCATAAATGTGTTCAGGTGCTTGTCGACAAGTGTGTGAGTACATTAACTTAACATTTTTTTATACTCAATCAACTAATTTAACTTTCTTACTATATATTACATAGGCCGAGATTGAGAAAAGTGACAGGCCTGATGATGATGATGTCTTAGATAAGGCATTGGGTAATCCCGAACACCCTAGTCGAGTTGGGGGATATGGCTTTGGTGTTTTGAAAAAATAAATATTCAAGTAACAGAAAAAGGCAAGGTCGATAGAGGATATAGGTGTAACGGCTGAGATTGCCACCCTAAAAGAGGAACTATCTTGGGAACAGGACATGGCTTTGCTAAAGGACAAGGAGAGGCGAGAGGCAGAATTTCATATTAGTCTTAGTGGGAAAGGTAGTTACAATGTTATGCAGCATGTTAAAAATCTCCCTAAAGTAAAATATTATTAATTTATTTCACTTATGTTTCACTATTTCTATATTCTATAATTTTAATATAGTATATTAATTATTAATATAGGGTGAGAGCCTATGTGAGTTGTTGGCAAATCTCGAATCATCATGTGGTTGCTATCAATTGAGTGTTTAATTTGCCAGGAGACATGCTATATAATATGCCACTCCCTGCGTCTTATGTACATGTTGCTATTGATGTGTCGAAAGATTTGAACTATCCGTTACCTATTCCCATCGAGGATGCAAGGATTGTTGGAGAGGAGATAGATAATTTTGTTGAATGACAAGCTAGTCAAGTTAGGATGCCAAGTTTTAAAAAAACTAGCAAAGATGCACAGTAAAAAAAGATGATACCCTGATCTAGGCTCTCCTCTAAAAAGGTAATCTCCTATAAAGTTGTGCCTGAACAAGAGCCTCAATTGCCAAGCCAACACAAAAATTTACTCTAGGCATATGTAATGATTCACAGGTCTAATCTTTCAGTCCTGTAAATCCTGTTTGAGGCTGGTATATATGGCGAAGACTGATATGATATGCTTTCATTTAATATTATTGATGAAGTGCTTCAATATGATATATTTAGTCTCACTATTCTTAGCTTCTACATATGATAATTTTTCTTCTATATGTGAATAGTTAATATTTTAAAGATAAACTAATCCATTTCTTATATTTATAATATGTGCTTATATGACAAATTTATTATCCCTTTCAATCTACAAACAAAGTTCATCTTCATTAGTCCTCATGAAGTGGATGCACATGCCTTAATTAAAAGCAACACAATTTTAGAACAAACAAAGGCATTAAGCAAAAATTTCAAAGTAAGGACTCGAAAGAGAACATTATTCATAATATTATACTATTAATGGTAATATAGTTCTCACTTATCTTAAAAAAAAATTGATTTTTAATTTAACAGATTACTTATAATTTTGTAATAATTGTTAAAACTATTAGGGAGCATTGGATGTTGATCGTCACCGAACCATTCGGCAACACTCAAAAGATATATTATCTCGATTTTTTATAGGGAAACCTGGGAAGAGACAAGTTTTATTGGAGTTAATTAATACATAAGTGCATAAAGTATTTCACCTATTTATTTAATTATTTAAATTTCATATTAACATATTTTTAATTGTTTCATTAAGGCAATTGTGTTATACCACACTAACAAAAAACAATCAATTTTAAGGTCCTTTACAAATTTTAATGCGGCATACACTTGAAATATAATTAAGGTAATTGAAATTATTTATTAAATTAAAATTTAATGCATTAATACATATTCATCGATTCTTTAATTTTTAGTGTCCAAGACAAAAGCAAAATAACTTGGATTGTAGCTTTTGCATCATGAGGTTCATGAAAGACATCATTATCCATAATAAAAGCATAATTCTTGAGATGGTATGTCAATAATATTAACTTTTAAATTATAAAAAAATTTAATGTATTAAAATTAATTTATGATGGATCATTTATGTATTATAGCACTATAATGATTCTTATGTTAAAAAATTCAGTGATGCAGAAATAAATGAGGTAATTGAAGAATGATGTCAATATATTTTTTTAAGTATAGACCTAATAGAAAGAAGATCAATAGAACTACCTTGAAGAAGTGGATAGGATGTTAATACTTTTAATAGGTACTTTATTTTTAAAAATAGTTTACTTTATATAATTACATTTATTTACTGATTAATTTTAAAATTGAATACAATAAATTTTATTGATATTCAAATCTAGAATGATTATCTGCTGCTATTTTGATTTCTTTTTGCAAGGAGCTGGCATAAAAACAGCTCCCATATTAAAGAAAACCATATAATAAATGACAGGTAAATAATTTACCCTTCATTTATATTCGATTTGGATTTTTATAAAAATTTTATTTAAAAAAAAATTTAACTGTCATTTATTGAAGGACTTCAAATGTTAGCCACATAAATAATATGTATTAATCATTATTTATGGATTAACATTGTTTATAGTAGTGCATGGCCATTTATTTATTTATTTATTTTTTTATAGTAGTGGATGGCCATTCTTTCACGCACAAACATTGATACAAATCAAGATCGTTCCGCGCATTTTCATCATTTTTAACAGTTTTGGCCTTTGTTTAGTTTATGAGCAAGTTGTGCCTTTATCAAAGGCAAAGTTAAAGTGTCAAACTTTAATCAGTCATGTAACACATTGAACAATAGCTTTAGCCTTTAAGCATGAGCATTTTATCAAGCTGGACGCCTATAACGCTCGTGGTTTTCCTCAGTTGTCCTTCTAGGTTCAACCCCTACCTTTAGGTTACAGCACGCTTTGCGGCTCCGTACTTCAAGTTATACAGAAAATTCAATTTCTTACCTGTTCAGCATTTGATTTTTTTAACTGGAATTTAGGTTTTGTAATGAAATGAATTTAGAAAAGGATGATTGAATAATACGTGTTTAATGATTGATTATACTCCCCCGTACCCATTTGATGACTTAATTAAAGACATTAATGTTTGAATACGGTGAAGCCTCCTTCCAAATGCGTACGTAAAGAAGTGTCATATATATTCTTTGAATTAATCAAGTTAATCGGCGTACATTCGTCTGAGTAATTATAGGAGTTTGCAAGCAGTTTCTTGTTATGAATTCGAATTTCAATTGAAGAACGTTGATATGCCTCCTTAATCGAGTGTTCAACATAAAAATATCTTCACAGTACGTTTTGGTCAAATCCATCCATGTCCATCGTGCGCCATGTATTTCAATTTCAGCACTTACGATGGCAATTAAATCAGCACAGTCGTTTTCAATGAAATTGATCAATTAAATTATTCAGCACTTTTTTCAACAAAAAAGAAAACTTTTTTCAGCACATTGCAGGTATGATTCTCTCCTCTTCTTTCCCATCCTTTCCCTTTTTTTTTTCTAGCCATTAGATTAAAATTTAGAAAGTTCATATTTAATCTTTTATAAAATTAATATTAAATTATTAAATTATAAAAAATATAAATAATAAAATTCAAATTAAAATTTAATGACAACAATTTAAAAATGCAGTGAAAGTAAAATAAAATAAAATATTTAAAAAAATAAATTTGAATTATCTAAAATCTTGATAAGAAGAGGATGGAAAGAGGAGAGAATCCATACCTGCACTGGGCACAGCTTCTATTTGTGTTTGGTCTCCAACAGATCCACCAATCCCAGATCAGCATCTTGGATTTGCATGTCTCACTTAATTATGTTAAATTGATTGTCTTAGCTTCCGCTCATCAAAAGAGAGGAAAAATGAACGTAAAATTCTCTAAAATAAGTAAAATATCCTGTGAAACATGACAATTATTTTTTCGAGTTCTTTGAAACATTTATAAAATTAATATATTTTGTGAAATGACTACACTGATCCCAATTCAAAATATCAGTGAATATTTTGGTTTAAATAATAACTATTTATTTTCTTGATAATGAGTAAAATAGGATAGCAAATACAGTTCCACTCTACAATTTTTTTAATCAATGAAATCTGATTGTTGTAAATATCAGCAATCACTTTAGTTTAAGTAGTTATGATTAATTTTCTTCTAATAATGACTAAAACAGGATAAGTAATTATAACTTTTTCTCTATATAAATTTTTAATCATTGAAGTCCAAGTATCGTGAATATTAACAACTATTTTAGTTTAAGTAATTATTACTTTTCTTATGTTAGTTACTAAAATGGGATAACAAATGAAAAATTTTACTTTATAATTTTTTTAATCATCGATTCATTTCTTTTTATTTTAAATTAGGGGTATTATAGTCATTTGACAAAAGATATTGAGGTTAAAAAGGTTACGAGGGACTTGAAAAGAATTATTACATTTTATGATACATCATTATTATTTGTACATTTCTGGAGAATTCTTGTGTCATTTCTCTCAAAAGAAATTCATTGGTATGTTTTATTTTATTTTTTTTAAATGGATTGATATTTTTTAAGCTAGATCAAGAGTTCATAATGAATACAGTACCTTGTATATAATCAAGATGAATTAGATTCAATAAAAGGAATTAGTTCAGTACAACATAATGAATTAAGATTCAAATCTCATTGAAATAGATGTCTATATTTAGTATCCAACTCTCTGCTTCCACTAGACATGTAAGTAATAAATAAATAAATAAACCTTACATATAGCTGTAACCACGGAAAAAATTATCATCATCGTATCTCATGTAAGGCTAATTCATTATCACAGTGATTACATGATTTAGAGGGATATCTTAAACAAGATTATCAAGTGTGCCGTATATAGATTAAGATACGAGAGATTACTTCAATGTCGCACTCGACTGTGGTCGTGACTTTCTTCTCCCCACCCCCCCCCCCCAAACCACTGATTTATTAATTTATTATCAATTTTTACTTAATTTCAATCATGTTTGTTATCTTAAAAAAATAGTTGAACATTTATTGCCACCGTTGAAGTTGAAGAGAATAATAATAGCACTTTGATGTTTCACATTTTCTTTTTGGTATTTTCTTACAGCAGCACTTCACGATACAGCATACACTAAATTATACTTTATATAAGCTTATAAAAGTTGGCATGAGTAGCATGGACTTTAGTCACTTAAGCAAATGGCTGGGGTTTGAATCTAAATTGTTATATATGTAGTAACTTAATTGACAGAGATTTACGTACCTTTTACCTTTGGCACCTCAAGAAAAATAGTCTTTGCGGTTGGAGGAATCCACTGCTTCTTGTTTTGTCCAAAAAAAAAATTGTGAAAGAATTACGTTAAAGTCTAACATAAAAAAATTAATTATTATAAAATTCATTAATATAATTGAATTAAAGCTATTGACAACACAATATTAGCTTTAATTTATTTAATAATAGATCTTATAGTAATTAATTTTTTTGTCCGAACTTTGTATGTAATTCTTTCAAAAATTATACTTTATAAGTAAAATGAATCATATATATTATAATTTTGATAATTTTAATTGATATCAGGGAAAGAAAATAAAAATTGACTTTTAACATGTCAACTTCATCGTGTTCGTTTCATGCTTGCTATATGGCAAGGATGGCAAATGTGAAGTGAAAAGGACACGTCAATTCGGTGGAACTTGGAAGTCCTTATCATGACGGATGGAACAGAAGTACCGTTGAATTAGTCAATTAGTCTACAACTAAGAGGGACTCAACTTGCAAATACACAAAGGAGGAGTAATAATTAGATTTCAAAAAATTAAATCAATACTAGTTAAGTTTATAATAATTCTTTTACAAAATGAGTTACAGAAGTCATTTCAAATAGCTAAAAAAACAAAACAATTCAAGTTGTAAATTGAGAAGTTTAAATAGTTTATCTACAATTAAAATTCCCAAACTTATATTTATTTAAATTGATATTTTTAACTCAATTTTTTTAAAAAAAATGCTGCGAATCTAACCAATATTAATTCAATCTTTTTTCAGGCCTATGTTTCAATCAGGAGTGTTTAATTTGTGTGATTTGAAAAATAAAGCAAATTTCACGTACAAGCTAGCTAGAATCTCCGACTTTATTAATTTTTTAATATTGCAAGACTAGTGTATAAATCCTAAAAAAGGAGCTGCAGATTAGAAATGAGGTTTATTTAACGTAACACAAGTTTAAGGAATGTTGTCGTCTAATAAAGTAATCGCTTGAGAGAGAAACTCATATCTGAAAGTTAAACAAAATTATAGAGATGGGCAAGTAATGAATCAATTAAAATAAGAGGAAGATGGGCGCGTGGTGGATTGGACAAGGTAAGAAGACGTAAACGTAGAGGGAGGGTAGGTTGAGAGTGATGGGTTGGTGATGAGCCCCCCACTAAAGCCGTTTGATTTTCTTTCATTTCATATTTTAAAAATAAAATTTTATTTTTAAAAAATTAAAAATTATTTAAATAAAATATTTTATAAAAAAATAAGTTTTAAAAGTGTATTTAAATAATAGCTGAAAGTGAATTTTTAAAATATAATTATTTAAAATTTTTAAAAAGTGAATTTATAAAATAGGATATTATTTGATTATATTATCCTAAGTTTAATATCTTATTCTTTTATTTTAAAAATAATTAATTCATTAAAAATATAATTATAAAAATAATAATTAGGTATCAATTTTTTATCATTATAAATTGAATAATTAATCATGTTAATTTTTAACATTAATGTGTACTAAAAATTACAAATCTTTATCATATTTTTTAAAATTATAAATTAAAAAAATAAAAATAATTAAAAATTAAATTTTTAGATTATAAATTAAAATTTGTGTTATTTAAAATCTTTATCACATTTTTTAAATATTTTAAATATATCACATTTATATACTAAAAATTGCAAATCATTATAAACCAATGTTTTTTTAATAATTATATATTTAAAAGTAAATTTTACTACCATAACTCAAATAATTTTTAATGTATCAAATTAACTTTTAAAAAATATATTTAAATATAAATTTTATTATAATAATTGATTTTTATTAAATTAATTTTTATCAAATCAACTTTTCGTAAATTGAAAACCAAATGCGCGCTAAATCCCTGATCCTGCTCATCAACTACTCGGCACTGACACAGATCACACCAAGACACACAGCAATGACAAGCCTTGCAGGTCAAAAATACCCTATCCTAGAAGCGCGCATGCACTTAATTAAAAGGCTAAAACTACTGTAAGTGTCGAATGAGGGAAGTGGCTTGGCAGGAATACCGGGTCCAAAGCTACAGCATAAACAATTTACTCTACACATTTATATATTCGGGATTAGCTCCGCAAATCACAGAGGGGTTTAAGCATCCAAGCAACGTTGCTAACATTATCATCAATCTCCTTGTCGCCTGCGCAGCCCATGTGAAGTCTGCCCACACATATTTTCCACCCCTCCCGTCCTTCTTTTCTTCCTTCCAACTCTCTTTTTTCTCGTTAAGTGCTGATATATATGCTTAACTGTGCAAGTGTTATCTCAAATAAAATCATACTTAATAATTAATATATAATAAAGTAGAAGGACACGTAAGCTCAAGTTTTAAAATTTTAAGTTAATTAAGATGTGATGTCATCATTTTCAATTTGGATCTCCTTATTCTTAACATTAAACATAATGATGATGTTTGATATTAAATATTATTCTAACTAATCTTTAACACGTGAAAGAATCAATTTTGTTTTGTAAAAATAAAGTCTAATTTATGAAAGGCAATTAAGAAAATGTGATAAATATTTTTTTAAAATTTTATAATTTTAGTGATAAAATATAATGAAATATATGTGACAGTTTATCTTATAATAGAAATGGGGAGAGAGTATATTTCTGCATTGCAATTATATAATCTGGATGACTATTTGATTTAAAAAAAACGACAGATAATGATTAAGTAATTGTGAAAATGAGATTTAAATCAATGGATATATAAATATTGAAGGTCTAAGTACACGGCTCCATGTTTTTTACAGATTGATGATGTGAATGGCTTGGTTTCCTGTGTGCCACGTTAAGCTGACGCTGAACCCAGTCTTACCTAAGTTTCTTGGGGATGGATAACATTTTTTTTTTTAATATTATGTTCCACTAACCAGGGAAACATCTAGCTTTAGGGGCTCTCTGTATTGTTGTTAACTTTCTCACAGTCTCTGGCTGCGCTAGGGTCCACGTGCATAATTGTCAAACTTGAATTAGCCCTGTCCTTTCAAACTCCCTCGCACAATGAATGGGAAGCTTAATTGTCATCACAGTCTTCAATTTATGGTATATTTCAAATCAGGATAACTAACATTGTAGGCTAATCAAATACTAGTAGAAGAGACGAGGACAACAGAAATTATAAACTAAGGGAGTCGAAATCAAATACGATAGAAGTGCAGTGTAGAGATATTAATATTTTCTCATATCAGAAAACACATTTTGGCATGATGTGCGGCATGTATCCACTGACAAAAGCGGGTTCGGCACGAAGAGATAATGAATGAAAATAAATTAAAGCTTCACTGGTGGGGCTCGCATGGGAGCCCAGCTGATCCACCTGCTCTTGCACTAATTGATAATTTAATTATCATTATTGAAGAAAGATGAACTGATTTTAAATGAGCAGTGTTACTATGTCGTCACTACTGACCCAGAAAGAAATCAAATTTTGTCCCAATTATTGATCCGCCCTGACGTTTTCCTCTTTGCAATGACCCTCTTCTCTTCTTTAATTATTAGCACTGTGTTTTTTTCTTTTAATTCATAATAAGTTGGAGCCTGGCTTGGGCTCGTGAGGTGACTCGAGGCACGTGACCCTCAAAATCGATATTGTACGAACAGCGTACTTATAACGCGCGGAATTTTTTCTCTCTCACACAGGCAATTGTACTCCCAACCCGGCATCACAAAATCATATAGGTTATGTTTGGTACATAGCATTAGGAGGGTGGGATTGGGATTGATATTAGGCAATCCCACTTTTTCATGTTTGGTATGGGATAATGAAAAATTTAATCCCAATTCCAATCCCAATCCCTTTAATGTGGGATTACTCAATACCACCCACCCTCCTAGTATTAGAAAATCAATCCTAGCATTGATTATTTTTTGGCCAAAATGCCCTCCACCCCATCCCTCTCTCGTCTCTCCCTTTACCCTTTAACCTCCACCCTACCTCACAGCCACAATGAGGGCGCTGACGGCAGCCACACATAAGCACAACGCCAACGGCAACACACACAGGCACAACGCTGACGACAGCCACACACAGACATAATGGCAATTGAACGACGTCTCTCAATTCCCATCTCACTTTGTCGATCTCCATCACATCGTCGAACTATATCCCCAATGAATAAGTGGCCTTCATCCATCGAAAACCAGAAACCCATTTGCATCGCTGGTCACTGGTAAGTAGATCTTTATCACTCCGTTGATCTACATGAAAACCAGAAAAGGAATAGCAAGAAGACAAAGAAGAAGAAGAAGAAGAAGAAGAAGATTGAGCATGGCAGAGAGAGCAGAGGGAATGGCCTTGTGCGCTGTCGTGCTCTTTGGAGGAGATGCAGAGAAACTGTAGATGTGCCGTCATGCTCTCTGGGGGCGTGCTCTCTGTGGAAGAAGGGGAGTAATTGCAAACACGCCGTCGTGCTCTTTGGGGAGGAGGGTAATGTGTTAGCTATGTTACAACTTTTTCTTTTTATTATTTTAAGGGTATTATAGTCTTTTTATGATTTATATTTAATTGTAAAATAAAATATAGGTAAGTATTCCTTATAAATATTACTCCATACCAAACATAATTTTAAAATCTCATTTTCAATCTTAGTCCCAATCCCAATTTCAATCCCAGTTTCAGTCCCAATCCTTTTAAATTGAAGCTGTGTACCAAACAGGGCCATAAAGTATATGATATTGAATACAACTTGACTCTCACTCAGGTAATTGCACTCTCTTTGTAAATTATTTGTACTAATGTCATCAATACCATTACCAAAAAATAAAATACAAGGAATAAAAGTATATAAAATTTTAAATATACCTCTATATAATAAATTTAAAATGTGATGTCATGTTACTTTTTATCTATCATAAAAGATAATTTTAAAAATATTTTTTAACTATTACCTAAAAAGTCGTTCTGTAACTTATAAATAGGAGTAAATGAATATTTTAAAATGTAACTTGTAAATGAAATTGAGGGAGTATCGATAAAAAATATAGCACATTTTGGGGCGTCGCATCTTTTAAAATTATGAGGAGAAATCATGTTCCTGAGTTGGTGAAAAAAATCTAATTAATTAACTTCGAAATTCTTCGTGGATGACAATGGGCGAAAATGAAATTATTTATACAAAAATAAATTAAATTATTTCTCCCACTACTTCTTATCAACCTTGCAGTTTCCTTAATCCTCTTGCCTTCACTGTCTCTTTTGGACGTCTTTATTGCCTCCTTTATTTCTCCCTCCTCGGCTTCCGCCCTCTCTCCTTTTCTTTCTCTAAGATATACGGCTACTCTTCAAAAACACCCATTTTTCTTCAACTATTCAAAATTTAAGGTGAGCTCACTATTAATAATCCATAAATATTATAACATTTTATATTATTAATTAGTTCCGTCCGAAATAATTTACAGGACTCCCTGTGAATTCAAAACCTCTATGTACATATATATCTTGTTGAAGTAAATGCATAGATGCCAATGGGAAAAAATATTGCTCAGCCTTAAATTTTTATATAAATAGTTTATATTCTATTTAAATGTTTAATAAGAGGGATAACTAATGAGAGCATGGATCAAATAAATCAAGGGATATTATTTTTAAAAATCTAGTATACTCTCCCATCCCTATTATAAAGAGCCTTACTGGAAATGATAGTTAACTATGTCTTAAAATGAAAAAAGAAATTAACTTTACCCTATTAACGATTGATTTGGATTCAGTGGCCTAAATCTAATCACTCAATAAGTGTCTCAATTATGGCCATTAAATTTTATCATTACTTAAAAATTATCCACATATATTTTCTTCCAAAAATATAATTCCAAATTATGATCACTATTAGAACACTCATCATATATGATGTTCATATTCTAAAAAATTGAGACTATTCAATTAAATCAAATGATTGTTATTATGCCATGCAAAATACTCATCAAGTGAGTAGATTTGTGCCACTCACGGGATCTAAATCCATTGAAAATAGGGAAGAGAGATACACAATATACAATTAGCCATGCAATTAAATTTACAATAAGGATAAAATTAATAATAATAATAATAATAAATAACCCTCCATATGCCTTATACTCCCTCTAGGCCACAATATAAGGCATATTCTAAAAACCTTTTCTCATCCAAAATATAGGAGATTTGATAATTTTTATATTTATTTTTTTAACTATACCCCTACTTCATTTATTATTTTTTTTTTAAAAAATAATGTATTGGAAAAAGATATAGACATATTTAATAATTTCAGGTTTTCAACTAACATTGTAGTCTAGAGGGAGTCTTAAAGACCAAAGAACCCTTCTAAAGGTGTTCATGTATTAATTGCTCCTTTTGTCCCTATATACATGATGTTTTTTATAAGTTTATTTTGTCCCTAAATATAAAGGAAGCCATGATATTTTTGAGTAATTAAAAAATTTTGACCTTGTCTTAAAAAAAGGAAGAGATATTAATTGGATACTTTACTCACTACCACCATGATATTAATTAACACTGTTATGGATAAAATTAAAAAATTATTATAATTTAATGCGATTTCAATTAAATAACAAACTTTATGTTGATATGCAATTTCAATTGAGTTTGGGGGCAAAACAAGGAAGGAAACATCCATTAGTTAAGATATTTGAAGTTAGGAAATGAAAAGGAAGGCGGCAAGAAATGATATAATTAGATAGTGGCTTTGCATATTATTAGCTGAATGATTGTCACTAACTATAATTTTGATTGGTTAGTTTGCACAAAAGTTAGAAAACTGTATCATTCTTTTCTCACCTGCTTGGTGGGAGTAGAAGTTATTAATAGACAGAATGTTTATTCAGGGCCACCCTTTTAATTGTCACATCCTATCCACCACGGGACAGGGGAAAGGAACACGAAATGAAGGACGATGGAATAAAATTCAAGAAGAATCACACTCAGATCCCAAGTAAAGGAAATAATTATTGTTTCAATTTATTTACAAGCTATACTTTTATATTTGCATATGAAATTTTAGTATTTACAAGTGGACGGGACTTGTAAGTGGTTAATTTTCTTATTTGAAACCCATGTGTAATTCTCCCTAAAATTTTAAGTCCCGGCGTATTGTTTTATTAACATGCAGTGAAGTGTAATGTTTTTTCTTTTTTTTTTTGAAAAATAGTTTGCAAATATTTATTTATACAATTGTAAATATCAAAATCTTATATGCAGGTAAATGGAAGTGATTTATGACACTTAAATGCATAATTTATAATTGAGGTACTCACTGCCCATTAAACTAGTTGAAAGAACCATTAGGGCCAATGGTTGAAATCATGGTTGAACCATGATCATTCAGTCATTATTAATTAACTCAAAACAATGTTTCAGGGTCAGTAAGAAGGAAAAAATATATATATAAAATTCAATTCATTGACATCTTCAAAACTCTTGATTATATTGGCCAGAGAACTGGTTCATCCTATTCATAGAGGTTATTTGACTAGTCAATTATAGTTTAGTTTTAATATCAAGTTTATCACAAATACTCTCATATTTGCAATACTTTAAATCTACATTTGTAATTCATTTTTCAACAATTCTTTAAAACTAAAATAATAGTAAATTGATCTTTTGGGATCTAAATGTATTTCATTCTAAAAAACATAAGGAAAAAGAAACAATATTTGCTATATGCGAGAGATAAACATTTTGAAAGGCTGAAATCTTGTCCACCACAACGTGTCGAGGGTTACGTGGATCACACTGAGATCATATATTACTAGCTAGATTGGTAAACTAAGTGTGACGTCAAAATATGAAATCCCATTGGATTATAGGAGCGAAGGCCTGTCTTTATATGTGTTAGCTAGGATACATTACATGATTAAAAAAGCCTAAGTGGATGTTTAAATATTGTATAAAAGGTCTCAAGACGTGTGCCTTTGATTGAAATGGATCTGAAGGTAAGCATCTGACTCTGGTTTTAAATATATGGAATTCTGAATGGATAATTTACATGTCATGATGAATATTCCTGATTGTTAATTTGAATTCCCCCAACAGGTACAAACTGATAACCTGTATTATTGGAATAATTGGCCGCCGGTTGTGATTTTCTATTTATTATGACTGGCTTTATAAAGTAAATGCTATTTTTATTATTATTATTTCTTGTATAAGATGCTGTTATTTTAAAGATTCATGGTATATAGAAAGTTCCGTTTGTTTGTTATTTTAAAAATTCAAGACAAAATTATTTGTTATATTTTCCCTCAGTGATGCCCTTATTTTCATTAAATTTAATTATGAAGAAAGAGATATAGATATAAAAAAGTAATAAAAATAAAATAGGAATATATTCCGAAATTTAAAAGAAATTGTGACGGATTAATTATATTTAGTAACGTAAAACCCTGGAAGACAATAAAAAGAAGCGAAGGAAGTAAGATCGTATTCCCCGCCCTTCGCAACATAACATTATTAAAATTCGATGGAGATGGGGACAGTCAGAGAGATCGATTTTCCATCTTTTCAAGATGTGCCATTAACGAGACCCATTCGCGGTAAACATGGGAAGCAACTATCATGTAGTGTATCAACATGTCTTTCACTTTCTAGATTTATAATCCACACCAAATTCTTTCAATTCTGCTTTTCTGGCAAAAAATTCTTTCAATTCTGCTAGCCTATATACTCTTTCTTTTTTTCATAAAAAGAAAATTTAACTGAGCTGTCATTTCATAAATAAGCGATAGTTACATTCTTTAAATTGTTAATACAATATGTAACTTTATCTTCAAATTTATCATTCTTTGAAGTTAACAATCATAACAAATTGCTATACAAGAATTCAAACAATAATAAATAAACAAATGGTAAAGTGATAAAATAGAATTGATTACCCTAATACTGTCTTACATTAATGATAAAAAAGCTTTTAAAGTTTATCTTACATTAAGAATCAGGAGAAATAATAATTTAGAAGATAAGGACAATTGAGCAATTTTTTCATGTTTTATACTCTTTCCTTTAAAAAATGTAAAATATTTTTTGAGAGTTTGGTTTAGGTATTAAAAAATGTGAAGCATTTTTATTTTTTTCAAGATGTAGTTATTATGTTTTTTTTTTCAAAAGTGTCTTTATCAAATAAATCACTTTATATTTATTTTAAGGTGAAAAATTCTAATAAATAAAGTTAAATGTGAAAAGATATTGTTAATCTAAAGATAAGTAACTATATTATTGAGGGGTGATATTTAATTAAAAATATCTTGTATATTTTTTAATGGAGAGAAAGTATAGAAATGTTGGTTGTTGGGGAAATAATCAAGTCTTAAATTCATGATTGGATGGCACTGTTTTTTTTTGTCAAAAGAAAATCCATATGCTATATAGTGAGTTAGATGTTCTATTTTTAGTTTTTGGTTAGAAGCAATCGGGACGGCTACATATACAAAGGTCAAAATAGTTGGCGTAGCGATGCGTCATAGCCCAACTTGGGCTGTAAATGAGTCTGAAGAATTCTAAGAATCTCATCCCACATTTCCAGCACTCACAAACTCTGTGTTTCTCTTTAAATGTAAACCATTGAGTCCTTCAATCTACTTGCATTCTCTCTGTTATATCGTTCGACTCCCATTTGTGCAACTTATAAGCTACTAACGACAGTGCAAGCTATATCGTCGTATCTTTCTAAACATTTTCTTCTTCTTTTTAAAGAAAATAAAGTGTAATTTTCTTTCGCGTAACATGTATCGACGGTGCAGGTCAAGACCCCGCCCTGCCTTTTAATTTGTTGCATGTACAGACCGATGAACTCCAAGTTTCAGAGTATATATTCGAGTTGCATCGTGATCGTCAAATGTGGAGTATTTCTTTATGTATACATATATTCTCTCCAATAAAAAAAAGAGAAGAAATTGCATGTGTGTTATGAAAACTAAAAAGTTAAAATTGTCGATATATATCCGCAAAAAACACTTTACACTATGGAGGAGGAAAGAGTGGGAGAGAAGACAATTGTTCCTTCCATTCATACAGTATTGTCAAACACTTTTTGTAACATTATGTTAAAAAATATAAAGTATTTTATGTCTTTTAAATTAAAGTGTAATTAGTATGATTTTTTATTTTTCAAATATATCCTTAATTAATGGTGTAATTAATAAGATTTTTTTTAATGAAAACAACTTGTTGAATAAGAATAAATATAAAAAAACTTTATAATTTTAAATGTTATTAATTAATTTATTGGGAGTTAAAAATATCTTCTAATATTAAAACGAAAGTAGTACAATTAATTAATGGGCTAATAAACAAGATGGCCATATAGCTCCAGATTAATTAGATGTCATATAGTGAAAAATATTTGCAATTCTAGTTTCGGTAGGAATTTGGATCCAACTCGATAATTGTTCTCATGGAACACGATTACAAACGTTTGATTTAATTAAATGATTGTAAACGATTTTGTCACATAATTTTTAAAAAGTAATAAGTTTTAAATTTTCGGAGGGGATGACATGTGTAAGAAGTATTTTGATTGTGAGGATTGCTTATCTTGATAATTTTTAGGAAAAATGATAAAAAAAATTATTTAAAATATGTAAATAACAGGTTGGTCCCATAAAATGGTATAATTTTTCTAAAATTCCAAAGGATATTTTTATCATTAAGAAATTATAAAAAATGATACTTTTGCCCTTTATTTATATTAAAAAAATTTGAAACTTTTTATTGATAAACTTTTATTTATATATTAACAACTTTTATTTTTAAATTCACAATAACTTAATAACCATTCACAAGTCATGATCTGCTAGTTTTGATATATATTAGATGTTAAAAATTCACAATTTTTATTCATAATTTTTATTTCTATATTAACAACTTTTATTTTTAAATTCACAATTCACAACAATTCAATAGTCATTCGCAACTCCGCATCTGTAGATCCTAATATGAATTAGGTGTTAAAAATTTACAACTTTTCATTCACAACTTTTATTCTCATATTAACAACTTTTATTTCTAAATTCACAATAATTTAATAATTATTCATAACTTCAGAAATTTTTACTTTATTTAAAGGTAATTTGATTGTTTTCTTTAATTCTCTAATGATAAAAAAAATTTCATTAGACTCTAGAAAAATTATGTCATTCTGTGAAACCTATCTGTCATTTATATAATTTAAATAAACTTTTTTATCATTTTTCTTAAAGTACCAATAAAATTTAATAATTATAATTAAAACACACCAACTATCATAGTCAAATGCCCAATCGAAAAACAGAAACTAGGGGGTTGGGGGGGGGGGGGGAGGGGAAGATGCATGAGATCAGGGGACGTACATGCAAGCGCGCCATTCATGCCTTGTGTGTTGTGAGTTGTGAGTTGACGAAAATAATCGTACCCCATAATCAATGGTCAAAACTCAAAAAAAACACAAGCCCGGGGCTTTATCACGTGGGCCGCCCGCACATGTTAATCAAATTCGAATGTTTAGCATGTACAAATAAGATAAAAATCAAACCAAATGAAGTATCTACCAAATTCAGGGCTTATTTGTTTCAGTTTTTTTTAATTAAAAAAATACTTCAGAGAAATTTTAGAAAGTTTGTTCGAGCTTTTAAAAATAAAAAGAATTAAAAATCATATTTCTAATTAAATTTTCTATACAACATAAAAGCTTTGATCATTTATTAATACTTTGATCAAGAAGAAGGAGAATTTTGTATACGATATATATCGATGAACCTGGACGTTATTCCATTGCTGCTTCTTATATGAAATTCGATGAACGATTGGCGAAAATAATTGCTATCATATAAGCATTGCATGCGTCGAGGAACATTTTATCCCCATTTCCTTCCGATTGGCTTTGAATAATTAGCAACGCAAAATAGAATTGATTTCCTCTTCTCAATTGCCCTGCATTATTTAATTATTTGCACTACCCAAAAAAGGAATTCAAGATATGTTAATCATATATAATTAGAAAAAACACAGTGCAGCATGTGACATATTTTATTGTATATAAGCCGAGAGATAATATATACAATACGTATAGTATGGCAAAAAGCTTAATGGATATTCCCTGGACGTACATTTATAGTAAAATATGAGGTCAACATGAAAAGGTGAACTATATTATATTCGACTGGCCAGTCCCGCTAACGGAGCATATTGAAGCAATGCGCGGTTTGCCAGTGTCCATATCAGTGATTAATTAATTGGAAATTATGTGCCATATTTAAGTCGTTAAAGATTACAGGAAGACAAAGAAAGATGGAGCCCAAGGTTGAAGAACTTGCCACGAAATGTCGTGCGTGTGAAATGCCCATGGCCATTCTTTCACGCACAAACATTGATACAAATCAAAATCGTTCCGCGCATTTTCATCATTTTTAACAGTTTTGGCCTTTGTTTAGTTTATGGGCAAGTTGTGCCTTTATCAAAGGCAAAGTTAAAGGGTCAAACTTTAATCAAGCATGCAACACATTGAACGTACGATAGCTTTAGCCTTTAAGCATGAGCATTTTATTAAGCTGGACGCCTAACAGCTCCTGGTTTTCCTCAGTTGTCCTTCTAGGTTCAAACCCTACAACTACCTTTCGGTCATAGCACGCTTTGCGGCTCCGTACTTTAATTTATACAGCAAATTCAATTTCTTACCTGTTCAGCATCTGATTTTTTTTTTTCATTTGAATTTAGGTTTTGTGATGAAATGAATTTAGAAAAGGATGATTGAATAATACGTGTTTAATGATTGATTGTACTCCCCCGTACCCATTTGATGACTTAATTAAAGACATTAATGTTTGAATATGATGAAGCCTCCTTCCAAATGCGTGCGGCGTAAAGAAGCGTCATATATAGTCTTAGAATTAATCAAGTTAATCAGCGTGCATTCCTCTGAGTAATTATAGGAGTTTGCAAGCAGTTTCTTGTTATGAATTCGAATTTCAATTTAAGAACGTTGACGTGGCTCGTTAATCGAGTGTTCAGCATAAAAATATCTTCATAGTACGTTTTGGTCAAATCCATCCATGTCCATCGTGCGCCATGCATTTCAATTTCAGCACTTATGATGGTAACTATACATCAGCACAGTCGTTTTCAATAAAATTGATGAATTAAATTATTCAGCACCTTTTTCAACCCAAAAAAAAAAAAAAATCCAGCACTTTGCACAGCTTCTATTTGTGTTTGGTCTCCAACAGATCCACCAATCCCTGATCAGCATTTTGGACTTGCATGTCTCACTTAATTATGTTAAATTGATTACCTTAGCTTCCACTCATCAAAACAGAGGGAAAATAAATAAAAAATTCTCTAAAATATATAAATGATAACAAGGTCCTTCAAAATGTGATACTTCTTTTTAAATTCTTTGAAACATTTATAACATTAATATTTTTTTGTCAAATGACTATAATGATCCCAATTCCAAATATTAGTGATTATTTTAGTTTAAATAATAATTTTTTAAATTTTTTGGATAATGACTAAAACGGGATAGTAAATGATAGTTTCACGCTATAAATTTTTTAATCACTAAAATCTAATTATTATAAATATTAGTGATTACTTTTGTTTAAATAATTATGATTACTTTTCTTTTGACAATGATTGAAATTAAACAAGATAATTAACTATAATTTTTTCTTTGCAAATTTTTAATCATTAAAGTCCGAATATTGTAACTATTAGTGACAACTTTGGTTTAAGTAATTATAACTTTTTTATGTTTTATGCTAAAATGGAATATCAAATGACAAATTCTACTTTATAATGTTTTAATCATTGATCCATTTTTTCATATTTTAAATTTGGGGTATTATAACCATTTCACAAAAGATATTGAGATAAAAAAGGTTATGAGGAATTTGAAAAGAATTATTACATTTACAATAACTCATTATTATTTGTACATTTCAGGAGGATTCTTATGTCATTTTTCTTGAAAGAGATTTGTTGTTACCTTTTATTTTTTAAAAAATGGATTAATATTTTTAAGCTAGATCAAGAGTTAAAGTCTTATGGATTGAAAAAACAACTTACCAGAAGAGCCACTTCTAATTGGGCCTAACAACCAACGATTAGATTTGCATGAATTGATCATATTGAATGCAACACCTTGTATATAATCAATATGATTTAGATTCTACAGAACGAATTAGTTCATTACAATATGACAAATTAAGATTTGAATTTTATTAAAAAAGATGTTTACATTTGATGTCCAACTCTGCTTCAAAAGAGATTCCACTGAGAGAACGTGTAAGCAATAAAACAAAAAAAACCTTAAGTACAGCTGTAACCACGGAAAAAAAATATCATCCTCGTATCTCATGTAAGGCCAATCCATTATCACAGTGATTACATGATTTGGAGGGATATTTTAAACAAAATTATCACAAAAGTGTACCGTATATAGATTAAGATGCAAGAGGTCGTGACTTTCTTCCCCCCACTCCCACAACTGATTTAACTTATTAACAATTTTTACTTCATTTCAATCATGTTTATTTTCATAAAAAAAAAGTTGAATATTGATTGCCACAGTTGAATTTGAAGAGAAGAATAACAGCACTTTGATGTTACATTTTCTTTTTGGTATTTTCTTAAAGCAGCACTTCACGACACAGTATACACTAAATTATACTTTATATGAGTTTATTAAATTTGGCACGAGTAGCATGGGATTTCATCACTTAAATAAATAGTTGGTGTTTGAATCTAAATCTCATATACGTAGTAACTTAATTGAGAGAGATTCATGTACTATTTACCTCCAGCACTTCAGGAAAAATTGTCTTTGCTGTTGGTGGAATTCACTTCTTGCGTTACCAAAAATAATTATGAAAAAATTATGTTGAAGTCCAACATAAAAAAAATTAACTACTATGAGACCATTAACAATTGAATTAAGGCTATTGATCTTAATTTAGTTGTTAATAAATTTTATATTAATTAATTTTTTTATGAATTTTGTATGTAATCCTTCCAAAATTATACTTTATAATTAAAATGAATTATATATAAATATATATATATATATATATATTATTGATATTAGGGAAAGAAAATAAAAATTGAGTTTTAACGTGTCAACTCATCGTGTTCGTTTAATCGTTTCATGCATGCTATATAGCCAGATGGCATATGTGAAGTTTAAAGGACACGTCAATTCGGTGAAAGTCCTAATCATGACGAATTGAACAGAAGTACCATTGAACTAGCCTGTAACCGAGAGGGACTCAACCAGCAAATAACCATGAGGGGAATAATAATTAGATTTCAAAAAATCAAATCAATAATAATTACTCCCTTCATTTAAAATTATAAAATATTTATTAAAAAATTAAATATTTAAAAATAAAAAATATTTTTAATTTTTAAAATGTAATTATTATTTTTAAAAAAAATTTTATTGATAATGACTTTATATTTATTATAGGGTATTTAATAGGAGTAAATATAAAAAGATAGGATTAGTTAAAAAGTAAGACACTACTTTATTAGGGGTGAGATTCAGTTAAAAATGTCTTACATTTTTAAAATAATTTTCGTAACTTATTTTGTAAAAAAATTATTATAAACTTACTTTCTCCGTTTAAAAATGTAAGACATTTTTAATTGAATCTCACCTCAATAAAATAGTTATCTACTTTCCAACTAATCCTATCTTTTCATATTTACTCCTATTAAACACTCCACATTAAATATAAAGTCATTATTAATAAAGATACTTTTGAAAAAAAAAAAGCAATGATTATAACTCAAAAGATTAAAAATATCTTATATTTTTTAACATTCAACTCTTCAAAAAATGCCTTATATTTTTTAACAGATAGAGTAAATTAATATTCTAAGCTCAATTTAAAAAAAAATGTTGCGACTTATTTCAATCTTTTTTCAGGCCTATGTTTTAATGAGGAGTGTTTAATTTGTGTGGTTTGAAGAATAAAGTAAATTTCACGTACAAGTTAGAATCTCCGACGGTATTAATTTTTTAATTATCAGGTTTAAAATGAATTGCATGCATGGTCATGATGCTTAATTAGAATTAGAATTATAAAAAAAAAACAAGGAGAGTAGTTTACAAATCCTAAAAAAAGAGTTGCAGATGAGAAATGAGGTTTATTTTAGGTGACACAACTTTAACGAATGTTGTTGTCTAATAAAGTAATCTAGAGAGAGAAACTTAAATCTGAAATTTAAACTAAATTATATAGATGAACAAGTAATGAATATTCATCTAATCTTATTTATAAGTTACCCAATATATTTTATCAGTATTAAAAAAATATTAAAACTTATTAATTTATCTTAAAATTTAATAATTTTTTAATTTTATCTTTATTAAATATATATACTTATTTTATCTCTCCAATATTTAATGAATATAAAAAAATTTATAATAAAAATTTAATGATATAATTTATAAATAAAATTTTAAAAAAATTACTTCCTTACTGTATAAATAAAGCAAGAGGCACCAAGAGGCAGAAGGGCGCGTGGTGGAATAGACAAGGCAAAAAGACAGACGTAGAGGGATGGTGGGCTGAGAGTGATGTGTTGGTAATGAGCCCCCACTAAATTCCTGATCCTACTCATCAACTACTCGGCACTGACACAGATCCAACTTGGTCACACCCACACACACACACTCTCGGCAATGACAAGTTCTGCGGGTCAAAAATACCCTACCCTAGAACCGCGTATGCACCTAAAAGTCTAAAACTATTAAGTGTGGAATGAGGGAAGTGGCTTGGCAGGAATACCGGGTCCCAAAACCACAGCATAAACCATTTACTATACCCATTTATATATTTGGGAAAAGCTCAACAAATCACAGAGGGGTTTAAGCATCCAAGTAACGTTGCTATCATTATCATCAAGCTCCTTGTCGCCTGCGCAGCCCGTGTGAAGCCTGGAAAAACCCTATCATCCCACATATTTTCCACCCCTCCCATCCTTCTTTTCTTCCTTCCAACTCTCTTTTTTCTCTTTATCATTTTCAATTTGTATCTCCCTATTCTTAACATTAAACATAATAATGATGTTTGACATTAAATATCATTCTAACTAATCTTTAACACGCGAAAGAATCAAATTTGTTTTGTAAAAATAAAGTCTAATTTATGAAAGGCAATTAAGAAAATGTGATAAATATTTTTTTGAATTTTATAACTTTAGTGATAAAATATAATGTAATATATGTGACAGTTTATCTTATAATAGAAATGGGGAGAGAGTATATTTCTGCATTGTAATTGTATATTCTGGATGAGCATTTGATAAATAAATAAAAACGACAGACAATGATTAAGTAATTGTGAAAATGAGATTTAAATCAATGGATATATAAATATTGAAGGTCTAAGTACACGGCTCCATGTGTTTTACAGAATGATGATGTGAATGGCTTAGTTCCCTGTGTGCCACGTTAAGCTGACGCTGAACCCAGTGTTACCTAAGTTTCTTGGGGATGGATAACATTGTTTTTTTAATATTATGTTCCACTAACCAGGGAACCACCTAGCTTTAGGGTCCACGTGCATAATTGTCAACTTGGATTGGCCCTGCCCTTTCAAACTCACTCGCACGATGAATGGGAAGCTTAATTGTCATCACGGTCTTTGATTTATAAACTAAGGCAGTAGAAATCAAATACGATAAAATCAAATACAAATACTTATATTTTAATATTTAACTGCATGTCATATCAGAAAACAAATTTTGGCATGATGTGCGGCATATATCCACTGACGAAAGCGGGTTCGGCACTAAGGAGTAATGAATGAAAATAAAGCTTCATTGATGGGCTCGCATGGCTGACCAACCTGCTCTTGCATTAATTGCTACTCTTCTCATTTTAAATTATAAAATATTTTTAAATAAATTTTTTTATTTTAAAGTATAAAATATTTTAAATAAATTAAAATTTTATTAAATATATTAATTTTAATATTATTTTTTTCACTAAACTTAATCTTCATCCCTTCTATTTTTATAGTATATTAAATATTAGGTGTTTTTAAAAATTTATATTTTTATTTTAAAAAGATAAAATTATTAAGTATATTTAATAAAATTTATTATTATATAAAATTTTATTTAAAAATATTTTATAATTTGAGATGGTAGTAATTTAATATTTTATTATTGAAAAAAGACGAAATGATTTTAAATGAGCAGTGTTAACGCGCGTAACGTGTCGCTATGTCGTGACTCCTCATGGCCCAGACAGCAATCAAATTTTGTCCCAATTATTGATCCGCCCTGACGTACGTTTTCCTCTTTGCCACAGCCCTCGTTATTAGCACTGTATGTGTTTTTTTTTTTTTTTTTTAGAAAAATTCATAATAAGTTAGAGTCTGACTTGGGCTCGTCGTGGTAGTCATGGGGGTGCCTCGAGGCACGTGACTCTCAAAATTGATATTGTACGAACAGTACTTATAACGCGCAGATTTTGTTTTGTTTTTTTTTTTTCACACACAGCTACTTGTAATCCCAATCTTGCATCACAGAATCATATATATAATATTGAATATAGATAAATAATATAGTACATTTGGGGCCGTCGCATCTCTTAAAATTGTGGGGAGAAATCATGTTCCTGAGTTGGCCAAGACAATCTAACTAATTAACTTCGAAATTCTTCGTTGATGAAAAGAGGGAAAATTTAAATTATTTTTACAAAAATAAATTAGATTATTTCTCCCACTGCTCCTTATCAACCTTGTAGTTTCCTTAATCCCTTCGCCTTCACTATCTCTTTGAACTTCTTTATTGCCTCCTTCAGTTCTCCCTCCCTCAGCTTCCGCCTTCTCTCCTTTTCTTTCTCTAAGATATACGGCTACTCTTCAAAAACACCCATTTTTCTTCTACTATTCAAATTTAAGGAGATCTGACTGTTAATAATCCATAAATATTATAATATTTTATATTATTAATTAGTTCAGTCCAAAATAATTTACACGGCTCACTGTGAATTCAAACCCTCTATATATATACGTATATATCTTGTTTAAGTAAATGCATAGATGCCGACGGGAAAAAAATATTGCTTCTACCTTACATTTTTATATAAATAGTTTAGATTCTACTTAAATGTTTAATAAGAGGGATAACTAATGAGAGCATGGATCAAATAAATTAAGGGATATTATTTTTAAAAATCCAGTATATTCTCCTATCCCTATTATAAAGAGCTTTACTAGAAATGATAGCTAACTCATTAAATATGTCTTAAAATAAAAAAAATTCAACTTTACCCTATTAAAGATTGATTTGGATTCAGTCGCCTAAATCTAATCACTTAATAAGTGTCTCAATTATGGCCATTACATTTTATCAACACTTAAAAATTATCAACATGCATTTTCCTCCAAAAATATAATTCAAAATGACCATCACTATAAGTACACTTATCATATCTACCCGTTTATTTTAAAAAAATTGAGACCATTCAATTAAATCAAATGATTGTTAACATGCTATGCGAGACACTCATTAAGTGAGTAGATTTGTGCCACTCACGGAATCTAAATCCATTAAAAATAAGGGAAGATAGATACATAGTGTACTAATTAATAATGAGCCATGCAACTAAATTTGCAACAAGGATAAAATTGAAAAAAAAATAACAAACAACTCTCCATATGCCTTATTCTTCCTTTGGACCACAATATAAGGCACATTTTAAAAACTTTGCCTCATCCAAAATATATAATACTATATAACTTTTATATTTATTTTTTTAATTATACTCCCAGTTTATTTATTACTCTTTTTTAAAAAAATAATGTATTGGAGAAGGATATAGACATTTTTAATAATTTAATATTTTAATTAATATTGTGGTCTAGAGAAAATCATAAAGACCAGAGAACCCTTCTAAAGGTGTTCATGTATTAATTGCTCCCTTTTTCCCTATGTATATGATGTTTTCTATAAGTTTATTTTGTCTCTAAATATAAAGGATGTCATGATATTTTTGGAATACTTAGAAAATTTTGCCTTTGTCTTAAAAAAGAGAAGAGACATTAATTGGATGCTTTACTCACTACCACTATGATATTAATTGACATTGTTATAGGTAAAATTAAAAAATTATTATAATTTAATATGATTTCAACTAAATAATAAAAATTTATTGATGCATGGGATTCAGTTTAAAATAGCTTATATATCTAGGAAGGGAAAAAAATTGGGCCGTCTGGAGGAAAAACAATCATAAAGGGGATCAAGAATTGAAGACTGTACTGAATAAATAAAAAATTCCAAAAAAGAGAATATAATAACGGGACATTGGCTTAGCAATGAATGGGAGCCATCAATTCACAGATATAATGCTTGCCAGCTCGTGATAATGGCCTTGTGTTTTCCAAAAACACAACAAAAGTGCATGGCGTGCGTTATAATTCAGCATTTTTAATGTCATCACGCCTTGTTTTCAGTTTCACAACCCATTTAGCCTCTATTTTTTTCTTTTTAGGTTCTATTTCCACCGTTTTTATTTATAAGGTACTCCCAAAAATTACTTCATTTATGTAGTTGACTCACTTCCATTTTTCTAGTTCTATCCTTATTCGCTAACTTTTAACGAGAGGAAGCTATAACTTTTATAATAAATCATTTCATTCACCAAATAAGGTATATTGGAAAAAGTATTATTAGATTTCGAAACTGGGATGCATCATGCATAATACACTATATGACAAGTTCATTGTTATATAGCACTATAACTTGAACTTTGCCTAATTATCTAAATTATTGTACTTATTTAACCAGTATCAACATTTTATTATTTTTGCAGATCAGAGTTTGAAATATTCAAATTGGACTATGGCACTTTTAGTGGGAGATGAGGACTTTGCTGATCTCTTGTATATCTAGAGTAGTCTAGATAACTTAGATTATATTATGTTTTCTTATTTTGAAAAAAGTAGGGACAAAAATAAAAATATATCAACCTGACAATCAACTTAAAAAACAACAAACATTTAAGTTAGAAAATTCAAAATGAAAAACTATCACGATGGAATTAAGGACCCGTTTGTCTAATATTAAAAAATAATTGATTGTTAAATAATTATAAAGTTTTATAAGAAAATACTTTTCATAAATTATATAAAAACTAGACAATTATTTAATATTTGGTTACAATAAAAAAGTATTATTATTCAATAATTTTTTAATCTTATTATATATCCGTCGAACATTGTTTATAAAAATGATTCGCTATTTAATTATTTTAAAATTTTAGGATGCATTTGTATTTTAAATTTTTACAGCAATTTTTTATTAGCTATCATATCAGACTATCATACTATTTTTGGAAAATTCTCAAAATAATTAGTAATATATTTTCTCATATTTTAATTATTTTCCAAATAATTAAGCAAATGGCCCTTACACCATCCAAAAGACAAAAATTGCACAGCACTTATATCAGTAAAAAAATTAGAAGATTTTTTTAAATATTATAATATTGCCAATTTGCCATTAATCTCTAGCAAAATTGTTGCTAGTGGCCCTGCGTCTTTGTAAGTTTACTTGTTGTGGCATGTTTCTTAATATCAAATAGATTAATTATTGACCCTTCACTGGCTTGAGGGGTTACAGTGGCTTCTGATTCATCTTAATTATAATATATATCAGCCAAATCTTGATCATTTTCCCATTTTATAAAATTTTTTCTCACTTTTTCACTTGTTTTTCAATTTTCCCATTCAATCAGTCAGCTATAACTCTCTCATTTCTCATTCAAATAACACAAAACCACATTTATTCTTCTCCTCTCTCTAATCTTGTCCAAACCCTTGTATTAAATCAAGGATTGTAGGCTCATATCATCATTGGAGGAAGATGAAGAGACACAGCCTTATGTGTTAAACCTTGAAGGCTTTGAAGATGATAATGGATTGCTAGATTTCTAAGGAATGCTAGAGAGAAAATGGATGGAGGATGAATTAATGATCTTCTAATGGCTAAGATTTTTTAATTCTCTTAATTGCTCTCATTTGATTTGATGATTAATACCTTAATCTAGGATTATTCTATCATTATTTTGTAATTCTAGTTGAAATTAATCTTGATGTAATAAAAGATACTTGTTTGGTTGATTAGCTAATTTGGCCATCTATAGAAATATACAAAATATTGTGTTTTTCTATTGATAAATCTCTTACTTTACTCTTACATAGTCTTGTGGGTAAGGTTAAGATAATAGAGAGAATCACCATAATCTTAGAGTTCAATCTAACATTGATTTGCATTTTTATTTATTTTTTATTCCATTATATCATTTAGTATATTGAAAAACTTGACTATATTTACTATATATTATTTGCTTAGCTAGGTATCATACTAATAAATTCATATGAATACATATCCTAAGACTTGAATCTAAAACTTTGAAATAAATTAATTTAGCTCTTTCAACTAGTCGAACTAATTATTTAGCTCAGTATATTAAATGTTATATTTTTTTTATTCAACATATCAAATATTATATAGTTGATATTTAAGTTAGACACTTTAAATTTTATATTGTTATTTTTCAATTTAAATAATCTTTATCATTAAACACGAAGTAAAGTAGATACCATATTAGGTACCAATGTCCACACCAAATGCTTTTATATCGTGGAAGAATGAATTTGGCAGTGAATGCATATAACACACATACCAAACTATGAAAAAGGTCATCAATCACGCATATTTTAAGCAATGACATATAGTTTAAGTTTACAATATCTTTTCTCAAGCTGATACGGTATATACAAGTTATTTATGATTAAAAAGTTTAATGTACTTAGAAGGTGATAATCTCTCACAGTATAGCTAATCAAAACTTGAATCTTGATTAAAAAGATGTTTACATTTGGTACCCGCAAACATGATTGCTTCTAATAAAAAGATAATTGCTCATAATTAAAAAAAAAAAGTTCCAATGTACTAGCTTTCTAATGATTTGGTTCTTGTGACATTTGACCTATCTTCTAGGAATCCCTCTAGTCTTTAAAAAAAAAAAAAAGTCTTCAACTATTTTCACGAGAACCTTTGGTCCGTAACCTGGGGCTGTTTGTCATACAATATTATCACATGTTTGCGGGGATATACATATGAGGCAAAAAATAAAAAACTAAAGTCTGACGTGGCAACTTGAAAATGACAAGTTATTTTCCACTTAGTCTATGGGCAGCAAGATACTTAGATACATTTTCGAGTCCTTTATATAAGATATTTGAGACATTTTATGTGCAGATTAAAAATAGTATTACTCCCTCCATCCATAAATTTCACGTATTTTTTTAAGAGTTGGATGTTAAAAAATATATAAAAATTTTGGTATTTCAAGATATAATTATTGTACTTTTTTTAAAAGTGTCTATAAAAAATATTTCATCCGACCTACAATATAGGACTTTTTTAAAAACCTTAACTGATCCAAAATATATAGTGTCGGATAACTTTTGTAATTATTTTTTCAATTATGCCCTACTTCATTTATTATTTTTTTGAAAAAATAATGCATTAAAATTTTAATTATTATTATCAAAGAACTTATATAAGATATTTAATGAGGGTAAAATTGAAAAGATGTAATTTTTTTAAATAATTAAGGTTTTAGCTAACAATTTTTGTAAACCATGAATTAGCTATCAATGTCTTATATTTTGGTTTGGAGGCAGTAAATTACTTTATATTTATTTTAAAATAAAATATCATATTAAATAGAGATAAATATGAAAAGATGATATTAGTTTGAAAATAGTTAACTATTTTATTAGGGAAAAAATTAGGCTAAAAATGACTTATACTTTTTAACGAAGGGAGTATATTATTTTATTTATTAAAATTATCCTAATAATATAATTATATCCTTATTAATTAGAGAGATAGTTTTTTAAATTTGCACAACACCTGATACTTCCTTCTGAAAGCATAACATGGAAATTATATTTACAGAATTCATGTTATAGAATTTGGAGTTGAGATTAGTTTTCATTATTGTTAAAGAATACTTTTGGTCTCATGAAAAATTATTGCACACTTCTTTTGATCCCTATTATAGGACAATTTTTATAATAATTTTTTAGTTTTCAATATAAGACACTTGGTGGGGGTATTAATTATATTTTCCCACTTACTTTTATTTAAATTTATTAACTATAAGAGAATATATAATGTAAATTTAAATTTTTTATTTAAATATCAATAAAATTAAAATTTTATTCTATTTTCAAGAAAAATAATGATTTAACCACTTTTTATTGATTCTGATAACATATTTAAAAGTATCTTATAATAGAGATTTAAGGAAGTATTTCAGTACTTATGATGATATAATAGGTAAAGCCTATTTTGTATTCATAATTTTACTTTAAAAATCCAAAAGATTATATATTTTATTATCAAACTTAAAGAAGACACAGCCAAAAGTAAAGTGACATGTATTAGTATACATGTTTATAAACACAAAACAAATATCCTGTTATATTATATAGTATTATGTACATTTGATATAAAATATCCATATACTTTTAAAAGTATCGATGCATTGCTATAGATATCAAAAAATGATTGTACCATAGTCTTGTTCTTATCTATGAAAAATAAGATTGTAACATAAAATCATTTTAGCAGGAGCATGTGCAGAAAACAAAGGCTGCGCCTAAGTATCAACATCAAATGGGAATATTACAAGAGCTTTTCATAAATCAAACAGAAGGGGTTTGTATTGTTTCTTTTTTCTGGGTTCAGAATATGTTCCCTTGATATATTTACTCACAGTCATACATGATAATGATATATATCAATGTCACTTTACGTGTAGCAGCTGATCCATCCACAGAACCAGCTAGACCAATTCGAATATGCACGACTGCACGAGCTATGCTCGCTTTACTCAATTGAACGGTCTACGATCGTCATGATTCACCAAGTGGATATATCATATATTTCATCCGTCAGCATCCCAGTACACACCCGGGAAGAAATTTTTGTTTTTTTTGTTTTTGGAAAAGATCTAATTTTGAAAGAAAAACTAAAAAATATCTCAGGAAAACCTCGCTTTGTCGCATGTCTATATTTATGATCAGAAAAGTGGTGCTGTAAATTTGACCCCTCCAGCTAGTTGTGGGTGAAAATTTATCCTCCCAGCTTGGCGCAGGTGAAATTTCGGAGGAAAGAGTAGGTCCAGATATACACTGAGTCAAAAATGAGTTTCCTTTTGTCCACTTGATCAGTGGCATCAGCAAAAACCAAAGATGAAATCCAAAAGCATCATAAATCCCCCATTGCTGGGTTTGAGGATATTGAATTTCCAGACAGTTACATATCAACTTATTGATCACGCGTCACGGATAGATTAAGAATTTAATATCACAATCTTTTATCTAGATCTTCTATCTTAATTTTCATCGAATTTATTAGGAACAATATTCCACTATACAGAACGAGCTTCACCTGTATGTTAATCTCAATACTCCCTCCGCTCCTACACACGTAGGAGTTATTAGTTAAGAGATTTGGTTTGATCCTAGATCTAAGATCTCAATCTTATTTGTCTCCCATATTTAGTATTTTTTCTAAACTACCCTTTAGTTAGGTTATTGTATGATATATATATATATATATATATAATTTAATAATACTCTGATGTAAATAATGATTAACATGGTGTTTAAAAAGACTAGCACAAACTTTTTCATTTAACTTATCCAGTTTGCTTAATCCATGAGAATTAGTTAACTAGCTCATGCGTTTTCAGAGGGATGAAGTAATTAGTTCTCCATGCTTCTCTCTCTGGTGTCACCATAACAAACATAACCCACTTTTTGCGGTTTAATTGTAATATCATTCTCGTAATTTCTTCTGCTAAATTCAGAGCAGTAAAACCAACGATGCTTTCCTTTTTAATTTTCTTCTCATCATTTTAACTCCTAACCATGATATTAATTTATCCTATCAGATAATAAATAGCATAGTGTTTTTTTTTTAAAAAAAAAAACTTTGCGTCCCAACCGAGTTGGTTTAACTAATTAGCAAGAATTGGCGGTCATTCTGATACAGATACTTGTTTGCTGTCAAAAGAAAGCAATTGTGTAATAATATAATAAGACGCCATGCCACATCCCATTGACGTGCAAGAATTCAAAACCGTACCCTCAAAGCATTCCCCTTGATTTCACTTTTCGTTTTGTTACTTCACGGGGAGAAGAGGGTGGTTTAAAAAAGGGAAAAATAAAAGAGGATGAAAAACCCATGTAATTGCAAAACAGAATGATAATGTGAATCAAATGGACATGATAATGGTGAATGAATCATATATTAGCCATAATAAACTATCACCTTCAGTTTAACTTTTTCATTCCCACCGAGCAATCAAACTCTGCAGGCATTTCTTGAATAAGGACATTTTTCCTTTTTGCACAACGGGAAGGTCTGAGATAATGAACTCATCATCACTCTGCTGGCACCCAAATACAATCCCATATCTCTAGAAAATGGAGGCCACATCACCAATAACAAGGCCCTTCATTTAGTAAAATTTTTTTAACTCATTATTGGTGTACTTAATGCTATGCCATCACCAAAGGCAGAAGCCATTTAACAAATTGTACCCAGAAAATAAATCAGTTCTCAAAAGTTTACATTAATTGTATATTTGTCAAAAAGTAGAAACCACTTAACAAATTGTACCCAGAAAACAAATCAATTCTCAAAATTTTACATGAGTAGTATATTTGTCAAAAACGTATGGTACAGTTCTGGTGCCATGTAGAACCATTTACGCGCATTCTGTGCCTGTACTGTATCGTTATCCTCCAAAGAATGAAACTAGAAATGAAAATTAATAGGGGAATTAGGTAGTAGCCTCTTGTGTATAGAGCAAGCCGATTGAGCAAAGTTTCGCGTCGACAAGTTTATTAATTAAAAGACGGAGACAGCACCTTCTCTTTCTTTCGATAAAATATTCTATTTTTTCTTTTTCCTTCAAAGAGAGACATTATTAAATTTGCCACTAGGCGCTCAACAGTACTCTCGACGAGCTATAAATACAGCAGCCTCCGAGCTCTTCTTCATAACATACATTCTTCATCTCGTCTCATTACATATCACAGAACTAAAGATGGCACAGAGTTTTCGCATGGCCGTTGCAGTTCTTGGTAATGCTTCATTCTTAGTAGTCTGATGTCTAATCATTATACAGTATTACTGATTGATGTGCGAGTGATCTTCAACAAAAGGTGATTCATTCTTCTGTTTCTTCCCTCTTTGTTTTGCAGGGAATGCTGCTTCGGTATCCCTCTATGCTGCTCCAACGTATGTTATAAACTTCCCTTCAATTAGTTCTCCAGAGCTTCTTCTTTTCTCCCTTTTGCAGCCGTGGAAATCAAACATTACTTAAAAGAGCTCTTCGCGGTTTCTTTCTGCAGGGTTACTTTCAAAAGGGTCATAAGGAAGAAAAGTACTGAGGAGTTTTCATGTCTTCCTTACATCATCGGACTCCTGAACTGTCTCCTCTTCACATGGTATGGCTTACCTGTTGTGAGCTACAAATGGGAAAATTTCCCTCTGGTCACGGTCAATGGCGTTGGGATTGTTCTTGAGTTATCTTACGTTCTCATCTACTTCTGGTATGCTTCTGCAAAAGGAAAGGTAATAACTTGCTTGCTAGCTCAACTCTCTTCTATAGCCTAAGTTCTTCCCTTGTTCATATGCAAACAAAAACGCATAGCTTTCGTTAAACAAGTCAGTATTTGCTTTGGCTGCAAACAGATAACTTGCATGCACAAGAAGACGATACAAGACTTACCAAAAACTTGCTGCAGAAATAAAACTTGCTATATTTGCTTGCCCAATCGCAGATTCGGTATAAAATACATGGCTTCTGATATATCCCGTGTACATTGCAGGTGAAGGTGGCCTTGACAGCGATGCCAGTTATCGTAGCGTTTTGCATCATCGCTATCGTCTCAAATTTTGCCTTCCATGACAGTCGTCAAAGGAAGCTTCTCGTGGGTAGCATCGGCCTCGGTGTTTCAGTGGCAATGTATGCATCTCCTCTTGTTGTCATGGTAAGTCAGTTAGCAGTCATTACAGTAAGATTATATTGTCTTCTTTAACTTGAGTGACTGACCAAGCCAGAAACAGAGGATTGTATAACACAATTTCGATTTCGTTTTGCAGAAAAAAGTTATACAAAGCAAGAGCGTGGAATTCATGCCATTGCCATTATCGCTGTGCTCGTTCTTGGCTAGTGTCCTTTGGTTGACATACGGACTTCTGATCCGCGACATATTCGTTGCGGTTCGTATTCTGGTCTCTTCTACTGTTCTTGGTTTCCTAAAGCTCAGAAGAAGATCGATTGAGCATGTTGATTTAACAGATCACTTTCCCAACTTTTGACAGGGACCAAGTGTGATCGGAGCTCCTCTGGCCATTCTGCAACTTGTACTTCACTGCAAGTACTGGAAAGGAAAAGTCGCTGAAGAACCAAACGGGCAGGACCTGGAAAAGATAGATGTGGTAAAGGAAGGCTCAGAAATAATGGCGGATTTGGAAAAAGGAGAACTAGAAATGAAGATCACAAATGATCCAAGCAAGACCAACTCCTGATCAACGACAAGGCTGAAAATTTTGCCCAAACAATTTTCGGTTTCCTGTCTGGGTCTTGAAAAATAAAGTCTTCTTTATTGTTCAGAGCTAGTATTTTCATGATCGTATTATCGCATAAAGTTAGTGTGCTTCCTAATACATGGGGACGTGCTTTGTTTCCCTGAGAACTGGTTTTTGCCACCCAGCTCAAGTTTCCAACGCATGGCTTGTTTGTATTTGGGAGTATAACTTGCCAAATAATATAAAGTGACATTCAAATTCAACACTTCAGAATCTTCTGATACTTTTTTTATGATATATATAAATACATATAGTTGGGATGCACGCGATCCATCGAACAGTATCATGTAGCTTAATATATACAACTCGAGCAACAAAATCAGATACGGAACCAGAATGATTGTGCAAGCTATTATTAAACTATTGGGATAAAGTTCATGACCACATTCCAGAATACAGAAAAGTTATTTCGAGGCTCCAGGATTTAATTGAAAGAAAGCGGCCAAATTCACATGCGACAACCAATAGCAACCTATGAGTCACCAACAATTTGTCACCAAGCCTGTATAAGCAGTGCTTTGACATTCCTATCTCTTTCTCTCTCCATTTTTTTTCCTTCTTTTTGGCGTTTGAAAAAAAAAAGTGGGATTCAGGCATTGGGTTTGAATTCCGTGTAGTCGGTGTTGGAAACCCCAAAAAAAAAAAAAGTTGAAGGTGCGTAATTCTTCTGCTTACTGCAGGGCTTCTTCCAATTAAAGCAGCATTTCATTTAAAAAAATATATATAGTTAACCTTATATATATATATATATATATATATTTGATCGAAGTCAAATATTTGATTTTGTTTTCAATTAAATCAAGATATATGAATTTTTTATAAATTATTTATACTATAATAAAATTTTGTTATTAATTTAGTTAACATATTAAGGTTTACTTGCCATGATTTAATTGCATATAAATATATTAAATATATGAAGTTAAGTAGATGACTCTTGCTCTTGTTTTACTATCAGTGTGTTATGGGTGATTCTAATGCAATGCTTCTTTTGTTTCTAAATGTAAATCTTAATTTTTACTTTAATTTTGTCTATAAAGATAGGTTTTAACATAGATTTCCTAGTATGGCAGGGAGGAGGACGTGGACACGCTAGACAATGAAACCTGGGGGTGGGAACCAAAAGATGAAGTTGCGATGATTAAATGTTACCAGTCTCAAACAGTAAACTTGTCTAAAACTGAAGCCCCTCGAATGCACAAACGAGGACAGGGACTGTCAAAAGTTTTTGCAAGCTTGGTTTGATTCTGTGAAAAACGCGTCACTCTCAACTATTCTCTTGTAATTTACATCAGGGCCCCGTCTCTCGTTCTTGAGCGTTTGGCGGTCTCACGAATTGTGCGTTTGAGTGTCAATGCTCTTTCTCTCCACACCGGTCCTAGTCTATGGCTAGCTTGGATTCACATTGCTTGGCATCCCAGCACTTCTCAACATTCCAATCATCCAGCTGTTTTCTACTGCGCGCACCCTCGTCCTCGTTCTTCGCCCCTCATTGTCGTCTTATGATATGGTATCGTCGTCCCACACCAATTGCATTATTATCCAGTTCATAAACCGGTACATCCGTACCAATCTACCATGTGCTTAAATATACATTTCTACTTAATCACTAAAGCAACCAAAACGAAAGGCACCAGAGCAGATCCTCCTTAAAATGGAAACAAGATTTTGAGAATCAAAATATGATATTGGGGGTGCTTGATTATTTTTTTATGTTTGTAAAACAATTCGAGTAAATTTTTAAAATAGGTTTTAGAAATAATAAATTAAAAAAATAAAATATATTCGAGTTATTATTTTAAAAATATATTAGAATATTTGCTTTATTAATATATTATTAATAATAAAAAATTGATTGTTTTATTTTTATTATAAATTTAATTTTTTTCACGACACATAACTAAAAACATATTTTTAAACATTTTTTATTTAAAAAAACTGTTATCAAAACAAGAAATCAACCCGCCATTATTCCTTGTTTCCTTTTTACTTTTTGTTGATCATCGATGTGCTAGCTAGGCTCGCGAAGATTGAAGCGTGAGAGTTCGAATCCAGCCCGAGCTAAATGGGACATAGGCAGTCCATTATCATAAGGGAACAGTCCGTTATCATAAGGGAGTTCCAGTTCTTCCACGTGTCACAGTGTAAAACAGAACTCGGAACTCCATGCACGACGCCACGTGTCCCTCTCTCTCGCTTCCGTAACAACAAACGCGGTCCCTCTCCCGTCTTTCTCGACCGCGCCCAGGCACCGTTTCTCAATGCACTGGGAATTTCTGATCGGAATGGTGAAGCTCGCGTCGGCACGAGACTTCCGGACCTATGGACCCGGGATGACCCGGAACCGCTACGAGTACATCAATGCGGGTCTCTATTTGTTCGCTGCCGTAGTACTCACCTGCGGGTTTGCGGCTCAGTTCTCCTCCGAACCCAAATCCGGTCTCGTCCTTTTACTCATTGCCTTCGGCCTCATCCTCATCGTCAATTTCCACGATCTAATCGCGCATCTAGCCGGAACCGATTTTCAGTTAACCTTGATGGAGTTCGACCTTCAGCTCGCACTTGTCGAGTTCGGAGTTCCAGTAACTGTGGCTGTGGGCTCGCTTCTCTCCTTTCTAGGGATTTTCTTCATTTTCATTCAGGTAAAACATAGATTTTGGCCAAAACAAAAAAGGTAAAACATGGGTGAAGTTTTTCTCAACTTTTTTGGAAGAGTTTTGTTTTTACAATTTCTCAATAAGACTTAGGTAGAAACATGTTGGCGAACCAGTGGACCCACTTGAACGACTAAACTACAGTGTGTAGCTCCCCTACATGTCTCGTTGAAATTGTCACGATAGCCTGATCGCAAGCACTTCTTATGTAATTAGATATTGATAATTTGTGAAATTTACATTTTTTTTACCTTAAGGGTGGTTGTTATTGCACAAAATGAAGGAGGAGAAAGGATATGGCTACTTCAAATTAGAGAGGCATGCTCTGAACTTGCTATTCGCCGGGCCTGTGTTATGGGCGATAGGATCGATCCACAATTCATGCCAAATCTATGAGAGAGCGGACGGGCATGTTCAAATCTTGCAGCAGAGTGTGCACATCCCATTTCTGATGGGGAGTCTGTTATTCTTGCTTGCTGCTATTCTCAATTACTATGAGCAGTCTGGCGCGATCCGCCATGGCCTTCACTTGCTTGTAAGTTGTCTTCTATGAATGATTCTATTTCCTTTAGTTGCTTATTGCTTAATATCCCTGCTGTCTGGCAAATGGTGCGTGCATATTAGTCAGCAGAAATAAACGATATGCTCATATTAGAATGTGTGATCAAGATACCGAAGCCCACAGTATTTAATTTGTGTTATTGAGAAAAGACCAAATCGACAGTTTGATCCTGAGTTGCAACAAACCCTTTGAACATTATCTGGTTGACTTCATAAAAGGACTAATATGCTAGCAGACTTTTAACGACCAAGTCGTTCTTAATGTTGATGCAAGTGTTCGTGAAAGCAGCCATAGATTCTTTTCCTTATACAAGCTTGGTTGAGCTGTGGCTTCAACCTATATTCTAGAAACTGAGTGAGGTGGTTTGGTGGCTTCGGTCTAATTCATTTGATCAACAAAATGGCAGATATTGGATATGAATCAAGTTGAACCACAAAATAGAAAATCCTGACTTCGAAATGGTCAGTTTATAGTTTCTCTAGCTACATGCTGTGTGGGATATACGATGAGAGCAACATGCATCTGCTCTGTGTGTGTGTGTGTGTGTGTGTCTCATGGCAGAGTGTGGTGGATGATGATGATGACTTCTGATGAGATGTAGTTTGATGACTATTGGTTGATTTAATGATGGATGCAGGGCGGGACTTGGGTGTGGCTTGAGATCTTTGGAAGCATGTTGCTGTTCATGGGTGGAATGACAAATGTAGTGAAAGTGTTCAAGATGCAACAAACGGATGGACTGAGGCTGGAGAAGCTTCGGGGAGGGGCACAGGAAGGACGGGTCCCTCTGATTCTGGAAGATCAGAGGAGGAGAGGGCGTCAGGTGGCAGACGCCAACAAAATCGCCGAGCCTTCTCCTACTCCTTACAAGGATGTTCTTATTGGCCAAACCCAGACTCCATGATGCTGCCTGTCACCACTTATTACCACTTCCTTTTTTTTATTTATTTTTCATATTTCTTTCGCGGACCCTTTTCTTTTCAAGATACAGACGGCAAGTTGCTTGCCAGTGCCGTTATGTGGAGGATTACTTATCATTAATAATAACAATGTTATTACTTTCGCGTGGCAAGATGCACGAGTTTTCTGAAAGTGTTGTTTTTCCCCCCTGTACAAGGATCATGCGCTAATGCTAATGCTGCGTTTGGCTCGTTAGGAAAATTGGAAAGGAGAAAAAATTGGAGAAGAGGAAGCGAAGAGAAGAATTTTTCTTTTACCGTGCTGAGCTCAGCAAAAGAAAATAGGAAAGAAAAAAAGTTATTAATTCTATATAAATAATAATTATTATTTATGAAAATATTATATATAATAAAATTTAATATCTTAATACATTATATATATAATAATTTATATCCTATATTGATAGAATAAAAATATAATTACAAATTATTTTATTCAGTATCGACCAAAAATTATTTTATCCAATTTATAGTTTTATTTATTAAATTATTAAATACATAATAATATTAAAATTTTGATATTACAATTAAATATAAGGAACTTAACTGAAAATTTAAAATTAACATTTTTCTAATTAATTTAAAAATTAAATATATTACTTGTTTAATAAAATTTTATTATTAAATATAAAATTTAAAGTTGATAAGTAAATTTAAAAATAAAATTTTTTCTTCAAAATATTTTTATATTTGTAGAGAGAGTTGAAAGTAAAAACATATGAGTTCTACATGTTATTTTCTTTCCCACTTTTTTGTTTCCACAAGCATAGTACAAATGCTAATAGCCAAATGATAAATGATAATTTTATATATTTTTATTCTTTTAATTTAGACTTTTAAATATTTATTTAAGGCTAATTGAGTTTAATGAGATATTATTTGATTTTATTAGCTAATATTCAGTTTTAGAATTTTAACTAACTAAATCTTTGATTTTAAAATATAAATAATATCTTTAATATTTTTGCACAGGTGCTATTTAATTTTATTTTATTTGTGCAGATTTCTTAGATTCAATTTGGAAGATATTGATAGAGAATATTTTGGATAAGAAGAATCTGGGCATGTTTAGAGATCAAATCAAGAATTAAATCTTTAAAATTTTGTTTAAATTTACTTTGAGTATTTTAGTGTAGTTTTTAATTAGGGTTATTTAGGATAATTTTATCATTTTAGTAAATTATTAGATTTTATTTTCTTTTGGAAGAGACGCAGCAGGAGAGGCGCATGACATTATATATATATATATATATATATGAAAGAGAGGAACGGACGCGTCACGGAGGCATCACTGGACGAATTGAAAAAAAGAAAGAACCAGAGGCATCATGGAAAAAAATCACAGGATAGCGGCGATTGCGGTTCACTTTTTCTTCGATTCCTCCAGCATGGCTTCTCAATTTCTTATCTTATGTTGTTTGATTTTTAGTTCTATGGAGAGCTAATTTTCTTGGTGTGATCAATCACAAACTATGATCCTAAATTTTAATCAGAGTCTTTAATATTTAGGGGAGATTTTATTCTAACTTTATTTCAATTTACTCTTCTTCTCTCTACCTCTAAATTTTATGCCTTAATTGCTATTGCTGATTAGAGTAGCTCTACTGCATAATTTTTGGGTTATAAATTTTATCTGAGGTTTTAATTGCTATAATCGATTGATATAGCATTGTAAGAGTAATTTGGCTTGGCTTGGGTGATTATCCATGCTTTGTTTTTGGTGTGGCTATAAAACAATTGTTAGGTTGTGGGTTAAGGGAGATTTCAATTAATCTATAACTTAACTTCTTGTTTAATCCTTGAATGATAATTTGAGAAATATATAATGAAACCAGAATAATAAAGTTGAATAAAATTAATTTATTTCGTGGACGAGGAAGGTTAAATTTAGGTGATTGGGTTGTGATTGATTGCGTTGCTTGTTCTTGATAATTTTCTCAGTTGAATTTTCGTTATTTATCTAATTTTAATTTAGATTTTTTTTATTAATTTCATCATAAAAAAACCCCCCATCATTTACCTTTTCATAACCATAATTCAAATAGTTGCTCTATTGACTCTTAGGGAGACGACCTAGGTTGCGCTTTACTGTAAAATATAGTTTTTATTAATTTTGGTGCTATTCAACAGTAGTATCACCAAAGGCAACAGGGGGAGGGATGCTATTAAAAGGGAGAACTATTGTGCCAGCCCTCTTAATTTCACTGAATTTATGAATTTTTAATTAGGACCTTGGTATTTTTCTTTTTTATCAAGTTCACTTGGTTTTGAGGCATCTATCTTTAAAAGAATTAGAACGTTAAATAATGACTAGTTATGTGGCTGATGAATGTGCATACGTGCGGACAAATTATAACACAGATATATGAGCTTGGGTGGGCCTTTATATATAAGTCCGGTTATCTTGGTTATTCTGGTTCAGGTTGCTCAGTTGTCTTCTTATACTTTGAGAAGTCGGAAGGAATGTCAATGTTGTGTGCGTCTACAAGTGTGTTTGATTCGAAGGGAGGAAAAAGCTTTAATATTATCTTATTTAATTTTGTTTGAAGTGAGAAAAATAGTTTTTAATAATTCTTTATTTGGTTCAGGAGGGAGAGAAGGGGAGATGATAACTAATTTATTATTACATCCTTATACATTAGTTTAAATTTTTTTCTTTTTTATATAAAATAATTTTACACCTTAATTTAAATTACATGATTTTTTAAAATTTCGCTCTCATTCTATCATATTGTCAATATGTGAAGAAAAAATCAAACCAATAATTATAACGATAATAATTTTTTATAAAAAATAAATAACTAAATATACAATAAAATATGATGAAATGTAACTTCTTTTAAAAAAATTCAATAAGGTCAATCAAGGTCTAAAACTAAAATACAATTTGATTTGAAGGAGAGTTTTTTAAATTATAGGTATGCTTATAATATTAAAAATTAAATAATGGCAAAATCGTCAAAAAAATTAGCTCCCTTCCAAAAAACCCTAATTTGGAGGGGAGCAATATAAGGTGAGAGCCTTTCAAAATTTTTTAATCAAATAAGGAGAGGAGAGCATCTTCTTTCACCTTTTTTAAAAACTCTTAACTAAATATACCCTAAGTGAGAAAGATATCAGCTTCAAAAGCACGTGGTTTTGGTTTTCTTTCTCCCTTGCTTTCTTGTTGTGGGATTTCTGGTTCAAATTTGAAATTGAAGATTTGAATTGCATCGGCGTTATTTTTGAGTGGAGATGACATCAAAGCCAAACACTAGCTTGAGATAGGTGAATGAGCGGACATGTATTTCCACACAAAGTTGAGCCTTTTAAGCTTAAGTTGTTGTGTTTTTTGGGCTAAGTTGATCAAGACCCTCGAATGGCCATGTAACATCTTCAACTCTCGAACGGATCCCTCCCTCTCTTCTTGAAGAACATGGTCTTCCCCTGAGTTAAGCTTAGATTTTTTTTTTAATGAAATTAGGAGGACTCATGCTCTTGAATAGATTCTTTTATGTGCTTCCTCTTGAAAACTGGTTCTCGTTCCTTTGTTTTAACCCTAAACATTTCCACTCCAGAGCCATTACCCTGCTCTCCAACGTATTTTTTTCCCCTGGTTTGAGTTTTGAAATTGTATCTCGAGTTTTGGCTATATGCCACGCTAACTTCAAGAAAAAAGGAAGAAATACTATAAAAGGGACTCGTATGTGCTCTCCCTCGAGAAAAATTGCCCCTTCCCAGGTCTTCAAAATCGAAGAGATCCTTGATTGCCTTGAAACATACAACTATAATAATAATAATTGAAAAAAAAAACCAATAAGAAATATAGAACAAGCTTGCACTTATTCTTAATTTCTTTTTTTTTTTTTCGCTGCCACATTACACTCTTCAACGCGTTGCTGCACTCACTGTTTTTCAAGCCGAAGGATGGATGCCTTAGACGGAGTAAAGTACAAGAATGTGATAAAAGGGAAAAAAATTAGGAACTTGATGGAAAACTTAATAAAATATAAGAATTGATGTATTAGAGCATGTTTGTTTTTTGATTTTAAAAACTGTTTTTTGTTTCTTAAAAACAAAAAAAAATTTAAAAACTTGTTTGATTAAGTGTTTTTATTTACTTCTTTGCAAAACTGTTTTCATTTTTTTGTTTTTAAAAACAGAAAGATAAAAATAACTTTAAGTTATTTTCATTTTATTTTTATTATTTTAAAATATATATTACATTTTATTATTGAAAATTGTAATTATATTAACAAATTTTTATCATAAATTATCATCGTTAATCATGTATAATAATTATTATCAAACTATTTTTTAATTTTAAAATTATTTTTATATTAACATAACCAAACATATTTTTATATTGTTTTGTTTTGAAAAATAATTTTAAAAACTATATTATAAAATAGTTTTTAAAAATTAAAAATGAGAATAGAAACGAAATAATTCCTTAATTTTTCCTTCTTGAAATTAATAAATTATTGGGAGAATCTATTTGAAGCAGGTTGACCATTGATTTGAACTTCGTCAAGTTGTCATAAAATAGTTCATTTTGTTATATCTAACCCTCATTAATAAAATATTTTTCTATTTTATTTTAATAAAAAAACACTAAAGTATACATTGTGATATAATGGGATAATATCAGCACGAATCAAAGCTTAAAAGTTCAAAGCTGGTCCTCAAGTCTAGCGCTTGTCTCTCCAACTTAAAAAGAACAAAAACACTTTATCTTTAATATGGATGGAATTTTTTTTTAAAAATTCTTATTTCACCTTTTTTGAAAGTATTTTTTTTTAATAATCTTTCCTCTTTACTTATTTTTTTATGAAAAAATATAACTTTAGGTCTTTGTATTTTATTATTAGTTCTTATACTTTTTTTGATATTCTTGATTCTTGTATCTTTATTTTTTTATTATTTTAAGTTCTTCTAAGGTCACTTTATTTTATTTATGGAGAGATTTAAAATAATAAAAAATAAAAGTACATAAACCAAAGATATTAAAAAAATATAGAGATTAATAGCAAAATGCGAATAAAGTACATAAATTAAAGTTATATTTTTTTATTAATCCAAACCAAACTTGGAGTGGATTTAAATTTAAATATTTTGAAATTAAGATCTGTAAATTTTGGAAAATTTATTTTTGAAAAAAATTAAAAGATTTTATATTTTATAAAAATAATAAAATAAGAAAAATACCTAAAAAGGAAAATTTTTAAAAACTTACGAATTTCAACTTTAAAAAGGAAGCATAATTATTTACAAAACAAAGACCCTAAATTCCTTAAAATATTATTTTATTTATTATATTAACAATATTGAAGTTATTTCTTAATTTAAAATTGGTATATGCATTATGAAAAAAATTGAAAACTAAAATAATTAAACATATTTAATTTAATTAGAATAATAATCTTTGTTTTCAAATAATTGATAGCCCCTCCATTGAAAAATATAAAACATTTTTAATCGAATCTCACCTCTTAATAAAGTAGTTACTTACTTTTTAATTAACTTTATTTTTTTTATATTTATTTTTATAATAAATATAAATTTATTATTAATAAAAATATTTTAAAAAAAAAGATAATAATTATATTTTAAAAAATTAAAAATATTTTATAATTTTTAAAAAATACTTTAAATTTTTTCCCCGGAGCAGGCGATAGGTTGGTTGATATATGGGCGCGCTTGTTGGATTTTTGCCGTTAAAAGGGCATATTCGATTGATCCACAACAGACTGATCTCACGAGTTACGGCCCACGGGACAAGGAGATAGACGGAGGTAACGTCGAGTCGAGAGGATCCTTCCCCCATTGACCCTTCTCCCTTTCTCAACGAATCGAAGTTTGCGTCTTCTCGGAACCCTAATCCGGGCAATACAACACGTACCGGACATCTTCTCTTCCGATTCTTTCAGGCAATTGTTATTTCCTGTCTTGCTTCCCGATTTCCTCTCACTTCTTTTCGTTTTCTTTTTTCTCCCATTCAGTCCATATCTTCTTCTTTTCCTTCGCTCTATCCTATATCTTGGATCATGATTAGACCAAGCGTTTTTTTTTTTAACAGCTTAGAATCGATTGTTCATACATGGGCATATTGCCAACCCTTGAAATCATTTATGTGAATTAACTTTTAATTTCGAGGATATCATTTTAATTGGTATTGCGTCTTTCTTTCCATTCTATCCATGGCCTATTGTTTTCGGAATTGTAATTGCGTCTGCAGTGTGATTTTTCATAAATTTTTGACTGTCGGCTTTGCCCCCCTTGCCCCATCTGCTTGTGTCCAAGGTTGTTGACTTCGTAAATGGTCAGAGAGGAAGTAGTTAGTTGTCCTTTTGAAGCTATTTATGCCTGCTTTACCTGATTTATGATTGTGAATGATTTGTAGTTCAAGTGACCTCAATATTTTCTGGTTCCTCTCAACAGGCTTAAGATTATTGTCTGTAATGGCATCGGTGTCTAGTCAACCACAGTTCCGTTACACGCAGCCGCCATCCAAGGTGCTTCATTTGAGAAACTTGCCGTGGGAGTGCACAGAAGAGGAACTGATTGAACTTGGGAAACCATTTGGTAAAGTTGTGAACACAAAGTGCAATGTTGGAGCGAATCGAAATCAAGCTTTTATTGAATTTGTGAGTGGATTATGTTTTTTTCATTTTGTTTTATTTAACCTTATAGAAAAAGTTAATACTTATTAGTGACAAATAATGTATTTTATCTTCTTTAGGCAGATTTGAATCAAGCCATCGCTATGATATCATATTATGCCTCATCCTCGGAGCCTGCTCAAGTTCGGGGAAAAACTGTATATCTACAATATTCCAATAGGCAAGAAATAGTGAATAACAAAACTGCTGCCGATGTTGCCGGAAATGTACTGTTGGTAACAATTGAAGGTGCAGATGCACGCCTAGTCAGTATTGATGTTTTGCACTTGGTAAGCAATTTCTTGGTTATCCGTTCGTGAAATATACAGTTGTCACCATGAGGATGCTGGTTGTTTAGTTTTGTTATTAGGTTTTGCTTTGTCATGCTATGGAAAGCTTTTGTTGACATGTATGCAAATGAATCAGCAGGCCCATGTCAAGGCAATATCTTCGATGGCAGCTTAGTGCATGAGAAAGAGCGCATGTGTGTTTGTCTCTTTTCTCCTTTCCTTAAAACTGCCTCTTTCTTCCCTCTTCTCCCCACAACTCCTACCATTATTATAGACTGTAGCTTAGGCTGTTGCGTGGCTTTTTCTGCCCTCTTGTGTGTTGCGGACTCATGATCTGTCGTGTTATTTTGCTTGTGTAGATTCATTTGCTGGTTCTGTTCTAATCAGTACTTTAATCTTGTTAATATTATTGTTTCATGAGGTTGAGACTTCACCAGTCTTCCTGAAAGTAGGTCAAACTTTTTTCTTTTAATGTTGGCAAATGCTTGGTTAACACGTGATTTATAGTTGGGAACCTAGTGGTGGTCAATTTTTTCATACAGCTGTTGTTTGAATTTAAGTCCTGACTGATAATTTTATCTCCATCCTATTGTTAATTAATTTGGTGAAGCAAGTTTGTTTTCTGAAAGCCATGATATGAGTAAATCACTCTGCGAAACTTTCTTTTCTTCAATTTTTTGTAAACTGTTATTGTTACGTTTTTTCGGATAAACCTTTGACAATCTTATACTTGTTTCTTCATGCTTTCTTATCTGTTGTGATAGTTTGTAAATTTTCCTTTTCTCATTGATGCTTTTTGCTCCGTCTGCACAATGTGGTAATGGAAGAAGTGAGGAAATTTATGTAAGTAATGGATTTATTTCTTGGATCTGGATTTCTAGATTTAATTTATTTGTTCAGTTTTACATCAGAACTTGAACAGGCATCAGAATTGGTCGTTTTATGTTCAATTAATAGGAACTAGCTATGTATCATTTTCAAAGTAGGTTATTTGCTGATGCAGGTATTTTCAGCCTTTGGATTTGTGCATAAGATTACTACCTTTGAAAAGACAGCAGGATTCCAGGTTTATTCACAGTTCAATTTTGTTGATTGAGAGAAATTCATGTATAGATCGTGAGCTCAAGCTTATTTTATATACCATTTTCAGGCTCTGGTGCAATTTTCAGATGCAGAGACAGCCACTTCTGCAAAGGATGCGTTGGATGGTAGAAGTATACCTAGGTATCCCTTGCGTTACTTGTTTGACATGGTACTCTGTTCATTTGCTGTTGACTTTAAGGTTATAGAATTGGTGCATGCATGCAATTAGATCACTAGTGGGATTGTTACACAATCACATTTTAGCTTATATTCTATATCTGATGAAATTTGGACGTGTTGGTTTAATTTCTTTTGTATCATGGTTAGTTATGTCATCTCGAAGACCGTCTTGAATGTAAAAAAATTGCGTTGTTGACATCTGTTGGGCTAGTAACTAATCGGCCATCCCTGTATTTCAGTATATGAATATAATTTGTGTCTTGTGCTCCGTCAATATTTATATTGTAAGGTTGTTTAAGCATGTTCTTTCCCAGTTGAAGCTTTGTGGGACTGTATGGAAGGTTTAAGCCTGCTATATTTTCTTTGGGATTGTGACCAAGATGCTAAGATATATATATATATATATATATTTTAATTTAAGAGAGGGAAAATGCATTGTTGGCCCTTGGGTTGGTTTGGTCGGTCCAAAAGAGGCAGGAACCCTTGCTGCCTGATAACACGAGCTGTTGCCTGTGGTTATATGTAGTTCTCTTCCTCTGGTTCATGTTGTAGTTCATGTTCTTGACTGTTCTTAGCACATCCCTTTGCTCCAATGATTAAGTTGTGCCTGCAAATTTGTGGTTATTAGCACAACCCGTTGCTCCAATGATTAAGTTGTGCCTGCAGGGCATTATTATTGCAAAGGTTTTGTTGGCTTATGATGATTGGTTGGTATTGTATTACCTTCGTATCAGGTATCTGCTTCCTGAGCACGTGGGACCATGTACCCTTAGAATCACATATTCCGGACATACAGATTTAAGCGTTAAGTTCCAAAGCCACAGGAGCAGGTGTTGCTTATTCTTTTGTGCAATTTTCATTTTTTATTTGCCCCTGTACTCTCTCTTGCTGTTTTTGAGTTAATTTATTTCTATTGCAATCTTTGTTTTTCTTTTTCATTATTTTAACTGCACCTTTTTCTTGCTTTAGAGACTACACAAATCCTTACCTTCCTGTTGCTTCATCAGCCATAGATGGAAGTGGACAGGTAATGTTTGTGGAGCAGCTTAATAATGATTTGAGGGAGTAAAGATATTATATATCTTCTGGCTTCTTTGTATGTGCCATACTGAGCTTTTCAAATTCTGTTTTTTTGGGAATGTTCCTTTCATGCACAGCAGCATGGTGCAGGCCCACTGCCAAGGGTTTCTGTGCTTGCTGACTTATGATTTACTGAGATATGCGTTTATGTTTTGCAGTTTGGTGTGGGCTTGGATGGGAAAAAACTAGAGCCTGAGAGTAATGTTCTTCTTGCATCTATTGAAAACATGCAGTATGCTGTAACCTTGGATGTCTTGCACATGGTATGTTAAACCACTTTAATATGCTTTTGAGAGTTCAATTTGATCTGGAAGTTTAGTGAATAAGATCTTTTTATTTTTATCTTCCTCTGCCTGACTCTGCAGGTTTTCTCTGCTTTTGGGCCAGTCCAAAAGATTGCAATGTTTGACAAGAATGGTGGTTTACAGGCTCTGATTCAATACCCAGGTAGAGTTGTAGGTGGAACTTGTGCTCATCTTGGCTGAGATGATGTGCTGGTGCTGTTTAATTTAAAGTCTTATGCTAGTCAAGTGAATGTGCTTGTCTACAATTTCAATATCATCTAGGTATTAAGGTCTTTTTATCCCTAAATTCTTTTATCACAGTTTTATTTTGTGCCGAAGTGAGGTTTGGTTCAATATCATCCTCTGTTTAAGAAAGCATGGTGACTCAGCTGAAACCTTTGTAAAAACTGGGATTAGACTGAAACCTATAAAAAGCACAAGGGAGTGGTATGGAACCACTTGAGTAGTGAACCATCATTCTGTCCGCTCAGCCACGAGCCATGTAAGAGCAATATAGTGGTGAAGTTAATGGAGTGAGGGGAATTATGATATTAATGTTGAACCTTTTTTTTTTTTTTTGAACATTGAGGTGATCATGGGACCAAATAAAATTCTGGGGCAAAATCAGTGCCTCAGGAATGGAATTACTTTAGCTTTATTGTTATACATATGCAAAGCATTTGAGGTTAAAATTGATGTTGGCCTGACTCTTTGGAAATTAGCCGCCATATGATCTGAGTCAAGAAATGGGCAACTGAAGTGGGATCTTCTTGTTACACACTTTGATGTGTTTCCTTGGATGCAGTTTTTTGCTTGAAAGTTGTGTTTCCCGTGATACATTCTTTCTTAAAGACATGGATTTTGTGAAATTGATTTATTTAGGATAGATATCTGTGAGAAAGATTTTTCATATTTCTTGCTGCAATAAACTTTTTTCTTGACACTTTTCCTGTAGGTTAAACTGAAATATATGCTTATTCTATTTAGGATTATGATGTTTTATATCACTTCAACACGATGGGTGTCTTCTTGATGGGCTTAATTCGTTATATGTGGACTGTCTCCATGGAGGCATCTATAATTTTGGTGTCATTGTTATTTAGATATATTTTTACTCTCTCCCTCCTCCACTTAAATATGTATGTATGTGATAAGATTCCAAATAGATTTTCCATCAAGACTTATTCAAGAAGGAAGCGTTAAAAGATGAATTAGGATTGACTCTATTATTATATTTTAGGAGAGATTTTATGATTTTATTTATTTAATTAGCTTTTTTATTTAGATATAGATATTTTGATACGTACATAGGGTGATTAGGGGATAATTAGGTTACGATTAGTTACCGTTAGTCAGTTAGTCCTATGTGAGCCTATATAAGGGCTATTTCTGTATTTGACTCTTTTATGTGAAATAATAACCCGAGTAGCATACAGAAAAACTCTCTCCTTTCCTCTCTCATCTCTCTCCTATTCCTCTCTATTCTCCTCTATCCTACACATCAGTGGTATTAGAGCCGGGGGTGCTTGGCCTATATGCCAAAAACCAGATTACAGAGATAGCAACGTACCATGGCAGACAACAGTGAAGATCGAATTTATGCCTAGGAAGATGCCTTCTCCAACCTAGCTAATCTCCCTAGTGACGTGCAAGCCTTTACCAATAAGGTTGCTCAAATGGTATGTGATTGTAATGACACTTCCGACAAAGGTCATACAAGCAACAACCATTGTAGAGGACATCCATGACCAGAAAACCATGAGTATCAACCTTGTACTTGTTTTACAAAGATGGAGTTTCCCAGATTTCAAAGAAGTGATATCTTGGGGTGGATCTTTAAGTGTGAATTTTATTTCTAAATAGATAACACATCTGAAGATTGGAAAGTTCTCATGGCTAGTTTGCACCTCGATAAAAAAGCTTGGCAATGGCATCAAGCTCTTGCGTCATCAGATGAAGGAGGTAAGTAGATGGACTTGGCAAGAATACATAGAGGAATTGAAGTATAGGTTTTGACCTACCTATGAAGCCTCGATGGAAGATCTCATAAAGCTTCGTCAAACCAGCTCACTTGAAGAATTTGATGATGAGTTTGTTGCAATCGCTTGCAAGATCAAACTTTCAAAAGATTATCTTGTGCAGACTTACACGGTGGGCTTGTAGGTAGAATTTGCTGCACATATTTGTATGTTTAAGCCTTAGTCTTTGCGTGAAGCACGAGCCATCGCATGCATGCACGCATGAAGTGAATTGCTAGAAAGCATTCGGTAGGACTCATGGCGTTGAGTCGTGTCCTCATTTGGTTTAGTTGGGGTGAAATGAAGATACGTAGATGCAAGGAAGTATCTTTAATGCTTATCCAAAAGAAACAAAGGGTTTGAATAATTGGGGAGATATGAAAGGGCCATCTGTCAGTAATGAATTCCACGTTAGTAAGGGTACAATAGTCCAATCCTCAAATTTACATTCTTTCGCACCTAGGATTGGTTCTTTGTGCCTGTTTCTTCAACCACAGGTGAGGGGTCTTCATGAAATCAAGTCAAAAGCTCCAAAATGTTGACTCTGAATGAGGTGAAGGAATTATGGGGAATCTTTATTTTTATTGTCGCCAGCCTTTCTTTCAAGATCATGTATGTGGCCAAACATAGAAAATGTACTGCAGCTTATTGAATTAGAGGAAGAGGAGGCAAAAGAGGGTGAAGAGGGTACAAAACAGGACGTGGAGGTTTCCACTAGATATGAAAGGCTTCCAGAATAATCTGAGTGTTTGCAAATCTCCTTACATGCAATACAAGGGAGTGTAGGACCCTCTGCTATGTGAATCCAACGGTAGGTGGGTTGACAAAACATGCAAATCCTCATTGACAATGGGGCTTCTCATGCCTACATGGACTGTGGCTTGGCTAGAAAGATTGGTTGGAAAGGTGACTTTCACCCTGTGGCAAAAGTTGAAGTAGCAGGGGGTGGAAAATTTAAAGTTTATGGGGTTTTGAAAGGAGTAAAGTGGAAGATGCAGGGTGAGAAATTTGGGGAGATTTCCAAATAATGGAAGTCAAGACCTATGGCATGGTTTTAAGATTATCTTGGCTGAAACCCATCCATCATGCTCGTTGGGATTATGATAAACTGTCCATGACTTTTTGGTATGATTGGAAAATGTGTAAATTGCAGCCTCAAGAATTAATAGGTTGTAAAATTGTTGATTTTAAGAAGATTGAAAATGATTTGGAGGCTGTGGGACAGGTGTTTATGCTGCTGCAATTAGTGGAAAATGGTGATGAAAAGCTGTTTTATTTTCACTTACAAGGGGAGAATGGTTTTGCAAAAGCTGTTCAAGGAATGTTGACTGAGTTTTCAGACGTATTTAAGGAGCCTAAATCTCTTCCTCCCTTGAGAGAGGGTCACAACCATCCTATTATTCTACAAGGTTCTGATCTAGTCAATTTAAGGCCTTATAGACACCTAGCAGCTCAAAAGAATGCTATTGAAGACACAGTGAAAGAATTGTTGCAATCACAAGTCATTCAAGAAAGTAGTTCACCATTTGCTTCACCATTGTGTTGGTGAAAAAGAAAGATAGGTCACAGCGCATGTCATCGATTATAGAGAACTTAACAAGAGGACAGTTAAGAATAAATACCCTATTCCTCTTGTAGAAGAGCTTTTGGATGAATTAAAGGATGCTAAATGGCTTACTAAGTTGGATCTACGGGTTGGTTACCATCAGATTCGAATGAAGCCCACGGACATTTATAAAACAGCTTTTCGCACTCATTCAGGCCACTACAAGTGGTTAGCAATGCCTTTTGGGCTCACTAATGCCTTGCAACCTTTCAGGGTGCCATGAATAGTATATTCAAGGGGTATTTAAGGAAATTTGTCTTAGTTTTCTTTGATGATATTTTAATTTATAGTCCTTGTTTAGAATCTCACACATGACACTTGCGTTTAACAAATTCTAAGGGAAAATTGTTTTTTTGTGAAGGAAAGCAAGTGTACCTTTACTGCAACACAAGTAGAATAGTTGGGACACATTATTAATGGAGGAGTCATCTCAACTGATCCAAAGAAGATCAAAGCAGTGATGGATTGGCTGGAACTAACTACAGTGAAGCAAGATCATTCTTGGGACTTGCAGGCTACTATAGGAGGTTTATTAGGAGTCGTGGTTCATTGACTAAGCTCCTAACAGAACTACTCAAGAAGAATAATTTCCATTGGTCAGAATTGGCTGCTGTTACATGTAAAAGGTTGAAAGAAACAGTGGTCGCAGCCCCTGTTCTTGCTCTTCCAGATTTCTCTGTTTGTGGTTGAAACTGATGCTTGTAACTCTGGCATTGGTGCTGTCCTGATGCATTGGGGTCAACCTATTGCCTTTTTCAGCAAGGCTTTGGCTCCTAGACACTTGAATCTCTCTATCTATTGGAAGGAATTACTGGGGGTAGTATAAGCTGTGGAGCATTTGCATCAATACCTTGGAGGAAGACGGTTTATTATTAAAACTGATCAGCAAAGTCTCAAATATTTGCTATATCAGAAGTTAAAAACAGCATTTCAAATGTATTGGGTGACCAAATTTATGGGGTATGATTATGAAATACATTACAAAAGGGGCAATGACAATAATGTAGCTGATGCTCTTTCAAGGATGCCTAAAAATGAGGTATTTCAAGTGTCTCTTCATACCTGTTCAGATTTCCTTTTTCTGGAAATTGAGAAGAGTTGGGACGATGATGTGGATTTAAGAGCTTTAAAAGCTCATTTGCAGCAGCATGTTGCTGCAGAAGGAAAATATTCTTGGGATGGTCAGTATTTAAGAAAGAATGGCAGATTAGTGGTGGGAAATATTCCTAGTGTAAGGCAGAAAATATTGGAATGGCTTCATGCTAGCCCACAGGGAGGACATTCAGGTGTGCAAGCTACATATCAAAGAGTTAGAAAGTTGTTTTGGTGGCAAAAATTATTTGAAGATATCAACGAATTATTGAAGCATTGTGATACATGTGCAAGATGTAAGTGTGAATTAGTGGCTTATCCAGGTTTGCTACAGCCTCTACCTATTCCAAGTAGAGTTTAGGAGAGCGTGACTATGGACTTTATAGAAGGGTTGCCCAAGTGAAATGGGAAAGACACTATTTGGGTGATTATTGATTGTTTTAGTAAATATGCACGCGTTTTGCCTTTGTCTCATCCTTTTACAGCATCTACCTTGGCACAGCAATTTTTGGATCATATGTACAAATTACATGGAGCACCAATCAAGATTCTTAGTGATAGAGACCCCCTCTTTGTTAGTAATTTTTGGAGGGAATTTTTAAGGGTTTTAGGGGTTGAACAGAAGTTTACTTCCTCTCATCACCCACAAACAAATGGGCAATCAAAAGTGCTAGATCGCTGTTTGGAAAATTATTTGGGGGTTGAACAGAAGTTTACTTCCTCTTATCAGCCACAAACGGATGGGCAATCAGAAGTGCTCGATTGCTGTTTGGAAAATTATTTGATGTGTGTGTGTTGGGAAAAACCTAAGGAGAGGCACAAATGGCTTTCTTTGGCAGAATGATGGTATAACACATCCTATCACACTTCCACAAAAACTACTCCTTGTGATTTGCCATATGGACAGGTTCCCCCTATGCATATTGCATATTTGCCTGGAGATGTGGCGGCAGAGAAGCTCAATAGGGCTGTAAATAGAATGAAGCAGAAAGCTGATTTGCACTGAAGTGATAGAATTTGAGGAGGGACAATGGTTATTTCTCAAGTTATAACCTTATCATCAAATTTCTACATCATCAAGAAGCTCTCAGAAATTAGCTTCAAGATATTTTCAGCCTTATAGAATCTGTAAGAAGGTAGGTCCAGTGGCATGTAAGTTGGAATTACTTCCAGAATCAAGGGTTCACTCCACTTTTCATGTCTCTTGGCTTAAATTATGTCTTGATCCTTTAGTAAAGTAGCAGCATCGCCCTATGGATTGGCCAGAATCTCCTTCAGATCTGATTCTGGAAAAAAAATATTGAATGAGCGAAGGGGTAGGAGAAAAGGCAGGATCATTACAGAAGTACTTGTGCAATGGAAGGGCCTTCTGGTTGAAGAGGCAAGCTGCATTTCTTTGTTTCAGTTGCTGAAACAACACCCTACTTTTGTCACCTCCAACCCTTGAGGTCAATAGGGTGATTAGGGGATAATAAGGTTACAGTTAGTTAGAGAGAGTGAGTTAGTCCTATGTGAGCCTATATAAGGGCTATCGGTGTATTTGACTCTTATGTGAAATAATATCCTGAGCAGCATTCAGAAAAACTCTCTCCTTTCCCTCAGCCTCTCTCGTCTCTCCTCTATTCTTCTCTAGTCTCCTCTATCCTACACATCATATTTCTTCAGATTTTATTTAGATTTTAGATTTTATTCAGTATTTTATTTAGATTTAGATTCTAGGAGATTTTATTTAGTTATGTAGTTATTTAGATTTTATTTATTTTAGATTGTATTTGGCTTTATAAATATGACCAGCAATTTAGAAGCTAGCATGTCATCGTGATAAATAAAAGTCTTTTAAACCTTTTGGAGATTCTCCTAAGCGTGGTTATTGAAAGAAATATAGAATGAGATTCTTGTTCTATGTCATGTTAATAGATTTTTTTTTTTATTTCCTTGAATTATTTGAGCACCTAACAGTATGTATGTATGTACTGTTTGAGATGTTTGCATGTCATCGTTTGCAGATGTACAAACTGCTGTTGTGGCCAAGGAAGCCTTGGAGGGTCACTGCATTTATGATGGGGGGTTTTGCAAGCTACACATCTCATATTCACGTCATACTGACCTTAGCATAAAGGTACTTGGCTATAAAAATAAGTAGCCATTTGACTATTTCCTTGAATGACGAAGAAGCGATTATTGGTTATGTTAGCAAACAAAGTCTGCTCTTTTTTTTTGGGGGGGGGGGTGGTTTTGCTTTTGTCAACTTATGTGGAAGAGACTGATGAGGAACAGTTTGACCAATCTTGTGTGTGTGTGTGTCTTGAGGTTTGTTTTTCAAAGAGGTGCACGTCAACTATAGCAGTAACTTGAGGGTTGTAATGTTGATGGCTTCTTGTGTGATTCCAGGTTAATAATGATAGGAGCAGAGACTATACCATCTCCAATGCACCACCAGTTGTGGACACTCAACCGCCTATATTGGGGCAGCATCCTGTCCCCATGGGAGGCCATGCTGTTCAATACAACGGAGTTCAGTATGCTCCTGGCCCTGAGCAGCCTGTGATGCACCAGCCTCAGTCCGGGTGGGCTACAGCTGCTCCACCAGTACCTCAATCTATGCCCCCCCATATGCAGAATAATCATTACATGCCACCTGGCTCTATGGCGCCGCCAATGGCTCCTGGAATGATGCAGTATCCAAGCCATAGCTCACTCCCACCTACATCAACAATGCACTCCTATGGATCTGGTCACAACCGATAGCATGCCTCTCACATGAACTTCAACTAGGCCAAGAAATAGAGCTCCGAAATTAGGGTTCAACTGTCCTACAGTGGCCTGACATGATTCTGGATCTGCGTCGGCCGCTTTTTATCTGCCCCCCCTCCCGTTTGTTTCTTTGTTTTTTTTTTCTCCTCATTGATTGAGATTTGGAAGTTCTGTAAGCAATTGGTGTGGACCAATTTTTTATTTCTAGTTGGCTCACAAATGACATACTATGGAACAAGTTCAGTTTTCATTAATTTTCCTTTCGTTGGCTGTCCTTATCATTTCAGAACTCCAGTAGGCACGAATCAGTATTACTTCGGAGGGCAACAACTTCCTATTGGGTGAAATGTTTTTGGAACTGAATGATGTGAGCATTTTGCACGAGCGTTTCTGTTTTAATAACTATGCTCAGTTTTTGGAATGGAGATGCTGGCGAGGTAGTTTGTGCTTAATTTCCACAGTACTTGATCAGAAATTGTGCATCATAGGAGGCTTGTCTGCTCTAATTTAACTGAATTTTAAATTTTCTGTGAAATTTATTTTCGGTAAGAAATTTATTGTGAAATGTGTAAGCCCCATTTTGGAAGATATCTATGTGGCCGAAATTTTATCTTGCTCATGCTCTTCCCATTTCAAAACGCCCACTGATTGAGAAGTTGGCGAATAGCCTAAATGTTTTTTGAACAGGAGTGTAAAAATATTTTTAAATATTTTTTATTTAATATTCTTTCTCAAAAAATAATGAAAAAATATTTGTAAGATATTACAATTTCACTCAATTTTAAATTAGTTATTTGCAGTTTATTTTGTCTTAAATTGAGCCTTTATAATTTGATTAATCAAATTTTTTAATCTTTGAAGGATGAAATCCTTAGATTTTTCTTTTTTAAAAAATACAATTAATAACTTTCATATTTTTATTAATGAATATATAATTTTAGAATTAATTATATAATTTTTATAGTTCAAAATTTATCTAATTAAGTTTACTTCTAAATATTTTTAATGCATATAGAATTTTCATAGCAATGTAAACAGTGTATTAAATCAAATTTTATTTATTTTTTATTTTTGATTAAAATTATTAAATTAAATTTTTTGTAAACTAAGTATTTTGTTTTTCTGAAGTTTTAATAAATCTTTATTAATTTTAACCTTTAAGGTTAACATCTACTCCCTTTGATTTAAAATATAAGTATTTTTTAAATTCACATACTATTAAATTTTTCATTCCCATGAAAATATACTCTTTTTATACTATAATATAATATATATGTTAGAAACTTTACCTGATCCAAAATATTGGGATTGTATAACTTTTATATTTATTTTTTTAATTATATCCCTACTATATTTATTACTCTTTTTTTTAAAAAATCATATATAAAAATTTTAATTACTATTATCAAGGTTTTTATATAGGATATTTAATTAGAATATAAATAGAAAGATGTGTACATTTTTAAGATTTTAACTAATATTGTTTATAAATCGTGAATTATTTAACTATAACTTCTATTGTAGTTTAGGGGAATATATTGTCTTCTCCTTTTACCCTTACTCTCAATTACCAATGCACTCTATGATGAGTAAGAGATACGTTTATATAAAGATTTAAGATAATAAATACAAGGTATAAAATGAAAAAAAAAAACTTTTTTTACATATATTTGGTTGTTTATATTTTGAATTAGGATTCGTTGAGGGGAAATGCTTATATTTTGGATTGAATGAAGTATAATAGATCAAACTATAAAGGTTTAATTAAAATAAAATAAGATATAGGGACCTAATTTAAAACTAAGCAAAATTATAAGGACTTGCAGGTCAATTTTCTCAAAAATAATTAATGCTTAAAATTTAAAATGATAGTTATTTTGAAAAAAAAATGAAAATTTTGCTTTTAAGATGGAAACATTGATTCAATGGATGATTTATATTCCATTAAGTTTTCAAACTTGATATTTGTCCAATGTACTAAATCATGGATTGAAATTTTGAAGTTGGAGCTTCTATTATACTTCTAAGCAATATTGATAAATCTCTTAGTATTTGCAATGACACACGTGTAATCATTACTCAAATAGACAAACATATTATGAAAGCAAGAGTAATTTTAGGATCAAATGATGGGATAAAAGCTCATATCTCAAGAATTGATCTGTTATCTTTCGATTGTTCACTATCATTCACTTTTCGTATAAAATAATTTTCAATTTTATTATTTTTTACTATGACCATAAATAACAATTAAGGTTAGATTTTGTTTAGCACTGGATTATACCTTCAAGATTTATTTTTGCATAAAACTAGCTCTATGTTGCTGTATCTTAAATGTGAAGTAGGAAAAGGTTAAAGATATTAATTTTTAATACAGATGACAAACTCACAAATGTTACCACAAATATAATAGCATAGAAGGAGATCTTTAACAATTTAATTGATGTATGGCAATCACGTATCCGTTGAAATGCTGTACTTTTTATTTTTTATTTTATTTTTTACATATCCTTATTTAGTGCAACAAATTATTGCATTCCTCCCTAATCTCCTTTTTTACAAATTATTATTGTAAAAAAATGTTGCATCCATCATCAAATAGATGTTTAAAATTTTCCTACCATGTTATCACCAGTTTTTTTCCATTGTTGTTCCTAAATATTAATAATTGACCGAATAGTTATGTCTTTTTATTGTTTTAATCATATGAGTATATGACTACTTAATGTGTCGATATTACCACCCTTTAACACTTCGAAGAATTTGAAAAAATGACATCCACGTTTAATGACACGTGAGCGACTCGTTGTGTCGCCACAGCAGAGAATCGATAAAAGTACAAACGAATCTTCACGGAAATCTTAAGCCGGCGCCAATTTCGATACCGGATGATTAGGCAACTTCCTCTCTCTGATACAAAATATTCCGTCTTCTCCGAGCGAGGGGAAGTGAGCTCAGAGGGGGCATGAGCGCAGTGATAAATCCTAGCAATGACAACACTTCAAAGTTCACTTTTTCTGCAAACTTCGCAGACAAAACAACGGCTTCATACACAATTCTTCGTCCCTCTCTTTCACTTCATTTTTGTTCCTTAGAATGTTATATTCATGCGGTCAGCCCCGAATTTCATAACTTGCGATTTCGCCTGCGCGGTACGCTGATCTTTTGTACATCTCGACCGGAGGATGCGAGTTCACTGTCTGAGTCAAATTTCATGGGTGATGATATTTAGTTTTGTTGATGAAGAATCGGATATTGATAGAACTGGTGGGGAAAGTTCAGGCATAGCGGAAGTCGTTTGCGCTTTAGTCTTAGAAGAACAGAGGGTAGACGTAGTTGATACTGACAGTTGGAAGGCTGAGTGGCAGAGTCGCATTGGGGAATTAAGTTTGGAGACCAACGAAATTTGCCAGGAAATGGGTGAGAATGTGGGGAAGAAGAGAGCGCGACAATGTGTTGAAAGGAGGACGGGGAGGCCGAGTCGCCGATACTGGCATTTTTATAGGGTTGTGGGCGAGGATGAGAGAAGGCGTCCCAAAGACCTTCCTTCGTTTGCAAATTGATGGCTATTTACGGAGCAGAGGAACGTTGCTGAAGCCAACGAAAATCCCGAGAATGCGGCAAAGCAGACTCCATTATTTGTTGAACTCAATAAACACAGGTTTGGCAATACACTTTGGGAATGGAAAGCTTCTTTACTAGTCTCTAGGGAACACTAAGTTGATGATCTCTCTCCCAAAAAGTATTTAGCGTTAATCTCTTTGAGTTGTTTACTATTTTAGGTTGATCCAGCGTTATTAAACAAACCACTATTTGCTCAATGTTATTTCAGCCATCTTGTTTACTATTGCTATTGGATTGTTTTGGTGAGAGCCATTAGTTTCTCTCTCATATAGTATGTAACGGCTACCTGAATTCCTTTGTGAGCCTGACGATATGTAAATATCTTTTAGGTTTTAGGTTTCAGGATGCTGCTGCACTTGCTAAATGCAAATCAAGCTTGGGTGGCGTTGGAGCTTCAAGTGTTGGCGCAAGTTTTTACCATGCTGAACAAGGAGCTGAACAAGGAAGTGATGACACAGAAGGTTAACATCTTAAGTTCTGCAATGGTAAACAGAATCTGATTTTCTTGTAATATGTCATCCAGCCGCTTAGTGTATTTTGAGAACTTTATCAGCTAGAAATTTGGGCTGTTGCTAATAATTTTCTGAGATTGCAAGTGCAATAGATGAGCGAACAACAGCCTTGCTATAGTACATTTATATTTCTTATTTCCTTTTGGCTAATAAGATGGTGAAATTCTAATTCATTGATCAGTTGATTATTAATCAGAACCAATAGATAAGAAGTTTTGCCCGTGCCTAGTATTGTCTATCTATCTGTGTTTCCTTGCTCACAGTATGATAAAACATTTAACGTGATCATGCAAAAGAAGAGCTTAAGCAAGCTGCGGAGTACCTAAAGAATCCAGCTATGTTTACATGCCTGGAAGGAAAGTTGCCAAAGGTTTGCAGAAGTCATTTCATCCTTGTGCCAAAAATTTTATGCCTGACCATACAGTTCACATGCTTTTACTTTCATATTTTTCCTTAACTTCTATAGGTTTCTCATTTCCTTGCAGGAGGCACTTGGTTTTCATTTTTATCCTGATAGTTCACTTTATTTCCATAATCTTCCTTTCCTTCTATAGATTTCTCATTTCTTTGTAGGAGGCACTAGGTTTCCATGCCTTTTAATGAGTTGATGACATGATGACGTCACTACTTATGGAATTCGTGCGCTGCCTGCATTAATAAACACGATAGCTTTTTATTTGTTTTCATTGCATGCTATACTAATGAACCTGATTGTCTTCATGTAGTATAATGTTACGGTTTTCAGACTGCATTGATTGTATTCCGTTTGTTTCTTTTGTTCATCTGATCCTATGAGCCTAAGGCTTTCCTTTCTTTAGGGGATTCTCTTACCAGGGCCACCGGGAACTGGTAAAAATCTGCTAGCAAAGGCTAGTTTTTATAATCATGATTCTGCTGTCCCTTTACAATTAAATAATAGCTGTTGTTATTTTTCTTTTCTCTTTTGCTTTTGGAATTATGTCTTTTCCTTTCTACTTGTTGGCCTTCATTATTTTTGGTTGTTCTTAGTATTTACCAATATTTGCCTGAACAAATTTCCCATCTTATTTGACTTCCCGAGATTGTATTAAATGTGTTGTGGGCAGCTATATGAAAAATTTGTAAACATATTTTATTCTAATTTCTTACATATGGGTATATGTATGTAGGCCTGTGGATATGAAAGTTTCTCATTTTAAGTACTTTCTAACTTTTTGACTTTGGGAGCCTGTTAATGATGGCTTCTCAGTAATTCGAAAGTCATTGAATTACTTTGATCTATCTATCAACCTGTTTTTTTTGACAACTTTGTTCTCCTTTTTGTTCTTATGACTTGCAAAACGTCATTGAAAAGATGCAATGATTTCTTGCCATCGACCTTTTGATTTAATCTATATAATCTCAAAAAATTAAAGTGAGAGAGTTAAACATGATCTAATTGAATGAGAAAAAAGCATAAAATATTTGAATTACTAATATCATGTAGTCAGTTTGTTTCGGTTGCATTTGGATTGACAAGGCTGACACCCTACAACATGACTACTTTGAACAGTTTCGCGAAACATCGACCCAGTTAATCTGATTAGAAGGTTGGTGTTTATTGGATGGACTAAGTTGGAATTGGGTTCTATCAGTATTCAATAGATGCAGTGTGTTTAGGCAGCTTACTATCGGTGAAATTTGGATGGTTCGTTTGATATTTGTATAATCCTGTAGAATAGTCCTTACAATTTCTCTTAATATTTACACGAAATATGTATTATAAGTGGTAAGGAAGTAATTAAAACTTTTTACACCACAAAAAAGTATCTGAATCTTTTAGCTGAAATGCTCGAATTTGCAGCTGGACTTCTCTTTTTGAAACTTCAAATGAGACTTAAATCACTTTACTTTTTTCTGTTTGCCCCACTTTCCGAAAGGTTACAAATTGTGGGATGAGTAGTGATGCGATTGGGCCAGTTCATAGGCCAAGTTCGTAAATGCAGTCGCTTATTGATGCAGGGGTTATGGTTCTACATTTATAATTTTACGCCTCTATGTCTAAATAAATTCCTTAATCATCCAAAAATTGGTAAATATATATTATTTGAATTTTCATACTGCAGGCTGTGAAACTCCTTAAAGAAGCATGTGATCGAATGAAAGTTATTTCAAAGAAGGTGAGAGGCCAAGTTCCATGTTAAATAGAACACAGGTACCACAGGAAAAGAAGGTAAGCGGAAGAAAAATGTTTTTTCGTTACATCAAAAAGGCACAAACTATTGGTCTCTACTAACATCCCGCCCCACTCTTACAACCTCTAGGTGGGAGAAGAGACATGTTTTTGGTGTGAAGTTCTCTCTCTCAAAACAAATTGGCTATGTTTTGTGGTCCAATTTCATTTTTTCATTGTGCATTATACTATCAAGTATCAATAGGCA